>NC_048273.1:3310795-3910795 GCF_009762535.1 Notolabrus celidotus | reverse complement strand
TCAAATTCATTTTTTTCAAAAAAAAATTTCAAAACTTTTTTTTTTTCAATTTTTTTTTTCAAATTTTTTTTTTTTCAAAAATGTTTTTTTCAATTTTTTTTTTCAACTTTTTTTTTTTCAACTTTTTTTTCAACATTTTTTGTAATTTTGTATTATTATTTTTTTTGTTTGTTGAATTTTTCCAAAAAAACATTCCCAGTCATTGTTTTGTCCATCTG
Source organism: Notolabrus celidotus (assembly GCF_009762535.1). Lineage (NCBI taxonomy): Eukaryota > Metazoa > Chordata > Actinopteri > Labriformes > Labridae > Notolabrus > Notolabrus celidotus. The sequence goes on along the minus strand of NC_048273.1, from coordinate 3,910,577 downwards.
TGATTCACTTGATTTCTCTTTCTTTCATTAGTTTTTGTTTGTTCTATCTTTTTTGTATGTGTGTGTACTTTTCAAAAGAAGAAGCTGTGATTCTCTTGAATTAGCAGCTTGTAACAGTAGTCTTCTCTCAGCCCACCGTGAATGCGTCTCTCCTCCCGGTGTTCCGGTTTTAAAAGTGCCCCTGTAAACTGGAGACCTTCAGCTGAATGTGTCAGTGTTTGTGGAGTTTACACAGCTGTTGAAACACAGAGGGAGTTCCTGGGAATGCAAACTAGTTTAGTTTTTATTAAGATTTCAAAATATCCTCATCAGATATTTAATGATGGTCTAAAGACGTTTATGAGAGATGCATCCGGCTGAGAGTCTCCAGTTAACAGGGTCGCTGTTTAAATCAAAACACCGGGTGATCTCTGCCACAGCTTTTTGAGTTGAAAAGGATTTTAAAGCCGTGTTGAAACGTCTTTGCTACTCGCGCTTATCTCCTCTCACGTGTTGATTCATTCATTGCTTTTTCCATGTTTTTAACCGCAGGCGCAAAATTTTCACTTTTTTCATATTTTTCTAATTTAGAGCACAATTTCAAATTTCAGGAAAATGTATTTTTTCGACAGGAACCAGGTCAACTTTTTTGTCAAATTTCTTTTGTCAAATTTTTTTTTTTAAATTGTTTTCAAAAAAAAAAAAAAACTTCAATTTTTTTTTTGTCAAATTCATTTTTTTCAAAAAAATTTTTTTTTTTAATTTTTTCAAAAAAAATTTTAAATTTTTTTTTTCAAATGTTTTTTTTTTCCCCCAAAAAAAATTTCCAACATTTTTTTCAAAATGATTTCAAAATATCCTCAGCAGACATTTAATGATCGTCTAAAGACGTTTATTAGGGATGCATCCGTCTGCAGTTAACAGGGTCGCAACTTAAACCAAAACACCGGCCGATCTCTGCCGGTGTTTGGACCCTCCTCCTAGCTGCACCTTGAGATCCTGTCCATGAAGATCACAATCAGGATCGGTGGAGGCCAACAGGCATCTAGACCGTGTCTGACTTTGTGCCCAGCATGCAGACACAGCTCTCACTATGGTGCCACAAACATCATAGAACCCTTTAAGCTCTTAATCTACACCGTACACGTCACGACTCTCTGCTCGTGTTGCTCATTTGACGCAGGGTGAAGTTAATTAACTGAGTTAATTAAAGTTGATTAAACTGACGTGTGTTTTGCGTTCTGCTCTGCTCGCAGGTCGACGGCCCTCCCTCTGCGGCGATATCCGACAGCAGCGACGTGGAGGTACAGCAGGAAGCGCTCCCAGCTTCCAAACATCTGGAGGAGAAAGCTTAGAGATTGAATTCACTCTCACCGGTAAAGCTTGAAGGCAGAGGAGGATTTCGCTTTCATCAATCCGCTCCAGTTTGTTTTGAGAATGTGACTGAGCTCAGAGGAGTCGTGGATCTCTGAGATGAAGTGCTGGAACACTTTTCCTTTAATGGCTGCTTTTTAAACTCGTCTCTCTTGGATGTTTGTCGTGTTTATGTCTGACTGATGCGGGAGCGATCAGGGATTAGAAGCTATTTCACTGCCGGCCACGTTGAACCATCTGATCGTAGTGAGATCTTTTTATATCGACGTAACGACGCAGCCTCTAAACGTACATTTCATCATCTTTGTGTGTTGGTTCATCCAAAGATTCACGTCATGCAAAATGTAACAGAGTGGCATTCCTCTCATTCCTCTGCCATTTTTGATCCTGAATAAGTGATAATTATTGATGTGACTCATGTAACCAGTTAAACTTTGCCTTAATGCGTAGAGCTAAGCTGCTTCCATGCCAAATATATCCTGTCTGGTGGATTCCTCTGCAGTACCTGATCAATAACTGCATGATTGTCATTTGTATTAAAAATCAGATCCCTTATATTTTTATCATATCAAGCTGAACACTCATACTTTGTGATTAACGAGGATTTAATGTATTTAAAGACATGCTGTACCTAAACACTAGTGACTGTAGTGTATATATATATATCTACACTACCAGTCAAAAGTTTAGACACAACTTCTCATTCAATGTTTTTATTTTATTCTAATTATTTCCAACATTGTAGATTAATACTGAAGACACCAAAACTATGACATAATCTGGTTTTGCCATAATCTGGATTACAACAGTAGTCAAATAGGGCTATCCATTGTGTACTAACCCTACCTCTGAACAACACAACTGATGGTCTCAAACACATTAAGAAGGCAAGTCATTCTACAAATGAACTCTTGACAAGGCTCATGTTAATTAGAAACCATTCCAGGAGACCACTTCATGAAGCAGACTGAGAGAAACCATTCCAGGAGACCACTTCATGAAGCAGACTGAGAGAATACCAAGAGTGTGCAAAGCTGTCATGAAGGAAAAAGGGGCTACTTTACAGAATCTAAAATATAAAACATATTCGGCTTTGTTTAACACTTTTTAAAAAATTAAATAATTCCATATATGTTCTTTTATAGTTTTGATGTCTTCAGTATTAATCTACAGTTTTTACAATAAATAAAATAAATACAAACCCTTGAATGAGAAGGTGTTTCCAAACTTTTGACTGGTAGTGTATATAAAGATGTAATTGTCATCATCTGTAGTGCTGCTCCTGTGCTGTATTTCCTCAGCCTGTGTGAAGACGATTATTAGCCATGAAGATCTTTAAACTAACCTAAATTATTTTTTTAATGTTGGATTTTAGTTTTTAAAATGCATGATGCTAAAAAATGAAAATACATGAAATTGCAAATAAAATTTTCTAAATAATATATCGATCAATCAATCTTTATATATAAAGCACCAAATCACAACAAATGTTCTCCTCAGACTCTTTCCAAACAGAGCAGGTCTAGACCGTACTCTATGTTCTATTATTAACAAAGACCCAACATCAAGACCGGATAAGATCCAGTCCCATCTTACAGACAGGACTCAGTCTGATCTCATCTTAATCCACCATGAGCAGAGCACTTTGCAGCATTTAGCAAGTTACAGTGGCAAGGACAAACTTCCTTTAACAGGCAGAAACCTCCAGCAGGACCAGACTCATGTTAGACACACATCTGCTGAGACCGTGTTGGAGAGAGGGATAGAGGGAGGTGAAGAAAGAGAGAGAGAGAGATGATAGTGGGGAGACAGATGGTAGTAGTTGTAGCAGCTGGAGTCTGGCACGTCCACAGCAGCAGAGATCCAGAGGAACCTACGAGACAAGGGAGCTCAGGGACTCCAGAAAGGTCTATGGTTAGTAACTTTAATGGGACAGGAAGAGTTAAAGTAAGAGACAGGTAGAGAGAGGAGAGAGAGGGAAAGACAGGATCCCAGTGTGTCAGTCTAAGCCTATAGCAGCATAACTAAGAGCTGGTCCAAGCCTGATCCAGCTCTAACTATAAGCTTCATCAAAAAGGAAAGTTTGAAGCCTACTCTTAAAAGTAGAGAGGGTGTCTGCCTCCCAGAACCTGGCTGGTACTGAAGGAGAGGTGCCTGATAACTGAAGGCTCTACCTCCCATACTACTTTTAGAGACTTTAGGTACGATGAGCAGGCCTGAATGTTGGGAGCGTTAGTGTTCTAGGGGATGTTTGGTTTAGGATGTTAGAGTATTGGAGCTGGTTTAAAGTACAATTTCCTACAGATGAAACATGGATTGTTATCTCTTAAGGTGAACTCCTGAATGTAAAAGTATGCAGCGGTGTTGGTCGGCCTTTAAATATATAGAAGATGTAATCTGAGCTCTGTAAGCTGAAATATGAAGACGGGGGACTTGTGACTTGTGTAAAATTGAAGTCAGGGCTGGAGACAAACTGGAGTCCAGAAGGTGAACGAGCTCACGTGAGGTTTTCACTCCTCACTACGGTGCAACACAGACACCTGAGGGCGGAGGTTGTAACACGTGCAGAGTCATGGAGAACAGATCGGACCTCAGTGATCACGTGAGATCAGACAGTAGAGAGGGCGGCAGGTGTTCTGCTTTGGATTGTGATAGTTTTGAAACTGAATGAATGAACAGAATAAAAAAGGAATGGATGTGTTCCCATGAAGTAAGGCCACCAACGTATCCTCAACTTTGGAAAGATTCAGCCCCAAATAAACCCGTCACACTCCTCCACAAACTCAATAAAGTTGAGGTTTGATCTCCTGAGAATAAACAAAGAGAATAAAGTTGTATTATTAAAGGAGCCTCTGCAGTCGTGTGTATACTCAAAGATTAGTGAAAGTGTGAGGACAGGCCTGAGGGGAGCCTGTGGATGTGTGCAGGAGGGCAGAGGACCTTTAATTGTGTCTTCTTGTTTGTCTTAAGTTGTTGTACATGTTTATTCTGAGAACACTTTCTCTGAGGAGTGGTTACAAACTCTCCCCCTCTCATTGGGTGTCTTTAAAGTCCTTCTTGTGGACTTTTCAGATATAAGCTGTGTTTAGTAAAATCTTCGTAAATATCCCCGGAGCTTCTTCTCGTCGCTGCAGAGCGGATTGTATCCTCTCTTGATGACAGTCCTCTCTCTGAGATCCAGACAACATGGTGTGGTTCCGGTTCACATGGCGGACCATGTTCGACAGCAGATACCTGATGCTCACCAACACCCTGAGTGGAGGAGGGCTGCTGGCGCTGGGGGACAGTGTGCAGCAGAACTGGGAGAAGCATAAAGATTCGAGAAGACTTTACGACTGGAAGAGGACAGGTGAGGGCAGAGGTGTACTCAGGCTGTTTGAAGGGCATGAAAACAAAAAGAGGGCACCTGCTTTCAAACCCCTGGTAGCCACAGATTAAGGTTCATTTAAAGGTACTGAGGCAGAGGTAACAAGAGGAGGGTCTGGGGGTCATCTAACACTTAATTCCTGCATCATGGTGAATATTTTTGTGACCAAATGTGGTGGAAATTAAATATTGTGAGGAGAAAACACTAAGTTTTTGATGTATTTCTATATTATTGATTATATTACATTATTAAAATAACATAATTACCTTCAAGGGCATCCAGAGGACGCTATTTTGCATTTTCTCACTAAAGCAGCAACTAGAGCGTCCTTTTTACACCTGAAGTTTACTGTAAGGACATCCAGAGGGAACTTTTTTACATGTTATCCACTGGAAGGACATCTACAAGAACAACCTTTATGTGTTTCCCACTGAAAGAGCCCCAGGAAGGCAGTTTGTAATGTTTTATCTAGTACAGTGGAATCCACTTCAGCACGGTTACTTTCAGACATGAGGGCAGCTGCTCCCCCCCGAGTACACCTCTGTATGCGGGAGAGATAAAGGTGAAGCCAGGTGAACGTCCGACCAATGTGGGACACGCTCCTGCAGCCTTAAAAGGAGCGGGTGAATTGCTCCATCTGGAAGAGGATTCATAGCTGTGTGAGGCCCTTTAACTTCTGCAGATAATATTAAACTGTTGATAACCTTTGATGATGATTAAGATCCTTATAAAGACAGAATCTGCACAAGTGGGGCAGGACTTCATGACTTTGCACTTCTGCAAAACTCTGCTGGTTTCACATTCAGCAGAGATCAACGTTGTGTGTGGCTTGTGGCAAATACATTGAGAAATACATAACATATTGAGCAATACATGCACAGCACACTGGGTGGATTGTAGCAACATGCAACTTATTTTTTTACCAGTGCAAAGAGAAGCAGTGAGGGGGTGTGTAATCCCTTAAAAGTTTATATGGCCATGAATCTCACATGATGCAAGATATCTGAAACTTTGTTGTTTTATCATGACACCTTTAATCTTTTAACATACATGATCACAATGTTTTTTTTTCTTTACTTTATTTTATTTTTTGTATATTTATTCATTTAATATTATTTTTTAATTTTTTGATTCTGTATTTTATATATATATTTTTTAATTTCTATTTATTTTATAAATTTGTAATATTTATTTTATTTGTATTGTTTTTATTATTTATTTAATATTTATTTATTATTTTATTTTATTTTATATTTTATATTTATTTTAATTCCCATTTATTTTAATTGTATTGTTTTTATTATTTTATTTTTCACAAGTATTTATATTTAATTTTTTTACTTCTTTCTATTAACATTCTGATATTCTTACTTTATCTTGTATAAGAGCAACTGTGATGATTGCTTTAATTTTTCATTCCCATTTTGATATATCATCCCTCTTGAACATCTTGCATTTTCTCACCTCTAGTGGCTCAACGTCTCACCTTTTCTTTTTCCCAAAATCCCAAACTCTTTCAATTCAACATCCTGACACACTGCTCAGTCAGCATATTGAACCTACATTAAGCTCTCTCATCCTCAAACTGCTGAACCCATGCCTGTCTTTATAAAAAAATGACCCCGTTCCTGTTCTTCTCCCCCCTTAAGGCCGCATGTTTGTGTGCGGCTGCTCCATGGGTCCCCCGATGCACTGGTGGTACACCTGGATAGACAAAAGGTTTGTTGGAACAGCTCTGGGGACAGTCTGCAAGAAGGTTCTGGTGGATCAGATGATTGCTTCACCGACGATGACGCTGATGTATTTTGTAGGTGAGGAAAAAAAATCAGAGTTGTCAGTCTTCTCCTTTCACAGTGCAAACGTACACGTCTCAATATCTGTCGGTGTGTGAGTTCAAACAGTTTCTTTATGACGCACACGACCATGAGACAGCCTGATGAGTCATAGATCATACTGAAAGACGTGATACTGATAAAAGGGTTATTTTAAAGAGTTCAAAGGTCAACTGTAAAGAGATAAACTGTTGACGCACAATGACCGACCTCTCTGTTTGATGCAGGTATGGATATCCTGGAGGGACACGGTGTGTTTAAAGGGTTTGAGGAGTTTAGAGAGAAGTTCTGGGAATTTTATAAGGTAAGTCCACCTCAGAGGATCCAACATGTAGATCTGTGTCAGGTACTTACATTGTCACTCAGCATCCTCACGATGCAAGAAATGAAGCCAATGTGGAAGTGCTAAAAACTGCAGTTCCTCGAGTGTCCACTTGAGGCTGGCTCTGGAAGTAGCTGAAACCACATACACACCCATTCAAAGAAGACGATCTTTACAGCAGAATTAAACATGTTTACAGCCTGATCCAAAAAAACGATTTTAGTCTGGATAGCTCATTTCTCTATTGGCACACACTGTACGGGGGGGGTTCATAACGCTTCAGTTTAGAAGATATTAAGATACAAGTTTTGTACAGCTGACTTGATTGACAGGCGGGAACACTGTAGCTGTTGACGAGGAGGCTCAAACCCCGCCTCGTTACCTCACACTCGCTGTACAGAAGTTAGGTTGAGTTCAGTATTTCCAATATGGCGCCCGTTTTTGGACACAGAAGTATAAACCAGGCTTCAGACACAACATATGATATATTATCATTTCAGTGTTTAGGCAACTAAACGCCCACAGCCCTACCAGATACACCTACAAACAACCTTTTCTTGAGTGGAGTGTTTTTAGACCGATCCATCATTAACCCCAACACTCACAGCTCCAACAGGTTTCTTCATGCTCATCTTTGGTCTCCTCCACAGGCTGACTGGTGTGTTTGGCCGGCGTCTCAGATGTTCAGCTTCTACTTCATCTCGCCCACATACCGCGTCATGTACGTCAACCTCATCAGCTTAGGATGGGACACCTACATGTCCTACATCAAACACAGGGTGAGTCAGCCATGAGTGGCTTCATCAGGTCATAGATTTCAGATTAATGGTGTTGAATATATTTTTTATTCAATGTTTTCATGGGTATTAAATGTTATATCACTCTCAGTTGCAAGAAGTTATTCGTATATTCTTCTTCTTCTTCTTCTTCTTCTTCTTCTTCTTCTTCTTATTTATTTTTAAAATATTCTTCTTCTTATTATTATTTTTTTTAAGTTATATTTTTGGGCTTTTACACCTTAATTGATAGAGGAGAGGAGCGTGGATAGAGTAGGAAACCAGTGGACAGTGGGTGAAGGACATGCAGGAAATGGGGCGCAGGCTGGAATCAAACCCCAGGCCATACCGCTTTAAGGGAACGCAACTTCACCAATAGACTAAATCTGCACCTGTTAGAAACCATTCTAATACTATGAACTTCATTTGTACAAGTTTTAAAAGGACTGACAATGAAAGGGACAAATTTGTGGAGACAGAGAGAGAGAGAGAGAGAGAGAGAGAGAGAGAGAGAGAGAGAGAGAGCGAGAGAGAGAGAGAGAGAGAGAGAGGGGGAATGATTCAGCATATGTCAACCAAACAATACTCTCATCCTGTTTTTCCCATTCAACAAAGTCTTCTTCTGTCTCAGCACCTTAAAGAAAAGTGACATTAATGAGGTTTTTGTCTCTGCTGTGTTCTCAGGATGACAGCCACCCACCCGCCGTAACATCAGACATCAGTGTCGTGGACGAACAGAAGGACGCGCTCCCATCGTCCAAACCTCTGGAGGAGAAAGCTTCAGAGCTTCAGTGCCAGTCGTGTTAAAACTTGTGACTGCTGTGGTTTTGTTTTCAGTGTGAGTGTGACTGTACGTTACTGCTCTGACATTAAGAATCATTGTTGATTTAAAGCAGCTTCACTGATCATCAGCTGTTTAAACTTCAGTCTGTGATGAACATAACTTTAAACTAACTTCAGAACAAACATACATCAGAGGAAGTCTGAATGCTAATGATTGTTTTTGTTATTGTTGATATTTTTGAGTTTATTATACATTTAAATATTTGATTTAACTTAAAAAGATGGAAACAAGTAACTTGAATCACATCAAACCTTTCAACTTTAATAAAATAAATTGAAAAGAAATTCAGTTTTAGAGTTTGTGATGATTTTGTTTTGTCTTTAAATTAAGTTTGGGGACTAAAAACGGTCGTAGTTTATCTTTTCTCTCGATCGCAGAGTATCCACTCTTTCAGAAAAACATGTTGCTGCTCAGAATCTTTTATTATACAAACTGATTTAAATTTAGAAGAGGATAAGAATTCTGATTTGCTTATTTCTGGAGTCGAACCAGCGACCACAGCGATGAGGACTATATCCTCTGTACATGGGGCGCACAGGCCAACAGAGCTTCTGAAATACTCTTAATGTTGAGATCCTTGGAACCTGTTGAGCAAATCAAAAAGGATACTTACAGTAACGAAACGATGTACGTACAATTCTGCAAGAAATGAAACCAATAAGGAAGTTCTAAAAACTGCAGTTCCTCAAATGTCCACTAGAGGTTGGCTGCAGAAGTACCAGAAACCACATACACACCCATTCAATAGATATGGGCATTTCAAGCCGAAAAAATCATTTGATAGTCATTGGCATCTATTCAACGATTATTCAAATAATTCCCCCCCTCACACACCTGTCCCATTAATGTCCAGTTTGTGTGGCAGTCTTGTTAACCAGCAGAGGGACAAGGTGCTGCTAGTATCGAGCACTGACAGCGTCTGTCTCGATCTCTATGTCGGTGTTTCTGTGACGCGGCGTGGCGCGTGTGTTTACATTTTACAGCCATGCTCAGTCTCTGGAAATACACGTGTAGTAGTGTGAGATTCAGAAACAGAGAAAATCGCTGCGACTGTTGTAATGTTTTCTTCTTCTCCTGTTACTTAATGCGGTTAGCAAACAGCTTTAAGATGCTGTGTAGCCACCGTCTGGCGGGAATACTGTATTACAACCAGGCACCGGTGAAGACGATTAGAAATTGTACTTTTAAAATGGAGAAATAATCAAAGTAACTCTTCGAATTTTACAAAGTGAACGAATATTTGAATATTTGAAAATCCTTGCCCATCCCCACCATGTAAGAAAGCTGATCTTTACAGCAGAAATGTTTACAGCCTGGTTCAAAAAACAAGTTTAGTCCAGAGACTGTATAAATAATTTACGTAGTCTCCGTGACGTCAACCATCTGTTCCTGAGTGCTGTTTTGAAGCCAATCAACGGCGGCAGCCTTATTGGAATTGCAGAACTCAACCAGGCAGAGTGTGACGTAAAGAGGTGGAGTTTGAGCCTCTTAGCCAACAGCAGTGTTCCCGACCGGGAGTCAAGTCAGTCATGTCCTTATTTGGGCAAAACTCATGATCTTAATATCTTCTGAACCGTCGCGTTAGAAAAAAATTCACCCCCCGTACAGTGTGTGCCATTAGAGAGATGAGCTACGTAGGGCCAAACCGTTTTTCAAACCAGGCTGTAAACATGTTTATTAATGCTGCAAATATCGTCTTTTTTGAATTGATGTCTATGTGGTTTCCTGTGTTTCTGCAGCCAGCCTCAAGCAGATTCTCGATGTATTTCAGTTTTATAACACTTCCGCATGGGCTTCATAGTTTGAGACCGGAGGTTGCCGCTTCTTTTAGTCTGAATAGCTCATTTCTCTATGACACACACTCATAATTAGAGGCACAGCTGACTTGATTGACAGGTGGGAACACTGTAGCTGTTAGTGAGGAGGCTAAAGGCCGCCTCCTTACCTCACACTAGCTCCACAGAAGTTAGGTTGAGTTCAACATTTCCAATATGGCACCCACCGACGATCGACTTCAAAACAGGGCTTCAGAAACAGATGGGTGACGTCACAGATACTACATCCATTTATTATACAGTCTATGATTCAAACTGGTACAAAACACTGGAAGCGGACAGAAAAAAAGCTGAGGAAGTGCAATGACATGCTTTCTTAACAAAAATAGATTGCAAACAAAGTAAGCTATGGGATAAACAGAGCAGTCTCAGAATTTATTTTTCCACTCTGAGTTTTGAGCTCCACCAAGGTAAACTCTGACTCTCTTGTTGAGTTTGGATCATCATGATAGAGCAGTCAGTGTTGGGAAGCGTCAGCTGTTACTGTAAGCAAATACAGATCTGTGATCAAACATTGACTAACCAGCCTGGAGGATTCAATACGCACCAACCCACCATTTAGAGCACTCCTCCTCAGGTGCTCTACACATCCTGCTGTCAAGGATGTAGTGTGTGTGTATGTGTGTGTGTGTGTTTGAAAGTCGTCGATATGACCACCAGCCTTTTCCTCTTTCAACATGCCTGCAGCGATGTACCGTACTGTACTGCTGTTCCTGCTCACAGTGAGTGTCTGTACAGGTGAGTCAACTTTTTAGAGTTTTTCCAGTTAAACTAATGTGTCGGTTTGTTTGAGGATCAGCCTGAACGCTGCGTCAAAGTCTTAAAGAGATGCAAAGTTATGCAAATGGAGAGCTTCCTGCAGTGAGAGGGAGGCTCGTGAGGAAGTCTGACACAGCTTTTCTCTCAATATGCTGCAAAACTTTGTGTTTTGAATCATTTTAATGTCTGCTAATGCATTATTTAGTAACTTCTGAAGCCAAAATGAATCTTTGTAAATCACAGGAAACTTTATGTTCAAGCAATATATTCCTGTATGTATGTACATGTGTATAAACTGTCTTTCCGTCCATCAAATTGGGATGTAATTCAAACATTTCAAGGAGAATATGAACTGCTTTTTTATCAAACCATGAGAGTAACTTAAGGTAAAAGGGAAGGTCACGTCTAGGTGGAAATTAAAGCAAATATTTAATCAGTGAGCGTGAAGCTGAGCTAAACCATCTGTGGTGTCTGCTACTTCTGCAAACACTGCTAATGCATGCGCTAACACACACCCACAAGCATGCACAGAACCAACACTACTGTCTACTTCACCAGTGCAAACAAATCATTACCTGACGGGCTGTTGATGCTGCTTTATTAAAGAGGCAGCAGAGTCAACAGTTCAGCTTCACTAGTCCACAAAACAGACTCCCTTCACTCTTCATTCAGAGGCTGTAATGGAGATGTTGATCAAGGGAGACAATATCTTCATCTGCAGGTGGAGTGACGGCAGAGGTTGAGGTTTAGTGTTTGCTCTGCAGGGAAATTACTTTCACTTTGACTTTAAATTTGAGATTCAGAAATTAAAATGTACCCCTCAGAGTCTCAATTTAAGATTGAAGTAGCTGCACTGGAGCTGCAATAAACACAGACTAATATTATATGTAGAAGTATCAAATATTATTGGTATGACTTAAAGCCACATGATAGCTGTAGACTGTACTTCTGTCAAAACTGAACTTTAAAGCTACTGTAAGGGATTTTAACTTATTATGAAACATACTGAAATTTACAGCTTTTTTTATTCAGACCTACAAAAAACACAAGACCATTAGAAACATGACTGACTATATTTACACTACCAGTCAAAAGTTTGGAAACACCTTCTCATTCAAGGGTTTGTATTTATTTTAATTATTGTAAACACTGTAGATTAATACTGAAGACATCTAAACTATGAAAGAACATATATGGAATTATTTAATGAACAGTAAAGTGTTAAACAAAGCAGAATCTGTTTTATATTTTAGATTCTGTAAAGTAGCCCCCTTTTTCCTTCATGACAGCTTTGCACACTCTTGGTATTCTCTCAGTCTGCTTCATGAAGTGGTCTCCTGGAATGGTTTCTAATGAACATGAGCCTTGTCAAGAGTTCATTTGTAGAATGACTTGCCTTCTTAATGTGTTTGAGACCATCAGTTGTGTTGTTCAGAGGTAGGGTTAGTACACAATGGATAGCCCTATTTGACTACTGTTGTAATCCAGATTATGGCAAAACCAGATTATGTCATAGTTTTGATGTCTTCAGTATTAATCTACAATGTTGGAAATAATTAAGATTAATAAAAACATTGAATGAGAAGGTGTGTCCAAACTTTTGACTGGTAGTGTATATATTGTAAGTCTTAATGCCTGTAACCACTGCGAGGGTTCGGTGTCACGCCAGATGACTGACAGCACACTGAGACAAAGCCACAGTGGAGAGATTTTTAGAGAGAGTCATGTTTGAGTATCAAAAAAAGCAGGGGGAGAAAAAATATTTACACATGCACAGGTAAGACGTATCACTTTGTCCACGGGGGGCGCCAAATCCTCACAAACAGAAAGCTCCTCACAGGAGCTTTAAATACTCCGACTTTGAGACTCTATAAATTATTTTCAATGAATGATCTACGTGTGAACCACACCTTTGATAAAATCTACCACACCCTAACCAATGTAGAATAACATGATGTCATTATATAACACATACGTGTGTTGTTCTCCCTCAATGAGTCATAAAATGTTATCTGAACTATAACCGACAATTACACATCACTGCTGATAAAAATCAGTCATCATTAAAAATCCAGAAATGAACTTAAGGTATCAATCAATTAATCAATTAATCTTTATTTATAAAGCACCAAATCACAACAAATGTTCTCCTCAGACTCTTTCCAAACAGAGCCGGTCTAGACCTACCGTTTTATTATTAACAAAGACCCAACCACAAGACCGGATCAGATCCAGTCCCATCTTACAGACAGGACTCAGTCTGATCTCATCTTAATCCACCATGAGCAGAGCACTTTGCAGCATTTAGCAAGTTACAGTGGCAAGGACAAACTTCCTTTAACAGGCAGAAACCTCCAGCAGGACCAGACTCATGTTAGACACACATCTGCTGAGACCGTGTTGGAGAGAGGGATAGAGGGAGATGAAGAGAGAGAGAGAGATGATAGTGGGGAGACGGATAGTAGTAGTTGTAGCAAGTGGAGTCTGGCATGTCCACAGCAGCAGAGATCCAGAGGAACCTACAAGACAAGGGAGCTCAGGGACTCCAGAAAGGTCTATGGTTAGTAACTTTAATGAAATTAATGACATTTTTTATTTTTATTTTTTACATTTTTGGGGCATTTCCACCTTTATTGATCGACAGCTGAAGAGAGACAGAGGAAATGTGGATAGCAGAGAGCAGGGGAAGACACGCAGCAAATGTTTGGGACCAGGAGTTGAACCAGAGACCATGAGGATGAGGACAACAGCCTCTGTACAAGGGGCACACACTGAAACTGCTTGACCAATGGTGCCCCAATAAAGTGCCTCTAAGTCTTAATGTTTGAGTGTACCCTCAGATGAACCTCCTCGTGTGTCGCTCAAAGAAGGATAGCTATACCTTGAGATGCACAATATTTAATTTTTGGTGATATCCATTGTGCAAGTATTTTCAAACTCATCTAGATACCGATACAATTTCATTCACAAAACAATAACAGTACAGTTAAATCGGTTGTTTTCAGGAGCGTAGTTCAAAATACTCCCATACAGCCGACATGTTAAAGCCTGTTGTTGAACTGCTGTAGAAGCAAGACAACAATAATTCCTCAGGTTTCAAGAGGGCCCTTTCTTGTCTTATGTTGAGAGCTCGGCTTGCTGTATGTCTTTAGACTGAGCATCAACATGGTGTGTCTTACTATGTTCAGATTATTGCTTTCATCGGTTTATTTTTATTATACTTGCTTTTTATCTTATGTTTTCCATTTTTGGAATTCTATCTAGTTAGTCTGGAGGGAGTATGTGTCGGGGTGGGGGGTTATTTGTTGTTTTGTATTTAGTATGTCATTTGTGTGTTTCTTTGTTCAAAGAAAAAGGAAATGTGTAAACTTCTAATTTTGGATGTGACTGTTTTTCTATGTGAAAATCAATAAACAAAGTTTAAATATAAGAGGGCCTCGCCACCACTGTGTCAGTGCTCAGTGCTCGGGCCCTAATAAGAACAGCATCATCCGCATCATCATATTTTATAGTTGCACAGTTTAGTAAATTAGATCATTGTAAAGTAAAAGTCTATAACTGTATCAGGGCCATGCATGCTGTTATTTAAAGACTCTCCAAAGACAGTTCTTAACATCTTAGTGATGAAATATTCGGTCCACTTCTCTAAAGTTTATTTGGAGAAGGATGGAGGCTTGACATCAAACTCACCTTCATCATGATATGTTTCTTCCCTTTTCACAACCAAGCAACAAAAACTATATATCATTTCCTGGATTAAGAAATATTGTTGCAATCTTAAAACATATTTTTTGAATTGATGAATAACAGTCTTTGAGGATTCTTGAAAAAGTTTTGTAACAGGAGGAAGTGTTGTTACATGTTTTTTAAAGAGTTGTGATTGGTGAGTTTGTCCCTGGTTGGGGTCACTGAGGTCTGAGACGCTCTGCATACATAATAACAATGCTGGTGTTTATTTTGGTGTGCTAAGCTGAAACACCAACTTTAGAAAGGGTTCAACAGACTTAACAATTAAATCAGAAAAGCAATCAGGCTTCACAACGGACCACCTTTGTGAAATAAATGTAAAAGACTGAAAAAATAAAGCTCAAAACAGCAATTCTAACAGTAGAATTTAATAAATCACAATATTAATTTTATTTTTTAACTTTTATTTTTTATTTGTGACTTTTTAAACATGTTAATTTTTGTAATACTTTATTGTGTCAATATGATACATACATGAGATATATTTCTTACAGGTTCAATCATTTTTAACAATGTTTTGTTTGAAATTCTGTGACTCTCCACTGTTACAAAATCAGAAAGTAAATTATATATTAAAAAAGACAGAAAGAAAAGGATATATTATAATAATAATCAAAACTAGGATTCAAAAATACATAAATAAATGTATAAATAACCACACACAAAAAAACACAGGCTTCTATATTGTCACATACATATAAAGGCACATAATGTTATATTTATTCATATCCTGTCCATGCTTTGAAAGAAACCCATCATTTTTTAAACAGCTTATCTTTCTTAAAACATGTTACATTTAAAGACAAATTGAGTTAAACAAGGTCTCAGAGTTAGTTAAAGTAATTAAAAATACAGAAATAAGTCAAGTCAAGCTTTATTTATAAAGCACATGTAAAACAGCCTCAGTTGACCAAAGTGCTGTACAGATATTAAAATACAATATAATCAGACACAAATATAACAATAAAAAAACAACTAAAATAAATGAATAATAATACAATAAATAAAATAAATAAAACAAAAAACAAACATGAGGACATTTTTAAATAAAAAACTTAATTTTTGTTCAGACAAATTTAACATTGATAACATTACAGCTCTCTGTGAGCTGGTGCTCCACCATGTGCAGCAGGTACTCTCCATTTGAACGCCCTCAGACATCCTGAATCCACCGTTTTATCTCGTTGATAGATCACCAGAAAAAACAACAAACTCTTCCTTGTCATTCAATACATCTCTCAGAGGTTTTCATGCTTTCTTTTCCTCTGCAGGCACCACCACTTCCTCTGCAGCTGCAACCACCTCCTCTGCAACTAAACAGGTCACAAAGACAACAGCAGTTACTGCGAACCCAAACACAGTGACTGTGTCAAAGATAAAAAATGTCAATTTACCGCCTCCAAAATCCACCAAAAACAGCACCCAGAAACCTCTGACATCTCCAAACCAGAGCTCAACTACGACTGCAGTCCCTTCAGGAAATGTGTCAACAACACCTCCACCTCCTGTTTCCACACAAACACCCAAAGGGAGAACGCAGAGCACAAGCGCTCCAACCAAGGATGCAACGACCAAACAGACGTCCCACCAGACCGCTTCCACAGGATCCACGGCCACGTTAGCATCAACATCACTGGGCATGACTGCAGCCACCACCGTTAACAGTACCAACGCTACAGGCCCAGGTCAGACTGCTGTCAGAGCTCAGGACTGGAGAGTTAGTCAGAGTTAGTCATCGTTCTCTGGATCGGATAGTAACGGTTAAATGTAACTCTTAATGTTACACAAAGACACTTTGTGGTTGTTGGTGATTTAGTCTTTCTGTTTTTTTTGCAGTGAAATGATAACATTTTAAATCCACTAGAGATCATTATGTCAAAATAAAAGCCTGCTGGTTACTTTTATTCACTTAAAGCTTCATAAATTACATCCAGCCACTGCAAGCGAAGAAGATCACCAGTACCAGCTAACTAGCTCCACGTCAAACTGTCTCTCCATCGTACAACAGAAAAGAAAAGAAACAAAACGAAGGAAGATTATTCAGTCAGATTAATTTGACAGATAATCTCTCAGACGTATGCAGAGTACACACGAGTACAAGTCAAACAAGAAAATAAACCAATAAATCCACTTACATTGTTGTATTAGCAACCAGTTAGCCTCTGTTAGCAGGAACATACAGTCCTCTTAACCACTCATTAAACAGCTGTAACAACAGAACATGTACTTGAACCATGAGGGGAGACTATAAAACATACTCGTCAATATTTGCTTTGGTTCAGATTTTTATAGGATTTACCTGCTGCCATGTGTTCTTATACATTTTGCACTTTGGTGCCCTCTGATGGCGTGTCAACTTTACATTTACACTGGCGGAAAAAAGTTTTAGGACACCCCATGCATTTGTGAAATATTGCATTGAGAATCACTCTTAGGTCTTCAAGTGCAATTTCTTTTGGTACAGTCACAGCCAGGTTTATTTATTTTAGGTTCAGTTTTGAAGACATTCTCTGTTATTTGTTGACTTTGATACCGACAATGTTGAGAACTGACATATTTAAACTGTGAAGAATTTAGTTTTCTTAGTTTTTCTTGCAAAAAATAAACAAAAACTATATCATTGTATTTGTTTATGTCTGTCTAATGCTTGAAACACACATAAGACTTTTTCCACAAATATTTCATGACAAAGAAATTGAGATTGTGTAAACTTTTAAGGGTGTCTAAAAACTTTTTTTCCACCAGTGTATTCCCTCTTTAACACTCTTTGACTACAGCTCAGTTTAGTTGTAAGGAAGATAACTTTTTTTTTAAACTCACCTTTAGGTGTTGCAGACGAGTGGAACAAAGATGACATGATAAAGAATCCTGGCCTGGTTGCTGTCATCTGCATCTTCTGTATCGTCGTCCTCCTGGGGTTGGCGGTCGCTGCCGTGAAATGTATCGACGCACCAAAGTCCAACTTTGAGAGGCTTGAAGATGTTCCCATGGTAAGTTATAAAGCAGACTCCTGATTGTTTTAATCTTAAGTTATACTGGAGTTAGGGTTGCCACCTTGGATTTGTGAAAATTATCCACTATTACCAGTTCAGACTGACACAGTGAAGATCAAATTTGGACATAGGACACTGGTAAGCTCTGCCGCTGCACCTTGTCTTCTTCTGATGAACCTTTTTTGGTCATCAAAGTTTCAATGGCTGCCTGTTTTTGTTTGTTTGATTCCACAGCTTGATGCTTTTTTGTTTTTGCGTGGATTTCCAAATCCCTTCAAATTCTTTGGAGTTTTTCGCCAGACAAAAAACGCATGAGGCAGAAAAATAGTCTCCCTGGGTCGGCCGTACCAATTCAAACTCTGACAGCGTCGCCCAGTCAGGATTGTAACTAGCTGGTGGTTTGCATGTATTTGCTCCATCTCCTTCCTTGTCAGTCGTCTCTCCTCCCGCTTCAACCGGAGACGCCAAAAGTTGGTGAAAAGACGACCTCAGCACGGAGTACGTCGGTCAATTCAGCTCGCTTTCTCTCTTTGGTCAAGTTCCCCTCCCTGCTTGAGCCGCTTTGAGCGCTAGGGGGCGTGTGTGACACACACAAAGACGGGAAGAAAACAGAGACAATTTAAACAGCCGCAGAAACACGGGGGACTTTTCTAGACTACAGAATGAAGGAAATCAAATGAGGTTTTTGCATTTCCCCAAAAAACAGGACAAGTTGTGTCCTGGCAGAGATTTTTATTTTCCCGGGAGAGCTGGTGAAAAAAGAGAACAATTCTAGGAAAAAACGGGACAGATGGCAGCTCTAACTAGAGTGCAAACATTGTATAAGAGGAGACTGTACAGATTGATTTGCTGTAGCTTTGCTAGCTGCTAGCGGTCACAGCAGCTACCGCATGCGTAGGCCTCTGTGGAGGTACGGGAGCTACACGGACCTCCAGCGTAGGCTACTCCGTCAATTTGATGCAGAAGTATAAATGAGGCTTTAATCAGGAGGAGGAGAGTGTAAAATAAACAATGATCTGATGTGAATAGACTTGTTCAGGTTCTGTTTTATTTATGCAGGATGTCTGTATTTTCCACCAGCAGGGGGCAACACCTGGTTGATTGTGTAGCATAAGATTAAACAGGGACAAAGGTGTGACTCTGGCTGCAGGCTTCAGCTTCTTCCTCAGGGGATTTAACTGTCATTGAGAGCTGGCATTTTCACAAGTCTCCATCAGAGGTGTCATTTCTTTGTCTTCCTTCCTCAGCAGTGAGCACAGAGTCGTGTGCCGCGCTCTCTGTCACACAAACAGGAAGCCCGGCTGTGTAAATCAGTCTCAGACAAAGAGACGTGCAGTCAAATGACTTCACTCTTTCTATAAGAAGAAGAGGTTTTAGTTAGAGCTCAGACTCTTTCTAGATGTCATCTCAGGTGAAAATGTGACCAAGCTCTGCAGAGAAAAGAGACAGAATACATCTTGATTGCCACAGTTACTGCTGCATAATAATATGCAGCAACATGAACAGCCAACATGTGTGTCAAAATGTGAAATCTGCTTATTGGAGTTATTACCTGGCTGTGATAAATACTTGATTCTGATTGGTCCAAACTTTTTCATGATTGTAATTCATTTTGAAAAGCTAAAGAGATGCCGGGGACAATCAGATCACACATATCAAATCATTGTGCAGAAACATGCAGAGACATCCAGCACATTTATAAAGCTTATGAGTTCACTCCTTCCAGGTGACAAAACATGTTGAAAGTTATGTTTTGGGGGATTTTCACCTTTATTTGAGAGGACAGCTGGAGAGAGACAGGAAACATGGGGAGCAGAGAGCGGGGTAACATGCAGCAAATGCAACAAGGACTATGGCCTCCTTACATGGGGGCATGCTTACACAGGACTTCCACCAGATCCGTGTCCGGATCTGTCTCAGATCTGCTGCGGTCCGGCTCCACGCTCTTTTGTCGGTCAACACCCACCGGTTGCGTTTTCGAAACACTTTACGGAGCAGGACCGCCGGACCTATGTTGTCTTTCTGGTCCTCTGAAAACCTCTAACTTGATGACTCCAGGCTTGCACCCGGCAAAAATAGAAGTATTGCGTATCTGATCCATTGCGTTCCGACCTGCCGGATCAGAGATGCAGCCAGAACACAACGGAGAGGATCCAGTGGAAGTTAACACATTGACTAGAATAGAAACCTATCAGATCTGGTGCTGTGATGGAGCGGAGACGGATCTGGTGGAAGTCCTGTGTTAGACCTCTACGCCACTAGGTGCCCTATCAATGTGGCAAAATTGTTAGTTTCCGATAACATCAGCAAACAACATGGAGGATGTTTTTAATATTTCAATCAGGAGAGACTCAATTTGAATATTAAGGTTATTTATTGCAACTGAATGAATGATGGAACTTGACAGAAATCTTTGGTGTAAGGACTCTATGGGGATAATGTGAGCGTAGGATGCGTGAATTTGGCAGCTGAAGAAATCCCCCTAGAGTCCAGACTCTGGTGGTGGT
The DNA here is from genome assembly GCF_009762535.1 of Notolabrus celidotus. NCBI lineage: Eukaryota > Metazoa > Chordata > Actinopteri > Labriformes > Labridae > Notolabrus > Notolabrus celidotus. Next base: position 3,890,242 of record NC_048273.1, on the reverse strand, counting down.
GGTTGATGAATTCTAGGAATTGAAGACTTGCAGAGACCAGGTGGAGATGGGGAGGTGGAGGGGTGCGCACCATCAATGCAAGAAGGAACTAGCAGGAGAGAGAGACACATTTAAAAAGACAGCAGAGAGTTGATAGGCTGACAATAAGGGTGTGCCACTGAGCTATTGGGTGGCGCCGCTGCTGATTAACCAATGACAGCTCCAGAGCGTGCAGCTGGAAGAGGGTGAGCTATTGAACGAGGGAGAGAGAGTTAAACAACTGCTGGGATTGCTTTATAGTCTTCCTGTCTGAACTTTCGCTAGAGCTACATTACTCTCAGTATATTTAGCATGCACAAACTTTAGATTTCTGATTAACGGCAGAGTCATCAGCGGAGAAAAGAAGAAAAGAGGGAAACTAGCGAGAGGAGTGAGAAGAGAATCCAAATATAAACATTATGGGAAAGATGCTGCTGTGATGGTCTGCAATGCTAACGAAAAATATGCTAACGCAACCTGAAAGTAGGCCGATAAGAACACTGCTATGGGAGCGCTAACAACAGAATCTAAAGGACTTATTTTTCAGCTGCAAAGGTTTTTATTTGTACAAAAATTAATTCTTAATGTCAACTCTTCTCTTAAGTTGGTAGCCAGGTAATTAGCAGGATAATGTATCGTGAGCTGTATAAGATAAGCCAGAAAGAGTTGTGGTTACACTGCAGCCTCACAGCACCAAGTCAGCACCACAACCTTCAGTTTTAGAGGTCTGCATCAGATTAGAGTCTGTACACTCATGAACCAGACCACTTCTGTATTAAGAGACATGAGTGTGTTGAATATGTTGTGTCCTTAATGTAAATGAGTTCAGTGCATGATGTCACCTCTTATCTCTCCAGGGCAAAGTCAACGAGGAGTCTCCATTCGCCCATTACTCGAAATGACAGAGGAGACGGAAGAGTCTGGACACCAGCAGAGACACAAACTCAACGACTCTCTCTCTCTGCCTCTCGATCTTTCACGTTGCACTTTTGCCCATGACAGTAAAATATATCTGTCTCGCTTATTTGCCTGCTTTCAGAGTAATTCTGCTGATTTAGCCTCTAAAGCTCAGTCAACTGTTGCACTAACTGTTGGACATTGAATGTTTTTAATTTGGTGACATGCTGTTTATCCTTCTCAGCACTTATTATTCATGATTGCACTCTTGCACAAAATAATTGAGCTGATTAAAGTGCAGCACATTATGAGTTTCCACAATGATTTGGGGGTACAAATTAATGCAGATAGCTTTCTTATGTAGAGTGTAGGTTAGAATGAAGGAAGGTTATCTGCTTGTGCAAATGTGTTTTTAGGCTGTTTGATGTAAACATAGCTGCAGCTGTTATGAACAAGTGTGTGTGATTGTTTCTGTGTTATTTATTACATTACACAAAATCTATATAACGTCCTCCCTGCACTGGGATCTGAAGAATTGAAGAATTGAAGAACAGGAACAGTGAAAAAAACACAAAAACAAAACTCTTTTTAATGTTTTTCTCTTCAAATACAACACTCACACATGTAACCCTTCACTGAATCTTATCTGCATTGCAAACTGCTTTTATTCCATCCATGTTTATGTTGTTATCCTAAATGACAGCCTTCTTCCTCTCAAGAACTGAGCAGACGGACTATTCCCAATTCTTTTTGGTGTATTGTGTTGAAACTCAGGAATTAGTGTAAATTATGTTTTTGTAAATGTGGGAGAACATCATTTAAAGCAGTCTCATCTTTGTACGGTGACCTGTCAGAGAGATGTAAAGTATAAAAGCATGATCTTTCCAATAAAAATAAGTATTTTAATGTTGAATTTGCTGTGTTTCACTTCTTCATAACTTCTTCTTGATACAACAAGCACCACCAGTCTGTAATCTGTCGTCTTGTCATGAACACTTGAACACTGAAAGTATCCTCTGATAGAGAAGTCAGACTCCAGAGATAATGTGTGTTGTCTGGAGTTTTTGATGGTGAGGATTACCCAAGAAGGTCAGAGTGAAAGTGTGTCCTGATAGGAATGTCTGAGAGTGTAATATCACCACTGAGACTCTTTGGCGGTGAACACAGGGTCTGACTAACAGAGCCAGTGTCTATAAATCTGATAAACAGACATCTGAGTATCATCAGAGATACTTTCTCTAGACTCTGGTTTGCATGTTGGTTGCAAAGATGATTTTTTAGACTGATTGTTTCAGTCAGATTGTTTAAGTGTGGAGAACATGACATTTCTCCTCATGTTACTGTGACTGAGAAGCTTTACTTGTTATCTTTTTATTAGACAGACACATTCTTGAGTAACTTGTGACTTTGACTCCACTACATTTCTATCACTGCTCTAGTTACTCACTACTTTTGCTTTGAAGTCAGCTGATGAATTTTCTTTTCTCAATCAATCAATCAAGCTTTATTTATATAGCACCTTTCATACAAATCAAATGCAATTCAAAGTGCTTTACAGCAAAAATAAAATAATGGCCAGACATGTTAAAAAGTCCCTCCAGGTCCAAGGATTTGTAAAGGACGACTGTATCTCCCGATACTTAAGTATTTTTTAAAGGCAAGTACTCCAGGACTTTAACTCAAGTATAAGTAAGTAACTTATTTTAATTGCACATATTTTATTATTGTTTTTGTGCATTAGTCTCTATTCTAAAATACATTTAGTTTTTTGATGTCTTTCCATTATTTTATTTCTGCTTCTTTCTTTGTTTTCCAATTGCTGTAAAGCACTTTCAGTTTCATTTGATTTGTATGAAAAGTGCTAAATAAATAAAGCTTTATTTATTGGTTGATTGATGAAGTCATAATTTCAATCAATCAATCAATCAATCAATCAATCAATCAATCAATCAATCAATCAATCAATCAATCAATCAATCAATCAATCAGACTTTATTTATAAAGCGATTTTCATACAATGACATTGTAACACAAAGTGCTGTACATAAATAACAACAACATAAAAACAAAATAGAATAAATGAATGAATATATATATATATATATATATATAAACATTTAAATTCAAGTACGCCCCTTTCCTAATCCCAAACCCAGCCCACAATCCTAAGGCTAAGAACACAATATATGCAGAAATAATAATAATAATAATAATAATAATAATAATAATAATAATAATAATAATAATAATAGTAATAATAATAATAATAATAATGGTAATACTGCTAATAATAATAATATAAATACAATTAATTAATTAAAAATTAAAAAAGATGGTAATGTAAGAGGTTGAAACTCAACACAGGAAATTAAACTCACCAAAATAAAATACATTTCTAAGACAATAAAACACTGAAATATTAAACCATTAAAAGAAACTAAGATGCTATACTTAAAAAAATGACAAAAATTTGAACAAAATAATAAATAAATAAATAAATAAATAAAGAAAGAAAGAAAGAAAGAAAGAAAGTGGAATTAAAACTGTTAGAATTATTTGACTGAACACCTTTCCCTTGTGTTGGAGTAATATTTGACCAGGAGGATCTATACTCTGCTGAGTACTCTGTCCACCACTGTCAGTAGTAAACTGAGCAGTGCAGAAGGATTGTGTTTATGTCCCACAGCCACACTTCCGGTCACATGACGCTTGATGCCCTGACGTCACGGTGGCGGCGGGGCATGAAGCGCTGCATGTTGCAGAGTTTGAAGTCTAACTAACTCACAGACTGACCCACTGTAATAAACATGCAGAGCAACGATCAGTGCGGCAGAGTGACCTGACTGAGACCTCCCACAGGTTCAGAGGAGTCCACCTGAGACTGTGAGTCCACCTGAGACTGTGAGACCCACCAGAGAAGACGGACTGACTCTGAGGTGAGTGACAAGAAGTCTCTGAAACTTTTCCTCCTGTGTGTGGAGCTGTGACAGAGAGGCAGACAGCCGGGGTGTTAATGTGTACATGTTGGAGATGAAGAGGTTTAAATGATCACCATGAGGCTGATAGTTTCCTCCTGGGGGAAGGAACATCTGAAAAGTCTTCTAGTGTCCACACAGGACACACTGAGGGACATAATAAAGGCTGGAACTGCAAACGAATATACAAATGAAGCTTTTTAACATCACTTAATATTCATTTTAATTAATTTTATTTGTACAATTCACAGAAAACATGTTTTAAGTAGCTTCAAAACATGATATCTGTATTAAATCCTCCTGCAGGGACTCGCCCTGTTCTTATATTTGTATAGTATCCTCAATGTTTATCATGAGATCAGAGCAGCAGTAGATTCCAATCACTGTAATGTTCTAATGTAATATACTGAAAGCAGCACGGTGTCTGCTGAGCTGCTGGAATCATTTCATGAGCAAACCAACATGGAATGTATTTCCCCAAAATATTTACTCGTACCCTCCTGCTGTCTTTATCTCCTTCCTTCCTCCATATCTGTTTCCTTCATTCTGTCTCTGCATGACACACACACACACACACACACACACACACACACTCACATGCACACACACACACACACGCACACACACACACATGCACTTGGATGTTTGAAAGTTGAATCCTTCTTTGCTTATCTGAATTATTGTGTTGTATATGTGTGTTTCTCTTAGACACATAATTTCATAATCTGAAGCATAAAAATATGCAAAGAAAATATGCAATTTCATTCAGCTCATTTCTTCTTTTATTGTTGAGTAAAGACAGTTCATAGTTGTTGTTTTTTCAAAGATCTGTTTATATGATTTTTTACAAATTATATACAGAAGATCAATGTGAACAATTCAGTATAGGAAAATAGAATAAGTAGATAAGTGAATGAATGAAAATAATAATAATAATAATAATAATAATAATAATAATAGTAATAATAATACTACTACTACTACTACTACTAATAATAATAATAATAATAATACAAATAAATAAATAAATACATACATAATTAGAGAAGAGAAAGAAATAGTGGAAATACAATAAAATAAATATTTTAATATTTAAAAAATAAACAAGTACAAAAGGTAAAATAGTTAGAATAATAATGATACTAATAAAAAAAAATATATATATATATATATAGACGACAAAAAAAAATTGGAAATACAATAAAATAAATAGGTCAATATTTAAAAAACAAATAACAGAAACATAAACATAAAAAATAAAAAGAAGAATCACCACATGTGATAATCTGCATCTACAGAACAACAGAACATGTCCTTCCTCAGTTCATAGTTTTTATCCCCACATTGCACACACTTGTTCTGTTAGTCTAAAATACTGTATTCTTGTATATATATGTACACTACCAGTCAACTTTGGAAACACCTTCTCCTTTAAGGGTTTGTATTTATTTTAATTATTGTAAACACTGTAGATTAATACTGAAGACATCAAAACTGTGAAAGAAAATATATGGAATTATTTAATCAACAGAAGTGTTAAACAAAGCAGAATATGTTTTATATTTTACATTCTGTAAAGTAGCCTCCTTTTTCCTTCATGACAGCTTTGCACACTCTTGGTATTCTCTCAGTCCGCTTCATGAAGTGGTCTCCTGGAATGGTTTCTCTCAGTCTGCTTCATGAAGTGGTCTCCTGGAATGGTTTCTAATTAACATGAGCCTTGTCAAGAGTTCATTTGTAGAATGACTTGCCTTCTTAATGTGTTTGAGACCATCAGTTGTGTTGTTCAGAGGTAGGGTTAGCACACAATGGATAGTCCTATTTGACTACTGTTGTAATCCAGATTATGGCAAAACCAGATTATTTCATAGTTTTGATGTCTTCAGTATTAATCTACAGTGTTGAACATAATTAGAATAAATAAAATGAATGAGAAGGAGTGTCCAAACTTTTGACTGGTAGTGTTGTATATCCTAGCTTTGAATACCTCCACTCTGCAGTGTTGTAATCTTCACACAGCCAACTGTCAGGCTCCTTGTGGTTTCAAAGCTGTCAGATCTGTTTCTCTGTCATGGGAAACTTTGAGAATCCTTCATGTCATCAGTTTTTAAAAAAAGCCACAAACAGAAAGAGAAGCAGCGCAGTCCTCTCGGTGACCATTAGATGGCGTGCTGCTCCAGCGCTGAGCGGCTCTTATCTCCTCCATCAGGATCTGAAGCTGTTTGATCTGCAAACATTTGCAGAGCCAGAAGTTAAATCTGCGTTTGACTTTCTGCTTGAGTCACCGCTAATCTGACAGAGAGAGGCCTGTTGTCTTCTCACTTCTCTGGAAGTCACTGTGAGAAAGAAAAACAGGTGTGGCTCAGACTGAAGGCCGGTTGCCAAGTTCGTCACAGCAGCAGGTTTTACTGAGTGTGGTTTTACAGTTTAGAACTCCAGTGGAAGTGTTTTTCTTTTGCAGAAGTTAAGATGACTTTAATTCTCATTCAATATCTTAATTATTCTCACAATGAATCAATTATTCCTTGGTCTGGAAATTGTGAAACGTGTTTCCTGAAGCCTAAGTAGTAGCCCTTAAATTTAATGGGTTTTTTTTGTTTTCAAAGACAACAACTCAACATATTGTTATTTAGGGCAGGAGTTCCCAAACTTTCCAGCCTGTGACCCCCAAAATATAGGTGTCCAACACTGGTGACCCCCACTGTCCCTCAAAGTGATTTAATGTGTCTTCATTTAGCTGGTCTACAGAAATGACCCTACCTATATGAGCATGTGTCTGTGTTTCCTGTGCCGTTATAATGAACCTGCTGCTACTGATGCTTTAGATAATTAACTGTTCACTAACCCTAAACTTAGGAGGCATCTGGAAACAAAGAAAGGCAGGAAACTCATTACATTTTCTATTTTCAAGGTTTTATTTCAAGTTCAGCCTCTGCTTTTGTCAATATTTTTTTACTATAAATGAGTAAAATTTAATATTTTTAGATAACTTTTGTAATTCAACTTTTTTTTATTGCATTTTTTTTAGTATTTCTTTGTTTACAAATTATATATAAGTAATACAAAACCAACAAAGAGAAGAAAAAATAAATAAATACTAAAAATACTAAAATAATAATAAAAATAAATAATTAACAGTTCAAACAAAAAGGATGATAATTATAAGAAAACAAAAATAAATAATAATAATAAATATTTTTAGATACATTTAAAAAAACGACAGTCTGGAAGACATCTCATATCAGTCAGGTGTAATGCAGAGCTTCTGGGTTGAATCACATGAACAGAGGAGAGAGAGATGAGAGGATCTGTCTCACTCTCATTTCTCCTCTGTAAAATGAAGGATGCTTTGATCTAGGGATGCACCTTTCCTACTTTTAGGTCCTGATACTGATATCGATACCTGGGCTTTGGTATCTGCTGATAAGATCCTGGTATTGATTTAAAGATCTCTATTCCTTAATGTGAGGCTAGAATCATGTTTTGGCAACTTCAGGCTTTCCTGACTTGATGGTGAACTGTACCTGGGTTCCAAGTGCTAAACCAGAGGCTGGAATCCCTTCATTTCAAGGATCTGGAACAATTAAATCCAATAACCTGTCCATTTCTTCACACTTTGAATCCATTAATTGAAGGTTTCTTGTTTCTTTGCAGTCGGCTACAGCTGACGTAAACTTCCTCCTTCGGGCTTCCATTATATTTTTCAGCGCGACTGACATCCGTGGAAACATTAGTGCTGCACATGTTGCAAGTTTCAGGCAGAGTTGTTAGCAAAAGAAGCGTGACATGCACCTAAGAACTGAGATGAATAGATCTGCCATATGGATCGGCACTATATATCGGCCCTTTGTCACCGATATACAATCTAGCTTTTGGAGTCCGATCAAGCCAATATCCGATACCAGGATCGGATCAGTGCATCCCTACTTTGATCCTCTACTAACATTGATTATTACCCGGCTCTCTCACTCATCATCTGGCTGTGTAAGATGCTTGATTCTGATTGGTCAAAACCCCTTGATGATGGTTATTAACTTTCACTAACATGAGCAACACCAGAGGCAAACTGTTTATTTGTAAAGGTGTGTGAACCTCAGAGCTCAGAGAAGAAGGAGAGCTGAATGAGGACAGGTTCATGTTCAATCCACCGAAACAGGCAGAGAAGAATCCATCACCATGGAACGATCACTGACGAGGAATCACTGGGACTATTTTTAATAAACTGTAAACATAAATCATTTAAATCAATACAATCATCTTTAATCAAAGTGTTTGTATTTTAAGTTAGTAGCCAGGTAATAAGCAGCTTCGCATCTGGTCTTGTCTCACCCTGTCAGGATTCTATTTCCCATAACTGCCTGATAACCGTACATTATCCGGCTCATATTAGTCCCACTTATCAACGCTGTTTAAACATACGTCTGATTTTAAAACGTGCGTCATGCTCAAATAAAAAGAAGGAGGGACCAACTAGTAAAGAAAATCAGCCCGTCAGCACTCCTAATGAACACAATCTAAGATAACAGGAGGGTAAAAAAGGAGCAGTGGGGGGATTCTCAGGGAGTCATGTGAGCTGGACTATTTTAAGGTCTTAGACTTGGTATCCATGTTGGAGTTCACTTTGATATTCTGTGGAAAAAGGACTCCAGACGTCTGATAGTTCTATAAAATATGAAAGATATCTCTTAGAGCTGTGTGTGTGAGTGTGTGTGTGTAAGTGTGAGTGTGTGTGGATGTTAAAGATAAACACACAAACACATTGTACAGACCCTTTGTTGGTCTTATCAGCTTATACTTTAACAAGCCTATCTGCTGTGAGTCATCACAACGGCCGCATCACAAGACACCTTGGGTGTTCACTTTATGGTGGTTGATTGTAGCGTTTGAGACGAGGTCAGGTCTGCTGAGATAGTTAATTATTACAGTCTGCAGGGCTGGACACCTTGCACTGCACTCTCTGCAGCTTCTGAATAATTACAGCACAAGATGTTTTTATTTTACTGAATGTTTTGCACTAATAAAAGAACAGAAGAAAACATCACTGCTTGATAACAAGAGCCAGGATATGAGAGGCAAATTCAACTCAGCGCTGACTTTAGAGGCAAGACGTGCAGGAGGAGACAAAAACCACAGACGGGCCTGAGTAATAAAAACATGCAACATAAACACACAGCTTTAATGTAGAATGAAGCATTTTATGAAAGGTCTATCCTCTATCCCTCTCTCCAACTCGGTCTCTGCAGATGTGTGTCTAACATGAGTCTGGTCCTGCTGGAGGTTTCTGCCTGTTAAAGTAAATGGTCAGGACAAGTTACAGTGGCAAGGACAAACTTCCTTTAACAGGCAGAAACCTCCAGCAGGACCAGACTCATGTTAGACACACATCTGCTGAGACCGTGTTGGAGAGAGGGATAGAGGGAGATGAGATGACAGTGGTGAGATTGATAGAAGTAGTTGCAGCAGCTGGAGTCTGGCATGTCCACAGCAGCAGAGATCCAGAGGAACCTACGAGACAAGGGAGCTCAGGGACTCCAGAAAGGTCTATGGTTAGTAACTTTAATGGGACAGGAAGAGTTAAAGTAAGAGACAGGCAGAGAGAGGAGAGAGAGGGGAAGACAGGATCCCAGTGTGTCAGTCTAAGCCTATAGCAGCATAACTAAGAGCTGGTCCAAGCTCTAACTATAAGCTTTATCAAAAAGGAAAGTTTGAAGCCTACTCTTAAAAGTAGAGAGGGTGTCTGCCTCCTGGACCCTGACTGGTTGATGATTCCAAAGGATTTAACAGGCAGAAACATCCAGCAGAACCAGACTCATGTTAGACACACATTTCTGAGACCGTGTTGGAGAGAGGGATAGAGGGAGATGAAGGGAGAGAGAAGAACCTACGAGACAAGGGAGCTCAGGGACTCCAGAAAGGTCTATGGTTAGTAACTTTAATGGGACAGGAAGAGGTAAAGTAAGAGACAGACAGAGCCCTGAGCTCCCTTGTCTCGTGCTATGATTTAGGATTTCTAGAAAAGTCTCACAAGATTGTTTTTGTATATGTAAACATTGTGTATGCAGGCCGCTGTCTGTCAGCATGTGAACAGCTGGTCCTGTTTACTCTGGGGTTTTCCATGAAGACGTGCAGCTTTTATTAAAACAGCAGCAGCAGCAGGACACTGTTCAGCAGTAAAGATGTGTACATTTCCCAGAACTTCTCATGTTGTCAGGAAAAAACAAAATGTCACATGGCTTTAATAAAAGTGATAAACCGGCCAGTGTCGGTGAAGATTGAAGGACTCAGCAGCAGCCATGGAAGAGCTTTCAGTGCACGCAAAGAGAAACCATGAAGAGAGCTTTGTTTGTGAGGAGGAATCAGACAAGAAGGAAAGAACAGGACTGAAGATGTTCCCTAAAACTCTGTTGACTCTGTAGATACCATAACAAGGATACGCTCCATGAAGCAGGATTCTCTGATAACTTCATGCAGTGAAAAAGTTCCATACTTTCCATCGTTTTTTTTAAGAATTTGAAATTGTGATATAATCTTAAGATATATTTTTGGGCCTTTTTGCCTTTATTGATAGGACAGCTGAAGAGAGACAGGAAATGTGGGGATGCATAATTTGCGTCATTTACTGCCCGACCAGAACTTGCATCTCCTCACATTTTTACATGTAAATCACTCGCGCCATAATTTAATTTGTGCTTGTTGTGAACGCCCCTTCATGAAATTGAAGACTTAAAGGGATATAGAGGAGTCCATGTCTTTCATCAGCTCCTTATATGAAAATCTTCCTTAGCTGCTCATATTCAACCCTTGGGCTGAAGATTAGAATAAATTACGTCTAATAGCAGAGTAGAATAATCTCCTAAACCCTGTGAAACAACATAAATCAATCAAATGTTATCTTTTTTATTTTGTTGTCACAAGTGACCCCCAAAGAACCCACTCTATGTGAGGAAGAGGCTTCAACTCTAGTTTTACCATCACTGCAGACTTAATGGTGAAATGACTTTGTCCATCATGTCCCCTCAATACTTTCACACTGGACTTTCACCTGGACATTAAAGCTGGGGTTGGTCGTCAGATTTAGATACACTTTTTGTTATACTGGTTAAAATGATCTTTATGTCCTGATGGCAATCAATACATAATGTGTTCCTAAAAAAGAGTGAAAAAAACCTGCTATCTACAGCCGGAGTAAACCTGGGAAAACACCAACCAATCACCGTTTTTTGGCTCCCCAAATTTTAAACCAATCAAATCTGCTGTTCTGCCCTCCTCCTGCAGAGCGTACATTTCCCCGGCGTGCACTCCTCTGAGTCCCCGTCTCCTGCCTCTACTTCCCCTGACTCTACTGACTGCCCCTCTCGCTCGTCCTTGGGTCTGTCCCCTCTGACCTGATGAGGTGCTTTGCTCAGGACTGTAGTCCGGATCAGAGTCAAAAAAGCTCTCACCAACAAGCAGAATAATTAATGACGTTCAGTAAGTCCTACAGAAAATATATATTTATTGTAGCGTCCGTCCGGACGCTGTAGTGATGACGAGCCGATTGGTGAACACGTTGATCTTTAATAACCGGTCACTGTCGGCTGTGATCACATCAACCAACAAAACAACAATCAATGTTTGAATGAATGAAGAACTTCTCCTCTTGTCTCTCCTCTCTCCCGCTCACACACTCTACACCTCTCCTGATGCCTTCACTGACCGTCAACACTGTAGGAATTAAGAGCATCTACACTGAACATGTTTAACAAACAGTAGAGTTGTTACAGTATTATATATGTGTTATAACTTTTCTCCTGATATCGTGTCACCAGTACAACTGGATAATGCTAGCATGACAGTTGTGAGTACTAACAGCAGCCATGTTTGTTTGTGTTTTTAACTTTCACTATGAGAATGTTTTGGTGAGGACCGGTTTTGAATCAGTCACCATCATATGGTCGAGAATCAGCAGCGCTCGTGCATGTGAGGGGGGGGGGCGTCGTTTTGGAGGAGCTCCGAGGGAGGAGGGGAGGGGTTAGACGGAGTCATGAGGAAAAGCTACATTCAAATTCATGCTGGTTTTCCGAGACTACCAACAAGAGCCTGTGTCCACTAGAAGCATTGTTGTTTTTTGCAGTGGCAGTCCCTGTTTCATATACAAAATAAGGGTGGGAGGATCGATCCCAAAAAATACTACAGATACTACGCCTCATTTTTGAAGATTGATTCCAGCGTTAATAGGATGGATACCAGTTTCAGTTTCTCTCTTCTAGGTTTTGTCCATTTCATCAAAGAGTAGATCTGTCTGTGTAAACAACACTCCGTTCTCTTGAACACACTTAGTGCATGCACTCTTTGCTTCTCCACTGCTGCCGTCCTGTGTGCTCAAACAACCAACAAACGCATCACGCAGCGCTTAGTAACGGTGCCAATCAGACATGCATTGCGTGCCGTGATGGCTGAAAGTAAGAGGAGCATCTTGTGGAGCTATTTTACAGCTGTCACTGAAAATGTAGAGAACTGTGATGTGTGTAGGAAGGCTGTTCGCTCCTGTGGAAACACCATCAATTTATTAAAACATATAAAAATCCACGTCAAAGAGAATTCTGAGTTTCAAGAGAAAAGAAGGGAGGCGGAGGGAAATGCTTCAGGCAGAGTATTTGTTGTTTGCCTTTAAAAACTGTCCTGTGTTTTAACACGCATGTAATACATCAAAGTACATAAGATACTTTTAATAATAGAAAGTATTGATATCGGCGATTCTGGCTTTGTATTACTTGGTATCGGATCGAAAACAAAATTTGTGGTATCACACACCCCTAATACAAAACCACTAAGGGATGCAGAAGTGGCATGGGACAACTTTTTGTTAGCTAGCCACAGTAAGCAGCTGTATGAAGTGCTCTGAAATTAAGGTTGTGGGTGCAGCTAGTGCAAAAAATAGTCAGTGGACACAGGCCCTAACTCTGCTGTCTGCCTGTTATAAATGTTATATCTATTTATGGGCCTTCAATGAGTCAAAATTAAAAATGACAGCCTATAATATCCTGGTGTTTAGATCTTCCACCAATAATGTCACTCTATTCGGGGTTTTCAGGGTCCTTAATGCAACCCAGAGGACCACACATGAGGTATTTTAGGAGATTTATTACTGATTTAAAGCTCTAAAAACACGACCACAGAGCGACCGTTTTATGATTAGTTGTCCCTCATATAAAGCTCTTAAAAATGTCCATGTCTCCAAATTAAATTTACAATTTACAATTGACAAGACGACGCAGTTAATCTCCGCTGCTGTCCGGTTTGTGTAATAATTGTTGTTTTATTGTGTTTAATGTTGTTTTACAGCCGAACGTTATGAGCTCATGTAGACGGAGCTCAGTGAGCGCCTGACTTGAAAAGGAACAAACTGGTTGATGAAAGTAATAAAAAAGCTTCATCACGTCCTCTCCTGTGTGGATTGAAAGCTTTTTAGCTTTTTGTAATGCCTCCCGCGATGATGGGGCAGGTTATATTTTTGTTTCATGCATTACAGATCTGTTTTATCACTTCTTCTTATACGTCTATCTTTCTATTTCCCCCCCTTTTTTTTATCCAAATCACAGCTGCTACATTTTTCAAAGTCAAAGAAAAGGTTTGAAGTTATTCTGAATGTGGGATCTCTCTGCAGAAAGTAAAATGATGGATGATTCATTTCCACATGAGCTGAAAGTTTCACTTCATTTTGTGTCATGAGACGGAGCTATTGGAAGATGTTTTATTAGAATACTTCATAACGATCGATTTGTAGTCGTGTCTTTAAAAAGAAAAGTCTCCTCGGAGTGATGAATCTCATTTTAAAATCACCTCTTTGTTGTTTTTCCTTTGTTTCAGCTGCTGTCCCGCTGCTGCAACAAATAACCAGAATCAATGTCTCGACTTGAGGTAAATGAGATTTTATACACATACACACACACACACACACACACACACACACACACAAACACACACACACACACACACACACACACACACACACCTGTCTTATCAGGTCTGTAGTTTGAACTATCATTGATAAGTCCTCCTGAGATCAAACCCTGAGCGTGATTCTACAGTCGTGTCTCTCTGTCGGCTGATGACTCAGTTTGGACCAGATTACCTCGAGGCCATAAAAGCTTTATCTTTATTTTAGGGTTGTGTGTGCAGTTAATAAAGACTCAGGGGACACACACACACACACACACACACACACACACACACACACACACACACACACACACACACACTGATACAAACAATGAATAACTGATTATGAATTGTTTGCACAAAAGCTTGAAGCAATTTTAAAATGTTCCTCATGATCCTCTGAGTTTACTTTAAAATCTCCTCTAGTAAAATTTGCAAGGTTAGAGCTTTAAATCCAATATAGAAGCAAGTTGGTGATAATGGATTTTATTGAATCCTAAAGAAAGTATATCAGTGAAGGTCAAAGATTGTTGATAGCTTAACAAAGTGACAGTTGACTGAACTAAGGTGCCTTTTGTTGTGAAAGACAATGCCACATTACTGAGAGTAGGGATGTTCCAAAGCAACTCATTTCCTAATTACTAATTTAGATTCTGTTAAACCAACTTCTCAGGAAACTCGAAATTGAGCACAAATTATTTAACACAGCTGTGGGTGAACAATGTCAAATTGGTCTGCAGAGTGTATCTAACAACAGCAGAGCTAGCACCACCAAACTTCAGTCCTTCAGTCGGGGTGGTTATATGCAGTTTAACCCCCCACAGCCTGTGTACGACTTTATCTGCTGCGCTATGAGATGACATCTGTGGAGTTGTAGAGCAATATGGCCTGGTTGTTTATACTTCTGCGTTGACCGTACGCAGCAGTGGCCAGTACGGACGTGAGCTCTACATACTTTACGTCAATGTGTCTGCGTCGAGCTGCAGTACCTTGGCTTGGTCCTTGGAGGTGGTGTGATCAAGCCGATGCTGGACAAAGTGGGAGGGAGAGGCCAACCACCCAGAAACAGGTAAAGTTCTTTCTGGGTCTGGTGGGCTGGTACCGGCGCTTCATTCAGGACTTCTCTGCGAGGGCGGCACCCTTAACTGATCTCTCTAGCAAGGCACAAACCAAGTTGGAGTGGGGGGAGGAGCAGGAAAAGGCCTTTCAGGACCTTAAGGGAGCCCTATGCCAGGAGCCGGTGCTGCAGAGCCATAGACTGTAAAAAATATGGACGTAGTATCCGTGATGTCACCCATCTGTTCCTGAGAGCTGTTTTGAAGCAAATCGACGGCAGCAGCCATATTGGTAATGCGGAACTCAACTAGGCAGAGTGTGACGTAGTGTGAGTCTCTTAGCCAATGGCTGTGTGTTCCCGATCGGGAGTCACGTCAGTCATGTCCTTATTTGGGCAAAACTCATAATCTTAATATCTTCTTAACCGTCACGTTAGAAAAAAATTCACCCCCCATACAGTGTGTGCCATTAGAGAGATTAGCTTCATAGGGCCAAGCCGTTTTTTGAACCAGGCTGTAAACATGTTTATTAATGCTGCAAAGATCGTCTTTTTCCCATTCATATCTATGTGGTTTCCGGTGTTTCTGCAGCCAGCCTCAAGAGGATTTTCGATGTATTGCAGTTTATATCACTTCCGCATTGGCTTCATTGTTTGAGACCGGAGTTTGCCGCTTGTGCAGAGCCCAAACTTCAGTTACCTGCCGAAACGCTAGAGGGCAGTGTGGTCCCTCTGACTTTTTCCACAGTGATTCAGAGCTTATTATGTTAATTTAGAGCTGATGCATGTTGCTGTTTATCATACAGCAATGGTTACAGGGAAGACTAGAGAGGAGACCAAGCGGCCGCGAGAATTGAAGCCAATGCAGAAGTGCTAAAAACTGCAGTTCATCAAGTGTCCACTAGAGGCTGGCTCCTGAAGGACCAGAAAACACATACACACACATTCAAAGAAGACGATCTTAACAGCAGAAATAAACATGTTTGGAGCGTGATAAAAAAACACGAGTGTAGTCTGGATAGCTCATTTCTCTCTCGTCACACACTGTACGGGGGGTGAATTATTTCATAATGCGGTCATTTCAAAGATATTGAGATTACGAGTCTTCCAATGAGAGGCGCAGCTGACTTGATTGACAGGCGGGAACACTGTAGCTGTTAGCTAGTTGCCTCAAAGCCTGCCTCTTTACCTCACACTCGCTCGACAGCAGTTATGTTGAGTTCAACATTTCCAATATGGCTGCCGCCGCCAATTGGCATCAGAGCCGCGCTCCAGTAACAGATGGCTGACGTCACGGATACCAAGTCCATTATTTATACAGTCTATGCTTTAGACGTAACATATGTCCGGCATTTAGGCTGAAATAGTTAAGATATTTAGAACAAGTTCAACCGACTGGCGGTGAAGATGATTTCTTTGGATCCTCTTTCAGCTTTTCTTCAGACTCTGATTTTGAATGCGCTCAGGAGAGGCGGCAGCAATAAGAATTCAAAGCACAAATCAGAAAACAGATGAAGTCGTTTAATTCTGTAAAGTGTTTTCGTCTCTGTGGACTTCTCCTCGGATTCACTGCAGAGCAATTTCAAACAGGAATGCCTGCAAGAAGTCCAAACACGCTTTCTGTGAAAGAGAAGTTTCTCCTGTGAGACAGAAACTTTTCCATTTTCAATCAGTGATCTGTAAACTCACGGAGCGTCAGATTCAGAGAGTCTACTGCAGAGTAGCTGATTTATATATAAATCTGTGAGGTATCAAATTTCAAAATTCCATGATCCAATTTACTGTTCAAACTGTGCAAGTTATTAAAAAGGATAAAATGACTTCAGCAGAGTCTGAAAGATGGAAACAGTTAAACCAGCTTTTACTCTGACCTGAATCTTCAATCCCTCTCAGCTTTTTATTTATTATCGCTGACTAATCTGTGGAAATTAAATGTCAAATGTATCACACTTCTTTGAAACCTGGACCTTTTGTTTTTTTAACATTTAAGCTCTGAATGACTAATAAAGAAAAGACGTGTTCCTTCATAAATAGATCATCAACATCTCAGTGTCTTTGTCTATTAGAGAGTTCTTGTTGTGGCCTCTGGCGTGGTTCATTGTTATTCTGAGTGTCTGACAACCTCCCGGAAAAGATCTCTACCTACGCTCTCACGATATGATTCAGTGTCTGACGCCGTCTTCCTGTAAAACATCATGATTTTTATGATTACTAAATGAGATTTTCCTTGAGAGAGACTTCTGATTCATCTCTTACAAAAAGGTTCTTTCAAAAAATCTATTGATCGCTTTCAGGAATATTTTCACGATGACGTCTAATATGAGAAATAACAACTTGAGCCGAGCAGCTTTGGCAGGAGGGTCAGTGTATCGTCCACTTTTAGAGTCCCTGTGAGGAGTTTTTTGAAACGGGGTAAGTTTTTAAATCACCATTAACACACAGAGCAATTCAAAGTGCTTTGAGAAGAGTGGCCACATCTTTGGGGCGGCCGTGGCTCAGTGGGTAGAGTCGGTCGACTATCAATTGGAAGGTTGGCGGTTCGATCCCAGCTCCAGCAGTCACATGCCGAAGTGTCCTTGAGCAAGTCATTGAACCCCAAATTGCTCCCTCTGTTGTTCAGATGTTTGTGAATGTGAACGAATGAGATCAACTAAAGGCTGATTTATACTTCTGTGTTGAATCAACGGCGTACCCTACGCCGGGGGTCCACGTAGCTCTCGTACCTACGCCGAGGCCTACGCACGTAGCTGACGTGCACCTCCTCCAAAATGTAACTCCCCGTAGAGCCGACGCGGACCGCAAGCCCTGTGATTGGTCCGCTCGGCGGCTTTGTCTTTCCTGCATTTACAACACTTCCGGGATCCCGGACATCGGCCGCACATCGGCCGTGTATTTCATCTCCTCCTCTCTATTCTTCATGTAATCATGTCTGTATGATAAACAGCAACATGTATCAGCTGTAGATTAACATAACACGCTCTGAAACTCTGTGGAAAAGTAAACAGAGATCGTAGTGGGACCGGAAGCAGGCGGCCGGCTATCAGAGAGACCGCACTGCCCTCAGGCGTTTTGGCGGAGAATTGCTGCGCGACATGGACACATCGACGCACAAGTATGTGGGGCTCATGTCCGCGTCAGCCCCTGCTGCGTAGGGGAGACGCAGAAGTATAAATCAGCCTTAATACTGATGGTCCTGTCCCTCACTATCAGCCTCTACCATCAGTGAGTGAATTGCTTGAGGCTGGCTGCAGAAACACCAGAAACCACATACACACCAATTCAAAAGAGACGATCTTTGCAGCAATAATAAACATGTTTACAGCCTGGTACAAAAAACGGCTTGGTTACAGTAGCTAATCTCTGTATCGGCACACACTTTTTTTCTAACGCGACGGTTCAGAAGATATTAAGATTGCGAGTTTTTGCCCAAATAAGGACATGACTGAGTGGACTCCCGGTCGGGAACACATAGCTGTTGGCCAGGAGGCTCAAACTCCGCCTCTTTACGTCACACTCTGCCTGGTTGAGTTCCGCATTTCCAATATGGCTGCCGCCGTCCACTGACTTCAAAACAGCTCTCAGGAACAGATTGGTGACATCACGGACACTACGTCCATATTTTATACAGTCTATGGTACAGACATTGCGATGGCGGCAGATGAAGATATGACAGTTGAGGTTGCACCATCAGTGTTTACTTCACACAGACGACACCTGAGTGGACGTACTCTAAGCAGGAGTGGTTGAGTGCAGGGATTAAACTGTAGTTATTGTAGCATGAAATAAAGAGGGGCAGAGTTTAAGATACCCGACCTAACCTCTTACACACGAAACCCTTCTGCTCCCACCGCCTGATGAGTCAATCACGACACAGCCGTGCCTACAGCGAGACGGCGATGGGATTTTATAGCAACGGCTTGATTGGAGGCTGGCTCTATTTATGGATGCATGCTAATCACACCCTGTGCACCCCCTGGTTGTCATTATACACACAGGTGAATGTTTTCAGCCGTGCATCGGAGGAGCAGGCTTCTCCAGGCTGTCACACATCAACAGCACTCAATGTGAGGTTTTCAAACGCTCCTCTTACGGCTGTGATTAATTAATATTCATTTTCAAAATTAGGTGAGCGGCAGCAGCAGCTTTGATTGCTCTCATGAGCTCGGGGAAGGATCAGCGTGTCCTAATGAAATGCTCTTATCCTCTGTGATTGCATCATCACGCCGTCAGGGCTCAGTGTGCATGAGGGGAAGGTGTGTTTGTGTGTGTTGACATCAGTCACTTAAAGGCTCTTGTTTATTCTTTATGTATAATTTTTCCATCTTCCTGAATTTGAAGCACTTTGCTCTTCAAGTGGTTAATTCAGAGTACAAAAGGCTCGGACAATTGAATTATGGAATCCATTTTCTGTGTTTATCTGCAGAATATAATAATGATCCAGTTGGAAGAAGTGAGGGATTTGTTTAATGACACAAGAGCGTTGATTAAATGTTGAGTGCTATCGCCACATTTGGCAAACAGGCTAATCAACTGATTCTGCAAAATGAAATGAAGAGAGAGAGATATTTATTGAACCATAAATCAGACAGACTCCTAATGGAAGGACAGTAAAGAACATGAAGCGCTCACTGAAAGATAACACACACATTTTGGCTGCAACAGCTTGTGGACATTCTGCTACAATTTTTCAGTCGGGTTGTTCTGCCAAATCACTCCGAAGAAAGAAAGAAGATGCATCCAAGCTTTGTAAGAAAATAAATCCATAAGAAGACTTTAGGAAGGCCCATATTAAATCTGTGTGTTGGGAAAAGTGAGCAACCTGTGATGATGTAACTGCAGTAGGGGTGAGCCCGACTAAGGATTTGCTTAGTCGAATCTGATTCATCAGATTTTGCCCATAGTGGATGAATAGTGGAATGTTTGTTGTTTCTCCTTATTGACCCAAAGTCTGCATGATGGTGACCACATGACAATATTACACATAACCCTTTACAATTAAGAGACTCATAGCTTAAAGTAAAAGGGACAACAGAATATTATGAGCATAAACTTAGATTTTTTAAATCTATATTACAAAAACAACGAGGTGATGAAGGAGAGAAAACTCAAATAAGGCCACCATCCGTTAAACATGGAACAACGCTCCACTATAGAGAAAGGAATCAGGAGATATTTAAACAGTGTTCACACAGCAGAGAGCAGCACTGCAGAGAGTAGTTTGTCCAACTTAAGACTAAACATTTGTATAATGTTCAAAATCTAACCTGAACCAGCTAAAGGGTTTTTAAATCTCTTAACAGAACCTTTTAAAACAGTCTTTCATCGCGTCTTTGTCCGCTTGAGTCTTTTCAAACTGTACGTGAGGAAAACCATCGTGTGTACGGGCAGAAGTGTGCTCCTTGCTTTGTTGACTGTAAATCCTGTCTTTGAGAATATCCTCTCTGATGGTGTGGAGGTGGATGGGATGCTGTGGATTGTTTTTGAGGCTTCGGACAGTTTTGGGTATCCCTCCTGGTTCTTTTGGCCCCGTACAGTTTTTGTGTGGTCCGGTAATCCTTGATCTCACAGCCCTCTTCATGAAGCTGCTCCTCATCTTCATCACTAGTTTTTAGGATCATCTGAAGTTTTATTTCCTGACATTTTGAGCTGCCATGAACGTAGAAAGATTTAAAGGCCAGCTGAGGTACGTCTGCTCCACAGGTCCCCGCTAAATGGAAGAGTCCACCTTTAATTACCAGGGGAGATTTAATGACCACTTTAAGGAGATTTAACACTTCAAGAGCTGTTCTCAGAGTTACATTAAATAAGTTTATATTTATATCAAAATAGGATATATGAGACACTATTTTTACAGGAAACAGGAAAATGATGTAAAATTAGACATTGAGCACCCCCATGGTTTGAATGGAATGATCCACGTTTCATATGCAAATATTCAACTATGAGATTGGCGGTCGACTAAGGCTCGTTAGAACCAATCGTCGAATATTCAACTATTTGGGGTCACCCCTAAACTGCAGCGCTGTGTTTCCACTCAATATGATGATACAAGAGAGATACTGCAGCTTGAAGCTCAAGTTAGCATTTAGATGTCTTTAAAGGACCAGAGCTTTGTTAAATGTTTGGTTGAGTTGTGTTCTTGCATTCCCCGGATGTTTCCAAGTCTGATTTATGCCACATGTGTTGACATATCACAAGTGACGTAATGTGACGCTGCCACACACTGAAGGATTTATGTTTCCCTTAGGAACAGAGAGTGGAACTGAGATTCATGTGCCTTACTGAATCCATGAATCTCAGAAATTTAGAACCCTGTTCTTGATACTGAAGCCTACTTACAGATCTGTTAAGTTCAAACCATATCATCAAAAACTGCATTTATATAGACAGTCCTGGTATTGGCTCATTGTTGTACTGATGTTATTACTTTTTGCCTTTTTTAGACTTTTTAAAGTTTGTTGATAGAGAACATTTGGTCTGTCTGAAGTATCAGTGAATCATATTTAGTGTGTCTTTCTCTCAAGAAGGTAAAGGTGTATTTATGTCACTGCAGTTTAACACAGAAGCCAAATAATCCCATCAGAAGAAATCAACCAGTACAAGAGGCAGCCAAATCACTGCTCCGTGACTCGCTGATACAGCTGATGTTTGGGGTTTGAGTCCCACTGCGTCCCCGTCACACTGAGCTGAAGATATGTCACGAGCGTGAGTCATGAGTACTGATAGAGCGCCGGACTCCCGATTAATGCAGAATCGTGCTGAGGATCAGTCCCGACTCCCGACAGCTCTCATTGGTTTACAGAGACAGAGCACCCCGCCATCCCTTCTGATCACGCTGCAGCCTCTCTGCCTCCGTCTCATTCTCACTCGCCGTGTGTGACAGAGAAGCAGCTCAGACAGGTGATAACGCAGCCAGCTGCTTCCTCTCTGCTGCTGGAACATTTCTCACTCAGGTTTTTAAAACAAAGACAGGGTGTTCACGAGGAGAAGGAAGGTCCTGATGTAAATGGAGTCATATTCAGAGGCTGTCTGATGGAAATGCATCTGCTACAAAGGGTCAGCTTTGAAGGGAAATCAGTGTGTAAAACAACCGTGTAAGGCAATGCAGATCGCCTAATTTACATCTAGTAGTTGGACAGTAAAACTAAACTACAACATCTCCAGACTAGGAGGTTTCTAACCCTGCAGAACACCAGCAACCTGAGTCCAATAGATGGAACACAGGACATACACTACCAGTCAAAAGTTTGGACACACCTTCTCATTCAATGGTTTTTATTTATTTTAATTATTTTCAACATTGTAGATTAATACTGAAGACATCAAAACTATGAAATAATCTGGTTTTGCCATAATCTGGATTACAACAGTAGTCAAATAGGTCTCTCCATTGTGTGCTAACCCTACCTCTGAACAACACAACTGATGGTCTCAAACACATTAAGAAGGCAAGTCATTCTACAAATGAACTCTTGACAAGGCTCATGTTCATTAGAAACCATTCCAGGAGACCACTTCATGAAGCAGACTGAGAGAATACCAAGAGTGTGCAAAGCTGTCATGAAGGAAAAAGGGGGCTACTTTACAGAATCTAAAATATAAAACATATTCTGCTTTGTTTAACACTTTTTGGTTCATTCAATAATTCCATATATGTTCTTTCATAGTTTTGATGTCTTCAGTATTAATCTACAGTGTTTACAATAATTAGAATAAATACAAACCCTTGAATGAGAAGGTGTTTCTGAACTTTTGACTGGTAGTGTATGTATTTAAAATAAACAACACAGAGTTAAAAAATTCCATTTGAAGTTACTATAAAATCATGGTTAATAAACTTGTGATAATCATTTTGGCCTTAATTGAGCAGCCTTAATTAGAGCTCATGTTCAGTTTGTTCAATACTGATTATGTTTACAATTAGGATGAGTAATCTGCCCTATATTAGATCATAATAATAAAGTGCTTGCTTGCATAACTATCTGCTTCCCAGGCTGGATGTTAATTTGTGTTGATCCCAAACAAACAATATGTTCAATCCATGTGATAATGTGATAGGTCCTGATTGAATTACCCTTCAGATCCAGATCCCAGCCTGGGTCACTCACAGTCCCCCCTGTTTAAAACAACCGGAGAGTCGGACTAAAGCTGAAAGAAACACAAAGCAGTCTCCAGGAATCTGAATAAGTACATTTCCACTGATGAAGTTCCTGTTAGAGTCAGACACATTCTCGTGTGATCTCACTACAGAGTTTGTCCTCTCACAGGGCAGCAGCTCTCTGACACGCACGCACGCACGCACGCACGCACGCACGCACGCACGCACGCACGCACACACGCACGCACGCACGCACACACGCATGCACGCACATCAGGAAGTGGTATTTCCAAAATAAGATAGTTAGTAGAGAGATCTGGTCACTGACTGGCTGCTAAATGAGTTGGTTTTAATAGTAACTTAGTCTCTCTGGTGGATGTGAACTTACTGCAGTTGAGGAACTTTCTTTGAGTGTGAATCTGTATGAAAATCTGATCTTTGGGCACTAACACTTCATGTTGGAACATTTCTAAAACTAAGTTGTAGAAACAGAAGAAAGGAAGTAAAGTGAGAGTTACTAAGAAAGACTCTTCAACTTGTTTAATCGTGATCCTTGGCCACCAACAGATTAAAAAGAACCCGAGTAAGATCCACATACTTACTCATTCAAGCACATACTGTATGTATAACTCCTGCTGAGATACAGGGAAGATTGGGCTCTCCAGGAGGTAATGATTCAATCAGGGACTTTTGTGTTGCACTGATAGATGTCTAAAGGTTAACTTTTCTAGTTAGACCTCATTTTACATTCCTTACATTTCTTTATTGGGGTGTGTTACATTCAAAAACCTCCAAGCTGAACTCTATGCATGTCCTTGTGTCGAATATGGAGCAGGGTGGCAGGAATGTAGGCGATAAGACCTTTAAGACTCTTTAGAAACAGCAGGTCTAGACCGTACTCTATGTTCTGTTATTAACAAAGACCCAACATCAAGACCGGATCAGATCCAGTCCCATCTTACAGACAGGACTCGGTCTGATCTCATCTTAATCCACCATGAGCAGAGCACTTTGCAGCATTTAGCAAGTTACAGTGGCAAGGACAAACTTCCTTTAACAGGCAGAAACCTCCAGCAGGACCAGACTCATGTTAGACACACATCTGCTGAGACCTACCATGTTGGAGAGAGGGATAGAGGGAGATGAAGAGAGAGAGAGATGATAGTGGTGAGATGGATAGTAGTAGTTGTAGCAGCTGGAGTCTGGCACATCCACAGCAGCAGAGATCCAGAGGAACCTACGAGACAAGGGAGCTCAGGGACTCCAGAAAGGTCTATGGTTAGTAACTTTAATGGGACAGGAAGAGTTAAAGGAAGAGACAGGCAGAGAGAGGGGAGAGAGGGAAAGACCTGATCCAAGTGTGTCAGTCTAAGCCTATAGCAGCATAACTAAGAGCTGGTCCAAGCCTGATCCAGCTTTAACTATAAGCTTTATCAGAAAGGAAAGTTTGAAGCCGACTCTTAAAAGTAGAGAGGGTGTCTGCCTCCCGGACCCTGACTGGTAGATGATTCCAAAGGAGAGGGGCCTGATACCTGAAGGCTCTACCTCCCATATTACTTTTAGACACTTTAGGTTCCAAGTATCCAGCGATTCATCAAGAGTATGGGAGGGTTTTGTAATAGATTCTGTACAACACTGATGCATTTTGGGTTAGCAAAGTACTGCTCAAAATTAAAATGCGATCAAACAGCACTATGAACAAAGAGCAACCTCAGAGTAAACTCAGTTGAACATTTTGAACAAAAACTCAGCATCAGAGCCCTGAAACAGAAAAACTTTCCTCCACAGCACTCTGCTATCACTGATGCTTCTCATGCAGACACCCAAACACAACTCTATGAATCTCTTTGTGTCATGTTGGTAACAAACAGGAGGTACGAACATAGGAAAGAGGACCTGAAGGCAGACTGGACAAAGTATTTATCACAAAAAAGGCTAAAGCGAAACACTGGCAGCAAAAATCAAAATTCTAAAAACAGACTCTGGCCTGGAATAAAAAGGCAAAAAACACCTGGAGTACACCTCAGGGAGGCTGAAGAGCTGGATGAAAGGTGTGGGGATAAACTTGTGAGGAGACAGAGCTCACAATCACACAGCTGGGGAACTGACAAGAGCAGGAAGCAATGTGTCCGGAGGAGGGAGAGAGGAATGTGAACAGTACTTAAATGATATTGCTTTCCCCACATCTCTGTGATGCACAGATTCCTCTGTGCTGACTGTTTAAGAAGACTGTCTTTGTCTATTGTTGGGACTTAGATGAAGATCAGAACACATTTTAAGACCAATTTATTCAGAAATCAGGTAATTCCAAAGGGTTCCCGTACTTTTTCTTGCAGCTGTAGCTCTTGATCCAGTCCCCAGGGTGAATCATTTGTTTGTGCTAACTATGAGAGAATAAAGAAAACCTTATCTCTGAGAAAGTCACACGGACATCCCTCCAGAGGCTATAATGACAGTCGGAGATGAGGGGAGCGTCGGCCTGTCAGTCATGTTTGGTTTTGATACCTGACAACACAGAGCAGCCAAATGAGACTTTTGCTTTCCCTGCTCCTTGGAAGGTGGATCAATACCCATCACACCTCTGAACCACCAGGTGATGACTCTGTGAACTCTGCAGAGCACTAATCACACACACAAACACCGGCTCTGAAGTGCCAAAGGCTCGGCTGACATGGGCATAGATTTTTGGGCTAATGTGTTTTCTTCTCGGCTAAACCTAAATCTCATCTGACACCCTTTAATTGGACGAAGTCATCTCTGTCGTGGGCCTTTCACACAAAAACACACACTCAGAGGCAGAATCACACATTGGATTCACCGCTCGGTTGTTTGTCAACGAGACAAAGCTGCTGTCTCTCTACCTGACGTCTCTCGCTGCTGCGATCCATTACAGCGGCTGGGCGGATGCTAAACGGATTAGCATGCACAACATGTCCAAAAAAAAGCCAATTTAATTGTCTTGAAAGAAGACAAACAAACTACTTACTTAGCGTCACATGTGAAAAGTGTTTGTGTTTCGCCTGAAGCATCCTCAGGACAGACGCCACGTCACACACTGACATGTGAAGCCTCACTCGCGGTTCACTGAGTCGTTTATGAGACCGCAAAATAATGCAGATTGTTGTGACAGAGCTGAATTACATACTGTATAAATATTTATGCATCGACAAACAGGAGTGTTTTGCAAATTTATGCTAATTGTGACTGATTAGATAATATTTCATAATGTCTAGGGGCATTAAAGTCTCATCTCTAATGTTTTATTAATGGACCTATGAGTCATTTGTGTTATTGTTCACTTAACTGCAGTGATTGAGGGCATAATAACTTGGAGGGTGCATTGTTTATTCACACTTCTATGATTATGTACAGCGGGTTGGGAAATGTACAGTTCATGAAATAATGTAAGGTTGGTCAAGTAAGGAGAGCAAACAGTAAGAGTCAACAGCTGTCTTTGTTTGTGATGATGTAAAGTATTTGTCCTGCATGATTAGATGTATGCACCAGATTTCATGACATTAAGGAAAAGCTGTTGAGACATTGAACTCCAAACAAAGGAGCCAGCCTCATCGTGGTTCTACAGTCCGAACTCTCAGGGGATCACTGAAGGATTCATCATCAGAGAACCGCAAATGTGTGTCGAAAATATTCTTCCAGTCCACCGACTGACACCCCAGAGACATGCTGTCAGAGATGAGATCAATTGTTTTTCATTATACTGAGAGATTTTATTACAAGTGAGGGACATCATTGATATCAGCTCGGCAAAGCATTAGAAACTCTTCCAATAACAGAAACTCTCATACCCGTCTGTTCCTTAAAGCCCTGTTTCGAAGCCCATCCTTGACAGGTGCCATATTTGAAATACTGAACTGGACCTAACGTCTGTGGAGCTAGTGTGAGGTAAAGAGGCGGGCCTTTAGCATCCTTGCTAACAGCTACAGTGTTCCCGCCTGTCAATCAAGTCAGCTGTGCCTCTAATGATGCAAAACTTGTAATCTTACTATCTTCAAAACTTCTGAGTTATGAAAAGATTCACCCCGTGCAGTGTGTGGGAGAGAAATGAGCTATTCAGACTAAAATCATTTTCTGTACCAGGATGTAAACAGGTTTATTTCTGCTGTAAAGATCCTCTTTTTTGAATGGGTGTGTATGTGGTTTCTGGTACTTCTAGAGCCAGCCTCAAGTGGACACTCGAGGAACTGCAGTTTTTTTTTTTAAGTTCTGTTTTTGGGCATTTTTGCCTTTATTGACAGGACAGCTGAAGAGACAGGAAATGTGTGGGAGTTAAGAGTGGTGGAAGACATGCAGCTGGTGGTCAACTGGCCGGTAGTCGAACCAGCGGCCTCAGCAACAAGGACTGTAGCCTCTATATGTGGGGCGCTTAGACCGCTAGGCCACCAGCGCTCCGGAACTGCAGTTTTTAAATCTTCCATGTTAGCTTCAATTCTTGTAGCCAGAGGTTGCTGCTTGCTAAAAACGCCTTTAATCTGATAGTTAAGTTAACCTCTAAGAATGTTTGACCCATCACAGGACTGTTTATTCACCTGTATGAGTATCACCTGTGTCACCTTGTCCCCACCTTATATATAAGTTACATTGAAGTTTTCAACTCCTCATGTCCTGCGACATCTTACAAATGTGTGTTCCCTGTGTTCGGACAGAATTAGGTAAGAGAGCGTTTAGTTTTGCTGTACCTACTGCTTGGAATCGATCCAAGAGGACTTGAAATTGTCTGATTTTATTTCACTTCCTTTGACTCCATTTTAAAAGAAAGACAGACCACAGAACAGCGCCTGTGTTTTAAAAAAAATGCTGTTTTGTGATCACAAATTGCACTTTATTTGCAAATGAGTTGCACTTTTAAATCATTGATTGTTTCTACACACTGTCTGTATATATACGCCATGCTGTTGAGCTGTGCTGTTTATTTTGACATGTGCTGCTGACCTCTTGGCCAGGTCACCCTTGTAAAAGAAGTCTTGATCTCAATGGGTTCTCATCTGGTTAAATGAAGGTTAAATAAAAATAAATTAAAAGGTTGTTTCTCTCTCTCTGGTCACAGAGTCGTCGGGAGTCGCTGCCCAGCATCCACCAGGTGGTGCGGCGGCGTTTCTCCGGGCAGCTGATGCTTCCTCCTCTGCGGAGGAGACACTCCTGTCAGGAGCACCCCCTTGACACCCGCCGGCCTTCTGCAGTACACGGTGTGCCTCTGGACCGCCTGGAAGTCCTGTACAGCAGAGCTTTGGCCAGTCATGATGAGCACCGGTCAGTGACACACGCACACCTTCCTGCCTTTCTCTCTTTCTTTGCTTCCCTCAGCTAATCTTGCTGATTTCTTTCCCTAATACTCGTGTACACATTTACGCCTAGAGTCTTTAGTTATCATCTGTTAAAGCCAAATGATGCACAAGAAACAAACACCTGATTGTGATCCTTCTTGCTGCATGGAAGCAGGAGGTTACACAGAGTGAGATTCTCTGTTTGGAGGGGTGAAGAAGGTTTTGAGGACGCTGAGTGCACTCTTCTCCTGAGAGAGTGCAGACCATCAGAGTAAGGGGTTTTTGTTTAAGTGTCCAGCCAACGGTTGACCTTTTGTGAATTTTGCTCTTCATGCTTATGCCTTAGCTTGTGGGATATTTGTTCTTCTGTGTCAACGTGGTAAATTATCACTAACAAATCTGCCTGAATATTTATCAAAGCTACAGAAAATGTATTCAATGTTTACATACGTACAGAAAGAAACACACACACACACACACACACACACACACACACACACACACACACACACACACACACACACACACACACACACACACACACACACACACACACTCACACACACAAGAGACAAAGGAGAGAGGAATGTGTTTTGGAGGTGTCAGGTGATAATGAAACCCTCTTCCTTACAAAAAGATGTCCGGTAATTGCAGCAGTATGAAGAGGCCTGTCTGCTAAATGTCAAAGGTGTTGGTGTGTGTCTCTCTGCCTTTGGCATCTTCATTAGTGAGTCTCTTCCTGCACCAACAACAACAACAACAGTATACATGCAGTCTAACATAGTGTCGGCTACAGTATGGAGTCTATATTTTGGATGCAGAATGTAAAATCTTTGTTATTTTCTTGTAAATGGATTAGCATCACCATCGTTTTATGCAGACAATTATCATCCACTCTCTCTCTCTACTTAACTATAAGAGTCAGAATCACAGCTGATCTCTTCTTAACCGAAATGATCCTTTAATTGTCAATCCATCTCAGAACTTCTTCCCAGGGATTCAGACTCACACATTGAATCTTTTCTGTGTCGAGTCGCAGCACGAAGCTGACTCAGACCTCCTGACACCCCCACAGGGTGCCCGACAGCCACACAATATCCAATTTAAAATGTGACACTAAATTGGAAAAATATCAAATTTAAAATATGACACTAAATTTATAAAAGTAACCCATTTAAAATATGAAATTAAATTGTAAAATATCCAATTTCAAATATGACACTAAATTGGAAAAATATCAAATTCAAAATATTAAACTAAATTGGAAAAATATCAAATTTAAAATATTAAACTCAATTGGAAAAATATTACATTTAGAATATGACACTAAATTGGAAAAATAACCCATTTAAAAAATTAGATTAAATTGTAAAATATCCAGTTTAAAATAATTCAAAAGGCTTTTAACGTATAATTGATTTTAAACAATAATTAATTTATTATGTGTAAAGTGTCTTAGAGAAACTTTTGTGTTGTTATTATTATTATTATTATTATTATTATTATTATTATTATTATTATTATTATTATTATAATATCTCCATGATAACCTAAAGCTGCTGTTGGTAGTCGTGATAAACATCAGTTCCCACAAAAGATCCTTGTGTGCGTTCTATGAGGAAGTAGTTGCTTCCCAGCCAATCAGGGCGACGGAGTGTGGCTGCCACTCGACCAATCAGGACAGAGGCTTGGAGAGTAGCTCTGATTGGTCGGTGATAACAGGAACAGAAGGGAATAATAACATTGCTTGATACAAAGGCATTGGAAAAAGCAGATTTCGCAATAGTCTCTAATGACTCCACTTACCGATGAGTACCGACGGGTATTATGACCTTTTTCTCCAAACCCAGCAGAAAAAAAGGAACGTCTTTTACATCATTCCTACCAACAGCAGCTTTAATTGACCGGTGAGTTTATAAAGCAGGGCTGTCCTACAGTTGGATAAAACAATACAACACAACTTCAGTCTGGAATAGTGTCTGTATGTTGCTGAACAGCCATGATTGACAGTTGGCAGAGAGAGAAACAGATGGAGCAAGCAGGAGGAAACCTGGCAGAGGAAGCACAGTGAAAGGTGAAGACAGGGAGAAAGAGATAGAGGAGAGATAGACTCACTCAGAGAGGCGGAGCAGAGGAGAGAGAGAGAGAGAGAGAGAGGGAAGAGAGAGAGAGAGAGGGAGAGGAGAGAGAGAGAGAGTTTAACTGGGAGGCTGAGAGCTGTTTCAGCACTCAGGCTCGTGGACAGCAGCATCGCTTCACCATGCCGCGCGCGCTGCTCTCTATCCGTTGATGGTTCCAAGCGAGGTCTCCTCCTCCTCCAACTCCTCGAGACAGCCTTCATCCCGGTCTGACCTTTAACCCGGTCTGACCTTTAACCTTCAGCTTCATCCAGACTCGGAGTTTAAGAATCCTTCACAGTGAAACATGGAGTGTGCCACGCTGAGCAGGGAGGGAGCCGGACTCGCCAAGCCGCCCAAACACCTCTGGAGGCAGCCGAGGACTCACATCCGGATCAAACAGCGCTACAACTCGGACAACGAGCGCTACCTGTGCCGGAACCGGACCCTGGAGAAGCTGAGACCCGGACTGAAGAAACCCCGCATGTCCTGGCCCTCCCCCGTCAAACGGTAACCTCATTCCCCTCTTGGTGTCCAAACTTACCACAAGTTAGTCCGGCTGAATTCTAATGATATAAAGATATAACATAATAATATAATATGTTATAATAATATAATAATAATAATAATAATGAAAAATATATAGACATATATTATAAACAAACGCCTACAATAATCACTTTTTTTTAAAACATGTTTATTGATTTTAATATTTTTCACATTAAAAATAAAATGAAATAAATAAGTAAATAAATAAAAAAGTAAACGAATAAGTAAATTAATAGATAAATAGATAAATGAATGAATAAATAAATAAATAAATAAGAGGAATGCTTGAATTTTCAGAGTATATTTTCAGAAAATTCCAGACAAAACCTTACAGTAAATAAAATGGCATAAATAATAATAATAAATAAAAAATAAAAATAAATAAATAAATACAATAAAACAATAAATATAATAAACAAACTTTATATTCCGGCTGACAATGATACGTTTTTTTGTTTTTCTCATTTTTTTTACATTAAAAATAAAATAAATAAGTAAATGATTAAATAAATAAAAAAATAAGAGTAATGCTTAAATTGTCAGAGTATATTTTCCAAACAAAACCTTACAGTAAATAAAATGGCATAATAATAATAATAATAATAATAATAATGATAATGATAATAATGATAATCATCATATAATAATAATATCTCCGAAAAGGAAAAATAACTTATTGAATCCCTCCCCTTCTCCGTTATGAATTCATTGTTAATGTTTAATGACTGATGTTAGGAGTTCGTTAGCTCCCTGTTTATCCTTCCCCTGCCATGTCAGGTAAGGATGCTTCATAACGAGAGGCTAACCACAGAGGTGGATCTAATATATCAAGCCTGACATTGACCAAACAGCCTCCTTGAAAATTACCATCATACATCAACAAACCATCCCCATGTACCCTATGAGTGTGACCCTTTGTTCTAGTACATCAAGTGGAGGAATGATTCATGACTTAGTTTTATGATGATTATCATTATAGGGTACAAGATAAAGCCTCCTTCATTAATCTCTGCTGGCTGTGTCAGGTTATGCACATTTAAATACAAGCAAAGCCAAACTGCATCACTCTGAAGATCTGTTTTGGCCACTGAGTAGCAATCCCATGTCTGACATCCGCTGTGCTGCAGCACTGAGGGCATTAAAGATGACTATACAAATGCAGCCTTTTTACTGATGCTCTTGTAGGTAATATTGATTGTATTTATGTTCATGTGTTTTAAAGCACCAAATCAAAATAAATATTGCAGGTCTAGACCGTACTCTGTGTTACATTATCAACAAAGACCCAACATCAAGACCAGATCAGATCCAGTCCCATCTGACAGACAGGACTCAGTCTGATCTCATCTCAATCCACCATGAGCAGAGCACTTTGCAGCATTTAGCAAGTTACAGTGGCAAGGACAAACTTCCTTTAACAGGCAGAAACCTCCAGCAGGACCAGACTCATGTTAGACACACATCTGCTGAGACCGTGTTGGAGAGAGGGATAGAGGGAGATGATGCAAAATAGAAAGCAAAGATGGTGTCTGTCGGGTTGATTTGTTTCTTTGACTGTTGAAGCTCGTCACCCCGCCCTCAATTAACCCTTTGCTGACTATGACAAGCATTTAGATGATAATACCTCTTGAGATAATTCTGCATACCTTGCACTCAGTGACCTAGAGATGTTGCATCACTTGAAGTGTTTTGTCCACAAAGCAGAAGGTTGTTTTTTTGTGAAATCAGGCTCACAAGGCTGTGTCTGATTTTGAACCCAGTGTTGTGTGAGTCAGCGAGGACGCCGATGAGAGGAAAACACTATTACAAACACGGTGAACTGTTTGATATTGCATTCTTTCAAAATTGGATCCTGCAATTTCATGCAATTATTGTTTTGCACGTGCAGGAACAATCGAGCCAGAGAACAATTCGTTCTCCTGTTTTTTTAAATGGATCTGATCCCCTGCATGTTATAGAACATTAAAAAAAAGAATAGCTTTAACCATCGTACTGTGGGTGTCTTCGTGGTTGAGTGGGTGTCTCCTGCAGAGGCTGCCTACCTGTTTCATGTTTCACTCTGTGCACTTGAGGATGAAGGAGGAGATGTGAGTGATGTTGTGCTAACAGCAAACTGCTCTGTAAACCTCATCAGTCAGGCTGATGAAGAGCTCTCTCTCCTTCTGCTGCTTTGTGTCCATTCTTACTCTTACCCACACACTGCCGGGGAAGAGAGGGACTTCTTTTTGTCTCATTTTAAAGTGTGACAAAGCAGATTCTATGAATACTGTAGAGGAAGAATAAGAGGAAGAAGAAGATCACCATTACTTTACCTGATTAAATATGTGTTATATTCAACATGTGCTGTGTGATTTGTTACCTTTATTGTTGATACAGCCTCTTTCATATCAGCAGTACAGGAAAACACAGCCTGTCCTCATACTGCAGCGCCAGGACGCTGTACCTGAGGACCTTTGAGGCTGCGTCTTTGTAAAATAATGAAATGAGCACGTATATAAAAGAGAGAATAAAATCTCCTGTATCAGATTCTAACAGGCATGAAACCACTGTCAGTTCAGATGTGTCTGTGTTCTCCCCAGACACTGCTTGCTGTCAACAAGCTCTGCTGTGCCTCGATTCATCTCGGAGGCTTTTCTCACACAAGCTGTAGTGCTGTCTGTCCCCTGATAGAGCTCTGAGGAGATAATGACCAAAAATGGCTCCACTTTGATTTGTCTTTAACCCATGAGATGTAGGATGATTTAACCCCAGTGGGGAATGGACTCTGCGTTATGGTGTACGTTAGTGTGATTAATGTGAGGCTTACAGTGTCAGTATCAGACTGTGCTAACATCTAACTCTATAATGGTATCTGACAGATTCCTCTTGTTTAAAGCTGGGGTTGGTGTTCAGATTTAGATACACTTTTTGTTCTACTGGTTAAAATGATCTTTATGTCCCGATGGTAATCAATACATAATGTGTTCTAAAAAAAGCTGCTATCTACAGGCGGAGTAAACCTGGGAAAACACCAACCAATCCCTGCCATCAGGAGCCAAATGATGAAACCAATCACATCCAGTTCTGCCGTTCTGCCCGCCTCCTGCAAAGTGTACATTTCATGTTTGTTTGTGTTTTTAACTTTCACTATGAGAATGTTTTGGTGTTTTCCTACTGCTGATTGTGAGTTGATTTAGTGCAAAACACAAACAATGTACTGAGGACCAGTTATGAATCAGTCACCATCATGGCGGTCGCAAAGCAGCAGCACTCGTTCATGTGAGCGGGGACGGCGTCTTCTTGGAGGAGCTCCGAGGGGAGGGGTTAGACGGAGTCCTGAGGAAATGCTACATTCAAATTCATGCTAGTTTCCTGTGACTACCAACCCTAGCTGTAAGTAGATGGTTAAATATTGTTGGATGTAGGTTGATGGATTTTTGGCGTTCTCCTCTGAAACTGGTCTAACAGAAATTTGGTGCCTCTTGCATCAGACTTCCACCAGATCTGCTGCGGTCCTGCTCTCTGCACCGAGGTTTTTACGGAATCAAGGATTCTCCTCCTCCTCTCCTCTTTCATTAGGGCATCTACACCGACTGCAGAGGAGACACTTACTGAGAAGTTTTTTTAGAGACGGCTGTCACTTCTAAACTAGACGTACCTTAGATTGTGGTTGATTAACTTTAACATCAGACTTCCACCAGATCCATGTCCAGGTCCGTCTTTGATCCGCTCCAGGCTCTCTCATCTTTGGTCCTTTATACTTGTTTCAAATGATTGGTGTTATTGGAGGCCACAGAGCTAAACTGAAAGACACAAAATGAATCAAAGGTTCTTGTATTTATGAAAATTTTGAACTGTAAATGGGTTTCATACCAAAGCTATTCAAAAACAAATACTAGCTTGGGGAAATATGAGTGTGCAAATGTAGTCGGGATGTTTGTTACAAAAACTGTTGGAGTCCCTGAAGGCTTGAAGACTGAGCAGTGCAAGTTTCCCATCGTCTATCTGCAGCACTGAATTAATAAGCTGTCTAACGCCGGACTTCCACCAGATCTGTGTCTAGTCTGTCCCCGATCCGCTCCGTTCTCTCTCTCATCCGTCAACACCCACCGGTTGCGTTTTCAGAACGCAGCACGGCAAGACCTCCAGACAGCTGGAGTCATGTGATTTTCCTGCAGTAAATACTGAATCAAGGATTCTCCTCCTCCTCTCTCATCCATGTGGTCCTCTGAAAACCTCTGACCTGTTGACTCCAGGCCTGGCTCCGCTCATCATGACTTTGGTTTGTTGTTGTAGTTAAGTGAAATACGATCTGGTGATAACACAGAGTGTTTTATTCTGAAAATTAACCGGATGTTTTCATTTTGTTTTGGTGAAACCTGACTTCCTGTCCCGCTCCATCTGCTCTGTTGAGATTGATGCGTCGTGTTCCGGCATCCGGCAACAATAGAAGTCTTGTGTATCTGATCCGGAGGACTCCGACCTGCCAGATCATAGAAGCAGCCGGAACGCAACGGAGCGGATCCAGTGGAAGTTAACACATTGACTAGAATAGAAACCTATCAGATCAGGTGCCGTGATGGATCAGAGATGGATCTGAGAGTTTCTTTCTCACTACTCGTGGACTGGGGGTGCCGTCACTTGCAGGAACAGATTAATGACAAAAGAACAGATAAAAACTCCCCCCTGCATGACTTTGTTTATTTTGCACACAGCTTTTGATAAGCTATATCGAAAAGGACTTAAATATCAGATTACCGAGCGACACTATTTCATTCTTTAAATATCTAATCTTACATATTGAGGGTGTTTTATAATTAAAAACACGTCTGAGTCATCTGAATGGTCCGGAGGGAATCAGAGACAAAAAGTAAGAAATGTATTCACCGAAGAATCACAGTCGCTCCTGTGTTGTTGTCGTCAGTAACGGTGGCTGACTCATTTCTCTTACTCCTACATACAGCTCAACCTGTTTGCATTTCCACCGTCATCATTCAAGGTTGGGTAGACAGCACAGACTACACTCTGACTACCAGGTCTCTAGATAGAGTCAGGAAACAGACGGTTAAGGCTGCATGCTCACAGTGAGGGCAAAGGAAAGGCTGATAAGTAAGATGACATCAGTTTAATGACCAGCTCTAAGTGTCCGATGCCAGTGAACTCAACAATCCATTTGTGTTTGTATTGTTCTTCATAATTTGTTTTTACACACACAGTGACACATACAATCCTCAACACACACACCAGATTCTCGCCTGCCTTGTGAGTGAATGTATGTGCTTGTAAAATGTAACATCTTAATCATCCTCACTACACTTCTTAGCAAAACTGTGATCCTCAGGGATGTCTTCATCTCACCCTCGCAACAAGCATTTCTGTATTTTTAGCCTCCATTTTTCTAACCAGACAATACTCTTTCAGTCTATCTCTTTATTCTCATCACCAGAAAAAAGCACATCGAGGATCCATTACAATAATTTGTTCAGATCTGAGATATTGTTCAATCCAAAGCAGAGCTTTCATCCAGCGTGATTCAGAGTGATCTTATTACAGGCGCCTGAAATGGAAATGCATCAAGCCTTTGTTCCTTTCACAAGAGGTTAAATGTCAAGAAAAGACAGATTTTATTGCAGGTTTACACTGATTATAGTCTTTGTCCTCCTCAGATATGAAGTATGTCAATCCAAGAATATCAAACAAAGCATGTCAGAGCAAAACAAAAATGCATTATAGATGATCAGAGAGAAATCCAATAAAGATTCATAAAAAATGAATTAGAGATGTCCACAAAGGGCGGCCTTGAAGCCTGATGGTTTAGACCCATGCAACATGAATGCATTCAAGTTAGTGAGAACCCCTTTATCTACATGTACTAGATTATTTTATATTTCTAAATGTCAAAATTAAAGGGCAAAGATTAATTAAAATATTAAAAACAAATTCGGTGCAAACAAAACCATGGCCAAATTCCACCAGATCTGTGTCCGGTCCGGTCAGAGTGCCAGACTTGATAGGTTTCTATTCTAGTCAATGTGTTAACTTCCACTGGATCCACTCCGTTGCGATCCGGCTGCGTCTCTGATCCGGCAGGTCGGAGTCCTCCGGATCCGATACACAAGACTTCTATTGTTGCCGGATGCCAGAGCACAACGCATCAATCTCAAACATACACTGTATATATAACGGACAGCGTCGCTCCACCTTTTCACACTGTACGGTTTAGAAGCCAAAATATCCCGTTCCAGAACGCTGCCATCTTGTACATTTTCTGCAGCCAGAGTCTGGGCAGTAGTGAATTTGTGTGTTTCCACGTTAACAAGCTCCGCCTTATAGAGTACTGTCCCAAGGTCCTACGTAGTTTCTCTCTACGGCAGCTTTAAATCAAAGTCAACCCGGATGTAAAACCCCGTTTTTTAACCTCTAATAACTAATGAAGAAACTTTTCAGAAAAAAGAGGCCTTGAACACAAAACAGTCAAATACTAACTACATATCACCACAGCATACGGATATGAGAAACATTAATACCACGTGTATTTATTTTTTAAAGCTTGACCGCAGCCCCATTCAAATGAATGGGGTAGACAGAGATTTTGACCTATACTGCAGCCAGCCACTAGGGGGAGCAGTTTTTGTGGCGGCCTCACTTCGAGCCAAGCGAGATTACGTCCATCTTGTATACAGTCTATGATCTCAACAGAGCAGATGGAGCGGGACAGGAAGTCAGGTTTCACCAAAACAAAATGAAAACATCCGGTTAATTTTCAGAATAAAACACTCTGTGTTATCACCAGATCGTATTTCACTTAACTACAACAACAAACCAAAGTCATGATGAGCGGAGCCAGGCCTGGAGTCAACAGGTCAGAGGTTTTCAGAGGACCACATGGATGAGGAGAGGAGGAGGAGGAGAATCCTTGATTTAGTGATTAACATGGGAAAAACTCGGTCCCATGACTCCTGCTGTCCGGCGGATCTGCTCCTTGCTAGGTTCTGAAAATGCACTTGGTGGGTGTTGAGGGATGAGAGGAGCCAGACCAGAGTGGATTTTGGACGTACTGGACACATTATTAGTGTTTCTGGGAAAATGTTAGATTATCAGAGTAGCTGAGGACAGCATTGAGACCAATATAACTGAGTGTAATCAACCTCTGTTAGTTTGCAAAGGGAGGATTGGTGAACGCTGGTGTAATAGCAGTTAATGCATACCCACACGGGCTGACCTGCAGATGTCAGTTGTTGCTTTTATCAAGTCGCATTACATCACGAACACCATTTAACACCCTGCAGAGCAATGA
Source organism: Notolabrus celidotus (assembly GCF_009762535.1). Classification (NCBI taxonomy): domain Eukaryota; kingdom Metazoa; phylum Chordata; class Actinopteri; order Labriformes; family Labridae; genus Notolabrus; species Notolabrus celidotus. The sequence goes on along the minus strand of NC_048273.1, from coordinate 3,852,055 downwards.
GAGACTGCTGATGGATTCGGCTGTTTAGTCGTATGTTTGCAGCTGCTGACGATTCTCAGTGTGGGTCGTCTTTTTAATGATTGTTGAGAAGGGAAGAAACAAAAATACACAAACAGATGAGTTAGGTAATGAAATAGTTCTCTGGTCCAGTAGTTTTGATTGGAATTGTTATGAACTTGAATTGTGATTTAAGGGACGCTTGACATCGTAGCTTCTTTGTGACTTTCATTTTACTCTACAGAGCTAGATGACGTTAAATCACCTGCTTTTTATATTTAGAAACACATCAGTGTTAAATATATCTGTTCTGCTTCCCTCCTTTGCTTCGGACCACTCCTGCTAGATCAAAGGTACACTTGCTTTTAGTCCCTGAGAAATCGGTACTGTCAGTGATTAGCTGCATCACACTTAATTCTTCTCTAACTGGCAGCTTTGCAGTCAATAGTGCTTTTGTTGAGTGTCCAGGCAGTCAGGAACCCCCTCTGAGAGCTCTGGAAGACAGCTGTGATTGTAAGAGGTGAAGATGAGCGTTGCATAGGACACTGGCGCATTGATTTATTATCATTGCGGTTAATTGAAAAGTTAACAAAGGAAACACGAAGCAGCCTGCAGCTCTCCTCCGCTGTCAGCCAGAGACAATCACGGTGGTCCAGGGAGGCACTGTCTTCCAGTTTGTTTTGGCTGTTTGCAAAAAGTAATTAGTGGAGACGCCGGTGACCACGCTCAGGAAGTGACAGGATGAAGACATGCTCCAAAAATCCTTTGTGGAAAAGTCAGTTGTGAGGAAGTAGGGCTGCATAAAGACTGCTACCATATTAGATGTGAATGTTAAGTGCCTTAGGTGATAATTATAACCTCATACCAGGATTCCTAATGACATGAAGAAACCTGGTGTGGTACTTTGTGTAAGTAGAGCACAGAAAATCACCGGTTAAGTCCCTTCAAAAAAGATTCATGGTGCATGATGAGAGTGATTTATCCCCTCAGAACAGAGCACAGACTCTCTCTCTCTCTTTCCCTTGATTGTTTTTTTCTCTTGCGATAGAGAAACAATCAAAATGTAAATCAGATGAGGTTCAGTTATTTTGTTCCAAAAACAAGTGAGTACCTGTTACTGAAAGGTACATATTCTGTTAGCTGACCTCTTTGAAAAGTGATATGTCATGTGGCAGATACATGGAGTGCATTTCTCATATGATCATGAAGCTAAAGATATTAATGAATAGATGATTATGAAATATTTTTAAAAGATGAATTTAATCTTATTTGGGTGAGACTCAACTTTCCTATATTTTTTTATTTATTATGCTTTTAAGTTGTTCCTTCCCCCCACTGCTGAATGTTAATCAAATCATGTTAATTTTGTCTAATAAGCTTGACTTCCTTTTAATAATAATTGACTCGAAAATCATTGAATGCAAAGCCCTCACTTACAATGAAGTGGAGCATATAAAAGAAAAGTTACGATGCAAGACAAGCAAATAAAAGATATAACTTAAAAAGAATGATGATCAATTTAAAACAGACAAAGTAATCTTAAATCAGTAAAAAAAGAAGGTATCAGAAGTTAAAAAGTTTAAAACTAAGGTTTTTAAACTACTAAAAGAAACCAGCTGCACGGTGGTGCAGTGGGTAGCGCTGTTGCCTCACAGCTAGAAGGTTCCTGGTTCGAATCCCCGGCCGGGCGGGTGCCTTTCTGTGTGGAGTTTGCATGTTCTCCCCGTACATGCGTGGGTTCTCTCCGGGTTCTCCGGCTTCCTTCCACAATCCAAAAACATGCTCATGTTGATTGATCACTCTAAATTGCCCGTAGGTGTGAGTGTGAGCATGAATGGTTGTCTGTCTCTCTGTGTTAGCCCTGTGATAGGTTGGCGACCTGTCCAGGGTGTACCCTGCCTTCTGCCCGAAGCCAGCTGGGATAGGCTCCAGCTGGCTCCCTAACGGGATAAGCGGTCAAGATAATGGATGGATGGATGGATAAAAGAAACCAGTATATTCATTTAGAGCTGTGGAAATAACTTATTTAACATATACATTTTATTTTTTGTAATATTTTCACATCACGTTTGACAATAAACACAAAATGTTCCTGTTTTTATAGAATTTCATTCTCCTACTGAAGATGTCTTTCAATCAATATTTCAACAATAAAGGATCTGTGCTCTTTCATAGACACAGTTGCCAATGTTGATACCTGTCTTTGAGCACAAAGCCTGGTTTATACTTCTTTGTTTTTTAAAGTTATTTTTGGGGCTTTTACACCTTTATTGATAGAGGGAGAGGACAGTTGATAGTGTAGGAAGCTGGGAGAGAGTGGGAGGCTGCGGAGGCTGGATTTGAACCCTGACCGCCCACAACATGAGCGCGCAACTTAACCAGTAGGCCAAGTCCGCACCCAGCCTGGTTTATACTTCTGCGTCGAATGGACAGTGTAGGTCTGCGTAAGGAGGCACAGATCTGGACTCGATGGAGAAAGGTCAGCTGGAGGCGGCTAAGCTCACAGTGGATCGGACTGAAGATAAAAGAGGATAACAGATTTCCCGGCAAAAATATTGATTTATATTTGTCTCAAAAAGACTCAGAAATAAAAATAATCTGAACTTGATTTGTTGATAAGTGGATTACCACAAACAGATGATGTAAAACAAAAGCAGGCTTATATCCCCACATTAACACCCGTTTAAAAAAAAGTCCGTGTAGCTCCTGTACCTACGCAGGGTGCAACCCGACTATTGGAGAGACCACACTGTTGTAGGGTCGACGCAGAAGTATAAACCAGCCTTAAGCCTAAAAACTAGAAGCAAGGGGGACACGTGTAGCCAGGACTGAACATGATCTTTACACAAATACTTATGTTAAGAAAGTTTGAAAAGATAAATTAAAACAAAAAAAATTAATGATTTCAATGCGTGTTGAATATGCAGCCACATCCCTCATTAAATATATAATTTAAGAAATACAATCCAACACAAAGCGGTCTACTGTTTTGAGGTGTTTTATGATGAAGAACTTTCAGCCTGACATGCAAAAAATAAAAAACGTTTATTTAAATCTAGACACAAAGCATTTATGTAGAAGCACATCAATTTAAAAAACCTTCATTGCTTTCCTTCTCTTGATGTGTTTGCCTGTGGCTGGCAGTTTGTTTCCTCTAATCCCAGACAGACCGGTCGCCTGTGGCAGATGCAGGGCGGGCGTTCCTTAGAAACTGCTGTCGCTGCCTGCCTGATTAACTTGTTTGTTGGTTCGACTCAGGATGTGTTGTTTCATGGGCCTGTGGTTCTCTGTGATGTTTTCATGGGATATATTTGTTTCCCTTCTTTAATAAAAAACTGGGATGCTCTGATACATCAGACAACTAATGAGGCTTTCAAAACATCATCCAATAGAATGAAAAATATCAACGTTCAGATTTAACTCACCTTACAGGAAGTAAGTTTTGAGATTTGTTTGAAATCGAGGCTTGGTGACACACAACAGTCTCATTTGCATAACTCCGCCCCTTACAGTATACTTGATCTTCAGTTGACACCAAGCAGTAACCTCCAGCCACGAGAAATGAAGCAAATACGGAAGTGCTAAAAACTGCAGTTCCTCGAGTGTCCACTTGAGGCTGACTCTGGAAGTACAGGAAACCACATACACACCCATTCAAAGAGCCGATCTTTACAGCAGAAATAAACATGTTTACAGCCTGGTTCACAAAACAGTCGGGAGACGGTCTGAGCAGGAGTGGAGTAGTTTTGTTGAACATGTGTGCACGTGACTCAGTGTTTCATTTCTGATTGGTTAGATATTTATTTTGTCATAAATATCCAAGTTAACCCCGCCTTCTTTATCCTAGCATTAGAATGTTACCAAAAACCTAACCAATGATACTTCAAAATGGATTAAAGTTCAGTTACAATATTTTAAATATATATAATAGCCTGTACATGTGACAATAAATATCATAGGTAGAAGGTTTTTGTTGATTTGGGTTACCAGAGGCTTGAAGAAGCAGAACCTGGGCTTGTCTTCTCGTCAGCTTGCACATACATTGAACAACAACTGTCAGGCGTTTTAAAACATCTTTTAAACACGTAGTTTGCAGCAGAGTCCGATCATTTCCCGTAGCTGTATTAGTAGGAAGCCTTTTTTTGCCCTCCAGGGGGGCGGGGCCATAAGTGTGACATCACGTGGAAATTATGAACAGTTGGAAACCACATGTTGCAATGGTAAGAACCCAAGTAGGTCTACATAAAGACCCTCAGGAGAATACCATTCAGTCTACAACAGTTAATTATTATAAGTGTCCTGAACGCCACATAAACATGAAATTAATAACACCAGTGAGTCAACAGTCAGTGTGACACAAAGAGTTATTTTATTATCCCTGCAGTTTCATCCCACTCACAAGAGAAGAGGGAAGTGTATCCAAATGGCACACGCAGGCGCTCCAATCTTATCATCAGCCAGCGCTTTCTCCTCACAGCCTGGTCACTTTGGAGCCTGCATGTCCTCCCTGCCCCGCTCCACGCCAACTGACACATATGTTTGGGTTTAGGAATATTATCACACATAACTAAGGCATTGTGTTAAAACTGGAGCGGGTAGGAGGTTAATTTGCTGCTTCTAGTCCAAAAGAGAGGTCAGAGGATTACTAGGGATTAAGAAGTTTTATATGTAGTGTTGTGGTACTCGAGACCGGTCTTGGTCTCGAGGCTGCTTATTTCATGTCTCAGCATTTTTACTCGGTCTTGTCTCGGTCTCGGACTGAGAGGACTCCGTATTTTATATCAAGACCGGTCGAGACCACCACTGATGCACCCTGTGTCCCTGTCATTACTGTGATAAGAGAAAATACTAAACTTAAGGAGTCAAAAGAAAGGCAACAAAGACAAAACCAAACCTTGTTTGTTGCTGTCAATTGTATTCAAAGCAAACTTGAAGAAAAAAAACAGAAGTCTTTTATTTAGTTTACTCTCATAATGACTTTTCATTGATATATACCAGCTGCTCTGGGAAAAACCTAGACCAGCTTCTGAACACAGTTGAAAGTGAATTAAATGTGCTTAAAAATGGTTTGATTATAACAAGTTGTCCTTGAATTTAAACAAAACAAAATGTATAATCTTTGGCACTCGGCAAATCAAAACACAAGTTAAACTTAAGATCAGTGATGTAGAAATACAAAGGATGTATGAAAATAAATGTCTGGGTGTGATCATTGATCACAAACTTAATTGGAAGCCACATATAAATAATGTCAAAAGTAAAATGTCAAAAACCATGGCCATACTGTGTAAAACTAAGAAATTCTTGAATCAATAGTCATTGTACACTCTGTACTGTTCTCTCATTGTTCCATACATGTCCTACTGTGTGGAAGTATGGGGCAACACTTATAAAACAAACACTGACTCCATCTTTAAGTTACAGAGATTAGATTAGATTAATTTAAAGGCCCTTAAATTTTATGATTTAGTGGAACACAAAACAGCTCAGGTAATGTAAAAAGCAAAACATGGTTTACTTCCTAACTGTGTTCAAATGTTGTTTGAAATCAGAGAAAGCAGAGAATGAATTAAAAGGAACAGGTATTAAAAAAAAGATAAAGACAAGGACAATTATAAATCAGAGGTGTGTATCGGTTAGAGGGGTAAACTTTTGGAAGAGTTGTGATGAGGAATTAAAAATGTGTAACTCCCTTTGTGTATTTAAATCAATCAATCAATATATGGTCTTGATCTTGTCTCGGTCTTGCCCTGCCTTGGTCTTGACTCGGTCTCGATACCTAAATGTCTTGGTCTTGTCTCGGTCTTGCCCTGCCTTGGTCTTGACTCGGTCTCGATACCATAATGTCTTGGTCTTGTCTCGGTCTTGCCCTGCCTTGGTCTTGACTCAGTCTCGATACCATAATGTCTTGGTCTTGTCTCGGTCTTGCCCTGCCTTGGTCTTGACTCAGTCTCGATCCCTAAATGTCTTAGTCTTGTCTTGGTCTCGGTGCACTGGGGTCTCTGACATGTCTTGGTCTTGGTGCACTCTGGTCTCTGACATGTCTTGGTCTCGGTGCACTCTGGTCTCGGACATGTCTTGGTCTCAGTGCACTCTGGTCTCGGACATGTCTTGGTCTCAGTGCACTCTGGTCTCTGACATGTCTTGGTCTCAGTGCACTCTGGTCTCGGACATGTCTTGGTCTCAGTGCACTCTGGTCTCTGACATGTCTTGGTCTCGGTGCACTCTGGTCTCTGACATGTCTTGGTCTAGGTGCACTCTGGTCTCTGACATGACTTGGTCTCGGTGCACTCTGCTCTCTGACATGTCTTGGTCTCGGTGCACTCTGGTCTCGGATATGTCTTGGTCTCGGTGCACTCTGGTCTCTGACATGTCTTGGTCTCAGTGCACTCTGGTCTCAGACATGTCTTGGTCTCGGTGCACTCTTGTCTCTGACATGTCTTGGTCTCGGTGCACTCTTGTCTCTGACATGTCTTGGTCTCAGTGCACTCTGGTCTCTGACATGTCTTGGTCTCAGTGCACTCTGGTCTCGGACATGTCTTGGTCTCGGTGCACTCTGGTCTCTGACATGTCTTGGTCTCAGTGCACTCTGGTCTCGGACATGTCTTGGTCTCGGTGCACTCTGGTCTCGGACATGTCTTGGTCTCGCTGCACTCTGGTCTCCGACCTGTCTTGGTCTCGGTGCACTCTTGTCTCTGACATGTCTTGGTCTCGGTGCACTCTTGTCTCTGACATGTCTTGGTCTCAGTGCACTCTGGTCTCGGACATGTCTTGGTCTCGGTGCACTCTGGTCTCGGACATGTCTTGGTCTCGGTGCACTCTGGTCTCTGACATGTCTTGGTCTCGGTGCACTCTGGTCTCTGACCTGTCTTGGTCTCGGTGCACTCTTGTCTCTGACATGTCTTGGTCTCGGTGCACTCTGGTCTCGGACATGTCTTGGTCTCGGTGCACTCTGGTCTCGGACATGTCTTGGTCTCAGTGCACTCTGGTCTCTGATATGTCTTGGTCTCGGTGCACTCTGGTCTCAGACATGTCTTGGTCTCGATGCACTCTGGTCTCGGACATGTCTTGGTCTCGGTGCACTCTTGTCTCTGATTTGTCTTGGTCTCAGTGCACTCTGGTCTCTGACATGTCTTGGTCTCAGTGCACTCTGGTCTCGGACATGTCTTGGTCTCGGTGCACTCTGGTCTCGGACATGTCTTGGTCTCGGTGCACTCTTGTCTCTGACATGTCTTGGTCTCAGTGCACTCTGGTCTCTGACATGTCTTGGTCTCGGTGCACTCTGGTCTCGGACATGTCTTGGTCTCAGTGCACTCTGGTCTCGGACATGTCTTGGTCTCGGTTAATGTGGTCTTGACTACAACACTAATAATGTGGCTAATCAAATTGGCTGTAGTAGAGAAGTAAGTGAGTGTGTCGGCAGCTTGTGAGCTCATATTTGGAGGAATCTAAAGGTTTGTTTTCCTTGTTATCTGCGGGATATGTCGAGTGTTGTGTCGTATATTTCCCAAGTAGCAGGCAATCAAAACAGCAAATAGGATTTCTGATCCATCTGGTATCAACGGCACAACAGCTTGGTGAGCTCTAAAGGATGTGAGGAAAGCTCTTCTTCTCTGTGTGCGAACAATGCTCACGCTCAAGGTACAGCATGGAGAAGAATGAGTGCAGAGGATGAATAATCAAACCGTGCTCAGTGAAAGGAACAGAGATTTGTATCGCTGCCCCTGAACTGACCTCCTTCTTGTCAGAGGCTGCAGTACAAGCCCTTCTTCTTTTGTTCTCCTGTTCCTTGTGAGTGAAAACGACGCTTTGAGCATGACAAATATATTTGTACAGAAATCATATCTTTATTCGATTGAAGAAATTTCAGCTGATAATTGCTTGTCTGCATCAGTTTAGCCACCTTCCTCCCCTCCTTCCTCCCTCCTCGTCCTCCACGCAGAGACAATAAATCTGTAATATAAGTAATTGCTTTAGTTTATCCGGTAATATGAGAAGCAAGGACAATAGATCCATCCCAGGAGCAAACAGGAGGCGGTAAGCGTAATGACTCTGATTCATCACATTGATGCAGATCTGCTGGTGTGTTGAGTCAAGGGGTATCTCTGGCCCAGAAGGAGATTCATCTTGTTTAGGCAGGAAGGCTTTGCCATTTTACACAGAAGCATGACACACAGTTGACTCCCTGTCACTGTTAATAATAAACTGGACGCTGTTCCTGCACTTTAATGGTCATATCATTATAAAATGAAGCAGGCTGCATCTGTTGTATTATTAGAAACACAGCACAGCCAGAGTCTGTGTTGTAACTATAACTGCTTTTTGCTTTGTACGAGCAGCAGTCAGTGTGACACCTCTCGCCTTAGAGATTATTATAATTTAATTAAAGGATTAATCTGTTTTTCTGTGTTCTTAACAAAATCAAATCTGCATTAGGGGAAGATTTAAATGTTAACATCAGTTTCTCGAAGCGGTGCTGCACAGAGGAGGCGGGGCCATGTCCCCCGGTTGAGATGCTTATAATAACATCATATTAAAGAGCAACATTGATACGTAACTTTGTCTGAAAATAGCTGCTAAGAAAGTTAATGATTGTTTTCATATTTTTTCCCAGACATGAGGGCGCACATTTAACATTTTAAAATGCTTTCAAGCTCATCACTTCGATTCTTTCTTCCCTACATTGGCTTCCAGTTAAATTTAGGATTCATTATAAGGTTCTAGTTCTTGTGTATAGAGCTCTGCGTGATCAGGCTCCTGAATATATCGCTGACCTGCTCCACCCCTACCTCACCAGTAGGTCACTCAGGTCTTCTGATCAGGGCTTGCTGGTTGTCCCTCGAGCTTGTCTAATTGGAAGTGGTGGCACCAACATGGTGGAATGCTCTTCCTGTAAATATTCGTTCAGCTGTCTCTGTTGTCACTTTTGAAAAACTCTTAAAGACACATTTATTTAACCAAGCCTTCGACTCACCTTGCACAAACTAATGTTTCAATTATGCTATTGATTTCATTTTGTTTTTTTTATGATTTCATTTTAAATTAAATGTTTTTTGCAGTAAAGCACTTTGTGATTTTATTCTATGAAAGGTGCTAAACTAAAAAACATTTACTTACTTACTTACTTACTTACTTATTTACTTACTTACTTACTTACTTACTTACTTATTTACTTACTTACTTAATTATTTACTTACTTACTTACTTATTTACTTATTTACTTATTTACTTACTTAATTATTTACTTACTTACTTACTTATTTACTTACTTACTTACTTATTTACTTATTTACTTATTTACTTACTTAATTATTTACTCACTTACTTAATTATTTACTTACTTACTCACTTACTTACTTATTTACTTATTTACTTATTTACTTACTTAATTATTTACTTACTTACTTACTTATTTACTTACTTACTTACTTATTTACTTATTTACTTATTTACTTACTTAATTATTTACTCACTTACTTAATTATTTACTTACTTACTTACTTACTTACTTATTTACTTACTTACTTATTTACTTACTTACTTACTTACTTACTTACTTATTTACTTACTTACTTAATTATTTACTTACTTACTTACTTATTTACTTATTTACTTATTTACTTACTTAATTATTTACTTACTTACTTACTTATTTACTTACTTACTTACTTATTTACTTATTTACTTATTTACTTACTTAATTATTTACTCACTTACTTAATTATTTACTTACTTACTTACTTACTTACTTATTTACTTACTTACTTATTTACTTACTTAATTATTTACTTACTTACTTACTTATTTACTTATTTACTTATTTACTTACTTAATTATTTACTTACTTACTTACTTATTTACTTACTTACTTACTTATTTACTTATTTACTTATTTACTTACTTAATTATTTACTTACTTACTTACTTATTTACTTACTTACTTACTTACTTACTTATTTACTTACTTACTTACTTACTTACTTTTTTACTTACTTATTTACTTACTTACTTACTTATTTACTTACTTACTTACTTACTTACTTACTTACTTATTTACTTACTTACTTACTTACTTACTTACTTACTTACTTACTTACTTACTTACTTACTTACTTACTTACTTACTTACTTACTTACTTACTTACTTACTTACTTACTTACTTACTTACTTACTTACTTATTTACTTACTTACTTACTTATTAGCAAAATGCAGAATCAGATTTGGTGAACTGTGCAACCGAGTCTCTCCCACACCGCAGGGGAAAGTCCTTCATTGCTCCCCATCCTCTGTATTTCATTAAAAGTGTCTCCTTGTTACATTTAGTCTGCTACTGAAAACTTACTCACATTGGGATGGCAACAGGGTGACAACCAAGACTTAAGTTTTGCCTTCCTCCTATGCATGAGATAGCGAGACATCAAAAGGACAAAATAACAACAATGATTAGAGGCCCTGATATCTAGTGTTTAAACTGCATAGGTTAGCTAAACTGTGAAGGTTCAATCAATCAATCAATCAATCAAGTGCTTTACAGCGATTGAAAAAAAAATCTAATATATGACTAAACATAATACAGAAATGGATTTAGAAGTTGAAACTAATGCATATATATTGCATTAAAATGTACAAAAATAAATAACAAAGGGAAATGGGTTAATAAAAGATTAAAAACATAACCAGTTAATACAATAAAAAAAGGTTAAGAGTAATTTCTAAGATAAATAAAAACACCAGAAAATGCAATACAAATTTGTAGTGAGACAAACTTTAAAATAAAAGGTTATAAAATTACATTTAATGGCTGTTCCAAACTCCTTTGACTGAACCCCTGTAATCTTAATATACACGTTTATCTTCAGTTGAAGGTTTCTCAGTTCCAGCAGAGAAATCAGCAGACATCTGTCCTCTCTTTATGTGTTCCTCCACCACTTATCATCTCAGTCTCTAAACCCAGGAGCAGCTGGACTCATGAGTCAGACCTACCGGCTTTGAAACATCGTGATCGGATAGATAATGGGGCAAACCTTGCTGCTTTATTTTCTAAGCCTCATCATGAAGCAGGATTTATCAGTCTTAGGTCTATTGATAACGACATCACGCTTCTCTTTTCCCCTTAATACGTCTTTTAGATTTACAGGTGCCACATCACACACATCAACACACAGCAGCAGACACGAACACACTTGTTTGCACTCTCCATGGTAGAAACTCACCCTTCAGACCCTAGACAGACCTGGGGGGCAGGGCTCTCTGCTATTGTGACATTTCTCTCACATCTTGTAGCCTGTAGAGGAAGTGAGGGCTAACTCTGTGTTTGTGATTCTCTTGTTGAACCTGAAAAACACTGGATGCTTGCTGTTTGGCACATTGTGCATGCAGAATTATCAGCACTGGCAAAGGTAGAACACTGCTGATTTGGAGTACAAACAGCTGGTATGTTGAATCCATGGTGGAGTATGAGGATGAGCAAACAGGAGCAGCTGGTGTTGCAGTAGCTGTGGTGATGCTTCATGTTGAGGCTCATTTGTACCGAGGAGTTCTCTGGAACATCAAACATCAAGTTTATGTTCCTGTAGTTTATTTTGTTCATCAGCTTCAATCAGTCTTTATTGACAAATCACAACAAATGTTATCTGAAGACGCTTTTACTCTATGTTCTATTATTAACAAAGACCCAACATCAAGACAGGACAAGATCCAGTCTCATGATCCAGACAGGACTTCAGTCTGATCTCATCTTAATCCACCATGAGCAGAGCACTTTGCAGCATTTAAAAAGTTACAGTGGCAAGGACAAACTTCCTTTAACAGGCAGAAACCTCCAGCAGGACCAGACTCATGTTAGACACACAGAGTTGGAGAGAGGGATAGAGGGAGATGAAGAGAGAGAGAGATGATAGTTGGGAGACGGATAGTAGTAGTTGTAGCAGCTGGAGTCTGGCACGTCCACAGCAGCAGAGATCCAGAGGAACTTACGATACAAGGGAGCTCAGGGACTCCAGAAAGGTCTATGGTTAGTAACTTTAATGGGACAGAGAGAGTGAGGATAGAGAGGGAAAGACAGGATCCCAGTGTGTCAGTCTAAGCCTATAGCAACATAACTAAGAGCTGGTCCAAGCCTGATCCAGCTCTAACTATAAGCTTCATCAAGAAGGAAAGTTTGAAGCCTACATAAGACTTACACATCGGTTGTGGTTTAAAGGTTTGGTTCATGTGGCGTTTGGAACCACTTAATGTATGCACAAAAGGAAGAAGAAGAAGAAGTAGGAGGAGGAGGAGGAGGAGGAGGAGGAGAAGAAGAAGAAGAAGAAGAAGAAGAAGAAGAAGAAGAAGAAGAAGAAGGGGGACATACTTTATTAACCCACTTGGGGACATTAAATTTTCACACTCAGTAGTTGAAACATGTCACACACTCTTGTGCCGTCCATGCATACACAAACAATCTATGATGGACATGCACTAATGGAGATGTCAGTCATTTTGTTGAGATAATAAAAAAACCCAAAGAAAATAAGAGAATCTATTTCTAAAGGCTGGAATGTGCCCTTACCTTCATTATGTGATCAACAAGTGTCTCCCAGGTGCTCTGGTGCAGTTTGGAGGGGTTTAAATCAGCAGTCACGCATGCATCCAGGATAAACTCACCACTTTGTATTCAAATGAGCTTCAAACTCCCAAATCATAATCACCAAAAATTCACTTTGAGACTAAGATGATCTTTGTCTTCAGAGAGTTTTTGATGACTGCAGCCTGCGTAGACTCACCTCCTCCCCACCCGCTCATCATCTCTGTATGACTGGAACTTCTTCAACATATGAGTGTGACTCTTACAGCACTGAATAGAGGTAATGACAGCTCCTTTCCACAATCAGACATGTAACGAGCGATTTTCACCAAGCTGCATATCAGCTTGTTCCAGCTGGAGAGTCATTACTGCGTTATTTTTGTGAATCACACTTTGAGACTGGAAGGGGGGGCAATGAGACCAAATCAAGGGACTATCAGCTGCCGCAAGGTATTCATTATGACTGGAGTTTCATGTTAATTGACTTGAGGATATTCTTGCAGTATGATGTGGCTAACAATAACATTTACTGTCAAAATGTCCGATTCTCAGTTAATTAATCTCAATTTAAAATATATTTTTTCTTCTAGACCTGCCATTTAAATCTCAAGCATTCAAAGAGCATTCATTATGCTTCATTAAAGATAAAGCATTCAAGCCAAAACTTCCTGTCATCTCTAGACAAGCATCTCTGCACCTGGTCTACTGGTTTATAATTATAACCTGTGGAGTAAAACAGCACTTTGATGTATTTTCTGCAGCAGAAAATTACCTTTAGGGATTTGAAGCTCAGATTAATTTGAGTTTTAATTTATTTGACTTATTGGAGTTTTTTAATTCATTAGATTCTTCAATTTGTTTGATGTATTTGATTTTTTATTTATTTTACTTATTTGATTTTTTTATTTGACTGATTTTATTTTTTATGTGTTTGACTTATTTGATTTTTTATTTATTTGACTTGTTTGATATTTTTTATTTAATTGACTGATTTTATTTTTTGACTTATTTTTTTTTTTTATTTATCTTATTTTTTTATTTAATTGACTGATTTGATATTTTTGACTGATTTGATTTTCTTATATATTTGACTTCTATTCTTTTATTTATTTGACTTATTTAATTTTTTTATTTTATTTTACATATTACATTTTATTTTGACTTATTTGATTTTCTAATCTAATTTGACAAGTTGGGCTTTTTCTAAAATCTAAATATTTGAATAAATTCAAATTTATTTTATTTTATGGCTCATTGCAATTCATGTTTAATCAAAGTTTCAGACATGTTTTGAATAAGAAATGAATCTAATTTAACAGAAAAATCCTACACTCAATGACTGGAATATAAAGCACGGTGTTAACAAATGAGTATTCTCCCAGTTAACAAACAAGATGAATGTAGAAACCTTTATCAGTTAATGATGCTGACGCCAAGTGGAGAAAAATAGCTTGAGCCTCCAAATGTCATTGTATCTTTTTAGCCTCTCAAGGAGATAAATCGTTAATAGAATGAACATTTTTCTCTGAAAAGGCTGAAATCTCCCTAATGTTTTGACCTTTTGATGACAGTCAGCTTCATAGTCTCACCCTGGGTGTTCATCCAGAACGGGAAACAAAACCTGACCTTCTCATTGAAACACAAGCAGCCCCCTCGGGTCTGTCGAAAGGTTTGCTCATCCACGAGTTCCTCTTTGTTTTGCATTAGTTTCTCCTCCCTGTGGTGTTTTGTGAATGGATGCTTTTAATGCAGTTTTAGTGGAATAACACTGAGAGCTTATCACTGAGGAGATTGCTGGCTCTGAAAATGTAATATATTAAATAAATGAGAAACATCACATATGGCTGAGACACTCAATTACATAAACAAGATATCAGCACAGCCCACTCAGTCGTGTATTCAGCAGTGAATGATGGAAGCTGACAGCTCCTGTGACAAAACGCTGATCCTACCTCCTCCTCCTCCTTCATAACTTCTTCTGCATAACAAGAGAAGACAGAAAACCCATTGTTTATGACATCTATCTCTTCTTCTGTGTGTTTAAAAGACATTCACCCTGCTGGAATCTTTTGAAAACTCCCTCATATAACTTGTGAGTTTGACCACCTGTCAGTGCTGCTGATCAGCCATGTGTTACAGAAGCAGATTGGACACGTGTAAATGAACTCTCCTCAGCTTTGGTAACACATTCTGGTGCTACTTCCATCACCTCCATCACTTCCATCACTATCCAGTGTTCCGGCTCACAGCAGTCAAGAACATATGCAGTTTCTAAATAAAGCAAATCCTCCAAAGTGGTGTTGAGGCTGATTGAACGACAGAGTATAAGGTGGGAAAACACTGAGAGGATATGCATTCAGTCTGAAGAGGCAGTCTTTGATTCTTTCTGGCGAGACTTTTGATGATTGGGGCCGAAACTGTTCTTTGAATAACTCCAGTTACTTGATTACTAAAAAGCCTTGAGGTCAATTATTTAAAAGTAACCTAAAAACATCTATTCAGTCTGTCTTTTATGTTTATGTTTAATATTGATTTTAATGTTGTTTTATTATTTTATTTAAATCAACAAATCTTTATTTGTATAGCGCCAAATCACAACAAACGTTATCTCAAGACGCTTTTACAAACAGAGCAGGTCTAGACCACTCTATGTCGAATTATGAACAGAGACCCAACACCAAGACTCAGTCTGACCCCACCTTAATCCACCATGAGCATTGCAGCTCGTAAATTTTTAGCTAGTTACAGCGGCGAGAAAAAACTTCCTTTAACAGGCAGAAACCTCCAGCAGGACCAGACTCATGTTAGACACACATCTGCTGAGACCGAGTTGGGTCTGGAAAGAGGGATAGAGGAGAATAAGAGACAGAGGGAGAGGTGATAGTGATGAGACGAGTGGTAGAAGCTGTTGCCGCTAGAGTCCAGCACGTCCGTATCAGCTGGAGTCTGGAACATCCACAGCAGGAGGACGTCTACGGCAGCTCAGAGGAACCTACGAGACAAGGGAGCTCAGGGACTCTAGAAAGGTCTATGGTTAGTAATGGTTAGTAACTAGTAAGAGCTGGTCCAAGCCTGAGCCAGCTCTAACTATTTGTTTTTTATTATTTGTCTGCTCAGTTTTATTAATATTTTTAGCCTTTATTTATATTTAACTTTAATCTCTTTTTTATGTATTTATTTTAACTATCTATATCCTTAATGTTTTAACTTAATTTTAAATACATATATTTTATTGTTATTAGTGTGCATTAGTCTCTACTTCAAAATCAATTTTTGTTTTATACTATGAAACATGTTTTCCCACTAATTAACTTCAGCTTCTTTCTTGTTTTCAATCGCGGTAAAATACGTTGAGTTGCATTTGATTTGTAGGAAAGATTCTATAAAAGTAAAGCTTGATTAATTGATCGATTGATTGATTTGCCTCAAGGCTTTGTTTAAATCCAGACAACTATACAACACGCTTTGTTCACACTGAATTCAGGAACGAGTATCAGACATGAGCTCTGATTAGTCATCCATGCCAAATAACGTATATTTACCAGCAATAGGGAGGGACAGAGACCCCTAATGCTAATGTAATCAATCACCAGTGTTTCCACACATGTAGGTCTATGGAGCAGCTGTGTAAACATCTCTCTGTATGTTCTATTTGTTGTTTAAATGCCTATATCAGAGGAGGAGAAAAGGAGTCCTCCCCGTTCCTCCTGTCACTTCATGTGGTGGAAGAATTTCTTCAACCTGAGCAGTTTGTGTGAGACTGTGATGCCAACTGGAACCATGCTTGCACGATTTGGATTCACTGATGCATGATACGCTCAGGTTGATCGTTAACCCTCCTCTTCCCTACATACATATCTTTATTTGGCATTTCCAACCCAGTTGACACTCTGACTTATTAAGTCTTTATCTGCCAGGCAACACAGTAAATAAACGTGCGTTAGCCGGTCTGGTGAACTTATCTAAGCCTATTAATAAGATGAGATAAGATAATCCTTTATTAATCCCAACCATAGCCTGTATAATAAATGGTCGTAGTATCCGTGACGACACCCATCTGTTTCTGAAGCCGATCGTCGGCGGTGCCATATTGGAAAGTCTGAACTCAACCTTTCTGTCAAGCTAGTGTGAGGTAAAGAGGCGGGCTTTGAGCCTCCTCGCTCACAGCTACAGTGTTCCCACCTGTCAATCAAGTCAGCTGTGCCTCTCATTATGAAAAACTCGTAATCTTAATATCTTCTAAACCAGTTGTTCTCAAAGTGGGGTCCTGGGACCCCTGGGGGTCCGCGAACCATAGCCTGGGGGTCCGTGAAATAATTTGAATACATTTCTAATAAATGATAAAATTGTGCTGTGTCATTACAAAACAGCATCTACACCATTGTTATGATACCATTTGGTGGCTGAAGGGATATGTGAGTCTTGCTGCTGTTAATTTTCTGAAAGCATTTAAGATCAATTACTTGAAAAGTATAAATGCTGTCATGTTGAGTCCACAAGGAATGAAATGACCCTCTGTTTTAAAGGATACAAGTGGGATTTACTTGATTCAAATTTAAGTGTTATCTGTTTATCACTATGGTACAGGTCTGAAGGATTTACATTGATATGTTTTACAATACAAATAGTTCCAAGGGAAACTAAGGGTGCAAATGTTAGTAAGCATGTGCTTTAGTGATGGGAAGTTCAGCTCTTTTCAGAGAGCCGGCTCTTTTAACTCCCGAACGGCTCTTAATTTAGAATCGTTTGTAGCCGTATGTTTTACCTTAACTTTGCAAAAAATAATGATTTTATGTTGAAAACCCTTTAACAGTGTTTTTATGAGTAGCTTTAGAAATGCCCAATTTTTTGCATTTATTCTGTTGCAAAACCATTCAAGGGTTAGGGTTAGGGTTAGGATTAGGGTTAGGGTTATGGTTGAGATTAGGGTTAGGGTTAGGGTTAGGGTTGAGATTAGGGTTAGGGTTAGGGTTAGGGTTAGGGTTAGGGTTAGGGTTGAGATTAGGGTTAGGGTTAGGGTTAGGGTTGAGATTAGGGTTAGGGTTGGGATTAGGGTTAGGGTTAGGATTAGGGTTAGGATTAGGGTTAGGGTTAGGGTTAGGGTTAGGGTTGAGATTAGGGTTAGGGTTAGGGTTAGGGTTGAGATTAGGGTTAGGGTTGTGATTAGGGTTAGGGTTAGGGTTGAGATTAGGGTTAGGGTTAGGGTTAGGGTTAGGGTTAGGGTTGAGATTAGGGTTAGGGTTAGGGTTAGGGTTGGGGTTAGGGTTAGGGTTGAGATTAGGGTTAGGGTTAGGGTTAGGGTTAGGATTAGGGTTAGGGTTGTGATTAGGGTTAGGATTAGGGTAGGATTAGGGTTAGGGTTAGGGTTGAGATTAGGGTTAGGGTTAGGGTTAGGATTAGGGTTAGGATTAGGGTTAGGGTTAGGGTTAGGGTTAGGGTTGAGATTAGGGTTAGGGTTAGGGTTAGGGTTGAGATTAGGGTTAGGGTTAGGGTTAGGGTTAGGGTTGAGATTAGGGTTAGGGTTGAGTTTAGGGTTAGGGTTGAGATTAGGGTTAGGGTTGAGTTTAGGGTTAGGGTTAGGGTTAGGGTTGAGATTAGGGTTAGGGTTAGGGTTGAGATTAGGGTTAGGGTTAGGGTTAGGATTAGGGTTAGGATTAGGGTTAGGATTAGGGTTAGGGTTAGGGTTGAGATTAGGGTTAGGATTAGGGTTAGGTTAGGGTTAGGGTTAGGGTTGAGATTAGGGTTAGGGTTAGGGTTAGGGTTGAGATTAGGTTAGGGTTAGGGTTAGGGTTAGGGTTAGGGTTAGGGTTGAGATTAGGGTTAGGGTTAGGGTTAGGGTTGAGATTAGGGTTAGGGTTAGGGTTAGGGCTACGGTTAGAACCAGAACTAAATTTAAGCAAACAGAACCAGAACCGAACTCAAGCAAACAGAACCAGAACCAACTCAAGCAAACAGGACCGAACCAGAACCGAACCAGAACTGAACCAGAACCGAACCAGAACCAAACTCAAGCAAACATAACCAGAACCAAACTCAGGCAACCAGAACCAGAACCGAACCAGAACCGGACCAGAACCGGACCAGAACCGGACCAGAACCGAACCAGAACCAAACTCAAGCAAACAGAACCAGAACCAAACTCAAGCAAACAGAACCGAACCAGAACCGAACCAGAACCGAATCAGAACCGGACCAGAACCGGACCAGAACCGGACCAGAACCAAACTCAAGCAAACAGAACCAGAACCAAACTCAAGCAACCAGAACCGAACCAGAACCGAACCAGAACCGAACCAGAACCGAACCAGAACCAAACTCAAGCAAACAGAACCAGAACCAACTCAAGTAAACAGAACCGAACCAGAACCGAACCAGAACCGAACCAGAACCGAACCAGAACCGAACCAGAACCAAACACAAGCAGAACCAAACTCAAGCAAACAGAACCGAACCAGAACAAGAACCGAACCAGAACCAAACCCGAACCAGAACCGAACCCGAACCAGAACTAAAGCAAACAGAACCAGAACCAGAACCGAACTCAAGCAAACCGAACCAGAACCAGAACCAAACTCAAGCAAACAGAACCAGAACCAAACTTAAGCAAACAGAACCAGAACCAAACTCAAGCAAACAGAACCGAACCAAACTTAAGCAAACAGAACCAGAACCAAACTTAAGCAAACAGAACCAGAACCAAACTTAAGCAAACAGAACCAGAACCAAACTCAAGCAAACATTATTAATGTCCTCACGTTTGCATTGAGTAAAATCAGATGCCTCAGTTTGGATGGGCTGATCCGGTTTCTCCTCTCAGGGAGTATTTGCCCGGTCTTTGAGAAGAACCCTAACCCTAACCCTCTCAGAAGGAACAGATGAAGCCACGATACACAGCTTCCCCTCCATCACCTGTATCCTATATCCTCACATGTGATTGGCCGCATGGCCGCCATGCTGACCAATCAAAACAAAGTTCTGCTGTGAGCAGAGCTGGGGCTGAGCACTGAGAGAGCTAAGCAGGGAAAGGAACTAACTGGGAGCCGGCTCTCTCTCGATGCGAGCCGGCTCTTCTGATTCACTATAAAGCATCGACTCTCAGAGCCGCAGCTTTTGATCATGACACATCACTAATGTCTTAATCTGTGTTACAATCATGAGGGGGTCCTTGGACAATTTTCTCACCTGTACCTCTGAATATCATCCTTTTTCATCATTTTTTCTTGGTATTAGACACATTTACACTTTTACTATTGTAATCTAAGAAACTTAATTTACCTCTAAATCTGTGCCCCTGCTAGGCTTGAGGGTGACGTAATCAAAGCTTGGAGAACATTGTGGATAAACAGCCTTTTAGTATTTCCTGCCTGTCTTTTCCCAACAGGTGATATCATTTTGCAGAGCCACGTGTTGCTCGGGCCGCTCAAACTGCCCGAGGGCTTCTGAGATGTAGGTAGTGGGAAGTGAATCTCTTATAAATGTTTCATAGAAGGATATCTCGACTGCTGTTCAAAAACAAAGGAGCAGATTTGTGATTTTCTGCTTTGAAAGACGATATGTGAGTTAGGAGGAGAGACGCCGGCTGATTCACATGCTCAGAGAGCAGAACATGACGTTTCTGACACGTCTTTGTGGAGCAGAGCTGCTGAGAGGCTGACAGACCATTAGGACAAGGAGTGTTAACACGGGTGTCATTTCTTATTGTATTACAATTCAAGATTTGACTGTAGTGTTCTAACTTTTTTAACACCTCCTTAACAAGTCAGGCTGACAGTGATCACACTCATACTCGCAGGAACAGAACTATAGTGTAGCATGTCATAATATGGAACAGGACACCGTGATGATGCTCGCTCTGTGTTGTAGCTGCTAAGTTGAAATCTTATTGTTGATGACTTTCACTAACACTCATGCAAACTTATTCCAATGCTAGTTTTCACTGTTGAAGGGAGTGTAGGATTAAAGAGTGCTTCAATGCATCCTTCGAACATGTGAACATAGATTTAGTTTTGTTATCTCAGCTCTCCATGCATTACGTTTACCTCAAAGCCTCTGTTGACTTTTACTCTTTGGTTCTATCAGCAAACACTCAGTGATGGCACAGCTAACACCGCCAAAGAGGTGGCAATTTGTCAATGTTTGCAGAACAAACTAAGTGCCATATGGGCTTCTTTCCCTGCTTTTTTTTTCCTCATCCTTTTTTTCCCGAGCGCTGATGGACTCATAGGAAGTCTAACGCTTTCAAAACTAAGCTGTTTACTCATTTTTTTCTACTTCAGAGTATTCTCTAAGTGCACTTTTCAATGTGTAAGAGTCTCTGCCCACCGACTCCTGTGATCACTGTCAGCTGTGTTCAGAAATTACCTTACAGTCACTAATATCCACGTTTTCCTCATGCTGATTTAAGGACAGTGTTTCTCATCATGAGTGCCTTTCTTACTTTTCTTTCTCACTAAGTATTACAACTTTTCCAAAGGCATTGCATCTGTTTATTACTGATCTGTTTATTACTGGGAAAGGACGAGCTGGATCTGTGTGTAGCTTGTAGGAAGACAAAATAGACGCACAATACCTCCAAATGCATGTGTGGTAGCAGTGACTGTTGGAAAGACACTATATTTGAGTTTTCTTTCATATAGGGATGCTCTATGCTTCACTAAATATTCCTCAAGTAACCTGTTTGGCTCATATTATAATTACATTTTGGAAAACTCTTAAGGGTCAGGCGTATTTAGAAGATGAGAACGTCTTTGTTAATGTATTGGGTTTTTTTTTCTCCTGGACTTTTTTGTTGTTGTTTAAGGTGTGTCTTTAAATTAATTTGAAAAGTCTGACATTTTTATTTTATTTATTTATTTATTTATTTATTTATTTATTTATTTATTTATTAATTCATATATGTATTTATTCATTCATTTATTTATTTATTAATTAATTCACATATGTATGTATTTATTTATTTATTCAATATCTATTTATTTACTTAGGTTTTTATTTTTATATTTATTCATAAATATAGTAATTAATTAATTAAAAAATAATCTATTTATTTATCTATTCATTAATTAATAAATTCATGTATTTATTTATTCATGTATTCATCAATTTATTTATTAACTACTTAATTATTTAATGTTTCTATTTATTGATTTAAAAAAAAATTATTGGC
Source organism: Notolabrus celidotus (assembly GCF_009762535.1). Classification (NCBI taxonomy): domain Eukaryota; kingdom Metazoa; phylum Chordata; class Actinopteri; order Labriformes; family Labridae; genus Notolabrus; species Notolabrus celidotus. The sequence continues at coordinate 3,830,325 of NC_048273.1, read as the reverse complement.
ATTCACAGGATTATACAACAATGGTATAAATATATATATAAGCGCCTTTTATATTGTGCCATCAACAATGCATGTATAATTAAATAACAAATATATACATAAATCCTGCACGATGTTAAACAAATACAAGTAGAGATTTTTCGAAAAAAAATAAAAGCAACTTAGACATATTTGCTGATATGTCGGACAAACAACATTACAAATATTAATGGCTTCACTTCTGACTCCAGTTTTAACATAAAATAAAACCAAGAGGGTCACAAAAAACAGGAGAAAAAAAAATCTATAGATGCACATCATCTGGATTTCTGGGGTCAATGTTTTTTACCTACACACTCTCTGTGGTTTCAGCCCCATCTGCACACAAGGTCACCAAACGTAGTCAGAGCCTCAGCAGATGTCCTGTTTGAATAACAACAAACTGTCTGCCGATGAGGAGCTCCTGGTTGTCTAGGAGATTCAGCAGACCCAGACAGACAGTTAGATCTGATGCTGGGGGATGAAAAGATGTCACGGCTGAGCCTTCCTCTTCCTGCTGAGGTCTGGCTGAGGTTTCATCATCAGTCACATCAGCCTACCTGAAGGTCCAGGTCAGAGAATCCAGAGGAAGGGTCTCTCACACTGACAGTCCCTGATGTCAGAGGCAGCACGAGTTCATGGTTAGAAAAAGATCAGGCACTTCTTGTTTTTGTTTACTCTTGTGGGAGTATTAAAAAAATGCAATAAATTAAAAATATAACATTAATTATGTGAGTTCAATCCTGAGTGTTTCTCACATTTTCTTAAAATGTTTGTGATTTTCACGAACAAAATGTAAAAGTTATTATATCACAATAATTTCCTCTTTGGTTTTAACATATTTCTTATGTTCCTGCTCCTGTTGGAAAAAGCTGCAAAAATAAACAAACAAACATTAATGTTACAAATGCACCACATTACTATGTCTCACTGCTATTTAATTATCTTTAGCATTGTAATTGCTTTTCACACTGAGCACCAATACTGTTCAATAGATGGGTGAGTCACGTTGAATTCACAGCCGTCCTAAACTAATGAATGACTAATCCTTATTTAAACGCACAATCTCAACAAATGATCTGATCTAAAAATAAACGTGTGAAGATCATAAATGTGAGAGATTCTTAATAAGTGTTTCATGTTGAATATTCAGTCACAAAGGCTTTTTAATTACAGAGCGAAACACGGCTCAGTTTAGGCTCCGCCACGTCCATGACAGCAGACACTTCTCATATTATCGAGGTGTCGTTTGATCAGCAGGAATGCAGTGAAAGCCCGCTGAGTGTCTCTATACAACATAGGATGCTGGCCTTGATCCCAGCTCTCGGCCTTTTCCAGAGGAAGTGGTCCAGAACGAGCCTCTTCATGTTCCTGGCTCTTCTTCCTCAGGAGCTGGCCGGGACTCCGTGTGTCCATCTGGACCAGCTTATCATAGCATCCCTCTCCTGTCTGCGACCGCTTTTATTCCACTTTTTACATTTGTTTTTATCATTTAGGATGTAAAAACTGCTCGCTGTTAAAGAGAAGACTCGTGCAATAATATTAACACACACTAGATGGAACAAATTGACACTTTTTGCTTTGATATAAAATTGAAAATTGAAGCAGAGGTGTGATGACACTATTCCTCCTTAAGTAATTAATCAAAAGACGAACGTAAAGCCGGCTGATTTTCCTACAATGTTCATCGTTGAGGTTTCTGTCGCTCTCACTGACTCAGCAGTTTTCTCTTCACACCTTCAGATGTTTTCAGCCGCAGGTCTTCAGTTGTTGTTTTAGGGTTTTTGAGTCTGATGCAGTTCCATCCATCCATCCATCCATTATCTTGACCGCTTATCCCGTTAGGGGTCACAGGGGGCTGGAGCCTATCTTAGCTAGCTTCGGGTGGAAGGCAGGGTACACCCTGGACAGGTCGCCAACCTATCACAGGGCTAACACAGAGAGACAGACAACCATTCACGCACACTCACACCTACTGGCAATTTTAAAGTGACCAATTCACCTGGTGGGCATGTTTTTGGACTGTGGGAGGAAGCCACTCATGCACGGGGAGAACATGCAAACTCCACACAGAAAGGCATCTGCCCGGCCGGGGATTCGAACCAGGAACCTTCTAGCTGTGAGGCAACAGCGCTACCCACTGATGCAGTTGTCATCAGATAATTTACATCGCCTTTATCTGTGTGTGAAAGTGTTGGAGTGAAGGCTTGTTATGTCTTGGGGCTGTCACGATATCCTCCAAAATATGGCCAAAATAAATCATATTGATATTCTAGCTACATTTTCTTTCAGACTTAAAAAAAACCCCACAGCTATCAATCAAATTAAGTTAAAGCAAAGCATTTTTGTCACTTACTCGATGAATCAAAGCTTGATCCGTAAGGCAACTGGACTAAATGAAATCCTTGAAGACGTTTCGCCTCTCCTTCGAAGACTTCTTCAGTTCTGACCAGACTGGGGAAGAGCTAGAACATATAAGCCTCTGTGTTCAGGTAGTCACAAAGGGTCCTAATTAATGTTGTTATCTTAGTTTCTGGGACCAGTGAGGCAGAAAGGCACGCCCCGAGTGGTCTCTTGCTTCTGGCATCAAGCGCTCAACCCAGCTCAGAGAACAGTGGCAGGTGGGGGAGTCAGACTGGGGCGGTACACCTGTCAAACGGTAGCGCAGGTGTCCTAAGGCGATCTCAGGGAGGACAGGAAGCTCCCATGGAGAAGAGGGCAGAGGCTCGCTTGATCTTGATTTTCAGTATGAATACAGATGGTGAAAGTGGTCTGAGGGGCGGCTGTGGCTCAGTGGGTAGAGTCGGTTTATCAATGGGAAGGAAGTGTTCTTGGTCAAGACACTGAACCCCAAACTGCCCCCTCAGTTGTTCAGCGGTGTGTGACTGTATGAATGAGATTAGCCAACACTGATGGTCCCTTACTGTAGCAGCCTCTACCATCAGTGAGTGAATGTGGTGTGAATGGGTGAATGTGAGGAGAAGTGTAATAGAGCTTTCAGAGGTCAGAAAGACTAGACAAGAGATATACAAGTACAAGTCCATTTGGCATTTACCAAGTCCATGAAAGCGGGGTCTCATGATCTGTCTGATTTTTGGGGTTTTAAGCAGGAAGTGTTAGAAAAGTTACCCCAGGGATAACTAGCATGTGTTTATAGAGACGTCGCTTTTGATCCTTCAATGACGGCTCTTTCTATCATTGTGAAGCAGATTCACCAAGCGTTGGGTTGTCGTGACCAGCGCGGACGCCTGGAGGTCAAGAGTAAAATGACGTCCTCCAGTGACCACTCTATGGAGCTGCGGCACAGGCTCATTAATCGTGCATCTCTTCAGAATAAGGTGTATTTATATCACCAGAACTCCACGTTGGTGATGTTTACATCTATCTAAACAAGAATCCTTCCTTTTAGACCGCCGACACGCTGAAAGCTGATAAAAGTACAGACAGATAAATGTGTTTAGGATCTGGTCGGGTCAGTAATGCTGCAGTTTGAGGTGCAGGGTGAGAAACTCTTCATCATCAGAGAAAAGATGACGGATATCATTCATTCAGACGTGTAAAACCGTCTCTCCCTCCCTAAAGTTCACTGCAGGGCTGGATGACGGTCACCCCTCTACTATCTTGCACCGCATGTTTGTTAGAAATCTAATCAATCAATCAATCAATCACAGTTCTGTTTTATCTGCATCATGAGCTCGTGAGAGAAACTTCAAACTAAACTAAAACTCTTCTTCTGCGTGATTCAGCTTGGTGCTTTCATCCGTCTCTTGCCTGCGTGTATTCCTGCTTGTACTTGTAATTGAGGAGTGTGATATGAGTGTGTGTGTGTGTGTGTGTGTGTGTGTGTGTGTGTGTGTGTGTGTGTGTGTGTGGGTGTTTGAGGGCGCCCTTGTAATTTGAGTCATAGCCTCTAAAAATGTGTGTGTGCATGCCTTTTAGAAAGTTTCTTCTTAATTAATGTTAATAATTTAAATACCAGCAGTAATGAAATTTCTCACCCTGGGGGAAACATTAAGAAGTAACACTGCAGATAAATCCTACACGGGGAGAAGGCTGAGTTTAATGTTTGGGCTGAGAAATCGCATTTCTGTGTTTTAGCTTTTTCTTCTGCACGATCTGCAAATGTCTGAAAGGAGAGAAGATTCATTCTTTCAGTCTTCCAACTCTCGTCTATCACCTTGATGAACTATCATCAGTCACAAACACTGCCCACACAAACACACACTTTGCACTGGGTGGAAACAAAGCTGTCCTCTCAACTTAACAGTGAATTTATCTTCTGTTTAGATAGGTCAGTACTCAGATTACAGATGTACTATAAAGGGAAACTGACCTCCTGCCCAAGCCAAATACTTCATAATGTGATGCACATTTAATGTTATGTAATTTCGTAGATATACTTTTCTAACTCCATCTGGATACTTCAAACACATTTTTCACTGGATTTAAGCTGACGGCCAAATTCCACCAGATCCGTGTCTGGTCTGTCTCTGATCCGTCACAGCTCTGGATCTGATGGTTTCTATTCCAGTCAATGTGTTAACTTCCACTGGATCCGCTCCATTGCGTTCCAGCTGCGAACTCTGATCCAGCAAGATCTTTTTGTTTAATCTTGATCTTTATAGGGAGACTTTTTAACATCTGGCAAAGGACTGCAGATATAAACTAGTCTTTTGGCTAATTCTGGCATAATAACAAAAATGTTAATGAATATGCATGGTCCTTTTTAAAGCTAGGGTTGGTAGTCTCGGAAAACCAGCATGAATTTGAATGTAGCTTTTCCTCATGACTCCGTCTAACCCCTCCCCTCCTCCCTCGGAGCTCCTCCAAAACGACGCCCCCCCCCCCCCCCCGCTCACATGCACGAGCGCCGCTGATTCTCGACCATATGATCGTGACTGATTCAAAACCGGTCCTCACCAAAACATTCTCATAGTGAAAGTTAAAAACACAAACAAACATGGCTGCTGTTAGCACTCACAACTGTCATGCTAGCATTATCCAGTTGTCATGGTGACACGATATCAGGAGAAAAGTTATAACACATATATAACACTGTAACAGCTCTACTGTTTGTTAAATGTGTTCAGTGTAGATGTTCTTAATTCCTACAGTGTTGACGGTCAGTGAAGGCATCAGGAGCGGTGTAGAGTGTGTGAGTGGGAGAGAAGAGAGACAAGAGGAGAAGTTCTTCATTCATTCAAACATTGATTGTTGTTTTGTTGGTTGGCGTGATCACGGCCGACAGTGACCGGTTATTAAAGATCAACGTGTTCACCAATCGGCTCGTCATCACTACAGCGTCCGGACGGACGCTACAATAAATATATATTTTCTGTAGGACTTACTGAACGTCATTAATTATTCTGCTTGTTGGTGAGAGCTTTTTAGACTCTGATCCGGACTACAGTCCTGAGCAAAGCACCTCATCAGGTCAGAGGGGACAGACCCAAGGACGAGTGAGAGGGGCAGTCAGTAGAGTCAGGGGAAGTAGAGGCAGGAGACGGGGACTCGGAGGAGTGCACGCCGGGGAAATGTACGTGCAGGAGGAGGGCAGAACAGCAGGACGGGATTTGATTGGTTAAAAATTTGGGGAGCCAAAAAACGGTGATTGGTTGGTGTTTTCCCAGGTTTACTCCGGCTGTAGATAGCAGCTTTTCTTCACTCTTTTTTAGGAACACATCATGTATTGATTACCATCAGGACATAAAGATCATTTTAACCAGTATGACAAAAAGTGTATCTAAATCTGATTACCAACCCCAGCTTTAAATGAAAAAATAAAAATTACAAGTGTAGTCAGGTGGCACAACTGCAAATCGTAAGGGGGTGCGACCATGTAAAATATACATTTTTAAGCAGTAAATAAAGGTAAAATTGAACAGATGGCTGCTGATTGTAATGAGGTTAACATTTGTACTTATTGTGTATTTTTATCATTACTTTTCTGTCTTTAAATGTAAACTCTGAGGCTAAAGATGCTGAATACCTGTTCAAGAGAATGCAATAATCCTAATATATTTTAAATAACAAATACGCTCACAAAATAAAAATGTGTAAAGCATTGTAAACACTCTCAGGGAGACTTGCTAAAAGTTTCCCTTAGAATAAATAATAGGAAAGTACATATATATTGATAAATATCTGGTTGGGCCACCTGATGTTCTTTGGGTGAAAAGGGTGAAAAAAAAAAGATTTAAACACTTTAAAAAAGCATTTAACGTACAAGCCGTGTACATTATTCCATACACAAAAATATGCATTCTGAAAATACTTTTAAAAAACAACTTTTGTTGAGTCTCGTCTGCAGGAATTAGTCATGCCCTCTCACTGTTGGCTGATTGGCTGCATTTTGCAAAAACAAAAACATGTATTTCATGTCTCACACTGATTCTGCATCTTTTTAATCAACTGAAGAGGGCTGTCTGAGGAGTTTACCCAACTACCTTCTTCTGATTATGCTGCTGCAACATGAATGTAGAACAAGCAAAAGAAGTTGTCACCGGTCACACCAACTTACCTGTTTTTAAAACGTTCTAAGCTTTCCTAAGTCTCACTGAAACACCACCAGTTATGGGGAATAAAACCCACCCTGCAGGCGATCTGATCTTTGAATCCAGGTCCACCTTCACACCTGTGTCACCGCTCCAGCACTAAGGCTCTGCAGAGTCATTTATTACAGAAGCTATTACTGAAGATAAACTCTTTGGATGTTTTCTTAAACCTTGAAGGAGAAGCTGAGAAGGATGTCGCTTAGATTAAATTGTATAAATGCAGTTCGGTTGTTTCCTTCTGCTTCATTCAAAGTCTCCTTGGTGAAGAATGAGATGAGCAGTTCCTCCTACACACTCTCTGAAGAAGTGTCCGTGTTGTTACCTCTGAGGCATCTCAGGTATCTTAACGCAGGTTTCCCCTCGTGCTTCAGATGAGTGTGTGTTTTTGTGAGACAGCTCTGGTGGGAGGAGGAAGGGTGTATGACTCAACCGAGTAAATAGTTCCACATATCCCGGCATTAGTCACTTTAAGAGAAGAAATGGGATTCAGCTCCTCGTCTCTCCCCCCCATTGACTCATCGTGGTAATCATTTGATTGACTGGGCCCACGCCGTCTACACCTTTTCATACTTTGTTTTTTTTCTCCCACTCAGCCGACTTCTTGCTCAGACTCAGGCGAGGCGGTAGACTGAGTTAGAAGATGATGTGGACTGTTTCAGAGTAAGAGGCTGGAAATGTGCTGAGGCCTCTGATGCTGGAAACTGTTGATTAATTTAAAGTTTGACTAAGTCACCCCAAAGGATGATCGGACTCATCCTGTGGCAAAGTGTGTGTGGGTTCTTCAGAACAGAATTTGTCTGCGTTACTGTGTGTGTGTGTGTGTGTGTGCGTGTGTGATAGTGTCTGAGCATGGGCACCATCTGCTGGTCACTTTTGGAAGCACTTTCTGGTTTTCTTTTTGTTCTGAGTTCAAAAAGTAAAACCTCCAAGTGAAACCCCCACTCCTGCTGTAAACCCCTCATAGTTTGTTTAATTTGAAAGGATTTAGATTATTGACACAATAAGAGAACCAAACAATAAAGAGTTGCATTTTATGACATAAAGGTATTATTGCTCTTTCCATTTTTTTTATTCTTAAATAAGTTTCACAACACAAAGAAAAAACACATAATACTGCCACAGAAAACACTGTCACAGACATTGACATATATAACAACATATATATTTCTATATATATAAATACAAATGTTTATTTATTTGTTTTGTATTGATTTTTGTATATATATATATGAATTTATTTATATTTACTTTATAGATATATACAATATAGATAATATATATGTAAATACATGTTTACATATTTTTTTTATTGTATAAATATTTTGTATATATATATATATATATTCATTTATTTATGTATTTATATTGTATATACAGTATATTTTATATATCCAATATGAATAAATGTATAGAGATAATGTTTTTTATTTATCTATATTGTATATATTATACATATTGTATATATATTGTGTATATATACACATTACATATATTACATTATTAGTACATTTATATTGTGCATGTATATACAGTATATTTGTGTGTATATATATACATATGTGTGTATAAAAATTATATACATACAGATATATATATATCTATGTGCATTTATATATGCATACACTTATCAATCAATCAGACTTTATTTATAAAGCACTTTTCATACAATGACATTGTAACACAAAGTGCTGTACATAAAAACAAGTTAAAATAGAATACTTTACCCCCCCCCACACAATCCTTATAATAATAAAATAATAATACATTTTATTTATAAAGCGCTTTTCTAAAAAGACGCTGAGGTTAAGAACACAATATGCAACAATAATAATAAAAGCAATAAAAAATTAAATTAAAAATAAAAAAGTTGCTGAAGGAACTGAGGAAACGCTCTCATGATATCTTAATTAGGAATCACTGTATATATGTATACACATATTTATGTGTATACATAGTATATATATATATACATAGTAAAATTATTGCTGTTAAGATATGTTTAGGCAAAGAAAAATACATTGTTGTTTAGAATTATTAATAACTTTACTCAGTTCCTTAAAGTACATTGCTATTATTTTTTGACCCACAAGATATTTGGCAAAAGCTTCAACATATACTGTTTAATGACCTGTAAGATAAGAGATAAGATAAAATATACTTTTATTGATTCCCATTGGACGTACAACAAAGGACAGGAATACGACAGGCCTGACAGCCATGAAGACTGTATCCACAAAGCAGCCTGTAATGCAGTAAAGAAGTCAAAGATCTGATACAAAGCAGTTCAAAAAGCTTTTAAATGGATTAAACTCTGATAAACATTTTAAATCAGCACATGATTCACCTTTGGCATTTTGTTTATCCCGATCTTTTGTGTGTGTATTCATCCAGCTCTTATGAAATAATCTGCCCTTAGATCACAATTAGTATCATAATATTCCAACATAAGGGTCACATGTGTTCTTTTCTGCTGCACATCGAGTACCAAGATCAAACTCCTCTTACCTAATGCAGCTGGCAGAGAGTCAAACATGACTCTCAGTGTGATCTCTGCGGACGTAAACACAGAGTAAACCTGCCTGTTTGTTGTTAACAGAGTTCCATGTGACTGCATATACACTGAATGACCTGATGTGTGTTGTATGTAGGGGAGATGTGTTCTCAGCTTGCTGCTTATCACAGGGAAATGTTGAAGCACAAGCAGATTTAGGACTTCAGCTTGTGTGTGTGTGTTTTGGCTGAATTTGCTGGGTTCTGTTTCGGGTGGATGAAGTTTAGGTCGCTGGCTGTCTGTGGGTGAAAGAGGAAACTCTGCTTGATCTCTTGTTTTTTCCCGTCACCCTTCAGCCTGCTGGGAAAACAGAATTCACTTGAGATAGGACGTAAAGTTTAAGTGAAGTTTCCCAGGTTCGTGTTATCTTTTATCAGAAGCGGGCTCTGCTTCTGGACGGAGAGGGGCCCCCACTGACCGGCATGAAGAAAATCTATTCATGCTGCAGCTCCTCAACCATCACAGCTCTGGCATGTGTCTACACACACACACACACACACACACACACACAAACAGAGAGAGCTGTAATCACGGGTTAAAGTTTCTGCACTGATGGATTTAGGAAGGAAACAGATGCATGCACGTTTACTCCTGCATGAAGGGAGTGCTGGACACGGTTTCTTCATCCGTGTTATGAGCTAACAACACTATAAATCTGGCCTGGCCATATTTAGGCAGAGCTCAGTGCTATGTAAACACAGCTTACTGCTGAGGGGAGGGCTCTCCTGCACTTGTGTCAGTGTCCATCAGTGCCTGCTGATAGCTCTGTTGTGAAAGGTAATGAGGTTAGTGGTGTAAAGATTTCAAAGACGAGTAGAAGTGTGAGCATTAAACTTATTTTATGACTTCCCTGGAGGAATGCTGAGTCTCTGACATGGACGACCTGGACTACCTGTTGGGATTGAGAGTGCTGCACAAGAGATCACCGTAGGAACTCAGGGTTTATTCGATAGTCAGCAGCATGAGTGAGGCCCTCTGGGAAAGCTCCGGTGAAGTCGGTTGCTTCCCACTCAGCAGCCCTCAGCCCATCCAGCTGAAGCCGGGGTCATCGTCCGGCTCGCCCTGTGGATCGCCCAGAATGTCCCCCTGCGACTCTCCCCGCGACTCGCCCCGCCACTCGCCCGTGCTGTTCCGCAAACTCCTCATGAACCGGGGCATCGGACTGCAGAGGCGCTTCACCTTGGCACACACACCCAGGTAATAAACAAGAAGCCTGAGCTAATCTGGATTCACAAGACAGAAGTCTCGTTTGTGCAGGCCTCAGATTCAGAGGTCATATCCTAAACTTGTTGAACCTGAATAAACTCGGGCACATGCATGTGTTTCAGGGGGCTGACTGGTAATACAGCATGTTTTGGAAAAGCTGCTTTTCCACATTATCAAATGTGTGTCATGTGTTTGCTGATTGGAAAAAAAGCCTCATTGTCTGATGAGAAGGTAACTGTGAGAAATCATGATTTTGTTGACGTCGGGGGCTGTATCATCTCAATGGACCTCGTTGTTCTTGCAATGAAAGAGAGAGCCTTGTTTGTGCCTAAGGTGTTCAGTGCTGCATTCAGCAGGCCTGGCACAGGTTAGATAGATGTGGAAAGGATCTTGGCAGCTGATGGGCTGTGTGTGTGACCCGAGGTTTTTGTTTGGTGGAGTTCAGAGGGCTCACTCTCACCGCAGTAAACACAAGGCTGATTCCTAATGCTGCATCTTTCTTTGTTCTCTCGTTCCTCATGACTGATAAACAAACTCCATGTGGATCTTTAACATCACAACAGATTCATCTTTGCATGGAGACGCCTTAACTGATATTTAATGTCTGTTGGGATGTCTTAGTGACTTTGTTTTTATATCATTTGTTCTTCTGATTTTAAAAATAGAAACTAACTCTGACTCTGCAGCGAAAGCATCGCTGGTGGGCAGTGACGCAGAAAATAGACTCTCCATACGCACATCCATGACCTTCGGGTCGTCTGAGGAAACATGGAGAAAGATTTAAGAGAGGAAACAACAGTGCTGAGTGAAGTCCTCGCTTTATTTCAGGTTTATCTGTAAAAAAAAAAGTAATGAATACTTACAATGAAGAATGATTTTGCAAGCATTTGTTGATACTCATTAATTTTAGAAATGATTTAATACGCTTAGACAACAATGTGGTACTTTTTGGATCCCTCACAGAGCTTCATTGTGAATCATCCAAAGTGGACTTTTCTGCAAATAATCAACACCTTCTCCAGAACCACCTCATGAAGGTCTTCTTCAGTCATCTGATGTCAGTAACACGCTTGCAGCACATCTCTCTCTAGTGTTTTAAATAGAGGAGCTGCTTGTTTCTTTGTGGTCTCATCTGAAACCAGCTCAGCTTTATAAACAGGAACAGCTACTTTTTTGAGGTTGTTTTTATATGATAATACATCAGTGTTGCATTCACAGACTTTGGTTGCATGCAGAGTTGCTTACCAAAGATATTATCTGCACCTCTGCCTCCTCCATTACTCTGCATTAATCCAGTTAATGCTGAAGCCCTTTCATGCAACACATTTCTCATTAACTCAGAGGAGAAAGTTCCCCTGAAACTTCAACACACAGAAAGAACATTTTTAATACTTGAGATTTCCCCGGTAAAGAGGGAAGTCTTCTTTGATTCTCAGAGCAAAGCAATCACTTCAAGGAAGTTAAATAACTGGATCTGTGACTGTCACACCATGAATACACTCTCACTCGGATGCATAAAATACACACTGCAAAGGTCAATCATAAAAAACACGTTTAAAGCTCCTGTGAGGAGATTTCCAGTGGGCATGAGATAAACTGAAATTAACAGTGAAGCCTCTGTATGACCTACAAATGTTAGAAATGGTGATCATGAAACATAGACTGTATAAATAATGGACTTAGTATCCTTGACATCACCCATCTATTTCTGAAGCCCTGTTTTGATGCCAATCGGCGGCGGCGGCAGTGACCATATTGGAAATGCTGAACTCTGTCCAGTGAGTGTGAGGTAAAGAGGCGGGTTTTGAGCCTTCTAGCCAACAGCTACAGTGTTCCCACCTGTCAATCAAGTCAGCTGTGCCTCTAATTATGCAAAACTCATAATCTTAATATCTTCTGAGCTGAAGCATTCTAAAAAAATTCACCCCAACCGAGACATGATCTATCCAGACTACACTCATCTTTTGAACCAGGCTGTGAACATGTTTATTTCTGCAGTAGAGATCAGCTTTTTTGAATGGGTGTGTATGTGGTTTCTGGTACTTCCGGAGCCAGCTTCAAGTGGATCCTCGATGAACTGCAGTTTTTAGCACTTCCGCATTGGCCTCATATTTTTAGACCGGAGGTTACCGCTTGGCCTGAAATCGCTGCAAGGGGGGTAGGTGTCAGACGAGGTGATAGACAGGACGGCAAAGACAAACACTTTTTATGCTTTTTAAATATTCTTAATGAGTGAAATGTTTAACTGTTGGTTGAAAGCAGAAAATATAATTTATGTACAGGACAAAATCAGATACAGGTATCACTTTGTCCACAGGGGGGCGCCAAAGTTGACAGAAAGTTACTCACAGGAGCTTTAAACTTGAGTTAGGCCTTTACCTTGTTGAAGAAAGGATGATGGAAGACATTGATCAAGGTTGGCTACTACAATAATAATATAAATATTAACTTTATTTATACAACACCTTTAAAAACAAATGTTTACAAAGTGTTTTGACAAACAAAACATGGTTCGAATAATAAAGTAAACCTTTTGACAGATAGGGAGGAGGATTTTTAACAACGCGAAACAGAATACAACACAAGGGGTTAAAAAGAATACACGTAAAAAACTGAATGAAGTGGTGTGACAAGAGACCAGTAAATCATTGTTTGAGAGGTTTTTCAAAGATAAATAAATAAAATGAATAAAGATAAATAAAATAAATAAAATAAATAAAATAAATAAAAATAAATAAAATGAATAAAATGAATAAAGATAAATAAAATAAATAAAATAAATAAAATAAATAAAATGAATAAAGATAAATAAAATAAATAAAGATAATAAAATAAATAAAATGAATAAAGATAAATAAAATAAATAAAGATAATAAAATAAATAAAATGAATAAAGATAAATAAAATAAATAAAAATGGATAAGTAAATGAAAGCATTAAAAGGACAATAAAAAAGGTTTTCAGAATGAGAGGACGACATCACATCAAGAAAATTAGAAAAAGTGAAAAGGATAAATTAGGAACATTAAAATAATAAATAAAAAAAAGTAAATAATACAATAAAATTAAAAATATATATTTATATAAATAATCAAATGAAATTGAAAACTATAATTAAGACTAATTAAACAATGAAAGGCTTCCCTCCCCAGCCCCCTCTTGTAGACTCATCTACACATGCTTTAATGGTTATAGTACTTATATTTAACGATTCAAAGAACAGGAAGCTGAAGTAGATTAATGTACATGAATGTAATTACACCGTCAGGCCGGCCTAAATCAATCCACATGGAAGTCAGATAAACTTTTACTCTGTAATGACGTGAACCCAGTGTCGCTCCACACTGTTCGGCACTGTTGTGCTCCTGCCTGTTGTTTTAATAAGTATTGGTTTGCAGTTATTGTGTTGTTGGAGCCAATCTGCACTGACCTGTGATAATGGTATTGATGTGTTGGTACCGTGTGTGATGTTAAAGGGAAGCCGATTCCTTTATCTGCTATCAGCTGGAGCGGACGGTGTTCTCTGCCCGTCCGGTTAAATGACGGTAGCAGATTAATGGAAGGTTTCATCTCGATACCATCAACACGACATCAGTCGAAGAGACGAGTTTCAGTCAGTCAAGTTTTTATGTGTTAGTCTCAAGAAAGGTGTCACCTTCTGGTGCCATCTTAAGTGTGGTTGCTAGTTCGTCCACTTCAAGAAGGAGGCTTTGTGCAAACCTCTGCAAAGTAGAGTCATGTTAAGAAGACACACTAAATGGTAAATGGACTTGTACTTGAAAAGCGCTTTTTCTAGTCTTCCTGACTTCTCAAAGTTATTTTACACTACTTGTCACATTCACCCATTCACACCCATTCATTCATTGATGCCAGAGGCTGCTGTAGTAAAGCCTGATTTATAATTCTGTGTTGAATCAACGCCGGGGGTCTGCGTAGCTCCCGTACCTACGCAGAGGCCTACACACGTAGCTGACGTGCACCTCCTCCAAAATGGAACTACGTGTCCAATCAACGTGGACCGTGAGCCCCGTGGTTTCTGGTGTTTCTGCAGCCAGCCTCAAGCGGATGTTTGATGAATTGCAGTTTATAACACTTCATCATGGGCTTCATATTTTGAAACCTGAGGTTGCCGATCGGGTTAACACCAAACGTGAACAATCGTGTTATTCATGCGAATACGAACGCAAGAATGTTTTGTTTACTCGCTCAGTTTGCACATTTGAAATTGCGTATATGTTAGGGCCAAATACGCAACTTACAATGTCATTTAGCAGACGCTGTTATCCAAAGCGACCTACATATGAGAACAAGAACAACACAGGCAAAGATCTAGACAAGAGGAAACAAGATCAGTAAGAGGAACAAAGTGCTTCAAGTCTATTTGGGTGCAGGTACTGCCAAGCAGTGTAAAGGCAATGCACAAAAGGAAATACGGATTTTTTTTTTTTCAAAATAAGGAACATCTATAATGAAGCAACCAAACAATTTAAGACCTTCCATTATCATCATCAACAATTAACATCACCACAATAATGACCAAAGTACCAAGTGCTGGGTCACTCCAGACCTGAACACAGATTCCCAGAGTAGATCAGGACAGTGTGAGTCAACTGTAGCTGGAAGACATGATCTGCCACTGGGGACAACAGTGGAGAACAGTCTAGCTAAGTGCATAGTGCTTCCTAAAGAGCTGGGTCTTTAGCTGTCTTTGGAAAGTAGAGAGGGACTCTGCAGATCGAATGGAGTTGGCCATTCAACTTTTCACGAGAGGGGAGAATTTCCTTCAGATGATACCCCAGTCCATCGTCATCAAACAAGGTTGAGCTTGATTACATTGAATGGTGAAGCCGGTTATGCTAAAGGGGGCGGGGCTTACTTCCTGGTCGAAGCGATAGCTGGAATCAAGTGACAGACAAAGGTTTTCACGACTTAGCAGATAACCGTCCTCCCTCACTTTCCTCACAGTGAGCTCCTGTTTATTCCTGATCCCATAAAAACAGGTAGAGTCACAGAGGTCAGGGAAGCTGCACAGAGATACAATCAATGTGTCCCATATATTCCAGATGAATGAAACTCCACGGTATGTATGTCACATCATATGTCACCGCTGATTGGGTATCGCATTTGGTGTGAACACCCCATTACAACTTATTAAGTTACAGTGATCAGCAGACAGTTTTAAGAGAAGCTCAGTTTCACATTGCAATATGAAAAAGCTGTTAACTCTAGTTCCTGCACCTGAGCGTATGAAGCACCAGGTAAAGTCGATTGAATCATCCTAAAGATTATAGAAGCGTCTCAACTTTGTCTGAGTGGACTGAAGCTGGACAGGTAACGGTTGGGTACACATTTCCATCCATCCATTATCTTGACAGCTTGTCCCGTTCAGGGTCACGAGGGGCTGGAGCCAATCCCAGCTGACTTTGGGCAGAAGGCAGGGTACACCCTGGACAGGTCGCCAACCTATCACAGGGCTAACATGGAATGACAGACAACCATTCACGCACACACTCACACCTACGGGCAATTTAGAGTGAGCATGTTTTTGGAGAACCGACCGGGGACTCGAACCAGGAACCTTCTCACTAGCCAAGGTAGCATGGAGGAAGAATTGTGCTGATACCAAACACTTTACGATGATGATATTGATTCTTCTTGGGCGGTTGAATTTGCTCACTTGTTAACCCCTCGTTATCTCAGTTTATTGTTATGAGGTACTTCCCGTACCTACACAGACCACATCGTGAACTAGAGATACCACATCATGAGATAACCATGTTTGTCTGAACAGCATCCTCTTTTCACTTTGCAGACATTGTGCTTAAGGAAGTGGTTGTGGTGGCTTTTTCTGCTGCCATGCAACATTTCTGCCATGTCCCTCTCTTTGAAGCTGAAATGTTTCAGACTTTAAGTGCTGGCAGTCAGAAACACAGGCTGTTTCCGAAATCGCCTACTATACTAGCAGTACGTACTGATATGTCCAAAATTCAGTATGTAGTAAGTAGTATGTGAACAAGAGCAAAATCTGCAGTATGCCAAAACTCCCCGGATGTCTACTGATTCGGGAAAATATCTCAGCATGCATCGGACCAGTCTTCCTCGCGTACTGTTTCCCATAATGCACAGCGCTCGTTCTGCTTTTTCTTTTTCCTCATTTTTAGACGGGAGGAAATCCGTTTTTGGGTGCTGTGAAAGTTATCAAATTACATATAAACCACTTCCTAACTTTTTAAATCATAAATGGATGCTAAATAAGCATTTTATTTATCGGCTTCGCCGTTGTTTACTTCCGCTTTCCGAAACCGGAAATCCAGCTACGTCTGGCTCAGCATGCTGCATGACAGATCGGACAGAACACTCATACTACATACTAAATTCAAACGCAGTATGTAGTAGGCAATACCTACTGCCTACTACATTAGTAAGTAGTATGTAGCAGGCCGTTTCGGAAACAGCCACAGACTGTGCCCTCGATCCCGTCAATCAGGAGTCTGCTCAGCTGCAGACGCCGTCCTTGAAAGAAATGTTGGAGCTTCGTTTTGATGAGTCAGAGCCGTTTAGCTCACTTCAGCCAAATCCATACCCTGACGCTCTTTAGGTTGCTTTCCATTTCATCGACACTTCTCCTCCATAGTTGAATAAGTCAATAAAGACACTACAGAGATGTGTGTCCCTCTACAGGGTGACACATGCACTCATCATCACTTACACAAACATCAACCAATACTTCAAAGACTTTATTTCAAGCGCATGAGTTTAACAGCTCTGTATTGGTGAGATCTCACTGCTGTCTCCTGCAGGTTCAGATGTTATCGCTGAGAGTGTGTCGTCGTGCTTCAGAGGGAGGATGTGCTTGTGTTTATGGCGAGGGTGTAATCTCACCTCTGAGTCAATAGTGTATTCACTGAAACTGTGCCGTGTTTTAGCTTCCGTCTTACTGTCCTTTAAGGTGTGAAAACTTAATGAGTGCTGAGCAGCTGTGAAATTTAGCTTCACACTCTTTTACCAATATCATTCACACTCTGAGAAACTCTTAAAGAAGCTTTCATGCATGATTTCTATTTGTTTGTGTATTGTAGTCAGTTTGTCCTCCATTATTTCACTTTTTGGGATAAGACTGCAGCTAGAAGTGACAGAAAAACATGGCAACTACTATTTTTCCCATATCCTGTATAATAAATGGACGTAGTATCTGTGACGTCACCCATCTGTTTTGAAGCCGATCGTCAGCGGGAGCCAAAAAGAAATGTTGAACTCAACCTAACTTCTGTCGAGCTAGTGTGAGATAAAGAGGCGGGCTTTGAGCAGCCTCGCTAAAAGCTGCAGTGTTCCCACCTGTCAATCAAGACAGACATGCCCTTATTTGGGCAAAATCATAAGTCAAGTCAAGTCAACTTTATTTAAATAGCACATTTTAAAACAACCACAGTTGGCCAAAGTGCTGTACAAGCTTAAAAAACACAATCAATAAAAAAAAGTAGTAATTAAAAAAGAACAGATATTAAAAACACAATGGATAACAAGAAAAAATGTTTACCCCCCGTACAGTGTGTGCAGATAGAGAAATTAGCTATCCAGACTAAACAGTTTTTTTAACCAGGCTGTAAACATGTTTATTTCTGCTGTAAAGATCCGCTGTATTGAATGGGTGTGTATGTGGAACTGCAGTTTTAGCACTTCTGCATGGGCCTCATACTTTAAGACCAGAGGTTGCTGCTTCGTTTTTCCATGAAAATGAATTATTCATACACTACCAGTCAAAAGTTTGGACACATCTTCTCATTCATGGAATTATTTAATCAACAGAAGTGTTAAACAAAGCAGAATATGTTTTATATTTTAGATTCTGTAAAGTAGCCCCCTTTTTCCTTCATGACAGCTTTGCACACTCTTGGTATTCTCTCAGTCTGCTTCATGAAGTGGTCTCCTGGAATGGTTTCTAATGAACATGAGCCTTGTCAAGAGTTCATTTGTAGAATGACTTGCCTTCTTAATGTGTTTGAGACCATCAGTTGTGTTGTTCAGAGGTAGGGTTAGCACACAATGGAGAGCTCTATTTAACTACTGTTGTAATCCAGATTATGGTAAAACCAGATTATTTCATAGTTTTGATGTCTTCAGTATTAATCTACAATGTTGGAAATAATTAAGATAAATAAAAAACATTGAATGAGAAGGTGTGTCCAAACTTTTGACTGGTAGTGTAGTTGTAATCATGCTGAACTCAAATGTGGCTCATTTTGGCACAAAAACATGCAGAATTTTAAAACTGAATCTTTGGGGTTTTAGACTGTATAAAAAACAAGATAACTAAGATCCTGGGCACTGAGATGCTGGGGTGCCCCATGTGTAGAGGGGGGTCCTTGTCACAGCAGTCGCAGGTTTGAGCCCCGGCCTCACCCACTTGCTGCATGTCTTCCCTCGCTCTCTGCTCCCACTGTCTCTCTGCAGTTGTCCTATCAAATACAGGAAAAAATGCCCCAAAATATATTTTAAAAAATAAATAATTGAAATGATTAACCAAAATAATCCACTGAGTTCTGTCATCAAAAAACAACAAGAAGTGCATCCTTAATAATCACCCACACCATTAAACTCTCAGTAAACAGCACACATCCGTTCACCATATGTTGTTTTTCTCTGTAGATGAGAGCCTGTGTTCGGTACTTGGTGTAACAGGTTTTACGATGCATTCTTACATGCCCTTCATCTCCCCTCACACGCCCCTTGCCAGCCTGCCCAGCACCCACTCTAACAATATCCCCCTGTACTGATGTAGCTGCAGGGCAGCAGGAGGAGTGTTTCGGGTCAGGTGGCCCGTTCATCTCACGTGTCAACGAAGGCTGAGCACTCTGCCAGACACAAAAACACCCGCCAGCCACACAGTGGAGTCAGATCTCTCTGTAGCAAGTTGGAACACACCAAAATGTTAATCTGTAACTGTCTGCATGTAGGAGTATTCTCAATCTGTCAGAGCTCAGGAAGAGGCTGCACTCACTGCTCAGGCTTTGTCTCAAGTATCTGATAATACTGCTTTAAAAAAGGATCCAACTTCTGAAGAGGAGCTCCATGTTTCTTGGCTTTTCTTGGATGCCTTGACAGCTGCTGAGGACTTTCAGGGCTGTCCTCAACTCCCACAGCAACCTCAGGGGACTCCACAAGCTCTCACACTGCTGCAGGAGGAGGTCAACCCTCACTGACGCTACCCTGCAGTGTCACCGCTCTCAGCAACAATCCAGCTCTTCCTCTTTTTCTGAAAACAAAGCGAGTGACAGTCAGAGAAGCACAGGAACGGAACTGCATAAAAGTTTTTTGGCTTCCCTCCAGATCCTCGGCATTCTTCTGGACAGTTTCGAACTCTGCGCGTTAAAAAGGCTTTCAGGAATGCTGCCAGTGTCACGTTTGGGATTAGTTTGAGTGTTTACAGCAGAACAAACCACAGAGAGAGAGAGCAGAGACAACTTGTGGAAAATCCTTTAAAAACAGCTGGATCCCCTGCTCCAGCTCCGTGTCTGCTTCTTTGTCCTGGAGGGGCTAATTGAAAATCACACTCCAGTCAGCCGTGTTGAGGCTTGCCAGGAACCACAGAGGAAGAAGTCTGCAGAAACTTCTCATTGCTTTTCTCTGCATCCCGAGGCACTGAGGATTAATCAAATGCATCCATCATCTACCTTTGCCTTTGCCTCTCACCTGCAATCCTCCTGTGCTTCTCATTCATCCCCGTGCATAACCTCATGGGCGCAGTCGAGCCGCTTTACGGGAGGGAAACTTCATACTGAGTTTTAGAAGCTGAAGAAACTAAAGGAGGCTCAGTTCAGAAGTTCAGTTATTTTTTCTGCACAGCTCAGAGAGTCTCATGTGGCCAGGAGCCAGAGGAAACAATGAACAAGGATCTCCGTCCAGGAAGGAAAGGGCCACCGACTGGTTTCGGGCACGGTCGAAGGCACTCGTGTTTGGGGGTATGTTCATAAACTGTGCATCCTGCATGTCTGAGGGAGGGTTCAAACTGCAGGGTTAGGGTGACATACTCTCTTTAAACCCGGAGTGATCACCGCCAGGGTTACAGCAGGGTTATTTTTAAATGGATCACACTGTACACACTGTTTCCCATACCAGTGACATCACTGGCCCCCCTTTAAATAGCTGGTACAGATTTGTCTCTTGTTTATCATTTCAATAGTGACAGATTCTTCTTTATTTATAAATCCATTAGAGAACTAGCATGTATTTGCTTATGCAAAGTGCTTATAATATACTAGGTGTAAACCAGTAGTCTATATTTACATGTTGCACACTTAGTGGGAGAAAGTTCACCAAACTACAGCGAGGCAGCAGGATATGTTAAGCTTTCAGCAAAGGATTTGTGAGTCTTATTTAGGGGTGTGCACATCAATTGAACATTATCATAACAAGCCGAATATTTAAATTATTTATTTATTTATTTGTTTAATTATTTATTTAATTATTTATTAACATATTTATTTATTTATTTATTTATTTATGTATTTGTTTATTTGTTATTTATTTATTAATATTTTAATACACATATTTATACAGCAGATCCATTACATCCGTTACCTTCATGACAAGATATTTCTCCTTCACAGCTTTCAAAAATATCTTGTTAAATATATTTATATGTATATATATGTATATATTTATATGTATATATATATATATGTTGTTGTTGTTTTTTTCCTCTTTGAACCACAACAAAGTCAACAAGAACAATCGAGCATCAATAGCAAATCACAAGAAATTAAAAAAAAATCTCAACTAAAGGAAACAATACAAAAAACAAAAAATAAGAATTATTAAATTAAAAATTTATAATAATTAAATAAGAGACAAAAAATTAAAAACAAAAAAATTAAAATGAAATAAAAAACAAAAAATTGTTGATGTTAAAATAAAAAGAATACAAATATTAAATAAGAATTATTGAATAAAAATAAGAAACTGGGTCCTAAACTATAACCTCAGACTTTAACATCCATATTGTTTTAGGACTCAAACTCTGAAATGTTGTGTCTAAGCTGCCTGACTCTAGCTGGTGCTGCAGCTCTGGTTCATAGAGACTGTCATGCTGCTATAATGCTCTACTACCTGGATGTATACAGACACAGATGGAAGCTTGAAGCACGGCAGGGTCTGACAGTTTTTAGATCCAGGAAAAGGAGATACAGTTGAATGTAGGCTGCGTCTGATTAGACCAGAGCCATGTGGACATTACCTGCAAGGAGGGCTGAGGCTAGTGCTGCTTTATGTGACCAATAACTTTGACAGTTTTCTAGATGTTTCTTCAAATTAGCTGGTGAGTCTGAATTTAAAGTCCTGTTGAAAAGACTCTAGTAAATTCTGCACCTTGGAACATCCCTAGTCTTGTTCGTACTTAGTTACAAACTTTTGCTTTGGAGGAAAAGAAAGTATTTCTGACTGCAGGGTTTAAACTCTCTCCTGCAGAAGTTTGGGGAACCACTGATGACATTTCTACATCATCTGAAAGGACACTAGTCATGGGAATGACGCAAGACTGTAATATGATTAGAGTAGACTAAGTCAGGTTTAAAGTACTTAACACTGAAAATGTGACTTCATATCTGTTACATTTCCTAAATGGAGTTAAGTTTGCAAACAACAAGAATGCTGTCACGATTAAAGTTTAAAGGCTGAGTCTTAACAGTGTTTACAAATCTTCAGGCTTTTTGATCCAGACAAAGAAACTACAGGATGCCAGTTTTGAGCTTTTAATTTCACAAGCTGTGGTCATCGAGTGACGACCTGTCCTGTTTACTTTCACTGTCACTCTCCTCCCTCACCCTCTTTACCTCTGTAGTCAAAGAGGCTCTCTCAAAGTTACTCTTATTTTTCCACTTCTGTAAATGAACCCTTTATTTCTCAGGGATTTGTTTGTCATAGTTTGTCTTTGTTTCCCGACAATGCTTCAACAGAGAGGGTGTCATCATCCTTGCCAAGTCAGATATGACTGAGGCTTGACACGGATGATACGGTGGCTTTGTTTGGCAGCACATTTTCATTGTAGTGGACTGACCCGTAAAGGTCAGTTAAGGATCTGCTCAACATATTTGTAGATAGTCCAAATGCCAGTCGATGAAGTGTAGTGTCGTATGAATATTGAGATCAGTGTGTGACTTTGTGCCTTTCTAAGCTGCACATCTGTCTCTTATTTGTTGGCTTTTTGCTCAACAGCGATTAAGAGGAAGCATATTTTGTTTGTGGCAAGTTTCATTTAGCAGACTTCCTGTTTTTGCTGAAAATCTTCCAGAGACCTTTTTCAACACGATGACCCTGAGACTCAAGTTTCTGACTGAACTCAGAGCTCTGAACTGGGTCATCTGGAGATGCTTGTGCAAAGTTACATGCAGGAAAGTTACATGTTTTAAGTGCATGTGCTTCATTATGTGAACTATGGAGTTTTTTTTATTGATGCTTAAAGTTTACAAGCCAAGTGTTGATGTTTAGCTCACCCTGCTTGTTGTTGCTGTTCTTCAGTGAGGGACAGTTGCCTTAAAGCCTCTGGAAATTCACATGGAACATAAAAATGTAATGTGTAATCAAGCTACAACAAAAATCTGAGTGAAAATAAACATCCATAACTCTGAAAAAACTCTGTTCAAAAACTGCTGTGAAACTGCATTTCACAGGACTGTGTGGGCGTGGCCTAACTCTTTGATTGACAGGTCAAGAGAGAGTTCACAGCCTGCATGTTTGAGCCGTCTGACTCTGAATCTAAAGACATCAAAACTCCAGAACCTGAAAATTAATCATTTACAATGGTCTCTGAGTGCTGAGTCACAAAGTACTTCAGGATCAGGACTTCTATCATTTATTAGTTTTATCACTCCGTAGTCTCCGGGGCATCAGGACCATGGGACGCCCGGAGCAGCGGAGGCTGAAGTGTAGTATGTGCACGCAGAGGAGCTCGGCTCTGGGTGTCAGATGGAGCTGTATGTCTAAACTCTGAGCTGTTTGGGGAAAGTTAGTGGACCGGTCCTGAGGAAAGTTAGTGAACCGGTCCTGAGGAAAGTTAGTGAACCGGTCCTGGGGAAAGTTGGTGGACCAGTCCTGGGGACAGTTAGTGAACCGGTCCTGAGGAAAGTTAGTGAACCGGTCCTGAGGAAAGTTAGTGAACCGGTCCTGAGGAAAGTTAGTGAACCGGTCCTGAGGAAAGTTAGTCAACCGGTCCTGAGGAAAGTTAGTCAACCGGTCCTGAGGAAAGTTAGTCAACCGGTCCTGAGGAAAGTTAGTGGACCAGTCCTGGGGAACCGGTTCTTGGGAAATGAGCGGGGCATGTGCGGCTCAACTCAACCGTGTCCCGAAGTTTCCCCAAATCCTCCTCAGTTAGGGAAATGGAAGAATGACAACAAGCTGTCATCTTCAGCGGTGGATGTGCAGACAGGGACACACGAGCGCAGCGGTGCAAAGAGCAGAGAGACAGCTATACAGACAGATTACGGGCAGTACGTGATTAGCAAACAAGCTAACAGCTAACACTGAGGGGAGCTGGCTGAGACGTCAGGAGACGGTCTGAGCAGGAGCAGAGTAGTTTTGTTGAACATGTGTGGACGTGACTCAGTGTTTCATTTCTGATGGTTGGATATTTATTACATAATAAATATCAGGTTGAACCAGCTCCCTTAAAACCCAGTGAGAAAATGTGTTAAAAAACATAATTGAACATACTTGAAAAATGGATGGAAGTTGAGTTCTAATATTTTTACATAATTTTTAGTATTTACATGTGGTCTGAATATCATAGGTAGAATCTTTTTGTTGATTTGGGTTCCCAGAGGCTTTAACACACTGCTGTTTGTGTGTGTGTGCAGGTCAGTAGAGTCATAAGCACATACAGTAGATTATTTTTAACCCCTCGGATGCTGTTTGAATTCATTCGTACGCATTCCAGCATGTTGTGATCTGTGCGAGTTCCATCTCGTGTACTCATGCCTGTTCCTGTCATCAGACCTGGCGAGGATTATCCCGGACTGGCATAAGTGGGCACCACCCAGCCCTTCACTCTGCAGCTGGGTCAGTGGTTGACTCAGCCTCCTGCACCACATCCCAACACAACCACAAAAACATGCCACACCTTCTCTGGTATCAGCTGCTGCAGAAAACATGCAGTTAAAGACGCTGCAAGCTCCGAGATGTAAGCTGTCCTCTTCCCTGAGCAAACAGGGGTGGATTCCAGCTGTAGCTTGTGTGGACTGACCTTTACAAATCACAGGAATAATAACTGCACTTTGCTTTTCTTCAGTAGAACATTTGCCTGTCGGGCATGCACATTAGATTTTAATTTTAAAGGTCAAGCTGAACACTTAACATTTATCACAACATATGTCAGGGTTCAAAGTGAAGAAACACTTTTAGTTTGCAGTCTTTAAACTTAGGAGTGTTGTGCCTTTAAGTTGGGATGTTCTTAAGGGTGTTGAAGTTTTATATTTTAGACATTTTCGCCTTTATTAATGGGACAACTGAAGAGAGACAGGAAATGTGGGGAGTAGAGAGCAGTGGGAGACATGCAGCAAATGGTAGAGGTTGGGAGTCATTTAAATATACCATTAGCACAATCTGAGGTCCTTTAAGTTTTATTTGAACGATTGCCAGGAACATATCTGACCCTGTTACACCTTCATACGACTTCATCTCCATTCTCTTGATCAATATAACGTCGAACTGCACTACACTACAAGATGCCATGTTTACATCTGGATAGTAGAGTATTATTATACTGTAGTTTAATGGCAGTCACCTTTAACGGTGGCAGCATCTCCTGCTAGTGGTGGGTAGACTCATCATATGTCCTGCATTTCAGGCAGACAATAATATCTTTTTCTGTAAACATATGTTTTGTTGATTTTCACATTTCTTTTCACATTAAAAAAATTATAATGAATAAATAAATAAATAAATAAATAAATAAATAAATAAATAAATAAATAAAATAAATAAATAAGAGTAATGCTTAAATTGTCAGAGTATATTTCAGAAAATTCCTGACAAAATCTTACAGTAAATAAAACAACATTAAAATTGTAATGATACTAATAATACTACTTCTAATAATAATAATAATAATAATAATAATAATAGACTCATCATATGTTCTGCATTTCCGGCCTTTCCATAATAACTTTTCTGTAAACATGTTTTATTGATTTTTCACAGAAAAATAAATAAATAAAATAAGTAAATGAATGAATGAATAAATAAATAAATAAATAAATAAATAAATAAATAAATGAATAAATAAATAAGAGTAATGCTTAAATTGTCAGAGTATATTTATAGAAAATTACTGACAAAACCTTACAGTAAATATAATGACATAAAATGTTTTAATGATAATCATAATAATAATAATAATAATAATAATAATAATAATAATAGACTCATCATATGTCCTGCATTTCCAGCCTTTCCATAATAACTTTTTTGTAAAAAAACTTTATAGATTTTTCACAGAAAAATAAATAAATTAAATTAATTAAATGAATAAATAAATAAATAAGAGTAATGCTTTAATTGTGACATGACATGAATAGTTAATTTCCGTTTCCAGATTGCATTTTGAAGATTTTGTGTCAGAGATGGATTGTTTCATTGGTTAATTTGGACATTTTAAAATAACCCCATGCAGTGATCGACAAAGTGCTGGAGTGACCTCCTACGTGAAATGACTCCTAACCATAACCACTAATCCCAGCACATAACAAGAACATATAAAACAGAGCTGAACCATCTCAGATGACCGTACGAGGAACGCCAGCGACTCCTCTCTGACCCAGTACAAACACAACAGAGCATGAGTGACGGGAGGGAGGGGGCAACAATAACACAACAGATCCCCAAAATAAACCCCCAAGCCTGGAATAGTTCCCCAGCCTCGCCAGCCTGGCTGCACATAACACGTGAATGTGACATGTGGTTATCATTTTGCGTGTATACACTCACCCAAACAAACACGCACATACCCGGCACCCTGCCGCAGCCACCCTCCCAAAATCCATATTGATTGTTCCACCAAAGAGTGGCTGTTGGTGCTTTAAGGTCGTGTTGCCAAATTACTTTTCGTGTTTTACAACCAGTGGAAAAAGAACCGGGCTGGAGTCGGAGTTGCCCTTGAAGTTGAGGGTGATGATGTTTGTTTAGTGCAGGGGGGAAAAGTGAGAGCTTTAAAGGTAGAAACTTCTGACTGTTGATTACCATGATGGCAAAAAAGTCACACTAAATGAAACCTTCTAGTATTTATTGTCAACTGAAGTAACAAGGTTCCTGCCTTATTGCTCCGCCTTGTTCCTGTTGTGCTCACAGTTTGCCTCCATGTGTGTTTGTTGTTCTCCTGTAGGTAAACAAACTGTGGTTCTCAGTCAAGCAGCGACCTCTGCTGGACAGTCAGCTCACCTGCAGGAGCTTTCATGACTAAACTCAAACACTGGCTGAGTGTAAGCAGTCTGGATGGATCAGATTTACGGTGTGTGTGTGTGTAAGCGTGTGTGTGTAACAAATGGATCAGTGTTGTTTGAAATGCTGAAGCATGCTCGGTTACTCATCTCAGACAAATAAGGACTAAAGCCGTGAGCTGTAGCAACCCTTTGAATAGCACAGCAGCTGCAGGTTGTGTGTGTTGTGGGCGGTGCAGGAGAAGTGGCTTTACTTCGCTTCCATAGAGGGATGTAAACACTCATGGTGGTTGCTGTTTAGTCTGTACTCCTGAGTCCTGGCTGGTTAAGCTGCTGGTAAATATTGAATTAAAGCTACAACATCAATCAATCAGACTTTCTTTATAAAGCGCTTTTCATACAATGACATTGTAACACAAAGTGCTGTACATAAAAACAACTTAAAGTAGAATGAATTAAGAAAAAGATATATATAAAAATAAAAAGACCCCCCAAAACCTGATCCCAACCCCAGGCCCGACCCCAAACCCACCCCACAATCCTAAGGTTAAGAACACAATATATGCAACAATAATTATAACATTGGAAATATAAAAAATGAATAAAAAGAAGTAAAAAAAGAAGTTGCTGAACGAAATGAGGAAACGCTTTCATGATATCTTATTGAGGAAACACACGAGGGCAACTCAATGTGCTTTACATTAAAACATTCAAAGCATTGGAGACATTCAGACAGGCATAAAAGAGCACAATTAAAAAGACAAATATAATAAAACATAGAAAAGAAAAGGACAATTAGAAATATATTAAAAATAAATTTAAAATTTGCTTTTAAAGTGGGTTAAAATGAGCTAAGAGAGGAAGGCAGTGGCAAATAAAAAGGTCTTAGTCTTTGATTTAAAAGAGGTGAGAGTTGGAGCAGACCTGCAGCTTTCAGGGAGTGTGTTCCAGATATGTGGAGCATAATGACTGAACGCTGCTTCACCATGTTTCATTCTGACTCTAGGGACTGAAAGCAGACCAGTACCTGAGGACCTCAGAGGTCCACATGGTTCATACAGTAGCAGCAGATCAGCCTAAACCATTCAGTGCTTTATAAACCATCAGCAGGATTTTAAAGTCTACTCTCTGACAGACAGGAAGCCAGTGTAGAGATCTAAGAACTGGAGTGATGTGATCTACTTTTTTGGTCCTTGTTTCTGGAGGAAACACAAGATGTTAAAACTCAACACAGGAAATTTAACTCGCCAAAATAAATTAAAGTTCTAAGATAATAAACACTAAAATATTAAACCATTCAAATAAAAATGAAAAGCTGGATTAAGAAAGACAGGGACTGCATTAACTCTTATCTTTACCCGAGGCTATGTGCAAAAATACAACTTTTACAAGCTCTAAAAAAATGGATCAAAGTGGAGTCTCCGTTCCACAAATTACACTCAACTCAGTCAGTGTGTGTGAGCTGCACACAAACGCAGCACCCATCATGTCTCCACAAGGTGGTGCAGTTTTGTCTCTGCTCTGCTGTCATGAATAAAATACAGCTTGTGTATGAGAAGACAAAGTATTAGTGATGGAGTTGATAATGAGATTAAAAAGGGAGTTTTGGGGGATTTGACACTTTTGGATAATTAGACATGCCCTGGTTCAAGTTGACACAGGAACATTATTGCTGTCCCTAAGAAACAAACATAACAGGAGGGTTAAATTGTGATGTCTAGACCAGTGGTTCTCAAAGTGAGGTCCTAGGACCCCTGGGGGTCGGCGAACCATAGCGTGGGGGTCCGTGAAATAATTATAATACATTTCTAATAAATTATAAATTTGTGCTGTCATTAAAAACAGCATCTATACAGATGAGGACCATTTGTGCCAATGAAACCAGCATATTGTGCCCATTACTCCCACCCTAGTTAGCTTTGGGCCAATAGAAACTGATATGATTGTGACACTCACATCAATCTGTCACGTATCACTCATTCACACATCACTCTGGTCACAACTGATCCTGCTCCTACTTAGCTTTGCCTACTAGCTTGCGAGCATGGAGCCATTACTAAATCAGTTCACATCATCAAGCGATGCTAAGCCCAAGCTAGCTAAATTAAGACAATATGACGACAGGTATATAATATAGAGTTTGGTTTTATTGAGAACAGTGACAGGAGACCAAAATGCGTCATGTGTCTTCAGGTGTTAGCGAACAAAGCTATGAAGCCAGTCAAGCTAAAGCGACACCTGATCACCTGGAAGATAAGGACAAAACTAAAGACTTCTTCCAGTGAAAGAGAGAGGGGTACATCCGCCAGAAAACACACATGGTGAAGTGTTTTCTGTCTATCACTGTGGAACAGGTCTGAAGTCTTTAGATTGATATGTTTTACAATACAAATAGTTCGAAGGGCATCTAAGAGTGCAAATGGTAGTAAGCATGTGCTTCATCTATGTTACAATTATGAGGGTGTCCTTGGAAAATGTTCTCACCTGTAAGGAGTCCCTGGCCCCAATTGTTTGAGAACCCCTGGTCTAGACCTGTTAAACCTCCTGACTGGATGCAAAACCCTGTCCTGGGGCCTACACCTGCAGCAGACAAAGGGTGTGCAGCATACCTTAGGGGGCGTTCCTCAGGTATAAATGGTTAGGTCTCCCCATGTTTCGGGGTCTTTCTGCATGCTGAGCGCTCGTGTGTTGATTGACCTTTACTTTGCAAAGAAAATAAAAACCTTGTCAGCCGGCAGAAGTCTCTATTTCATTCTTCACCAGTAGCAGAAAACTTCCACAATCTACAATCAGATGATCTGAAGGAGAGGTTACCGTCTCTGAATGAAGACATAACCCATTAATCAAATATTAGAGACTCAAGTACTTGTTGTAAAGTTTTATGTATTGTTTTGACGGATGGCACAGAGAGCCTTTGGGATGACTCTTAGCTTCTGTTATTAAGAAGAAGTTCTGTCATGTCTTCTGAAGCCTCATTTGACTGTTCAAGCTGCAACAGAAAGTTGATCTAAAGTGAAGCTGTGTGTGAGGTTGTGTAATGCATGACTCCAAACAAAGAAACACTTTGAGGAAGGAGATCTGGGTTAGAAGGGTAGTTTGTCCTTTAAGTGAGTGAGAGAAAAACTGCATCTCCTTCCGTGCATCTGAACTTTTATCAGACCGTCAGCAGACCCACTTCTGATATTTGAATTAAAGGTCAAGGCTTTTAAATTGTATATCTTCATTCAGACGCACCCAAACTCTGACATGTGCTCTTTCTCACACTTCCAAACTCAGTCATGCACACACACAAATAAATGTCACTCTCCCCTCGCAGCTTACTCTCATTACTAGAGGTGATGTTGTCATAGGAGGCAGCGGCCAGCTGGACTGCAGAAGTCATTTGGCTGAAGGGTTCGGTTACACAGCGGCCTCTCTAACAGCTCACTCTCACCAAACCCACACCCCTGCATCTGTTACGAGGTCCAACATGTTTCCCAATCACGTGGCAAAAGGAGGGAGGAGAGAATTGGAAGGAAGGGTACGAGGCTTTTAGTTCAGACGCTGTAAACATCTCGCTGTGTGACTGGAAATGATAGCAGGAGAACTTTCTGTAGATTTCTGAAGTAAAAGTTTGGGCTGAAAGCAGGAGAAGACGAATCTGGATCTTTTGTGGCCTTGACCCAAACGGACCCAAAGCTCATATCAGTGTTACAAATGAAGCTATGACAGCAAATATTCAGTTTTATTGGGGTCAGTCTGACTCTGTCTGGGTTGTGGAAGAGAGCCAGCCCTTTACTCTAGCTACAGTCTGAAGGGGAACAAGTATCTGCCCATAAATCTCTGGATTTAAGAGCTCTAATCCTCCACAGGGTGTCTTGTTGAGAGTTTGCAGAGACAACAGACAAAAGTGAGAGCTACTTTTTCAATCAATCTTTATTTATATAGCAGGTCTAGACCGTACTCTGTGTTCTATTATTAACAAAGACCCAACATCAAGACAGGATAAGATCCAGTCCCATCTTACAGACAGGATTCAGTCTGATCTCATCTTAATCCACCATGAGCAGAGCACTTTGCAGCATTTAGCAAGTTACAGTGGCAAGGACAAACTTCCTTTAACAGGCAGAAACCTCCAGCAGGACCAGACTCATGTTAGACACACATCTGCTGAGACCGTGTTGGAGAGAGGGATAGAGGGAGATGAAGAGAGAGAGAAAGATGACAGTGGGGAGACCATAGACTGTATAAATAATGGACGTAGTATCCATGACGTCACCCATCTGTCCCTGAGCGCTGTTTTGAAGCCAATTGATGGCGGCAGCCATATTGGAAATGCTGAACTCAACCAGGCAGAGTGTGACATAAAGAGGCGGAGTTTGAGCCTCCTAGCCAACAGCTATGTGTTCCCGACCGGGAGTCAAGTCAGTCATGTCCTTATTTGGGCAAAAACTCGTAATCTTAATATCTTCTGAACCGTCGCGTTAGAAAAAAATTCATCCCCTACAGTGTGTGCCGATACAGAGATTAGCTACGCAGAGCCAAGCTGTTTTTTGAACCAGGCTGTAAACGTGTTTATTAATGCTGCAAAGATCGTCTTTTTTTAATTGGTTCTAAGTCGTTTCCGGTGTTTCTGCAGCCAGCCTCTAGTGGAAGCTCGATGAACTGCAGTTTATAACACTTCCGCATGGGATTCATACTTTAAGACCAGAGGTTGCCGCTTGGGTGGGACAGATAGTAGTAGTTGTAGCAGCTGGAGTCCGGCACGTCCACAGCAGCAGAGATCCAGAGGAACCTACGAGACAAGGGAGCTCAGGGACTCCAGAAAGGTCTATGGTTAGTAACTTTAATGGGACAGGAAGAGTTAAAGTAAGAGACAGGCAGAGAGAGGAGAGAGAGGGAAAGACAGGATCCCAGTGTGTCAGTCTAAGCCTATAGCAGCATAACTAAGACCTGGTCCAAGCCTGACCCAGCTCTAACTATAAGCTTTATCAAAAAGGAAAGTTTTAAACCTGCTATTAAAAGTAGAGAGGGTGTCTGCCTCCTGGACCCTGACTGGACACCTTTTTGCAGGTGATGTACTTGTACTGGTTTCATGTCAGGATAGTAGTTTGATGTGGGACACATTTGAAGTCTTAGGGTGGGGTGATGTAAGACGCAAGATGAGGTTCATGTAGGAATTCAATCCCTGGCTTCTCCTGTATCTCCCCTCGCATATCATGCCACCAATCAAATGGACGGACATCCACCATGAGTTCAACTTCAGAGATTTGTTAGGGACAAGCAGGTCTGAACTCTGAGCGTCTTCTGTCTCCACATCTGCACATCGGAGAGTCTCTGGCTCTGGAGTCTTCATTGTAGTCCTCCCTTCTCTCTTCTGCTCTATCAGTCAGCCCGTAAGAGATCACTGATCCTATAGAATGCATTAAAGTCAAATTCAGGAACGTCCTCACAACAGATGTTTGATGCAGGAGTGAGAGGGAGCAGCTTTGAAGTGAACACGGTCCACTGGCAGATCAGGAGACAAGCTGAAACTTCAACATGTCCAAACCACGTCACTGCCTTTATCACTACGCAACTCCTGCGGTTTTTAAAGCCCCCCCCCTCCTCCAGCTCCTCTCCCATGTGCCCGTCAACACGTCCGACTTGGTCGTCTGCCCTGTGTCTCAAAAGACAAATATTTGCCTGTGGTGTCGACAGAAGAGAGCCGGTCAGTGGGTGAGATCATCCGGTCCAGAGAGAACTCTGTCCTGTGAATTATTCAGACACATCTGCTGCTGTGTGTAAACAACAAAAAAACACACCTCCAGAGAATGAAGAGAAAGAGATTCAAACAACAGTCAGAGAGGAAGCTGAGAAAGATAGACGCACAGGAAGAGTATGAGAGAGTCAGAGTAGAGTTAAGGATCTGATTGTGATGGTTGTGATTTGTGTGTTTGAGAGCGAGAGAGAGAGGAGGCACGGTGCCACTGACAGTTTTCCTGTCAAGAGTGTTAGTGTCTCAAAAACACACTCTTCATAAACACCACACACTGCACTCATGCACAGCCACACACACACACACACACAAACCCACACGTGACACAACTACTACAGCCACCACCCCCCTCCACCTCTCTTGCTTAAACACATAGTGCACATACTCCATGTCTTTTTAAAGCCTCCATGTGCTGGGAGAGACACAGAGAGAGAGTCTTACACAGACGGAGGGAGGGAGGGAAAAGGGAGGGAGGAGAAAAGAGAGACAGCTCAGCGGAGAACTCCTCATTGTGGACTTGAATCCAGCAGCCTCAGCTCTCTCTCTGCGCGCTCAGCCGTCCAAACCGCATGAAACAGGAGAGTCGCTGAGGAAATGACTCTTTAAAAAGCCACACGCCTTTGATCCCTCTCCTTTCTTCACCCTCAACTTGTCTCTGACTGGTGGCACGATGCTGAAACACATCGAGGAGGGCTTTCCTCCGCCTGTCCGCACGTCATTGGAAACCTGGTGTGGTGTGAAGAGAGAGGAGAGAGCGCACAAGAGTGGTGGAGTTGAAGAGCGCCTTCAGGAGGAGGAAGAGGAGGATTAACGGGGGAACAAAGCTGAAGGGGAAAAAGGAAAGAAACAGAAACATGAGTTTACCGACGAACTGTTTGTACTTGGCCCCCTCGGTCCAGGATCGCTTCTTCAAAGTGAGGAATGGGAATATCTGCGGGTCACCGTGCGCTGTCAACCGGCCCATTGACATCGTGCAGAAACGCAGGCGGTAGGACAGATGTTTCATCCAGATGTTGTAGATTCAACACTTTTTAAACTGTCACATTTGTTCCTCTGGCACACTTTATGATCACATAAATGAAGAATGATTTAAGGGACGTGATAATGTGACATTCAGTGATGATTGGAGTGCCTTAGAGTCTCCTCTGGTAAACATCTATATCAACACATCCTGTGAAACATACAAAATACTGACAGATTAATGTCTCACTGACATTTCCAGATATGAGTCATGACATTAAGTAATATTTTCATTACTTTTTGATGCTCTAGAAGCTGTTTGTTATTTTGCATCCCTCAGAATATCTGTGGTAGCTCTCTTAATTTAATATTATCATTTTGAAGTCAACTGAACAGCAGGAAATATTTTATTTTTCCCTTTGAGATAAAAGGGGAATCACTGTGTGTTTGTGTGTAACTTATAATCACCTTGTGTTTGAAACTCCTCATGATATCCCATCAGTCATACATGATACACAGTCAATGAGGCAGTAACTGTAGTTTTCTGTTCCCGGTGTTTCATGTTTTAAATCTCTTAAAAATCTCTACATAGAGATCTCTACAGTCATGTTTTTGTCTCAGAAATACGTTGAACTAATCCTCATTTTCTTTATTACCAAAGGACGAGCGGCCAGCTGTAAGATGATGAAAAATACAGTAAAAAATATAAAAAATTAGCTTCAATAATTGTTTTTATGTATGCCAGAATATTCAGTGAAAACGACCTCAGATGTCGCCTGAGTTTGGTTTTCAAGTAAAGTTTTTTGTCTTGTTCCTTGGTTCTTGTGTAAAGTTCCTGCAGTCGAAAAGCTCATAGTTCTCGGGTGAAGTCCTTAGTTCTTGTGGAAAGTTCCTACAGTTGAAAAGCACATAGTTCTTGGGTTAAAGACCTTAGTTCTTTGGGAAAGCTCCTGCAGTCGAAAAGAATATAGATCCTGCAAAAAGTCCTTAATTCTTGGGGAAAGTTCCTGCAGAGGTTGGCACGTGGTGCAGACTTAATTAACAGCTTGGGTTAAAGGTGGGTAAAGTCCTTAGTTCTTGGGGATAGTTCCTGCAGTCGAAAAGCTCATAGTTCTCGGGTGAAGTCCTTAGTTCTTGGGGAAAGTTCCTGTGGTCGAAAAGCACATAATTCCTGGGCTAAGTTCTTAGTTCTTGGGGACGTTCCTTTGGTTGAAAAGCGCAATGTTTTTGGCTAAAGTCCTTAGTTCTTTGGGAAGTTCCTACGGTTGAAAAGCACATAGTTCTTGGGTAAAGACCTTAGTTCTTTGGGAAAGCTCCTGCAGTCAAAAAGAACATAGAACCTGCAAAAAGTCCTTAATTCTTGGGGAAAGTTCCTGCGGAGGTTGACACTTGGCGCAGACTTAATTAACAGCTTGGGTTAAAGGTGTGTAAAGTCCTTAGTTCTTGGGGAGAGTTCCTGCGGTCGAAAAAGCACATAATTCCTGGGCTAAGTCCTTAGTTCTTGGGGACTATCCTTTGGTTGAAAAGCACAATGTTTTTGGGTAAAGTCCTTAGTTCTTTGGGAAGTTCCTTATGTTGAAAAGCACATAGTTCTTGGGGAAGTTCCTTTGGTTGAAAAGCACATAGTTCTTGGGTAAAGACCTTAGTTCTTGGGGAAGTTCCTGCTGTTGAAAAGCACATAGTTCTTGGAAAATGTCCTTAATTCTTGGGGAAAGTTCTTGCGGAGGTTGGCACTTGGTGCAGACTTAATTAACAGCTTGGGTTAAAGGTGGGTAAAGTCCTGCGATCGAAAAGCACATAATCCCTGGGCTAAGTCCTTAGTTCTTGGGGAAGTTCCTTTGGTTGAAAAGCACAATGTTTTTTGGTAAAGTCCTTAGTTCTTTGGGAAGTTCCTTAGGTTGAAAAGACCTTAGTTCTTGGGGAAGTTCCTGCTGTTGAAAAGCACATAGTTCTTGGAAAATGTCCTTAATTCTTGGGGAAAGTTCCTGCGGAGGTTGCCACTTGGTGCAGACTTAATTAACAGCTGGGGTCAAAGGTGAAATGTAAAATGTTTCTGTTAAGTTATTGTTAATTTTAAGTTTAGATTTAAGTTTATTGTTTATTTCTAAGGAGTAAAAGATATTAGTTTTGCAAAAATGACAGAATCAGCAACAATATTTGTAAAAATGTAAAAACACAAAGTTACATAACAAACTTCCCTCTTCTGAGATTTTTCCTTTTGAAGTATAAACACTGAGAGTGGAATAAATATATTTTCCTTTGCTCAAACATTACTACACACACACTTCATTTTCCCCACACGGGCATACCTGAAAGTGGCCGCTGCCTCGAGAGTCATAGAAGGAAATCTGACTAATTTAGCAGACGGCCTTTCAGAGAGTCATGACGACATCGGCCAGGTCGGGCAGGGAGGGGATCAAAGTGTCTTTATAATGTCAACCCACCAATAAAAAACCTTCAAAGGGAGATTTCTAATGAACGCAGAGTGGGTCGTATACGTGGGCCTGATGGATCGACCACATGTGTGTAATAACAGTCAAAAAGCTGCAGAGAGAAGTAGAGTGCACACTATAATCGACCAAATCCCTTTAACCCTGCACCCTGTGGAGTCCCCATTAATTCTAGACGGAAACATGTTGCCTCCACCGTCATCACTGTTCCCTGTAAAGTTAGAGCTTTCACAGTTAGTTTTGGCTAACATACACTCATTGACATCAGTGTGCACATTTAAGGTCTGCAGTCAGGGTTATGATCGTGCAGGACTTTCCTTAGTGTCTCCTTTTATTCTCCTAAGCTCAGTTATCTCCTGTTGTCCAGGCACTCCATGATAAAAATAATCTGTATATGTAGATCTAAAGGGCTGATTTAATATCATTTGGGATTTTTTTTTTCCAGATAGGAATTTCAAAGATTTTTAGATTAGTCAGGAAATTTTCTGTATTGTTTACGTTTTTTTTTTTTTACTTTTTCTTTCAAGTTTACATAAATGTTAGCCTGACATTTTTATCTTTAAGGGACATTAATAATTGGCACAGTTTAAAAAGCATTCGGATGCTAGTGCTTTGTTCCTTGTTTAAAAAAAGTTCAACAGAAGGTGCATTTCTACCAAAAGTTCCTAGGACTTTTAGCTCCCAGAACTGCTCTTCCAAGAACTAAATGGTTATGCAATCTCAAGCCAGTGACGTCTTTAGAAAAAGTTGAGCAATGTGTCAGAGATCGACC
The DNA here is from genome assembly GCF_009762535.1 of Notolabrus celidotus. NCBI lineage: Eukaryota > Metazoa > Chordata > Actinopteri > Labriformes > Labridae > Notolabrus > Notolabrus celidotus. The sequence goes on along the minus strand of NC_048273.1, from coordinate 3,793,653 downwards.
GGTGTTTCAGTTTAAACAGCGACCCTGTTAACTGGAGACTTTCAGCCGGATGCGTCCTTCACAAACGTCTTTAGTTCATCATTAAATGTTATTAATATCTGATGAGGATATTTAGACCCTTGTTTCTGCAGTCGAAGAGCACATAGTTCCCAGGTACAGTCCTTAGTTCTTTGGGAAAGTTCCTGCGGTTGAAAAGCACAAAGTTCCTGAGTAAAGTCCTCAGTTCTTGGGGAAAGTTCCTGCAGTCGAAAAGCATATAGTTCCTAGGAAAAGTCCTTACTTCTTGGGGAAAGTTCCTGCAGTTGAAAAGCACAGAGTTCCTGGCTAAAGTCCTTAGTTCTTTGGGAAAGTTTCTTGCGGTTGAAAAGCACCAAGTCCATGTGTAAAGTCCTTAGTTCTTGGGGAAAGTTCCTGTAGTTGAAAAGCACAAAGTCCCTGTGTAAAATCCTTAGTTCTTTGGGAAAGTTCCTGCAGTTGAAAAGCACATAGTTCCTGGAAAAAGTCCTTCATTCTTTGGGAAAGTTTCTTGCGGTTGAAAAGCACATAGTTCCTGGAAAAAGTCCTTTTTCTTTGGGGAACTTTCTTGCAGTTGAAAAGCACATAGTTCCTGGGAAAAGTCCTTAGTTCTTTGGGAATGTTCCTGCAGTTGAAAAGCACCTTTAGTGTTCCTTTCCAGCAGCAGATGAATTGATTGTGCTTCTTTGTACAATCATCAATCATCAGTGACCAAAGTTCATCTGTGCTCTGTGATCAAAGCTGCTTAAAGCCCCATGAGAACCCTTACTAAGTAAAACAATGATGACTTTATAATTTTCACTTAGTGATCAGGTCCCTGTTTTCAATCAAAGAACAACAATAGTTTTATTTGGGTTCCTTCAGATTATAAATGTTTGGTCAGGAGTTCTCTCCCGCTCTTGTGGTAAAATGAATCTCTCTATGGACAGTTATTCTTCCGTGTGTTTGATGTTCCCCTCGTGGATTAATATGAGACATAAATTAGAGCTCTGCTGTGATACTCCTTGAAGGTGTCCGCAGACAGCTTCTGTTAGCTGAGGTCAGGGGCGTCGGGCTCTCAGCATGTCAGTGACAGTCATGATGAAATGTCACGTGTACGCGCCGCTCTGTGCTTGTCACTGCTTGTGAAAAGTCACATTTAACACATCATGGTTCTGCGTACGTCCACTGGCCTTTACTGGGTCATGCCAACTAGTTTATTAGTGAGAGTCTGGTCTGGTTTGAACAGTTTTATCCACTCAGGCTTAATGACTGATGGACTTCTTTAAGCTGCAGCTTCTTATTTCGTCTTGCTGTCTCTGCTCAGTCACAAGCACATCAGCTGATTTGATCTCCGCTCTGCCGGCCAGTGGGTTGGTTTTCTGTCTTTCCTTACATTGAAGCTTTTAACAGATACTTCTGTTGCTTTTACTTTCCTGACAGTTTTGACAGTTTTGACTTCAAGGCCTCACATTTGTTTCTGTCACTTGTTTCTTTCCTGTTGTTTAGTCAGAGAGAAATCAGGAACTAGTGTTTGCAAAGATCTGAATATTCACTCCTTCCTAAAGTTCATGGTGTTTGAAGGTTGAGAAGTATCTGATACCGTACGCTATTAATACACTCACACGTTCTGTCACTTTAAAGCTTTATTTTTTGGAACATGACACACAGGATGAAGATTAATTCATGACATCAGCTCTGATGGGAAACTGTTCTCTGCCTTCGTCAACATGTTGGTAAATCAGCTGTAACAGACAACAGTGGCGTGCTGCTCAGTGTGCTCCCTCCGTTTGACCTCATGTTGGGACAAAACATTCTCACAGCCTGAAACCTCAAACACTCAACATCAAACTGATTAAATTAGTTTGGGATTGCATCTTTTATAAGGCAGCAGAACTCTCCACAAGTATTCAAGATTGCTCCCAGCTCATTTAATTCATTTTTATTGTTCCCAAAGGGCAACTCTGGTCATGCATTAAAAACACAAACAACACGTATGTTGATGAAACTCTGGAATGCATTTTTGCTTTTGAATGATGCATTGGATCTCTGAATCATGATAAGACAAAGTTGTGGGAGTATTCCCCGTCAGAAAGAAGCCTGCAGTCTGACTAATGTAGTCTCTTAAAGCTGGGGTTGGTGTTCAGATTTAGATCCACTTTTTGTTCTACTGGTTAAAATGATCTTTATGTCCCGATGGTAATCAATAAATAATGTGTTCTTAAAAAAGAGGTAAAAAAAGCAGCTATCTACAGCCGGAGTAAACCTGGGAAAACACCAACCAATCCCTGCCATCAGGAGCCAAATGATGAAACCAATCAAATCCTGTCCTGCCGTTCTGCCCGCCTCCTGCAGAGCGTACATTTCATGTTTGTTTGTGTTTTTAACTTTCACTATGAGAATGTTTTGGTGTTTTCTTACCGCTGAGTGAGACATGAGTTGACGTAGTGCAAAACACAAACGATGTGCTGAGGACCGGTTTGGAATCAGTCACCATCATATGGTCGTGAATCAGCGGCGCTCATGCATGTGAGCGGGGGCGTCGTTTTGGTGGAGCTCTGAGGGGAGGGGGGGAGGGGTTAGACCGAGTCCTGAGGAAATGCTGCATTCAAATTCATGCTAGTTTTCCCTGACTACCAACCCTAGCCTTAACACGGGTAACATCAGACTTTATACGTGATCTCAGGTGCAATTTTAGGACTAGGCTTTCAGGTGTGTCAGTCCCTAAAGAAATTGTGATATGGAGATTTCTTTGCATGTAAGAAAGAAAGAAAGAAAGAAACAAACAAACTTTATCAATTAAAATTAAATCAAATTAAATTGTTCCACTTGTGACTTTTTGGTCATGCTAAACACACAGTTTGGTGTATATACATACACAGGATGCTGCCATCAACCAGCGCAACCCGAGCACTTGAGGGTGAAGTGTCTTGCTCAAGGGCACCTCGGCAGTGCCCATGCAACTGAACCAGCACCTCTCCAGCCACCAGTCCACTTGCCAAACTTCGTCCATGCTGGGACTCGAACCGGCGTCCCTCTGGTTGCCAATCCAAGCCTCTATGGACTGAGCTACTGCCGTACTTTGAAGTATTTAGCAAGTTACAGTGGCAAGGACAAACTTCCTTTAACAGGCAGAAACCTCCAGCAGGACCAGACTCATGTTAGACACACATCTGCTGAGACCGTGTTGGAGAGAGGGATAGAGGAAGATGAAGAGAGAGAGAGATGATAGTGGGGAGACGGATAGTAGTAGTTGTAGCAGCTGGAGTCTGGCACGTCCACAGCAGCAGAGATCCAGAGGAACCTACGAGACAAGGGAGCTCAGGGACTCCAGAAAGGTCTATGGTTAGTAACTTTAATGGGACAGGAAGAGTTAAAGTAAGAGACAGGCAGAGAGAGGAGAGAGAGGGAAAGACAGGATCCCAGTGTGTCAGTCTAAGCCTATAGCAGCATAACTAAGACCTGGTCCACTTTATTTAAAATGATATCTCTAAAATCATCTACAGTCTCTCTTAACACATCAGACATAAGATCTGACTTTGGGAGGTGTTGTAGCTGGTCGGCCCGCCTGCCGGGCGTCAGCCCATGTCAACACACTGCGACGTGACATGCAGCGTCATGAGGTCAAAGGTCATTACAAGCTGCCAGCATGTTACCACATAATGTAAACAGAGAGTCACGTCAGGTGTGGAGGTGTTCTGGGATAACGCTGGCTGAGAGACAGAGGTCTCACTCTGCTCAGTCTGCAGCGGGTTAGACTTTACCCACCTGAGCCAACAGTTAGGACTCAATCAGGGTTCTCATGAAGTTCATTTAGAAACGTATTCCTTATTCTTTTAGAGGTCTTAACAAAACACAGTCACTCTGTGCAGCAGTAAATAAGATGTTGTATACGCCAGGCTGCTGGTAAAAAATGTAAACGATGGTGACGCTTGTTTCGTCTTTGACTCAAACAAATTTGAGATAATTGCAACAATTCCAGCTGTTGATGTTAAATCCTCTCCACCTCTTCCTCCACCCTTTGTTTATGCTCTTAACTTGTAGCTGACAGGACCTCCTCTGGGCTGTCATGATTACTGTCATCATGGCAGCATTACTTGGATAACATGTCACAGCTTTGGACTCCTCTATGCCTTTCACTTGTCGCTCCTGGGCAAAGTAATGATGCAAAATTAGTCTCATGTCCTGACCCCTTTAAGACTGGAGAGGTCAGATCTCCATGAATACTTTGAGCATACATGAAACACTAATAACAGCTCTCCTCTGAGTATGATCACAGTTTGATCTGGAGCTCTGGTCATGTGATATTTGAAGTTGAGACTGTATCTTGTCTCTGTTCTGTACGTCTGCAGCAGAACATCACTCACAGCTGCTGTTGTCCACTTTGGGTATACAAACAGCGTCTCCTCCAGGATGCCGGTCAGCTTCATAGAGGTCCTGTGGCGTTCCCCGCAGCTGTCACATCATGTTATGTCATGATGATGTCATCCATCCTCGACTTTCCTTCTTGTTTTACAGAAACACGTCTGCGTTGTCGAATGGTTCGCTGTAATATCAGTGTAACAGAGGAGTGTGACATTTCGTGACAAAAACATTTTTGACCCTGGTTGAGGACAGAAGGAAATATTGACATGACAGTGGCCGGTCTCTGGACCTGGTCCCAAATCATTGCCAGCTCACAGCTGATGCTTCAACCCGCTGAACCACAGGACGCCTGTACCCAGAGCCTGTGAAACACATCCTCTCCGTTCCCACAGCAAACACACCTCAAGAGAAAACCCTCTGTGTCCAGGGGGTTCAGCTAGCATGTGTGTTTTGAGCGTCTTCCATGGCGTCTTTGCATCCTGGTCTTTTATTCCGTGGACGAACAGAAGTGCAGTGAGCGGTGCGTTGGGCCAGAAATAATTGCAGGCCTGAGAGCCGGTCGATCGGCATCGCAGTGACAGCCATGAAACCACAACTGACGTCAGAAGACAAGTGTGACTGTGTTTGTGTTTTTGATGTTTAATATTACTGATGGAACAGTGGACTGAGTGTTATTCCCACATCTCCGTGACTCCAGGGACGGTGACCAACTCGGGGAAAAGACGAACAACCCACAAAGGGACTCTGTTCCATGATTAAGTTCCTGGATCAGACAATAGAGCGGTTTCTGGACTTTTATGTAATCTAAGGAGGAAATAAGACGTCCACATGCAGCCTGCTCTGATGCTGTTTATCACAGGTGGACTCGATCACCTGGGTAGACTGCAGGGCTCCGCCTACACTGCAGGATCCCAGGTAGGGAAAGGCGGTGGGCTGGAGGGGACTTTAAACTACTTGTTAAACCAGTTGTTTAACTTTAGAGGACAGTAAGAAAAAGAGAAGTGTGGAAGTTGTGTTCTGGATGCTTCGTCTGTTTAAACTAGATTTAAAAGAATAACTATAACAGATATGTGTCTGTTTAAAGTTTGACACATCATATTCTGAGTGATGCATATTTATAAACTTAATGTAAGCTGCTTTAAAGTATGAATGCTTTTAAATATGTGTAACTAAAGTTGGGGTAATGCAGATTTTTTTTCCAAAACTGACTTTCATTTATTTACTGACACTGAGCGATACGTCATAGCTGTCTTAAGCTCATTTTTAGTCAATTAATCAATCAGACTTTATTTATAAAGAGCTTTTCATACAATGACATTGTAACACAAAGTGCTGTACATAAAAACAACTTCAAATAGAATAAATTCAAATATATAAATATAAAAATAAAAATAAAAAGACCCCCCATCCTAATCCCAACCCCAGCCCGACCCCAAACCCACCCCTCAATCCTAAGGTTAAGAACACAATATATGCAACAAATAATAATAATAATAATAATAATAATAATAATAATAATAATAATAATAATAATAATAACAATAATAACAATAAAATAAATAAATAAATACAAATAAAAAGTTGCTTAACGAACTGAGCCAACGCTCTCATGATATCTTAATGAGGAAACACTGGAGGTAAAATAAGATGTTAAAACTCAACACAGGAAATTAAACACACCAAAATAAAATGAATTAATAAGACAATAAAACACTGAAATATTAAACCATTAAAAGAAAATAAGATGCTATACTTAAAATAATAAATACATTTATAAATTAATTGATTAATTAAAAAGAATAAGAAGTTGCTGAACGAACTGGGGAAAGCTCTCATGATATCTTAATAAGGAAACTCTGGAGGTAGAATTAGATGTTTAAACTCACCAAGATAAAATGAATTAATAAGATAATAAAACACTAAAATATTAAACCGTTAAAAGAAAATTTGATGCTATACTTAGAATAGATAAATACAATTTAAAAAATAAAATAAAGTAAAGTAAAATACAATAAAAGGTGACTTAAATTTGAACTAGATAATAAATTAATAAATTAATAAAGAAAAATAAAATTTAAAAAATACAATAAAATAAGATAAAAAGTGACTAAAGTTTGAACTAGATAATAAAGAAATAGATGATAAAGAAAGTAAGAAATAAAATAAGCTGAAATAAAACTTGTAAGAATAAAGCTCAAGACTATAAAGGTAGGTCTTGAGTTTGCTTTTAAAAATGTTGTGTTTAAAAAAAAAAAGTTATGATAGGCACCAAAACATGAGCTCAGACACAGGTTTGAGTCAATTCTATGATATTTAAGTGACTATATGTATATATGTTCATGTATCCGGTGATGTCAGTGGGGTGTGAACCTACAAAATCAATTTCAACCCTCAATCTTCTTCCTTCCGCTCACTTTTACCATCATATTTACTATTTTAAATTTAAAGGCTCATAATGAACGCTGAGTGCTTTACACGAAACAAGCACCTTCAAACATCAAGGCAACACTTCCTTCCATCGTCACACGCTCAAGTGATCAGCTCTGTGATTGGCTGCTTCTCGGTTGGTTAATTATAAGAGGAAGTTGCACGCTCCTTCTTCATCTCTGTAAACTGAAAGACGCCAATTAGTGCCGCATGAACAAGACCAGAGGAAAACTCAGCATGGCCTGTTGCTGGGCAAAGATAGACCTTGTGTGTGTGTGTTTGTGTGTTTGTGTGTTTGTGTGTTTGTGTGTGTGCGGGTTGTGTTCGTGCCCAGAACCGGCCTGTTCAGTTGCGCACCAGTGTGATGTAAGGTTGTTCGATTTTCAGGTCGATCCCGGAGCCAAATCTAGATCTCCACTGCTGGGGCCGTAATCACACTCTACCTGTGTGTGTGTGTGTGTGTGTGTGTGTGTGTGTGTGTGTGTGTGTGTGTGTGTGTGTGTGTGTGTGTGTGTTGTGTGGTGGTTCTGGCTGGTTCTGGCCCAGTGTGTGACACTCCTAACCAGCTCCTAATGATGTTAACGCTGATCAGCCACCGTATGGATTTGTCCCTGCCTGGAGAGACAGAGCTAATCACTGCACATAGACTCCACGATCGATACCTTTCAGGAGGAGCGGAGCAACCTCAGAGGCTCCCTGCGTTTTTAAAATTTAACCACTTAGGCACTAAGCTAGTTATGTTTATATTTAAAGGGCCAGTCCTCTTGTACTTTGATGTCCTTTAACTGCAGCACTAAACACTCAATATGGCAAACAGCAGCTGTGCTTTAGTGTCTTTCTTTATATTAAAGGAAGGTTGATGATAGACAGGAAGTGGACGAGGAGCAGCAAACAGCTGGGGTTTGATCAAATTTGCAAACAGTGATTTATGATGAACCATCCATGTTAAAAGAATAGACTTTAAATGCTCTTGTAAGGCTTCGTTTGTAACCCCAAGTCTTTGCCTCATCGTTGAACACTCATACAAACAGGTCAACAAGCCCTCTAACTTTTTAGCCCCGGCCACCACTTCTCACTTCCTTTCTTCTTTCATCCCGTTCTTCCTCTTTTGACAATCCAAAACAGAGCGCCGCTGTTTTTAAAGGCAAGTCCTTCCTCTGCCAGTAGGTCAAAGGTCACGCAGAAAAATAATAAACACAGCAGCTGGCCTCACTCTCCTCCCCTCGGCTATATTTAGAGAAGCATGAGCCGCTCTGAGATCAGATGTTGGTGTTGGACTCGGAGTGTTGGCGCTGCGTGGACGGTCAGGTGGATGGAAAAAGCAACTGGCTCCTCGTGGAGATGTGGGACTCCGCTTTTATCCAGTGGAGTTGTTTACAACTGTGGAAGTGAAAGGAGGAGTAAAAGTGCACTTTTCCTCTCTTTATTAACCACAGAGCAAATATGCGGACAATCAAATGTGTGAATGAGCTTTCAAACTGCACGCAAAGGGATGTTTACAATGAATCAAGTATTGAATCATTCTCAAGAACATGCTCCAACACGCTTTTTTCTTTCTCTGTTGTAGAGATAAACAACGTGTGGTCTCATATGACCTTCATTGTACACAAGATGTCATTTAAAGCATGTCTCAATGCTAACCAATGTGCCAAAGGTGTTGCGCCCTGCAGAGATGCTCAGCCAGGCTGAAGTCGTGGGGGTAGCAATACAACAACCCCCTCGCCACTAAACGACATTAGAAAGTCAATGCAGAGAGATTTCCCAGACTGGCAAAGCTGGCATACCTTTATCTCTGCATGTTAGCAAGATCAGTGCCTCCTGAGCCGGTGTTTGCTGCCACCGGGCTGATTGTGACCCGACCATGTGGACATGCTTATTACTCTCAGTTAGAACCAATACACAGAAAACTATAAGCTGTGAATCTGAAATATTTTTCTGTAGAACCAATTCCACATTCAGCAGATTGAGCCTCGCTCTTAATCAGGGGTTCCCAAACGTTTCACTCTCAACCCCCAAAATATGGTGCCGAAGACTTGCGACCCCCACTGTCCCTCGAAGTGATTAAATGTTTCTTCATACTTCATGTATCTGGTCGATGTGTCTGTGTTTCCTGTGCTGCTGAGAATGAACCTGCTGCTACAGATGCTTTTGTAAATTTACTGTAACTAACCTGAACTCTGACCCTAACCTCAGGAGTCATCTGGAAACAGAGAAGAGAGAGAAAGAAAGGCAGAAATAAAAAATATATATATATTTGCAAAGTTTCATTTTGAATGTAACTACTAGTTTTCAGAACATTTTTACAATAATTGGTAATATATATCATTTTAGATTACTTTAAAAAAAACATTCTGGAAAACATCTGGCGACCCCCCAGGGGGTCCACACCCCTACTTTGGGATCCCCTGCTCTTAATGACTGTTTGTCTGCTGAGATGGTTTTATGAGGCAGCATCTCAGGTTGATATTCAGCGTGGTGAACAATTTGTACACCTCGACATGTTTTGTAGATATTATAAAAATATGATAATAATAAACTTTATTTGTATAGCACTTTTCTTAACAAGGTTACAAAGTGCTTCACAACAAAAAAGCAGAGAATTACAAAGCATTAAAAAAAGGTGCAAACGGGGGGAGAAAAAAGACAGAAGCAAAACAAGACATCTGAATGCAGAGCAAACTCAAGAATACAGTTAGCCCACCGACCAATTCATACCTTGTTTTTATTTCATTTACTCTTATTGGTACGATCCGTTTCTTTCTTTTTGGGGCATTCTAGGTGAATTTTACCAGATCAGCAAGGGGGGAAAAGATGCTTTTTTTTCAACTTCCAAAACATTTTCTTTATTTTCCTTTAAAGCACAAAAAAATTAATTAATAAACATTAATTGTGTATTATTGTGCCTCTAATTATACAAAACTCATAATCTGAATATCTTCTAAACTGCCCCCTCCCCATGCAGTGTGTGCCGATAGAGAAATGAGCTCTTCAGACTGAAATAATTTTTTGAACCAGGCTGTAAACATGTTTATTTCTGCTGTAAAGATCAGCTTCTTTGAATGGGTGTGTATGTGGTTTCCAGTACTTCCAGAGCCAGCCTCTAGTGGACGCTCGAGGAACTGCAGTTTTTAAGACTTCCAAATTGGCTTCATTTCTTGCGTCCAGAGGTTGCCAATGTGGAAGTCTTGGTCGCTTGGTTCCACAGATTCAGTCACTTCATAGTCAGGCATCATTTTTTCAGGACAGCAGCTCCTATGCCATGAAGCGGCCTGACCTTTAGACCTTTAGACCTTTAGACCTTCAGACCTTTAGACCTTCAGACCTTTAGACCATCAGTGTGTCTGCCAGTCGGAGCAGCAGCTCATCCGTCTGTGGTGTTTGTGATAACTTGAGGTGAACATGTGATTAGCTTGTTGCTGTTTTTTCCAGGTTGGAACAAAAAAAAGGTGTTTTTTTCCCCTTGATATGCTCTGTGTGTGCTTCTATGAGGATATAAGCACCACACACACTCACACACACTCTTACACACACAGTTTACAAACTACACACACAGTGACAGTGAGAGGAAGGATCCGTTTGGCAGGCAGCGGGGTGAGGGGGAGGCTGGTTGTTTTTCTGCTACTTTCAGATCAAATGTACAATGGGCTGGTGGGGCAAAGAAAACAAACTCCTACGACACCCTCTTCCCCTTGTCCGCTCCAAAACATGTCAAAAAAGAAACACACACACACACACACCTCCGGCTCAAACACACACTCCTCTGAAACGTCCCTCTGTCATGGTGAAGTTTATTTCTCTTTCCAAATTGATAAAGGACTTTTTCACCACTTCTCCTTCTCTCTCTGTTTCCTTCTCTCTTACACACACACACACCCACACCCACACACACACACACACACACACACACACTCACACACACACACACACACACACGCACACACACACACACACATTCATTAAGTGTTCCCTGGTCCGTTTCCCTCTCTCTCCTCCTCACCTCTCGCCTCCTTCCTGGTGTGATGTTTTGGGCCCCTCGGACAATTCCCACGCCATGAGGGAAGAAAACAGGAGGGAGCATGTGTGTGTATGTGTGTGTGAGGGTTGACCTCTGACCCCAGGCCTGTGTCATCCACCATCAAATAACATCTGGCCTTGACGGTTGTTTTCTGTACCACTCTCACATGCATAACAGAAAGTTCCCTTAAATCCCGCGGCTCTGGTTCCCACGAGAGCGTCGCAAACACGCATCCGTGGAACTGGAACTCGACGTACTTCGCTTTTCCCCTTCAAGGGTTTTGTGACGATAAAAGGCTTTAAAGGATTAGAGGGAGTCCTTCTTGGGTGAAAACATGGCCGCCTTGTACAACTTAAAACGGCCCGTGGGAGGGTCATGAGACAAAGTGAGCCGAAGTGAAAGACTTTGATCACTTCTGTGTTTCACAGCTGCTTTTTTTCTAAATCAAACAATTCATTTCTTTTATAAAATACCAGAAATTCAAAACAATGTACATCCTAATATCTTGAAACTGAAAGTGACTCTTTACATTTATCTTTTGGCCAAACAATGATTTAAAACCCTTAAAAAAAATTGTTAAATATCACAAAAGATAAAGAAATGTAGATTTCCCAGAGACCTGAGACGCTTAAAGAAGTATTATAAAAAGTTTGGATACACAGTTTAATACAGAGTATGTTTTTTTCTTGTGTAAATGAAATAAAATCACTTTTTATCAAACACATAAACATGCTAAAGCTAATCAAACCCCTGAGATAAATAAAAACTTTGTTCCTCTCTCCTCCTGAGCGTCTTTTTAACATTTGCTGTTGCGTAAAAAGATCCCCCTTCTTTCATATTGTGATGAGGTTCAAACTAAACATCCTGGGAACAAAAGCAGACTTTGATGTGGGCTGTGTGTGGGTGAGTGTGAGAAAAGTTTGGTAACAGGGTTAAAGAGAGAAAAGGGAGCTGTCATTTACGTCAGAGTCATGGAAAACAATGCTGGAGGCAGGAGAAGCACCAAGGTCAGCTTGTTATGTGTGCTGGGACTGAGCGAGACGCCGGCCTGCCGGTCTGAGGAGAGGAGGCCGGTCTCACACAGCGACAGGAGCCTGTAGTGGAGATGAGGATCTAGTTATCGTGTTTGAGATCATGTAGGGTAGAAATGTCGGATGTCTTCTCTTATGCAGTGACGTAATGCTCTAAATGTGAAGACTTTTTTTAAACTCCATTTTGGAAAAGTCATTTAGTTTAAAAAGCAGCCCCAAAGTTCAACTCTCTTTACATCAACTCAACTTTATTTATAAAGCTCCTTTTACACAAACAAGCATGCAGCCCAAAGTGCTTCACAAAATGAAACAGAGACAGAAAACAACAGAAATGAGTAAAAAAAAAAAAAAGACATAATCATAAAAAATACTGATAAATAAAATAAAATAAAATCAGTTTAAGTTGCAAATATCAGATAAATACAAGAAATAAATAGATAATGAAATAAATAAGACAAATAAATGTTAAAACAATGATTACAATAACTTCATTTTCCATATGATGGGCAAAATTTACATGTATGTCCATTTCTTCATTTTACAGACAAATGATAAAATATTTGTTTCAACTTGTTTCAACTATTTTACAGAAGCACAGTTGCATATATAATAATATATCATGTTTTTAATCCAGATGTTTCTATAATTTTCTGTTAGTATTTTATAATTGAATGTTTTTTTTCATTGTTTTAATCTTTTATCTTTTGCTGTTTTTATTCTCCCAACATTATTTTATTTATTTTAACTGTTAGTCATAACCTTTTTTATCTTTAATTATATCTGCTTCACATTTCTCTTTTATCTTTCAGTTTCTTTCTCAATTAAAAAGTAGTTTGTAACCATGTTTTGAAAAGTGTTATGTGAATTCTATTTTTATTGAATTAGTAGTAGTTGTACTAATATTATTATTATCATTACCATTATTGTTATTTATTCATTTATTATTGTTGTTATTATTATTATTATTATTATTATTATTATTATTTCATTTATTCTGTTCTTATTATCATTATCATCATTTTTAAATTATTATTATTATTATTATTATTATTATTATTATTATTATTATTATTATTATAGATAGCTGTAAAGAGTCTGCTAGATTGAGATATAATAAATTTAGATGCTTCTTAAGGGGAGAAAATTACAGAAAAGGCCTTTAATTTAAAATTTAAGACAAAGTTAGACACTAGCTGTGTGAAGTTTTATCTTTACTGCATGTCTGGAGATTATTTTGGCCTTGAAGAACTTCATAAAATTTATTTCGCTGTTTCATTCACAGAAAACAGAACACACTGACTTGTGACTGGTGTATGTTGCAGTACCATATATCCGTCAGTAGTGGGCGCCGTCTCCCTATCGTTGTCTGTGTCCTCTCTTTCTTCTGAATGGAAGTAAACATCATTGATCAGCAGAAAGCTCTGGTGAACTGCAGCTCAATGATATCGAGTGTGTAGAAAGTAAAATGTTATCAACGTGAGACGAAACACCAAAAACATTAATATCAGGATCACCATATTTGATTTCTCACTTTAATCTGTGACATCATGACTTCATATTATTATCTCTGAGAAGGTGACTTCAACTCTGATGGGATGGAAAACTGTGTTTCTAAACTTAGTGTCAATGATTTTCTGAGAACATGGCTGAACCAGAGAGTGTCTGACCTATTTAATCTCAGAATGTCCTTGAGCTTAAACACCTGACCTGCTCACTCAGATTCAGCTGATAAAAGACACAAATATGTAGAATAAGAGGAGAGGAAAATGATGCTTTGAAGCTCTGAAAGATCACATTTTAAAAGGTAATCCTTCGTCATATGTGTATTCATAAAGCAGGGAGAAACTGTGCTTCCTACCTGGGGTTTGGGGTTTGGGGGTTGGGGGTTGGGGGGTATCTACGTAAGCCCCGTCACGAGTCTCCTAGTGCCCCTCTTTCCTGGCAGGCAGATCTATTTTTAGCTTCTGACGTCACTGGTCTCCTCTGATGGGGCCTCGTCACGGCCGAATACACCGAGCCAGGGGGGAGGGAGGGGAGGGGGAAATGGGTTTGGGTGAGGTGTGTGTGTGTGAGGTGGTTATCATTGAGGTAAACCCTGCTGTAGCTCCGCCTCTCTCTGCATGTCACACCAATCAGGAGAGAGATGCTGAACCACATCACTGTGCTGGATACAGCCCTCCTCCTCCTCCTCTTCTCCCTCATCTGTCCCCCCTCTCCTCTCTCTCTCTCTCTGCTTCTGTGAATTAGGCCTTTCATTCAGCATTGATTGCATAATAGCCATCTTTCATTTATCAGCCATTGCTATTGCTGGAGCGCTCGAGGCACGGCGTCCATTGCTGTGCTGCTGCTGCTGTGTGAGATATTGTTATGATCAGGGATCAAAGGGTGGTGATAGATCAACTTTGTGGATTAAAAATAACCAGAGTTGAAGTTAATGGTGCAATAAAATAAAATGATGTCTCCACTTTCTTTTTTTAAAATCTCCAGACTATTTTTAAACGGTGGTTGTGACCTGAAGGTCGTCGGTCTCGCTCTTCGGCCTTCTCAGGGGAGTGAGCCGCTCTCTCTGCTCCACTGATCAGAGGAGTCCGCGTGTCCCTGAGCAAGGCACAGACACACTGAGGGGAAACAGAGGCTGAAAACAGTGTGTGTTACTTAAAGGGGAATCAGTCGAGTCAGTGCTCAACAAAGCCGAGCTGTGATTCTGCTCGGTAACACAAGGGAGTCTTCATCCAGGTGGCACATGTCTGATTATTCTCCTGACATATGACGCCGTTCATTTTCACCACGTCAGAAAACAGTCCATTTTTAAAATTGAAGCTTAAAGCATGAAGCCCTTTGTTCGGTTGAAGGGTGGGGTTGTGGTGAGAGTGTTGCAGGGGGCTGTATGGGTAAGTAGCTCCTCTGACGTACCTTGCATGGAGTCAGTTCTGACGTCACGCGGTAGTGGAGGGAAAGATGTGTGTGTGATTGCAAAAGGCAAAAATTACAAGGTCGGCTGTTTAATATGATGCTCACAGTGAGAGGAGAAAATACGAGTGCTGTTCTCTCACGAGCAGCAAGTGATTCTTCAATGATTTAACGTTACATGACGTGAATATTCAAACACATGTTTTTGCACGGTTTGATTCATGATGCAGGTGTGCTCACTAAATAACCTCTGATTATAACACACACAACCTTCTGCACGTTACACACCCTGCTCCACACACACTGCAGGGGCTTTATCACACATGATCTCAACCTTGTCTTCTCTGTCTCCATGTGTGCATTTACACCTCATAGTCCCAGTCAATGATGTTTTAAGCATGCTATCAACATCCCTGATACATGATCCTTTATTCATTTAATCTTCTTTATCCCAGTTAGATCAGAAATCTGTTCCAGAGGAGACCTGGGTAACAATAGAGGAGACCCAGTTTCACTACGAGCTTCCAAATGTTTGCAAATTAAGTGGAATTAATATTGGTAGATGATAAGTAGTGACAGAAGTAGCAGTAGTTATCATATTAGCAGCAGCATTATCCATATCAAAGAATATGAGTGATGTTTATGTCTCGTCTCGGTCTCTCTCGCTCTCTCTCTCTCCGCATCTCGCTCTCTCGCTCTCCTCGTCTCGTCTCTCCTCCTCTGTCTCTCTGTCCTCTCTCTGTCTCTGTGGCCCTCTCTCTCTGGCTCTCGGTCTCTCTCTCTCTCTCTCTCTCTCTCTCTCCTCTCCTCTCTGTCTCTCTCTCTGTCTCTCTCTGTCTGTAGTTTTGATGTGGAGAATGGCCTGTCGGTGGGTCGCAGTCCACTGGACTCTCAGACTAGCCCCAGTTCTGGTCTGGTACTTCAGGCCAACTTTCCTCACAGTCAGCGCCGCGAGTCCTTCCTTTACCGCTCCGACTCAGACTACGACCTGTCGCCCAAAACCATGTCCCGCAACTCGTCCACTGCCAGCGACCTGTGAGTATTTTAAAGGTTCTCCTTTCATCACGTCCAACAATGATAAACACATCCACCCATAGTCTGACCTTTTTTATACATTTATATTTGTATATATCATTTATTTAATATATTTATTTATTTATTTGTTTTATATTATTTAATTTGTATTTATATTTTATTTAATCTGATTTATTTATTTTATATATATTTTAAAGAATAGTAATAAATCAGCTTTATTTATAGAGCTCCTTTCATACGAATAAAATGCAATTCAAAGTGCTTTACAGAGACTGAAAACAAGAAAGAAGCAGAAATAAAATAATGGCAAATATTAAATTAATACAACATATTAAAAAACAGAAATTGATTTTGAAGTAGAGACTAATGCACACCAACGACAATAAAATATATGTAATTAAAAAATAAGTTAAAGCATCAAAAAAATCAGAATATAAATTGTTGGAATAAATAAATAAATAAATAAATAAATAAATAAATAAAGGGTAAAAATAAAAGTTGAAGATAGATAAAGGCACTACAAATATCAATACATCTGAGTAGAAAAATGATACAATTTTTTTAAATAAATAAAAAACCATTAAAATCAATAACATTAACTTTTATAATAATAATAGTAATCATAATATTTTGATAATAATAATAATAATAATAATAATGATGATGATAATAATGATAATAATATATATAAAACATTAAAGTTATACATTTATGAATCCCTACATCAAAGCCAGACTGAATAGATTTGTTATTATATCTCAAGCTCCTCTCAGATCCTCCAGCAGGCTGTTCCATCGTCTTGGAGCATCAAGGCTGAAAGCAGCGTCACTGAAGGTTTCTGTTCTCCTCTGAGGAACAGCTGAAAGAGAGGAGCCGGAGGATCTGAGAGGCCTTCCTGGTTCATACACTAAAAGCTGAGATGTAGTCTGGTGCGAGGACATGCAGCGCCTTAAAAACTAGAGAGAGGATTTTAAAATCAACAAGAGAAGAAACAGAGGTGTAACGTGTGCTCTCCTTCTGGTCTTTGTTAAAACTCTCTGCTGCATTTTGAATTCCTTGCTTTCTTTTGAAGACCAGAAAGGAGAGCATTACAGCGGTCTAGTCTTAGCATTTCATGAGTAACTCAGAGGTGTGCATGAGCAGTTTAAAATAAACATTATTAATGATAAATAACTCAATGAATTACCAGCTCTGAGGTTCATAGTTTAAACAGTTTATGTAAACCTGTCCTGGTTCCTCGGACCAGTCTAAAAAGGAGCAGTCATGTAAACACATAGATCCTCAGCAGTCTCAGAACTAGCTGTCCATCCAGTCCCGCCTGTGTGTGCAGCTAAAGGTTTCTCTGTGCAGCTAGCAGTCTCGACCATCTATAGCTGTCGCTCCTTTGTTTTGAAGGGAGGAAGGATTGAAGCATTGGGAAGTCAGTTGGCAGCCTCGGTGAGACAAAGTGTGAAGACTGCTGTGATTTTCTACCTCTCTTTTTGGGCTGTGCCTCCTCACATGTTGTCAAGTGTCAAGGCTACTAAATCCTCCTCCCTCACAACCTCCCGCTCTCACACGCCACCTTTCCCCGACATCATCATAACGGGTTCATAGAGTGAAAATGGAAAGACTTATTGGTGTTCAGAAACAAAAGGAACTTAAATATCAGTCTTTGGTTTTAATAGCTTGTTACTACTTTCCACTGTCGGTAAAGTTTTTATAATAAGACAGTTCTTGTTTCTAGACCAGTGTGTTTTCTTTTTACCTCGACATGTTTCGACTACAAACTTCCTGCAGTCTCCTTCAGAAGAGTCGCATGATGTTGTGATGTCTGTCAGCTGATTTATTGAGGTTTAGTTGTCCTACTTGAGACGGCAGAAAAACCACGCCCCCTCCTGTCTGTCAGGACAGCATCCCAGGTCTGTGACGGCACTTAGGCCCCCTCATCCTGATCTCCATCGCCTCCCTTATTCAGCGAGGCTCTCGGGGTGGATGACCTCGGCCTTTTCCCGCTCCATGATGTGATTTTTCTCTCTGGGATGGCTGATTTTAGATTTAAATTTTACATTTCAAACATCCATCCATCCATTATCTTGACCGCTTATCCCGTTCGGGGTCATGGGAGGCTGGAGCCAAACCCAGTTGACTTCGGGTGGAAGGCAGGGTACGACCCTGTATGACCCTGGACAGGTCGCCAGCCTATCACAGGGCAAACATGGAAAGACAGACAACCGTTCACTCACACACATTTACACCTACAGGGAATTAGAGTGACCAATCAACCTGGTGAGCATGTTTTTGGACTGTGGGAGGAAGCCGGAGAACCCAGAGAGAGCCCATGCATGCACGGGGAGAACATGCAAACTCCACACAGAAAGGGACCTGTCAGACCGGGGACTCGAATCAGGAACCTTCTCCTTATGAGGCAACAGCGCTGCCCATCGCACCACCCACCGCCCCATATTAAACATGTCAAGATAAAAAGAAAACACACTGGTCTAGTAACAAGAACTGTCTCACCATAACATAAAGCGTCAGACCTCATGGACTGAATGAATTGGGGGACAGTTTTAGACTCGAGTACCAACGATACTAGCATGCATGTCGTGACTCTACAGCTCCCAGAGAACCCCGCCTTTCCAAACACTGGCTTTGTTAGCACCATATGCACGAGCACTGCTCATCACCTGCACACTGTTCAGCTTATTCAAATATTTACCTTGGAGGCTCACCATCTGTGAGAACTAAATCTGCATTCACTGATTTTAAAAGATGAACAGAAGAAGTTTTCAGGCACATTAGAGTTCATTTCAATGTTCAATTCTTGTTCAGTCAGTGGACAAATGTCTGAATATTAAGCCGCTAAATGCTAACCCATACAGTCACATACTCTGTGTTTTTATATAATTTTATATTATTTTAAGCTGTTTAACAAAAACACACTTTAATATGATTTACAAACTTGATTCTTCATCTTTGCCTCCAAGAGATATTTGTTTAACTGAATCCATCTCCTCTTGTTTTACGGTCAGAGTGATATTTGCAGTGGTGGACAAAGTACACGTCTTCATGACTTCAGTCAAAGTATAGATCCTCCTGGTCAAACATTACTCCAGTTCATGTGAAAGTTATTCAGTCAGATTGTGACTTGAGTTAAAGTCCTGGAGAACTTGCTTTTAAAAATACTGAAGTATTCAAAATGCTTTTTAAAATATCTCATATTCACAAAGCATGAGGTCAGTCAAGAATACATGGATGTTCATTCTGCTACGTTCTGCAACACTGCAAAAACTCAAAATCTTACCAAGTGAAATTGTCTCATTTTTAGTGTAAATGTCTTCTCCCACTTGATTTAAGATTAATTTAATTAACAAGTAACATTCAATTAAGATAGAGGGACTTGTTTTAAGACATCTTAAATATCTTGGTCAGTCAAACAATCTTGAAATGATCTTGTTTTGAGTTTTAATTTAGAAGAAACAAGGTTTATTTAACATTTCAGACATTTTTCAAGCTGAGATCTTATTTGTAGAAGACGGATAATCTGGATTTAAGACAAACACTTTACTTGATTTAAGGAAATGACTTTTATTAATCTATCAGAAAACAGCTCCATTGATAAAAGAAAGAAAGAAAGAAAGAAAGAAAGAAAGAAAGAAAGAAAGAAAGAAAAGCTGTTTTTTTAAGGGGTTACAGTTTTCTAAATATTAGATCTTATTTTAAAAAATCTTACCAAACAAATTTTCACTTGTTTGCTTACTTCAAGGTGAAAGTATTGCATTTTTTTTCCAGTGAACTAAGTTACTACAAGCACAGACAAGCTGCAATTGATCACCTGGAATCAAAGCAGTGTGTTAGCTCCAGACCTCCACATGCTTTCTCAGGTTAGATGTTGATGTTTTGTTTGTGTGGTGAACAGATCAGAGATTCACAACAATACAAACAATCATTCTTTATTTAAAAACCTCAAACGTGGGTTTAAAATATGTGCTCAGGTAGAGAATCATCATCCTTCTCAGTCATAGCCATCATCACCACGACTAAATGAACGGACTGATCTGAAGAACGTTTGATCTGATCTACGCTCAACTGAGAAAAAGAGAATTCATGAGCTGACTTCAAAGCAAAAGTAGAGAGTAACTAGAGAACTGATAGAAATGTAGTGGAGTAAAAGTCATAAGTTCCCCCAAAAATAACACTCAAGTAAAGTACAGATGCTCAGAAACTGTATTTAAGTAAATGTGCGTTGTTACTGTCCACCACTGGATATTTGAGACCGTCTGCTGGTCAGAGCCGGCTGTAACACTCCCCTCCACTCACCCTCACTTCCCTAAAACACTACCTTATTGTTGATATTCTGATTTTGATATGAAGTATCTTGCGTGTCTTTAACTGGATGTCTCTCTGTGTTTGTCCGTGGTGTTTGCAGGCATGGAGAAGACATGATTGTGACTCCGTTTGCACAGGTTAGTAGACACTGTCTTAAAAATCTGGGTTTTTGATTGAGCCCTTGTTTTCTCACCATAATATTCCACACTCAAGTGTTTCCTTTCAAACTAATGTGAAGTGGGGGTCTGTCTAGACTCGCCACAATGGCTCTTACTCACTTGTCTGAGGAATAAGTGATAGTTCACTCTCACAGGAAACACCCACACACACTCTCTGTGTACTGAACAGCTCGATATGAGTCTTTATGTGTGTGTTTGTGCTCATTAGTGTTGAAGCATTAGCACAATATGTGATCCTGGCTGTTGGCTACTTGTGTCCTGTGAGGAGGCGGGTTTGGAAATGGACTGAAATGAATACTTAACGGCTCGATGTAATGTTTAAAAGAAAAACATTTTAGATGCCTGTTAACGCTGAAACCAGGCCGATAACTCAGTGACTGATGCATTTGACTGTTACAGGAATTATCACACATTCACAGTTATTCTAAAAGCTTGAACAGCTCTCATAGTCTGCTTTATGTTCACACATGACTGGGAAAACTACGACCGGACTAAAGATTAAAAAAGACTTAAGTTTGGGGGACGGTCTAACGTGGTGTGTCCTCTCTCGACTCCTCTCAGGTTCTTGCCAGTCTCCGAACAGTGAGAAGTAACTTTGCTGGTCTGACACATCTGCAAGACCGTGTGGGAAACAAGTAAGATCGATAAAACCGACCAGGTGACTGCTTGTTCCGTGTTTTCTTATTCTACTAACACCTCATCTGTTGGTTGTTTTAGGCGGGCAACGACCAGCAACCAGCCGCCTGTATGTAAGCAATGTCTTACAGGTCAGTGTTAATATATCTGTGTGGTTGATTGCATGTAAGCCACATTTTAAATTAAGATCCCTGGATACTGCTGTAAACCAAAACTCTCAATAAGACCCCCCTCTACAGTTTTTCTAAGTAGCAGCTTTTTAAAATCACATCTCTGATTCCTCTGATAGCATGATGATTTAAATGGAGCTCAACAACCGGGCTGTAACATGTGCTTGTGTTTGACCTCCGACCTTTCAGAGGAGCCCTACCAGAAGCTGGCGATGGAGACGCTGGAGGAACTGGACTGGTGTCTGGACCAGCTGGAGACGCTGCAGACCAGAAACTCAGTCAGCGAGATGGCGTCCAATAAGGTGAGATGGCTGTAGACAGACTGTGTTAAAAAACAGAAGTGCAGTTCCTCCAGTGTCCACTAGAGGCTGTATAAATAATGGACGTAGTATCCGTGACGTCATCCATCTGTTTCTGAAGCGCTGTTTTGAGGCCAATCGGCGGCGGCAGCCATATTGCTGCTGTCGAGCGATTGTGACGTAAAGAGGCGGGCTTTGAGCCTCCTCGCCAACAGCTACAGTGTTCCCACCTGTCAATCAAGTCAGCTGTGCCTCTCATTGGAAGACTCTTAATCTCAATATCTTTGAAATTGCCATGTTTGAAAAAATTTCACCCCCATACAGTGTGTGCCGATCGAGAAATGAGCTATCCAGACTAAACTTGTTTTTTGAACCAGGCTGTAAACATGTTTATTTCTGCTGTAAAGATCATCTTCTTTGAATAGGTGTGTATGTGGTTTCTGGTACTTCCAGAGCGAACCTCAAGCGGATCCTCAATGAACTGCAGTTTTTAGCACTTTCACATTGGACTCATATTTTTAGACCAGAGTTTGCCACTTGGTGTCCACTAGAGGCTGGCTCCAGAAGTGTAGTAATGCATGAGTAAAGGAAAACATATTTATTCCACAGGAAAAATCACAGAAGAGTGACGTTTGTTAAGTGACTTTGTGTTTTTACTTTTTTACTAATACTGTTGCTGATCCTGTATCATTTTTGCAAAACAAATATCTTTTACTCCTCAAATATGAATAATAAACTTAAATCTAAACGTCCATTCTTTAAATATGAAGCCTTTGCAGAAGTGTTATAAACTGCAGTTCTTCGAGTGTCCACTAGAGGCTGGCTCCAGAAGTACCAAAAACCACATACACACCCATTCAAAAACCCAGATCTTTACAGCAGAAATAAACATGTTTACAGCCTGGTTCAAAAAATGATTTTAGTCTTGTTAGCTCATTTCTCTATCGGCACACTGTACGGGGGGTGAATTATTTCATAACTCAGCAGTTTAGAAGATATTGAGATTATGAGTTTTGCATAATTAGAGGCACAGCTGACTTGATTGACAGGCAGGAATACTGTAGCTGTTAGTGAGGCGGCTGAATGCCCGCCTCTTTACCTCACACTAGTTGACAGAAGTTAGGTTCAGCATTTCAAATATGGCACCCGCCACAATAGGCTTCGAAACAGCATTTCAGAAACAGATGGGTGACGTCACAGAGACTATGTCCATTTATTATACAGTCTGTGGTTGTAGCACAGTTGTTGGTTGAAGTTGTTATCTTCAGGAACTGTGGGAACTTAAATGAATGAGTCCTGTCCTCGCCCTTACTAATGCAAGAGGTTTTTATTTTTCAATTTACTTCATAATGACTTAAACTGCTGACATGAAAATCATAAAAAGAAACCTCAAACAAAAAGAAACCCATCAAAGGTTTTGTAATGTAGTGTAAATTCAGGTGTTACAACGCAAACAGCTGTAGTAACATTTCCAGACACACTCAGCTTCATGAATGGCGTCTCCTCCCCTCAAAGAGTTAACCAGCATCTCCACACTCCCCTCCTCTCTGCTCCTCTGCACCACCTGGCGGCAACCCTTTCCCTGCCTCCGTCTCCCAGCCAGCCAATCAGAGTCCTCCTCACCACCCAGCCCCTTAAACCAGACAGATCTTATTGGTCGGAGTACGGGGGAGCTGTGTGCAGGACGGGGGAGGGGGGTTCCTCACAGCCTCCTGCCCGCTCTCCCTCTCTCTACGCTTCTCATTGATAGTGTGTGACAGTAGTTGGATGAGCAACTGCAGTCACACCCTCTCTCCCTCAGATGGTCGACCACATCCCCCGTCTCCCCCGCCACACCCCACCCCACCCTTCCCCCCCGACCCCCAGAACCCCCAACTCACCTTCAGGACAGGGACATGGGACTGTGGGAACTTTTATATCCAAATGGACTTCAGTCTTGTGTTGCTGAGCGCACAGCTCGTCACCAAGTCAACAAACTTATCTGCCCGTGGTTTTGGATTTAAGGGACCTCTGACATCAACATGTGCAGGTTGACATGCCTGCGTCAGCTCTCCGGGATAGTGAATGCTGGAGACTCACACAGGTGAGCGATGGGAGCAGCTTCTTACCTCATTTACATGGGAGCTGTTGATCAGCAGCGCAGGGTTTGCAGGGGCGTGAACGCTGAGTGAACCTGCTCAGAACTGGATCCACCAAAAGGATGAATGTTAAGATTGTGTGTGTGTGTTTGCATGGATATGTGTGTGTGACAAACAGAGAGAGAGAGGAAAACAGTCATGCATGTTACCAGGATACCCTCTTATTACTTATTCCTTTACTTTAGATCTGTGGGTTGATTTACAGGAGAAATATGATGTCATTTAGAAACCTAAATACAGGATCACATGTGTGTTTGTGTGAGAAGTAGTTTCAGAGATTGAGGGAAAACATGGAGCTGAGGCGTCAGAGGGAGTAAATAAGATGATAAACAGGCACATGTTGTTTGAAGGATCATATTCTGTGTCAGTGTGTTTGTTTTTGTGTCACAGCAGCAGCAGCAGCAGTGTTAGCACTGCAGCATCACTCTCAAACCCAGGTCCCCTCCCTCCTCTCTCCTCTCTCCTCTCTCCTCTCTCCTCTCTCCTCTCTCCTCTCTCCTCTCTCCTCTCTCAGCCACCACATGCCAAGGCTGTTACATAATCAGTGTGGAAGCTACCGCTGCAACAACACATGAGGGGGGATACTGAGCCTGTTTAAGAACTTTTTAGTAAAAATGTAAAATCAGTGCTTTACAGCCACTAACGGTGCAGATGCATCATTTTAAAAGCATTACAACACGTCGGAGGGGTACATTAGAGTGTACGCTGAATTAATGGCATAGGTGACACCTGTTCTGTGGGAATGTTCTTACGCTAGGACTGCACATCTGTCATTATCTGACAATTAAACATCAATCATTCAGTCCATAACAATTCACGAAGCTTTCATACATTCAAGCATGAAGCCAAACGTGCTTCACAAAAGAACAGAGACAGAAAACAACAAAAGGTGAAATGATTCAAGGCTAAAACAAGATAGAGAAAAGTGACAGAAATACTTAAAAATAAAACAAAATAATGTCAATAAAAAAGAATAAAATCAAATCATATAGATATAAATAACAAAATCAAATCATTATAATAAAAATAAATAAAATAAAATCAGATAAATATGAAAAATAAAATAAAATAAAGACAATAAAATCAATCAAATAAAGCCAATTGAATACTAGAACATTTAATTAAATCATTCAAATGAAATCAATAAAATAAAACCAGATAAATATGAAAAATAAAATAGAATAATGACAATAAAATCAATGGATAAATCCATCAAAAACAACCTCACTGTTCTCTTGTTGTGTAAATATATTGAACATGTTTCTATCTTTTGGACTAACCCTTGTTCTTTGTGTTGTTGTGTCTCTACAGTTTAAGAGGATGCTAAATCGCGAGCTGACGCAGCTATCAGAGACGAGCCGTTCAGGAAATCAGGTGTCAGAGTTCATCGCAAACACCTTCCTCGGTGAGTTTCATACAGAATACAAACAAAGACTCTCACTTTGTGGAAGTCAGAGCTTGTTTATAAATGATTTTGTCTTTCTTTTTATTGTTTTTATTGCACAAAGTGTGAATGAACTGAACATGTCAGTGAGGTCTGTTGTTCTGTCCCTCTCATTCACATGATGGGGATGTAATAATATCTTTGTGGGACCGCTCACTCAGGAGACGAGTCTGTGGGATGATGTTTATTTGTTTTTTAAATTAGAAGGTGCTCTCTGCCTTTCAGGACGTCTGTTAAAGCAGAGTGTTTCCCTTTCATAGAAGATATCTGCCTAAGTGTATTTGCTGACCTTATCAGCAACTCTTTAATTATCCATATTATTATCCCCTATAAATAAAGTAGTAAGAAATCTCTCTCTCTCTCTTATGACAACGTGAGAGCAAATGTGCCTCTTTGAGGTGCTGATATCAAACTTTCTAACTGTTTAAGACTCTCTCATAAGATAAGATAAGGATACTTTATTGATCCATAAAGGGAAATTTAGTTGTTGCAGCAACACCTCAACTAGAGAAGTGCAAGAATAAGGGTAGAAAAATTAGAGTAAAAATAAAGAAAAATAATGAAAATACAAATACAATTTAAAGGTATATGCAAATGTTGTATATGCAAACTATTCATATGGTGTAAATGGTTCTAATTGTACAGGCAGTTAGGACATGTTATGCAGAAGTGACATGGTGTGATTGTGACAGATGGCAACAGGGTTACTCCAGGGTGATATATAAATGACAACATCTAAAATATAATTTGCAACCTGATGCAGTTAAGGTGAAATATGTAATGATAATAAATATATATGGATATATAGATATGTCTGCATACAGAGACAGAGAATAATAAAAAATTTAAAGTACTACATAATAATAATATCAGTTGTAATAAATGACAATATGCAATATAATATAATATAATATAATATAATATAATATAATATAATATAATATAATATAATATAATATCCATCCATCCATTATCTTGACCGCTTATCCCATTAGGGGTCACGGGGGGCTGGAGCCAATCCCAGCTGGCTTCGGGTGGAAGGCAGGGTACACCCTGGACAGGTCGCCAGCCTATCACAGAGCATAATATAATATAATATAATATTATATGATATAATAAAATACAAAATAAATAAAATAAAATAATATATTGTCTGAGATTCAATTTTTACATTCTAGAAGTGAGGTGCCTTTCGCATCCTTTCAAAATAAAAGCTTATTTGTTATCAAAACAGGAAATCAATCAAGATGTAAGCCAGAAAAAGAGACGATGGAAAAGCATCACAAACTTTCTTTATTGAGGCGTTCTTCTCTCTAAAGCTCAAATGTAGACGAGATCACTTTAAACCATCATCATGAAACCAGCATTGTTATTCCTATCGTACTGTGATAAGATTGTAGCATCACACCTCTACACAGAGAGGAGGAGTCATTTACATACTTTCATTACTCTGCTTTCTGGACTTTTCTGCTCTAAGTTGTAACTCATGATCATTAACTCTTCATCAAACTGCTGTTTGGAGAATGAAGAGTAGTGGATCTGTGATTTATTGGAGCAGAGATGAGAGCTGTTTTAGTTTTCAGGGGAATGGGTCTGTTAAAATGTAAGGATTTCTTGAAGTGAAGTGTTTAAGCGTTATAGTTGTGAGAAAGAGAGAAAGAAGGAGAGACTGTGAAGGGAAAGAGGAATTAAAGACAGTTTTTATCCTAAATATTTAGAGACCGCCTGTTTTAGAGGCAGGGGGAGGTCTGTGAATAGAAACGACTGAGGGGGTGAGGATTTTTCCTTCCTTCAAAGAGAAGGAGGCACGGCGCCGGCGACAGACAGCATTCCCGGACACATTGTGTGGCGTTGTCGTAGCAACAGGGTGCAGTATTATTAGACGGCGTGTTGCATCAATAGGAGGCTCAGTCTTCAGCAGCCCTGCCGGCGGGATGGAGGTCCAGCCGAACGAGGATGAAGCTGTCACTCGGACGCCGTTTTGCGACGCGTGCCTGGAGGTTTGGCCCGGCTGTGTTTGGAAATGAACACAATGGTTCTGGGTGTGAGGAAGAGGAGGCACTGTGAGAGAGGTGAGAGAGGCCAGACAGCGCCTCGTGTGATGCTGTCACTCAGGTTGCTCCACATCTTTGTGCTGGCGTGTGCTTGTATCTGGGCTCTGATCTGGATCTGATTCAGAAAGTCCTTCTGGGTTGGATGAGGGGGACGACACCTGGAAGGCGGCTGCCTCTGCTTCTTGATCGGGCTCATTATTCTCTTGATTCATACAAACACAGATGAGTCATTTTCATCACTGTCGCGTGTGATTGAAGAGCACCTTTCTGTCAACAAATCACACGGAGAATACGCTCACTCTGTCGCTGGAATCATAAGTACGGGGATGTCTGTGTTTTGAAAAAGAGTCTCCAACCTGTAGCTGCGATGAAGCTTTTTTTTTCAGACACATTTGGAAAAACACGAGAAGCGCTTCGTCATCAAGCTCAAGGCAGTGCTGAGTTACTAAGAAGCTGATTTACCCGTCATCCTCAGCTTTCTACTACTGGTATTCTGCACCTGCTAGCACATAACCCACTCATACATGCTGATGCTGACCTTGTTTTGATCTGATATTGATGCGACGTGCTGCAGATGTGCTGTCAGTGACCTGCTATCCTTGATCTACCTGCAGTGTGTGCATTAAATCAAGCAGCTTAGAATGGTTATTTGTACACTGCTCCAACAACAGACAGCTGGAGCAAAGTCTCGTCTTTTACAGCCTCATTAGTTCTTAGAATAAGCTCATGGATATTTGTTTTATCATGCAAGCTGAATGATATATGTAGTGTGAGAGATCAGCTGTGCCCTCCTGATTGTTTCAGCGATCGGCTTCCTTTTATCACGTACTTTTTGTGGTGTGGCAACACATAAGATAAACCTGTATTCGACATCTGCTGAGACCGTGTTGGAGAGAGGGATAGAGAGAGATGAAGAGAGAGAGAGATGACAGTGGAGAGACGGATAGTAGTAGTTGTAGCAGCTGGAGTCTGGCACGTCCACAGCAGCAGAGATCCAGAGGAACCTACGAGACAAGGGAGCTCAGGGACTCCAGAAAGGTCTATGGTTAGTAACTTTAATGGGACAGGAAGAGTTAAAGTAAGAGACAGGCAGAGAGAGAGGATCCCAGTGTGTCAGTCTAAGCCTATAGCAGCATAACTAAGACCTGGTCCAAGCCTGATCCAGCTCTAACTATAAGCTTTATCAAAAAGGAAAGTTTGAAGCGTACTCTTAAAAGTAGAGAGGGTGTCTGCCTCCTGGACCATGACTGATAGATGATTCCAAAGGAGAGGTGCCTGATAACTGAAGGCTCGACCTCCCATACTACTTTTAGAGACTTTAGGGAAGGACGAAAAGGACTGCATGTTGGGAGCGTAGCGTTCTAGAGGGCGAATAGGGCAACGAAGGTGTCTGACCATTAAGAGGTTTGTAGGTCAGAAGAAGGATAAACTAACACAGGAGAGATGTGCTCTCTCTTCCTCGTTCCAGTCAGTACTCGAGCTGAAGAGTCTTTAGAGACATATTACGGCAGCCTGATACAAGGGAATTACAGACTTGGATTATAATCCAACAACATATGTTCCTGCTGTTCCTGCAAAAAGTTCCATTTTGTTCACTTCAAGAGACGCCCTACAACAACATATCAATTATATGTTACCTGAGTGCGTCAGGAGAAAGAGGGTATGGGAGTACAATACTGAGGAAATGTTTCAATGTCTGTCTGCACAGAGAAACAACATGACGTGGAGATCCTGTCTCCACCCTCTAAGGAGAAGGAGAAGAAGAAGCGGCCCATGTCACAGATCAGTGGTGTGAAAAAAGTCACACAAAGCCCTGGTCTAGCATCCGCCTGCATCCCTCGCTTTGGAGTCAATACACCTCAGGAGAGCATGCTGGCCAAGGTGGGTCCACTTCCACTTTAACATAACACAGACACACTCCCACGCTGCGTCTCACTGACGCTTCACTCTCATCTTCAGGAGGTCGAGAACATTAATCGTTGGGGTCTGGATATTTTCAAGATAGCAGAATTTTCTGGGAACCGCCCTCTGACGGTCGTGATGTACTCCATCTTTCAGGTGGGTAAACCCGTCAGCTCAGAGTCTGCTCACCTGATTTTAAGAAATCCCAGAGATCAGAACTTATAGTTTGTGGTTCATGTGACTCTGACCCTCTCTCACTTCTTCTCCCTTTTCCAGGAGCGAGACCTTCTGAAAACCTTTAAGATCCCAATCGACACCTTCATCACCTTCATGATGACTCTGGAGGACCACTACCACGCAGACGTAGCTTACCACAACAACATTCATGCAGCCGATGTGGTGCAGTCCACCCACGTCCTCCTGTCCACGCCCGCTCTAGAGGTAGGCTGAGGATTCATACGTGGACCTTTCAGTGACCTTGAGTAACCTTTTTAGACACCTCATAGAGAGTAATGTCTGTATTTGTTAGACTGGATGTGATTTGTGTTCCCAGGCGGTGTTCACAGACCTGGAGATCGTGGCCGCTCTGTTTGCGAGCGCCATCCATGATGTCGACCACCCAGGGGTCACCAACCAGTTCCTGATCAACACTAGTAGGTTTCTCTCTGCCTCTAATTAGAACTGGGCTCCAATGACTGATTCAGTAGGATCATGTTCACCATGTTCTGTCATGCTTTTTTCACATCTTCATCCTCCATCCTCTGCAGGCTCAGAGCTTGCACTGATGTACAACGATGCCTCGGTGCTGGAGAATCACCACCTCGCTGTCGGCTTCAAACTGCTCCAAGAAGAAAACTGTGACATCTTTGAGAACATCAGCAAGAAGCAGAAAGACTCGCTCCGCAAAATGGTGATCGACATGGTGAGACTCTTTCCAAACAGAGCAGGTCTAGGCCGTACTCTATGTTCTATTATAAACAAAGACCCAACATCAAGACAGGATCAGATCCAGTCCCTTCTTACAGACAGGACTCAGTCTGATCTCATCTTAATCCACCATGAGCAGAGCACTTTGCAGCATTTAGCAAGTTACAGTGGCAAGGACAAACTTCCTTTAACAGGCAGAAACCTCCAGCAGGACCAGACTCATGTTAGACACACATCTGGAGCTCAGGGACTCCAGAAAGGTCTATGGTTAGGAACTTTAATGGGACAGGAAGAGAGAGGAAAGAGAGGGAAAGACAGGATCCCAGTGTGTCAGTTTCAGCCTATAGCAGCATAACTAAGACCTGGTCCAAGCCTGAGCCAGCTCTAACTTTAACTTTCATCAAAAAGGAAAGTTTGAAGCCTACTCTTAAAAGTAGAGAAGGGGTCTGCCTCCCAGAATATGCACACCTATTACACAAGCTCCTAATAAATATCCAGAATACTAACATGTGGTTCTCTCTGTTTTTGTTTGTTGTCTTCATTAGGTGCTCGCCACAGATATGTCCAAACACATGAACTTCTTGGCGGACATGAAAACAATGGTGGAGACCAAGAAGGTGACGAGTCTGGGAGTCCTGCTCCTGGACAACTACTCTGACCGCATCCAGGTGAGACTTTCCCCTGATGACACTGAAAATCACAAAAATACTCACACTTTATTCTCAGAGCATGTGGTGTGTATTTGGAGCTGAAAGTTTCCACTCCAGCCCGTTCAACATGGAGGCTACTGCTGCCACCTGCTGGATCCACACTGATCATTGCAGCTGTATAACACTGAACTCTTTCTGTGTGTTGTTGGCATTGGAGAAAACAGGACAGGGATAAAAACATATTTCTGAGGTCAGCTTAAAAAGAAATGTGCGTCATCATCATCATCAGTCTGACGAAGTGTTTCTCCTCCAGGTTCTGCAGAACATGGTCCACTGTGCTGACCTGAGCAACCCAACCAAACCTCTGGAGCTTTACAGGAAGTGGACGGACCGCATCATGGTGGAGTTCTTCACCCAGGGAGACCGAGAGCGGGACAAGGGCATGGAGATCAGCCCCATGTGTGACAAACACAACGCCTCCATAGAGAAGAACCAGGTAACAGAAAGACAAACCAGGGACGACAAATGTTCTGGTGATTTTATAAACAGAGCTCTGTGTTTGTTCTAAAGTAATGTAGTCTCTGCTCTGTCACACTTTATGCATTTATGATACAAGCCTTCTCCTTCTTCATGCTGCTGCTTTACATCTCAGGGTTTTAACGACAGAAGAAAGAATGCTTTTTTACCAAACATGATTTAGACTCAG
The DNA here is from genome assembly GCF_009762535.1 of Notolabrus celidotus. Taxonomy (NCBI): domain Eukaryota; kingdom Metazoa; phylum Chordata; class Actinopteri; order Labriformes; family Labridae; genus Notolabrus; species Notolabrus celidotus. The sequence continues at coordinate 3,762,460 of NC_048273.1, read as the reverse complement.
TCCAGACGCTGACATCACATCTTGCTGCTGTTTTAAGTCCTTAAAGACCTTCTCAAAACATGGCTGCTTCACAGTTTAGCATTACTTATGTTTTCCTGTGTCATGATCAAGACTTATGTATATTGCACAGACAAAGGAAGTTGTTCATGTTTGCTCTCTCTCTTTTTTTTGTAGCCTGTTGGTTTATTTATTTAATTTTTACTTTTTATTAGACGAAGCCAACACAACACAACAATGATGCAGCCATCGGACTCTTATGCATAAATATTTTATTAAAGGAAATAAAATAAAATAAAATAAAATAAAATAAAATAAAGAAGTCCTTAGTTTGAAAGAAAAAAGTCAAAATAAAATAAAAAATAAAATTTATATTAAAAATTTAAAAATAAATGAATACATTCAAAATAAATAAACAAATATATCAAAATAAAATATCAAATAAATAAATCTAAATAAAATCTAAATAAATAAATTCATCAATAAAATAAAATAAAAAATTAGTTTGAAAGAGAAAAGTCAAAATTTAAAAATAAAAATCTAATTTAAATACAAAATCAATAAATAAATACATTCAAAATAAATAAACAAATATATCAAAATAAAATATCAAATAAATAAATCAAAATAAATAAGTTAAATTAAAAAATGAAAATAATTTCAAATAATATTTAGAATAATAGAAAAGTAGTATAGATAGTTCCAATCAATTTAAAATAAAAAAATATTTTTTTTTAATAATGAATCAAATTAAATAATAATTATAATGCACTGTATATCACAAATAACTCCATCAGAAAGTCAACTGAAAAGAGAGGAAGCAACAGGTGCCCACCTCATCTTAAAAAGATCATTTTTTAACCTTAAAGTCGCAGTGATGCTCTCCATATAGAACCTGTTCTTAATTTTATTCCTCCACTGAGATTGATGGAGTCTGAGGCTTTAACCATGAGACTGTGATGACTCTGAGCAGTGCTGCATGGTGTAACCTGTTGTTGTGGTTTGATGTTAGTGTAGACATACAGTAACTCCATCATTAACAAACTTAAAGGAACAGATTATTGTTTATTACATTGTATATATTTTATTGTCATCTCTAAAATAATTTTCTGACTAGGTGGGCTTCATAGACTACATCGTCCACCCTCTGTGGGAGACGTGGGCCGACTTGGTGCACCCTGACGCTCAGGACATCCTGGACACGCTGGAGGACAACAGGGAGTGGTACCAGAGCATGATCCCCCGCAGCCCCTCGCCCTCCAGCCCGGAGGAGCACCACACGGGGACGACACCAGGAGGAGACACCACTTTGGGAGCAGGAGGGACCATCTCGTCGGGCGGGGGCGGAGTGGCAGATAAGTTCCAGTTTGAACTCACTCTGGAGGAAGAAGAGGAGGATGAGGATGAGGATGTGGAGTCTGAGCTGGAGAGCCCCTTAGAGGAAGAGTCCCAGTCGGGTGGGGAGAGGCACCAAGACTCCTCCTCCCCTTCCTTGTCCCCGGACCCCCGCACTAGCAGGTACCGTCCCCCCTCGCCGCACCCGTCCCGGGCCCTGAGCCTAGCTAGCATGTCTGTGCGGAGACTACAACCCCACAGGACGCTGGCCTCCCCGGGACAAGAGGGCGCCGACAGGGACAGGGACAGAGACATGAACAAGGAGGGCGACGGGTTGGCCTGTCTGCGCCTGGGAACGTAACGACCAGCACAACCTGCCCCGCCCCAGAGACACGGTGCTGGATGGAGTGAGACGAGGGCGGGGCAGGCCTCCAACAACAAAGTCTGTAAAATCACTACAGTCCCTTTACACTGGAGACACCCGCTCTGATTTTATATTCTATGAGACCGATCCTTTTAGCCTCCCTCCGGGTGCCTGATCGGCCTCCTGTGTCCCGTCCTGCTTTGTTGTAGCTTCACTTTGGAGCGTCCCAGACAAAGACCGCTGCATTTTAAACTGGGAAGTAAAACAAGGAGAGGTGAAGGAAACGTCTTCCTCCTAAATAACAGCTCGTGACATTCAGACGTGTGCCGTGAATGAGGAGCGCTGTGATTCGACAGGGTCTTGGAAATTATTTTGCACCATAGTTTTAATTAAGGATATGAAATTACCAAGTCTGGTTGGGATGAGTGAGTATGACTTTATGTTTGTTTGTTTAAGAATGATGTGAGTTTTAATCATTTCTGCCAAATACATGATGTAAATGAGCAGCGAGACAATGGATGGACCTTAACCTCAGGGTATGAAGAGAACATAAATCTAATGTAGCACGGATGTAGTGGGTACCCCTGACCTCTGACCCCGACCCCAAACTGTCTTTCCTGTTTGATTTACCTCCAAACAAGAGACACCTGCGTCTTTGTTTCTCCTGCGTGTCTCCACTTTTAACCCTTTAAATGAAAATTTGGCAAATGAAGCAATCGAATAATGTGTATTTAAACCAGCGTGTAGCAGTGCAGAGACGAAACAATGAAGACGTTAAACCCAAAAGACACCACCTGTATGATTAGTTTATTTTTTTACCTGAGATGATTTTTAACGGTGTCGTTGTTTTAGTGGATTTGATTGGTCGTACGTTTGCTGGTCTCGTCGTGTTTATGTGCTTCAAAAGCATTTTTTTATCAGGGTGCCTCCGGTCCGCAGTAGCACTTTACCGTCTCTGCCCTTCAGCTCTTCAGTCACACAAAGGGCTTCACTCACTGTAGGCCTCACACACACACACACACACACACACACACAGGACATCACACATACAGACACAAGAACCAGAAGGCAGGGCAGGAAACTTCCCGGCCAGGATTTCACAAACTAATCTTCTTTGATGACACCAAAATAAAAAACCTTGTGGTGATGAGAGGAAGTTGGAATTATAAAAGTCTCTACTTGATGTTGTTTGGAGAATGTTAAAGTTAAAGAGAGTAAAGTGATCCTGTTATGATGCTTTAAATCACCAACAAACTATCAGGATGCGGGTAAAATAAAAAGGAATATGATCTCAGTTCATCGTGGACGCTAAAGTTAGAACAAACTGTTTTAATTCTCCTTTACTCGAACCTTTAGGAAAGGTGTTCATGTAAGGAAACCTTTTTATCTCATGAGGTGACTAGAATTACTTTAGGACCAGGAAGTCACAGTATTTGGATGACAGGATCAGGGCCACTGGAAGAGAGTCAGGGCAACTGGGAAAAGAAATTAAGGTGAAATATATATTTTTTTAATTCTGAGATCACACTGAATTTTTCTCAGAATACAGACTTTAATCTCAGATTTTGGGTTTTTAATCTAAGAATTTGAACTTTAATTGCAGAGTTCTTACTTTAATCTCAGAGCTCTGACTTAAATCTCAGAGTTCGGACTTCAATTTCAGAGTTCGGACTTTTAATCTCAGAGTTCAGACTTTAATCTCAGAATTCAGACCTTAATCTTAGAGTTCCAACTTTAATCTCAGAGTTCAGACTTTTTCTCAGAGTTCCAACTTTAATCTCAGAGTTCAGACTTTAATCTCAGAGTTCAGACTTTAATCTCAGAATTCAGACTTTTTCTCAGAGTTCCAACTTTAATCTCAGAGTTCAGACTTTAATCTCAGAGTTCAGACTTTTTCTCAGAGTTCCAACTTTAATCTCAGAGTTCAGACTTTAATCTCAGAGTTCCAACTTTAATCTCAGAGTTCAGGCTTTAATCTCAGAGCTCTGACTTTAATCTCAGGGTTCTGATTTGAATCCCAGAATTAAAAAAATATAATGCACCTTAATCTTTTATTCCAGTGGCTCTAATCCTTTCCGTACAAGGCAACAAGTAAAATGTTTTACTGGTAAATAATCTGAGGAGATTCCTGCAGAGAGCTCAAAGCTGCTGTGTCCTTCATGAAGCAGCTGAACTGTACGCCTTAAAGTAAGCGAGTATTTAAGAAACTTTTGGCACCTCTGGAGACACTCTGAGTATTTCTTTACCTCAAGAGCAAACGAATGTGACGTTCTCCTCTCTCTGAATATCAGAGTCTTTAAAATCTAGATGAAGGACAGGCTCACGTTTTAGGATCACCTCTTACTTCTTCAAACTGAAGTGAATCTGAGCCTTACTCTTTACTTTCTACTTTTACACAGGACCTGTTTTTTATATCCGCACAGTAGAGATCTTATAATTCCAAACATCACACCGTGGTGTTAGCTTCCCGCCCTGCCAGCCGGCGCTGACGTGGAGATGAAGCGGAGCACAGATCCTAACATGACAAACTAAAGAGGTTGTTTCCCTCCAGGCTTCAGTCTGGTTCAAACAGGAAGTGCTCGACTGGGATAACTGTGTGCCATAAGTGTTCAAAACACACAAACACCTGCCAGCCTCCGATGCTGTACATTTTTACACTAGAGATTTTAACCTGATGATTGTATCAAAGTCTCAGACTTTATAGTGTTAGTTTTTACCGATGATACGTGTAGACAGTATTTAAGAAGAGCGTTTATTAGACCTCTGATCAGCCGTTCCTCCTTTCATAAACAAATAGCTAAGACTTGAGAATGTGTGTAGTTTTCAGGACTCTTTCTGTACCGAGTACATGTTCAGTGTTTGTCTCCGTCACTAAAGGTAGAGAGACCAGGAAGCAACGACCACTACACGAGATGATGATGACGCACTTCCTGGTTCAGCAGTCGTAGAGAACACTAGTCCTTCAGTATTTCATTAACTAAGCTAGTAAGCTTTATTGAGCAGCCTTACATGTGATAGGATTGATCCAGCGTGTTGTTAAAGGACCATTCTGCTGTTTTTAACATGCCAAGACTGAGAAAAAAACAGGAACTACAAGTTTGTTCTAAACACAAAGCAAATAATGCATCTTACTGTAGAAGCAGCAATATTCAAGTTCACTTTTTTTATATATATTTGCCGTTTTTCAATTCAATACATCTTGAAAATGCCATGAAAACCTCAGCAGCACAATGTGTTGACAATTCTAAAACCTTTCCTCTAGCTCCCCCTGCAGGCTGAACATTGTACTGGAACACAAGGCAGATACAAGCTGATGAAATTAAAGTCTCATGATAGGTTTGTTTTTTACTTAAATAGCCCAAAAATAACCCCCTTTAATTTTACAAACAGCCACAAATTAGGCTTCATTTTTATTCTTTAGTCTCTCGAAGCTTTTTCTGTTCTTTGCTGGAATCATCTTCATAACAGAGCTGAGACAGACGTCCTTAAGTCGCTGTTATTCAAAAGAAAATATAGTTTATACATTAAAAAATAAAAGGTGTAGTTTCATCCTCCGGCCTGGGATAAAAACCACGCCGCAGTGATGCTTGAGAAGAATCAGTTTACATTTCCAGTTCCACTCCTCCATCCTGAGGCATGGCATTTTCATCACATGAAGCAATTAACCGTATCTTTAATTTCCCCTCAGCTCTGACGTGTTAGCATGTTAACGCAGCACAGCGGCTCTTTAACGACTCCAAACAAACTGTGTTCCCGCGCGGACGAGCGGCAGCGTCTGCGTCTCTGTGTCGCTCTGATTCCGCCTCCATGATGTTCACGCCGTCTCGTTCCCTCAGCTCTGTGTCGTGCGAAACCTCTATACCAGATATTTATTCTTCAAGACACGAAGTACTGTAACATAGGATGTTTGATTTTTTATGTTCTGGAGCCGAAAAATCAAGTATAAGAAGAATGTATACATCCGTCACTCCGATGTTTCTGTCAGAGAAATTTATTTTTGTTCCTCATTTGAAGCCAAAAGAGTCTGGAGGAGTTCAGGGTGCCAATAAATTAAACTGAAAAGTACGAATGTGTGTGTTCACGTCATTTCAGTGTTTATTACTTGTGTGGTTATAAAGTACATGTGTTAAATGGGAGGTCAATGAAGAGCTTTATGTGAGGCGAGTACAAACACCTGATGATTCAGCGTCCACATGTTGGTTATAAGATGAAGATGTTAGTTGGTGTGATTTCTCTGTGTTCAGCTGAAGCCTCTGTTCAGTTTGACTGTGGCTCCGGTGCACACTGGAGGCTTCACCCCCTGAAAACACAACACAACACACACACACACACACACGGTTACAGTAACATCATATGATAACTTTAACCAACATTTTCCTCCCTGTGATGACACCTCTTAGGTCCCAAAACCTCAACATCCTCCCTAAACCCTGAACCCTGAGCCCTTCTTGACTTCATTGACCTCACCTGGACCGTGATCGAGGGCAGGAGGCTGTAAGGGCTCAAACTGTAGAACTGGGTTTAGGGTTCAGGGAGGATATTGTGATTCAGTCAGAGAGTTTCATGACTTGTAAAAGAAAACAAACAAACCTTGTAGAGCTGACACACCAAACGAAACAGGGACGACATTGCCTTGTCCTCATTCTCTTCTGTGTACTCCTGAAACAAAAGATCACCATCTTTAAATCTGTGAGTAGACATTTTGATTTTCCATCTTTTTTCCTGAACTTCTTCAAAAAACAGTTTCCCTCTCAGACCCTTAGCCCCTGAAGCCTTCAGTGTGTTACCCCGTTAAACGTGACCCAGGGGACGTGTGTGTGCGCGGGACTCAGAGCTCTGGTCATGGCAGCGTTGGCGTGCATCAGCTGGTTTCCAAGACCTTTCTTCACACACGAGTCGACGCTGGACCAGGAGACGGACGGAGCGTACAGCTGCAGACACTGAGACAGCAAACACACACACACACACACACACACACGGGTAATTATGACCTACGTAATTAGACCTGCCTTTCTAGTCTCACTTTTTTTTTAAGTTGTGTTTTTTGGGCATTTTTGCCTTTAATGATAGTACAGCTGAGGAGAGACAGGAAATGTGGGGAGTAGAGAGTGTGGGAGGACATGCAGCAAATGGTCGACCATCCGGGAGTCAAACCGACGGCGATCTCTGCGACGAGGACTGTAGCCTCTATATGAGGGGCGCTTAGACCGCTAAGCCACCAGCGGCCCTCTAGTCTCACTTTTAACCGAGTCTTGTTTTCTCTCTTTTTTTTTTTTATTATCAAATTTGAGTCAATTTTAAAGTCATATTCTGTTTTATTTTGAATTGTTATAGACACATATTGTCATGTGTAAATTATGTATAATTTGTATTTATTTTGTAATTTATTGTTGATTATTTATTTAGTTAGTTATTAATTTGACCTTATTCCAGTGATTTTATGGGTTAAATCTCCATATTTTAATATTTTATTCTGTATTTACATTTAGTGTAGCATCTCAGTCTCTTTTACTGCTTTGAATTTTTAGTGTTTTATTAATTGATACTATTCTGGCGAGTTTAATTTATTATCTTGAGTTTTAACATCTTATTTTATCTCCAGTGTTTCCTCATTAAATGATATGTTTTCATTATTATTTTTCTATTTTATTACTACCATTATTATTTCTATGTAAAGCATTTTTTGTAACTATATTGTTATATGAAAAGTGCTTTACAAATAAAGTCTAATTGATTGATTTACAACTTTTTACTTTGCGTTCTTTTCCAGAATTTTAAAAACACATTTTTCTGCAATTTTCTGAACGCAGCTTAGAATGTTTTTATTAAAAGACATTTCTGTGAATTATTTGTTTTGTCCAGTACAAAAGAAAATTCATCAAGAGGAGTCGTGACCTGTACAATAAATTAAAGGACATTTAGATTTCGACCAGTCCAGTTGCCTTACAGATCAAGCTTTAGATTACCATGACCTGGATGACCGAGAACCTTCAAAGACAAATTAAAGAACAGCTGTCCATCTTGTTGATACTCACAGGTTTGGCAGCAGTAAGAACATCTGCAGACGACTCCATGCAGTAGACGATCTGAAATGCTGAGTGTCCGGTTAAATGGATGATGCAGGCCTGAGGATCAGATCAAATCAATAAATCATCTTATTCTAACAGACTTCTGTTTAAGGTGTTAAAACTCACAAACCTCTATCACGTTCCCTCTGCACTCAGGGTCTCCGTGCTGACAGGTGAACGGAGAGTTTGCAGACGGAATCTCCTGCAAGAGAGAAAGACAGATTACCTTCAGTTCTTTAAAACCGGTCTGTAGAGAACAGGGTGAGAGTACCTTTGCGTTCCCGTATGGCACCAGAGTGACAGTCATGATGTCCTGCAGCATGGTCCATGTGGGGAAGAGCTGCTGTGTGATGAAGACTCTGCATGCTGGACACAGACTCTCGTAGTACAGGGTGACGGACACTGGAGGGACGGACTGGTTCGGTCTGGTTGCGTTTACTTCCATGCACTGCTTCTGAACCTGAACCACAAACAGAGATATTTCTAGATTTCAACACATATTTGAGTTGAGACCTAAAGAAGAGAATTAAGGCCACTGAAAAAAAAATGAAGGTGCAATATTTTTTTTATTTCTGGAGGTTTTTTTCTGACATTCAGGGAGAAAAAAAGTCAGAATTATGACTTTAATCTTAGAATAAATACAAAAAAAATACTGCACCTATTTTTCTTCAAGTGGCCCTAATCCTCTTCCATAGAGACCACTATTCCCTTTTACTCCCACGAATATGCCATGAAAAGGAGGGATATATTTTACCCATCAAGAGTGGACAAGATCTTAATTTTCCAAGAGGATGCTAAATTTCAAAATAAGAGTCTTTTCTTTTCTTTCTTTACATGCATTGTAACACAGCTGAGTGCATTATTCACGAGAAAATATGCTACTAACAGCTTTTTAATGAAGTAGTGAGAAGCTGCAGAAGTATCCTGACTTTCATAAGATGTGAGGAAACATGTTCACAACAAATGTCACATCATAATGAAACTTGCACGTCAGATGAATCATATTGCAATCATATAATTAGATGAAATACTGAACTTTTTTCATCTAAAAGGGAAACAAAATGTAAGTATTAATTCAAATCTTGAGTTGCAGCATTTAATCGTCTACAGCAGGATAAAGTCTGAGGGTCAAACTCAAAGCAAAACAAAGTCTGCGGTTTGTTTCTCCAGCGTCTCTCATCTTTAAGCAGATTAAGAATCACATGAAGAACCACTGGCGTTCAATTTCTGCAGCATGACTCTAATTTAAAGCCGGAAACCTTGAAGTGAGCTGAACTGAAAATATTCCAGACTGAGCCATGAGGCAGAAAAATATCATAATGTTCATTGTTTGTATAAAAGCTGTGTTTATGAGTAACAGAGAATTGCAGCTGTAGATAAACAAGGTTAAATGCACAGTACAGACAAGGAAATTAGAGGAATTGCTTTATATTATCTCTATTACAACAAAATGATCACAAAAACGATATGAAATACTATAATCATGCATCCTTCAACAGAGAAAAAACTAAATTAAACACCTTGGACTTTATTGGACAAGGGAATAAATATTTCCAATAAAGAGATGAAAAGCAATAATTTTTTTTTTGTTTTCTTTGCTTATATTCATTTTTTTTTTACACTTGTCTCATGCTAGAATATAAACTTATAAAGCAGACTCCCCTTGTATGTTTATCTACTCACCTTGCAGGCTATTGCAATCTCCAGGGACCTGCACCACTGAGAGGGGGGGTAACGGCAGGACGGTTTAGGATGAGACGAGGTCCCGGAGCTGATTCCGTCAGCACAGAGGAGTAAAAACACAGCGACAAGTCCTGAAACCTTCATGTTGAATGTTAGGAGGACAGATCCCACAGAGGGTACAGAGGACTGAAGCTGCGTCTCCTAAGGGCCGCCTATTAGGACCAGTCTGCAGCTGATTAACGCCAGGTGTGATCAGGGTGTGATTCACTGCTGCTGCTGCTGCGTTCAGGGGCACTCGGACTTTCCAATTACTGGCTCAGCGGTTCAGAGAAATAAGAGTAAAATTGACCTCGTCGTTAACAAATGTTTATTAAATAGAGTCGTGTAGCTGGGGCGTTTTTAATCTTGATTTTTTTTTTCAGATTTACATGATGTTATATAAGAATTATAACAACATTTGGCCCCCTGATATTGTTATAGTGCAGTAAACTGTGGTTGTTTGGCTCTCTCTAGTGGTCCTATTGAGAAGAACAGTTTCTACCAGAATTTACACTAATCTATAACAACAAAAATAAGTGTTTGCAAAGTTATAAAAGCATTATAGTGGCCTGGTGTGTGTATCATATGTGTGTGTGTATCTGAAGATCACTTTTTACAGACTCTTAAATTGATATTGAAATGGTACGCAAAGCATTCTGGGTACTGTAGTCATTGAATGAAGCTAGAGAAAGAAACACATTACTCTTCTTTATTAAAATTATGCTTCATTTAAAAAAAATACTGATACAATACTATTACAGTTTCTATAAAATAAATTAAAAAATAGAAAATTATGAAAGTTTATTTTTTTGGAGAGAATAATAGAGATGTGAAAAAACCCCAGGTAGGGTTTGACAAGCGTTGAGGAAACAAGTCAGCGCCATTTTGGAATCACCGGTTAGGTAAATACAGGTCGGTTGTCTTGTCGTTTGCGGAATAAGAGTGGAATTGGTAACTTGACAAACGTCTCACTATTAAAGTTAGCTCTCTCTTTCTGTCATACAGACAAAAAATAAACCTTTAACTTCTCATTTCATGTGGAAAATAAGGCCAACGGTTTAACTCGTCATATTAGCTTAAGTACCAACGGCAGCTACTGTTAGCGGAAGTTAGCTTTCATCTAAAGATCAGGGTGGGCTCTATGGGTGGGCTCGAGCACCATAGAGAGCTGCTCATCGATAGAGATGACAGGAAGACACTTCCCTCCTGTCTCTGTTAAAATGGTAAATGGTTCACATTCATGCCTCCATTATTATTCAAACATTGTATTCAGTATTCTCTGGTTCAGGTTTGGATTCGCTGTTTTAACGGTTATCTCCATGTTGTGTTTCACTTTAAGGTCTTTATCCATCACCATGAACTGACTGCTTCCGCTTTAGAAGAGTTTGATTGGAAAGATCTAGAAGAAAGAAGGTAAGACTGTTCAATCCTGACTGTTCACTGCTTTGTTATTGATGTCTGATAATGGAGCTAATTTATGTACTGTAGTTAAGTACCACATCTTTAGGATTTTGTGAGTTTATTTTTTATTTTCATTAATTAAATTAAATTAAATTAGTTATTTTTTTTTAAATATTTAGTTTAGTTTATTTTACTTGTCTAAGTTTAATTTAATTTTTTTTTCCATATATTTTTTACGTTATGTTATATAAGAATTATGACAACCTTTGGACCACTGATGTTGTTATAGTGCAGTATACTGCGGTTGTTTGGCTCTCTCTAGTGGTCCTATCGAGCAGAACAGTTTCTACACATTAGTTTTTAACAACAAAAAAAGGGTTTCCCAAAGTTATAACAGCAATGTAGTAGCCCTGTGTGTGTGTGTGTGTGTGTGTGTGTGTGTGTGTGTGTGTGTGTGTTATATTACTTTTACCACGTGAGTTTTATATTTTATTTTTGTATTAGTTACATTTATATTTAATTTAATGTATTGTTTTATTAATGTATTAATTTATTATTATTATTTTATTTATTTTACTTTTACCACTTGTCAGTTTACCTATTTGATGCTATTTTGCACTTCTACTTCAATACATCTCAGAAGGACATTTTACTTTTTTTATTCATCAAAATTAATTTAATCGTTATTGTTTCTACTTTACAAATTGTCTACCTTATTAATTTGATGCATGACCGTTTAAAAAAATATATGTATTATTTATATTTCATCCTTTTTCTTGTCCATCCTTGAATGCTGAGTGGCTCAAAACCTTAAAAAATGCATTTTTAATAATGGAACATTTGACACTTAATGTCTTTATGTTAGTAGTTTTTATCTAAAGTACAATTCAGTCAGCAGCCTTTCACTCAAACACTGTGGCACTATTTACAATGTCTTCTGTCATGTAATCAACCAATCAACTAGTTTTGTTTTGATCCAGAGACCATACGATTAAATGAATAAAATAAAACTAGTACATGCAATCTGTGATCTGTAACACATAATATTCTAGTTTTGTGATCCTGAGGATTTGAAAAAAATACTCAACAACTCTTTGAATGATCATCTCAAATTTATTTGGGGACCTGAAAGTGCAAACATGAACAGTGATGTTGTGAAGTGGGTGAAGTCAGGTTTTACAACAACCAAAAAAATGAAACCTTTAAATGTCCTCAGAAATGGTGCCTAAAAGAAATACAAGCTATTTGAAAAACAGCCAAATGTGATTGCATAATCCATACAGTAAACAAACATTCACAATAACAGTAATTTCTCACTAAACTAAGGGCGGCTAAGCAGAGTGACGGGTCCATACAGCCACAGCGGCAGAAATCAAATCCAAAGTTACAGAAACATCATTTAAAGAAGTACTATGTGAACGTCGTGGAGGGACATGTAGAGGTATTTTACCAAATGCACAGTTCATAGTGAAACATAACCTAACTAGATAAATGAACTAAGTGGATTTCAAACACTTAGAGGGTTTATACTGATCCTCTGAGTTGAGAAAACGGACGGGTTTGACAAATGTTTCCACTAGATGACATCGTGTTATGATATGGAAGAACGTTGATTGAGAGACGTCAGATAAAGACGGAGTAACCGGCCTTACACTTCCTGTTTAGGCATAACTTAACCATTCCTTCACTTACTTAAAGCTCCTGTGAGGAACTTTCTACTTTGGCGCCCCCCTGTGGACAAAGTTATACCTGCACCTTGCAGATTTTGTCCTGTACATGTGTAAGTTATTTTTTATGACAAAAAATATCCTCCTGCAACAAACAGTCAAATATTTCACTCATTAAAAATATTTACGTGTTGTCAACCAACTCATCTGACACCTACCCACGCTTAAAAATTGCAAACATTTAACTTCCTCCCTCTTCAGACCGACCCCCTACCTTTGTACTGTACCTGCCTGTAAGACCACTTCTGCCACGTAACTATTTCTGACATTGATCCTAAACATCACCACGTGTGTGTACCAACCTCTACCCTCATAACTTTAACTTACTGAACACTTCTCCTAACCAAGTCTGCAAAATATTCACATCAATATTGAACATTCATGGCAAACCAATCACATACTACTTCACTGCTCCTTTATTGTCTCCATAGAAATGTTAATCAACACCTCAAATACATCAACAGCATAGCTCTGTAGTAGAAGAGTCCACGTGGCCAAGGAGCTGAAATCCTATATTTATTCGTTTGGTTTTTATTTTATTTATTTATTTATTTAAAGGGACAATGCCTATTAATGAACATTTCAGTGCACCATCCATGTAAATATGCCAGAGTTAGCCATTAGGCAAATTTTCCATCCATTGCCCCCTGGCTATATCAGGCAAGAATGTTACAAACCCTCCAATAACAATATTCCAAGAAGCACCCAGCCACAACTCATCCTTAACTTCAAACGTAACCAGCTACCTTCTCTTTTCAAACTTACACCACTGCTGTCAGTCACTTCTACACCTTACAGTATCCAGATGTGTAACCAATCTCATCAACCAAAGTAAATAAACAACACAAACAAGACAGTCATTAACAAAGTCCAGCCTAAAAGCATCAAATCAACTAAATGAAAATTAATATTCTGACATAACTACAGCACACACCGGTCAGGCTGATTTAATCTTCCATGCCATAAAGTTTTTGTATCTAGTGAAACATTTGTCAAACTTTTAAGAGTTGCTCAAAGGAAGAAGAAACCTTTTTTTTTAAGTCTTCTTGGTGGGAAGTTTTTTGGAGTGTCAAATAAAAAAAAAAGACAGAAGTCAAGAAAATATAAATCTACATCACACTTCCTCATTTATCCTTTTTTATTCTTACAGTTAAAACTACTTTTACTTTTTTATTTTAGCACAGCATTTCTCTACAGCTGTGTAAATCTGGGAAGTTACAACAGCGAATGTTTTCTGGTAATAGTTGCCTATCAGGTAGAGAGGGTTATGAAGAATCAGTTGCACAGAGAACTACTTATGATCATGACACACATTTTATATGAGACACCAATTATTCTCCTACAGTACATGAATAGTTTGAAATGTGGTCGCCATAAGTCTCTATTTCATTTATGTTTGCACAATAAAACATTACAGTTAGAGAAATAGCAGGAAAAAAAATGTGCACATAAATATGTAAACCATTCCAAAAACGCTTGACTTCACAGGAATTTATGCTACTCAGTGGTCGGCTAATTAAAGAGACATTTAAATCACCTTTTTAAAAACTAATTTTAATACTTTATCAGTGCAAGAACATCAGTAACTTCTCCATCGTTAGCACCACCACACGTCCTCCTGCTTCAACAGCAGGTTGGACGTTTCATGGAGACGTCGAAGTATCTCGACCTCGCATGAGATACTTCTGTGCAAATGCTATGCTTTAAATCTAAACACCACCAAGCAGTGGTTTAGTCTGTTTGTGCACAAGCTGTATACCTTGTCTGTTTCTCTGCTACAAAATAAACTGGGATATACGTATATAAATATATTTTTTATAATCCACAATATTAAATATAGTTGTATTTTAGTTTACTCTTAACAATGCACTCAATCTTTTCAATGCACAAATAAAATAATTACATAAAAATAAAACTGAGAAAGGACTTTGGACGTCAGACCTACATGCCCCCTGAAGTTACAGTGGTTATGGAGCCTTCAGTCCATACTTGCTGTCTGACAAGTCACTGTAAGATAACAAAATTAGCATTTCAATTCCTTTAGGATTAAAATTCACAATATCATCAGCATAGCTTTGAGTCCTCTACTCCCTAACTTCACAATATTCCCTGTATTTGCTTTTAGAGTGTGCACATGTTAACAAAAACGGCATGAACTAATAACCAATAAGTGGCGCCCTCTATTGACAATGTAGGGCTACACTTTTGTGACCACAGCTAGCTTTTTTTTTTCTCCATGGAGAAGACATCAAAGAATCACTCATGTGGACTGTGAAGAGGTGCACTTCAAAACCATCAGATACCCCTTTTCCACCAATGCGAACCTGGTTCTAGTTCCGGGCTGGTTCGAAGCTGGTTCAACTTGCGAACCAACTTGGCACCAGTTTGTGTTTACACCCGCTGGAGCCTGTGGAAGAGCTACGTCATGACGTCACTTTTACATGACCGCTTTTCCCTCACATTAACAACGTTGGCGGACAACGTAGCACACTTGCAGGTGTTACTCCTGGCTTTTCGTAATTGCATGAGGTCCAGAAGAGAACTTATCCAACTTTACCAACACTTCCGTGCTACTCGTCATGCTTTACATGGACAGCGACTTCATATGAGAAGAAAGGATCCACCCATTTTCACGGCAACCCCGCCTCTCGCCCCTGATGTACTCAGTTTGCAGTTCTAGACCAGCAAAGAGTTGGTGCTGCTCTGGAACTTGTTTTCCTGGCCGGGAGCCGGTTCTCTCACAGTTTAAACATAAAAACTGGTTCTCAATTGAGCTCCGGCTCAGAACCAGCCATCAAACTGCCTCAGTGGAAAAGGGGTAACAGTGATTTCTTTAGCACCAATGACGGAGTAAAATAAGAGAGAATTCAACAGAAGACGGCTAACTGGCTAACCTATCAAACAACCATACACATTATTATCACATTTTTTATAGAGCTGGTGTTGAACTTATCCAGGTGTAAAAACAGTACTCAGCCACAATAACCAAATAATGAGTACTAAATTGATATCAGTTGTTCCACAATGTTGGCATGCAACAAACATTTACACCTTCGAGTTTGAACACAATGGTTCCAACATCCCATCATGGCCAGGACCAGTTTGACACAACTGATAACACCATGTTATCAGTGTGTGTGTGTGCAACAATCATAAAGCACTTGCTTGACTAATCTCTGCCAAGACAGAAGTGCATTTAAGGTGACTCTTTTAACAAGAAGAACACAAAATAAAATCAACAATTTCTTCTTCTTTTCACCAAACCAGTGACGAAATCTGAAATAAAATACTCTTAAACGGCTGACATTAACGGGCAGCTCAAAGATGTAACGCTATATTAAATGATAGTTGTATTTAACTTTTATAAAAATACTTTGAATGAGTCAGTTTTACCTTCGAGCGCCTCTTCAAAGTGCACGACCCTGCTACCCATCAGGACTGGAGCTACATGATAAGCCTTATACGTAAACAACTTTATTTTAAAGTGGAATATTATTATATCGTCATTTAGAGACACCTTGATGTTTAGAAATCCAAACGGGAATCCCAATCATATTAAATAAAGTCTATTTGGTCCAGTAATGCTGGAAACTGGTGAGCTAGTAGCTTTAAAGCACCTAGCTTATTGATTGCACGTTTTTAAGCAGTCATGGTAATTTTGCTGTTGCTTAATACACTTAAACTGCCCGTCCAAAAAAAAAAAGTTGCAACCTGGATGAAACAAAGCGAGTAATTAAGAGCCTCCGATTGGATAATTACTGCAGTGATGAAGATGTTTCAGCTGAGTAGCTTCTCATTTCTTAAACAACCATGTCGGAGGTTGTATCCTGGAAAGGATGTGAATCTGTTTCAGAAGGGTCAGATTATCGGCCTGCATCAAGCAAAGAAAACAACTCAGGAGGTTTGCTAGGGAGCATTAAGGTTGGACTCAGGAGCAATGGAAGAAGGTCATGTGGTCTGACAAGTCCAGATTAACCTGGTTCCAACGTTAGAAGAGAGGCAGATAAATGATCTAGGGATGCTGCAGTTGGTCAGGTCTAGGTTTAGCAATGTTATGCGCACAAAGAATGAGGTCAGCTGGGCCTCATGCACAACGACTTGCATGGATTTCCTACTGAAACACGGCGTACACTCAAAAATATCCAGATGTATGAATCTGTGCTCAAGGATCAACAGCTGTATAAACAAGCCTACGCCAGCCATGAAGTTGGCGTGAGACACCGCTCATTTCCACGGTCATTTCACTCTTGATGCAGCTGAACTTTGCCGTGAAAAAGAGCGTACGCCACGTTTTTGTGTGTACCCTTTGTACATGAGGCCCCAGGTCTTTCCATCAGTAGAGTTTTTCTTCCCTGAGGGCACCGGCATATTCAAAGATGACTTCAAAGATGACTTCCAGGATTCATCGGACTCACATTGTGAAGACATCATTTTCACACATGGATTTGCCACCACAGAGTCCAGACCTCAGCCCCTTTGAGAATCTTAAGGATGTGCTGAAGAAGACTTTGCGGAAATATAACTCAACTCTGGACGAAAAGAAATCTGACATTGCAGAAGCTTATCGAAACGATGCCATAGTGAATGCACGCCGTACTCGAAGCTAAAGGCGACCCAACGAAATATTAGTGTGCAACCTTTTTTTTTTTTGGGACGGGCAGTGTATTATTCAGTGATCGTGCTTCTGAGGGGTTGATAGTCTTAAAAGTGCATGGAGGCAACACTCAGGAGGGCTTTCAGTACATGCCTATTCCCCGTATCCATCACTTCACAGTACATTTCTCGTCATATATCATGACTAATACTTAAAGTGTTCATTTCAAATCAAAGTAATACATTTATTAAACTATATTATGATTGTCTTTTTCACCATCAGCATAAAAAAGAAGTAAATAAATAAAAATAAGAGCTGGTTTAGTGTGCAAACAAATTTAGAGGTAGAGTCCAATAAATCCTATCCTATCATCTGTATCCTGAAGATGCTGGGTTTTAAAGAGCAACATCAACATGTGACATTAGTGTTCTGGTGAACTCTCCTCTTCTCTCTGTGTCAGTGTGTAGTCTGGTTGTCTTCTTCTTTTAGATAAAGTGCTTGTGTGTCTCCGTAGCTTCTACACTAACCGTAGTTCACATGTCCCGGGTAGTGCAGAGTCCCACCCTGAAATCAGTTTCCCAAAAGCACCATAATAACGCAACTGCACCCGATTAAATGGATTATATGTATCACAAAATAAAGATTCACTAATTTTCAAAAGGTAAAAGTGAACATTTGTGACAGCACTATTTATCCTCGGATATGGAGCACGATGCAGAACACTGTTTTGGAAATCTTTAAGGGGAGAGACCATAAATTTGACATAAATCTGATCTGAATGAATTCTTGTGCTTGTTTCTTTAAAAGAAGAAGGGAGGAAACATTCCTGTTCTTCTCCACCACAGTCTCTGATTTGACTTTTGATCTATTTTCTGACATCTAAACACTCATAACTTGTTGTATCCTGATTTTTTTTATCATAAACTTTAACACTGTGATGTTTTTGGTATCTGAATACCAAGTTTACACTTAAGGTTAACTTACTGACACTAGCTGTAGTGTTTCCACGATGAGGCTATATTTCATATTTGTATCTGAATGGAGAGGTTTAGGTGCCGTGTCCACTGCCGCCGTGTTTTGTGCTGGTAGCGCCTACGACCTCAATTTCAGAGCGCTTCATCCGGCAGCACTTCCATTCCCTAAGTAGTGACCGATAGGTCTGTTTTGAAATGCTCTGTGCTCTTTATATACTTGCTTTCATCCAATAACATTTCATCAAGAAACTGTAAAAAACTATTGATAGAAATCGTGTCATAGCATTAGCAGCAGCTCTAAACTTGGAAATTATACCCTGAAAAAACGGGATAACTTTTCTCCTCTAAACTGACCTCCGGCATTGTTGTTGACAAAGTTGATTTCAGAAGTCCTGTACCTTCTTGATTCTGATTGGTCGGTAATCAAGAAGTGACATTGATGACTGCAACGTTGTTCCAAAAGTTGAACTGTTTTCAACTAAGAGCGTTGCGACGAAAATCAGCAGACAATGAGGGTGTTGTTGTGCTGAGGATGCTTGATCACATTTAGTTTGAATAGAAAACAGAAGCTGCAAGTGCAAAAAAACGTTGATAGTGGACATGGCACCTTATCCAGTGCTGAACTCTGTTCACACTAAACACCTCATCCCAGTTGTGTTTTACATCCTGCTTGTAAAGTTCACGAGTTGACAGTCTCTTCAGATAATCGGTTTAAAAGAGGACTACTTTAGAACGGGGTTTAGACAGCAGACTATGAGCGTTGGACTTGGTTGTCACAGTTACTCCAGTGGTTAAAAATGCAGCTAATGTTTTAAATGAAATGAATTAATCTGAACTGAAACTACTTTAAAATGCTTTCAGATTTCTTCCAGTTGTTGCTTTTTGGTAACATTTTTGGATGCTGTGACTTTGTACCGGTTTAGGAAGTCT
The DNA here is from genome assembly GCF_009762535.1 of Notolabrus celidotus. NCBI lineage: Eukaryota > Metazoa > Chordata > Actinopteri > Labriformes > Labridae > Notolabrus > Notolabrus celidotus. The sequence continues at coordinate 3,743,348 of NC_048273.1, read as the reverse complement.
GAGTACTAAAACTGTATCTGAAATTCTCATAAGGTGTAAGCACTAACCGGTGCTCAGTTAACGCCTGGTAGAAGTGTCCATGTTGGTGTCCTCAGTGCTGATACGGTGAAGCTTTGGGAAAGCGCCATACGGGTGGCATGCTGGTGTGTCTCAGCTGGGCTGCTGGCTGAGAGCAGGCCAGGCCAGGGTTACATTCAGCTGCTGGTTGTGTTGGATCAGGGATGTGTGACGGTAGTGAAGGACCAGCTCTCTCAGAGAAGAGTAGAGGTAGTACGGCTCGGCAAAGCCATACCCGGTCGACGTCCTGTAGATCACACAGTGCTTCACATCCCCGTCCACGCTGCACGAGGAGAAATCTGATCACTCTCTCTGCACTTCTATCATTTTCTATCATCAATAATCTGAATGTGAAACAGCTCAATGATCAGAGGGTACTCACACAACAGAGCAGGCAAAGGAGCCTTTCTGAGTCTGGCTGTCTCTGATAAGAAAGGTCCCGTCCCTCCTCCCCTTGAGCAGTTCCTCCGCCTCCTTCCGTCTCATACCTCCAGCGTACCAGCTCCGCTCCTCCTGGTGGCTGTCATCTGCCAGCGTGTACGGGCTAAAAGATAGTTTTAGATTAGTCATGTTTTTGTCCTTTATCTGATGCCTTGGTAGGCCATGCCACTAAATTATGATCGTTGATTATACCAAAATAAAGAAAAGTCTTAAGTGTACACATTGAGGTGTATAAAAAGCAATACCAAGGTTAACTATTCAAACAGTTAGAAAGCTTTTGTTTTCATGCATTTAATCTTATGTGTTAAAACGTTGGATAAATGAGGATACTCACTCTTCTTCTTCATTCCTGAGGCCAAGCCAGTCGTTGATCTGACTCTGTCTGGTGCCTTGCTGTGTGAGCCATCTGAAACAGAGACCAACCACAGTAACATAAAAACACTTCTCTGTTAGATCACAAAGATTCATAAAATATAGTTAATGGTGAAATATTGTTTTTCAAAATGAAGCCATCACACAAAGATTTTTCAAGAGGGATGTTACAGCTGTTGAATTGTAGAACACAAAAAGATGCTGAGGGTTGAACTTACAGCAAGTATTGATCTCTGATCTTCCTGAGCTGCACGAGGTCGGGCTTCAGGCTGTTCATCTTCCTGTCGACCTCCATGTGAGCCAACGCCTTCATCCTGAGCTCCTCCTCCAGCTTCTTTTTGCTGCTGTGGATCTCCTCCACCCTCGACTGCAGCTCATCCGGATTTTGAATCCTTGCAGCACAAAGTAGAACCAAGGAAAGAGAGTTAGCTTGTTGTTGTAAGTTGTGAGCATGCTTAATGAAGAGCTAGACGGGGTTGGTATGTTGAAGCGTACTTGTTAGTCTCTGTGCTGCTGTCTAACGTGAGGAACATGTCGATGTATTCTTTGCTGTAACGTTCTTGCGTCTCACACTCCTCCTCGAAGATTCGGATGATTTCACTGAACGCCTCGATGGCTGTCCGCTTGCTCTGTAGCTCCTGGGAAAGAAGGAGAGGAAACATCTTGACCTTTTCATTCTAGGCAGAGAAAACCAGGAGAATAACATCAACTCAAGTTTTAACGATCAGGATGCTCGTGTACCTGGGATGTTTGGTTGAACTTTTCGTACAGATGGTCGTACTCTTTGCTCTTCTCTCTGTATTGCTCCTGGAGTATCCTCAGTTGCTCTCCAACTGCATCAATGTCAACTTCCACCACAACCTGCTGCTTCGAGGACGAGAGTGTAATGTATTTGGGTCCATTGAAATTTTTAAACCCTTTAAACCTATTTGATGAAGACTATATCTTTCTAATACAAGAGTTGACAAAGCTTGTAGCCTCATTCACCAACCTGCTGGTATCTGGATAAGGGGTAGAGTAGCCGTGTGTCCAGTTTAGAGTTGTATTGGGCCAGAGACTTCTTTTGGTAGTGCTGAATCAGGTCTACCAAAGAGGGGAAGCCCAGCGGCTCAGAGAAGCCATACTTTCCCCCATTATGGAAGATCTTAATCAGTCTGTTTGTGCCATCTTTTCTGCAAAAGTTAAAGCACAACTGTCAGACAAAGCCACTGGGATCTGGAATCCTCAGATTATATTTGCATCTATGAGCTATGCCGTGCAGCAGCGGGCAAGAAGGGAGCTACCGCGGCTGCATGGAGGGGGAGCTAAAGTGTCATCTGTTAGGAGGTATTTCACACGTGCTGTGCCAACAAGTTCTGTAGCTACTTGTAATTTCTGCATGCCAGTGTTTATAGGGATGGCAGTAACGGTTCAAAATATAACACAAACAAATTAATCAAAGCTCCAAAAATAAGACCTCAGGTATCAGATCATGAGTTGATACCCATAACCCAAGTTTAGATATGAGGACTGATGAAGTAGAAGTGGCAGTACACATTGTCCCTCATCTTTTTCAATCTAACGTGAAGTTTTCTGACTTCTATGTTTTCTTTAATAGTTTTAATACTCTCAACCACCCAGCAAGACCAACATCTTAGACTAGAACTCAGCAAATATTCAGATTTCCTTCATATTAGATCTGCTGGTCGGTGGACATGTCACATGCCTTGTGTGCTTCCAGAAATGTAATTGCCCCTGCAGAATTCTAGCACAAGTGTTCACTGTGCGAGATATATTTACTCTGAATTCAGACGGGAGCAGCCGGTCAGCATCATGTGTGTGGGATCAGTGCTGGATGAATTTCAGATGTGGAGATAGGAGGGGAATTTCTTAAAGCGGTTTATCACAGATGTTGTAGGAGCTATGTTTCAGATATTTGATTATTTTTACATTAATTAATTAATTTATTGTTATTTCATTTAAGGCCTAGGATTAACTTTGATGCCTTAGGTGTTATTAGTATATTTCGTTTCTCACTTCTATAGGTTCATTGTTTTGCACCGGGTGACGTGTATATAGATGAGCAGATAAGATAGTAGGGGCGGACACCGGGGAAGGTGAACGTTTTTTTACCGGGAGATTTCAAGGCACAAAGACGTTTTAGGTTGTAAAATAAACCTCCAAAATACTGCATACTTGGCTGGACATTGGCAATCTTTGGACGCCGTGTAAGATCCACTCTCCCCCTGCACCATGGCCGGTTTTTGATTAGAGTTTTGTAAAGTTGACCAAGTCAAATAGCCACTACAGATGTTATTGCAATGTCTTCAACACCCCTGGATGCCAATACCCAACCAACCACTCCTTTTCCTAATCAACTATTGGACTAAAGTACTTCAGGCCTCATGTGTTGTCTACACTGTATCCATCCTGTCACGTGTAGTGAGGATTTCTATCACTCACAGCCCAACAAGTGTTTAAAAGTACAGATTTTAAGAATGAGAAAAGCTTGGGGTCAAAGTTAGTGTCACCAAAAAGGAGCCGAGAGTGAGAATGATAGTTTAGACAGCTTTGGACGAAAGTGAGACAGATCACTGAGGAAACAGGAAACACAACAAAGACTCATCCTTTCCCGACAGGATGTTATGAAGACTGCTCTGAACTAGAATGAACTAAGCTTTGTGTCCCAAACCTGCTCTGCCCTGAGTCAGATATAAATAGAAACAATAAAAGATACTATATAAACTAAATGCACACTGGCAAACATCACACAGTCACATGTTTACATAGGGCAAAACAGAAATGTATGCTGCTTCAAACCAGCTGTATTGGAAGGGACAAGCTCAGGTCTTAAAATATGAAGCTCATGCGGAAGTGCTAAAAACTGCAATTCCTTGAGTGTCCACTAGAGGCTTGCTGCAGAAACGCCAGAAACCACATACACACCCATTCAAAGAAGACGATCTTTACAGCAGAAATAAACATGTTTACAGCTTGGTTCAAAAAATGTGTTCATTTCTCTATCGGCACACACTGTAGGGAGGTTGACATATTTCAGAACTTGTCATTTTATAAGTTATTAAACGTACAAATTTTGCCCAAATAAGGTCATGGCCTACTTGATTGACCGGTGGGCACCCTGTAGCTGTTAAAGTAAAGGCTAAAGGCCCGCCTCTTTACATCACAATAGCTCGGATGAATCAGCTTTAAAACAGGGCTTCAGCAACAGAAGGTTGATGGTCTATAGTAAGGAACCAAGGTAAACGGTGCAAACATGATAACATATAATCCATCAGCTATGTGAACAAGTCATAACACTGTAAAGCAGTTACCTCAGTGTTAGCGTGTATTCCCCTTTAACCCTGCTGGAAGCATCTCGAACCAGAAACGTCCCATCAGGAGTGTTCCTCATCATCTCATTGACCTCCTCCCTGCACAGCCACAGAGAAGGAAACATTTCAGTGAAACATGTCAGAGTGTTAGGTCAACAAATACCAGATTAATACTCTAAAACAAACAATCCACTAAACATTTTCACATGTTAATACCTTGAGATATTTCCCCAGTACCATTCTGCCTCCGATAGATGGTTCTCAGTGTTGGACCCACATGCTGCCATAGCTTTGGTTATTTTGTTCTTGGATTGAATTTCTGAACAAACAGATACGAAAACAGAATAAAATAAAAACACATAGAGTATTTTTTTACTTATTCTCTTTTGAGGTATTAAACTTAAGAGCTATTAAAGATAAACAGCAAGTAAAGTCCGATTTAAAAGACATAAAAAGTCAAAATGAAAAAGCAGGAAATGATTAACAAGTACAAAGAAAGTAGATTCTCTTATTGTCGTACAAAAGTCATCAAATATTCTTCAAGAGTTGTTTAACACCTGTGATAAGCAGAACAGAGAGATGCTGTAGAGTACCTCCTTCCTTTGCGATGTTAGTCCTCGGAGCAGGAAGTACATCGTCATGATCCACAGAGGAGGAAAGCTCCTGCAGGAATGCTGTCAAGCTGCAGGACTGAGCCCCGCTGTCGTTCTGCCCCATCTCCGGCTCCAACGGCTCTGCAATATCAACCATACAGTCACCAAGTGCTGCTCCCGGTGTTAGTTGAGGCCAGCCTATAAGTGGCTAACTGCACTTTGTGGCTGCTCAGCACACACTGCTGGCCCAATGACAGGGACTCCAGGGACTCCAGGGAGAGATATCGTTGTGTTGCTTGGTCTTGCACCATGCCCGAGATTCTGTTCAGGCTAGTCTGCTGACAGGTGACACTGTCTGACTGCCTAAAATACCAGAATGGGCACTCCTCAACGATCAGGCACACTCACCCGGACTCTGTGCTGCTTAGTGCTTGACCTCGCCTTGCCTTGCCTCTTCTCGCCATGCCTCATCTTGCCTAACAAACAACAGCTGTCTGCAGTGAGATGGGGTTTTGGCCCAAAGAGCTGGACCTGATATCCTTCTGTGTCTGTGTGTTTGTGCTAATGTGGCATCAGGGAACCAGGGTAAGGTGATAACCTGTCCTTCGGGCATTTCCTGGCAGCATTGCATCGATGTCATTGTTTGTGTTTACCAATGTGTGGCTATGCACACATTCACCAGTATACAGTATGTGCATGGTGAGGGGCGTGCTGTTAGCAGTTGATGTAAATCATCCCTTCAGCACTTGTGGTGGCATGCCTCGAGGTGCATTAAATCACTGCTGCAGAAGGAACTTTATGTTTCAGGAATCATACGTATGCCGTTGTAAAATGAGAACGGGGGTAAACCCATTAACTCGGGTCGCACCAAGACTGGGGCTCTCCGTCAAAACCTGCTCTAGATTACAGGAAAAAAACGGATAGAAGTACGTTTCTCTTGGAGTTTGAGAAATCTTCAAAAGAGACAAAGTCAAAAAAAAAATAATCAGCTACTTCAATAATCAGTTGTAAGTCGTAGGTCTTAACAGTTACAGTATCATTATTAAAATCTTTGGTTTCAAACTGATGGTAACATAAAGCTGTTAATCTGAAGATATCAAATTTGTTTTTTTTGGGAGTTTTTAAACTTTATTTTTGTGGTTTTGTAAGAAATATATAACGAACCATACAGAAAACATTGCATGTTCATATAAGTCTTCCAGTTCTTCCAATATTTTTCACCTTGTTCGTTGCATGTCTTAGAGTAAAGGAGAAGGTCAGTTGTTCAATACAATAAACTTCTTGGATAATCTTGCCATTAAGTGATTGTTGGGGATTCTTTATTCTGCCATTTCCTTGTCATGGCATTTTTTTTAAAACCATATAATAGTATCCGTAATAAATATCTGTCCTGCCTTTTTACCCCAGTTGGTACATTTCCCAAGTATATGACGCTGAATTTAAAATCAAACTCTGAGGTGATCATTGATCTGATCACGTTTGCATCAAACCAGACATGCCCAAAACATGTGAGAATGACCCGCTGATAAACAACCACACACCCTGCAGCACTACTAGCAATGTGTTTCCAGGTAAATTCTCTCCAAAGATCTGAGCTTGAGGTTTAGGACTATGTCTTACATGTTTAACCATTCCTATGCAGCTAACTTCATGTTTGCATCTTTCTCCTGTCTTGATTTGATGTACATTGTGGAAAGAACCCTCTCACATTGTAAAGATGAATACATCAACTGAATAAATCAATTGCTTGTTCGTGTTCCATCAAATTAAGTTTTGAGAAAAATATTATGGAATTATTATTTTTTATTTAAAAAAAGCTGCAATTAGGGATATCCGATCTCAGCTATCGTATCAGAGCTGATCTGGATGTTTTTTAATTGATCCGTGATCGGCATTTTGAGCCGATCATCTCATCCGATCATTTACGTCCGCTATCACTGACACAATTTGAAGAACTCAAGCCGTGATTTAAATGTTATTGTAGAACTCACATGAGCACCGCCAGACACATTACAGAAAAAACATCTGCTCTACGCACCCTACGGTAACTCTGCAGGGACATATGGGTCACAAAGGCCAAAACAAACCAAACACAGGACAGTCTGTTACATTAGCATTAGCAACCTCATGGCTAGTGGCAGCTGCCGTTCTCTATACCAGCATGTCGCTCCGTAGCTAGCGGCATGCAGCCGGACGTGTTTGGATCTCACTGGATGTTGCCGTTGTGAATCACGCACTGTCTCGTGAGAGTTGCATTCAGAGCAGGATTTAAGCGCGCTGTAATGCATGCACACCGGTTTTGTGGGTCTCATACAGCAGAGCTTGTAAAACAGATTAAATTTCTACAACAATGCTAGCTGGATTAAGTTAAATTGAATAAACATGACATATTTCAGTTATTTCTTTAATTACTTATTTTTGTTAAAGGAAAAAAAACTGTGCAGCTCACCTCTCTTATCTCTTGGGCAACTATTATCTTGGCAAACACAAGTATCGGATCAGGACTCGGTATCTCCAAATGTTCAATACTTAAAAATCGGGACATCCTTAGCTGCAATAAATTGGTCTAGTGATGCAATGATTAAATGCGATGCAGTGTTGCAATTAATCAAAGGACAACTGATGCTTACCGCCGATGAAATTAATAATTTTGTCATTTTTTGGGCAAATATATGAATAAAATAACCGTTTATTCACATTTATCAACCAAACATTAATTCTAATTTGCAGATTAATTGATTATTAAAATGACTGCTTCTTGAAACCCTAAGTTTGTAATCAAGTAACAAGCAGACTGGTCAGCATTAAAATTTTCAGCAATTACAAAATTAAGATCCTCCAGGATTTGTTAGAAATGTTGTGACTAAATATTAAACTTAATGTGATTTATGATAATTGATTTATATTCTGATAGCAGTGCATTATAAATTGAATGAATTCTCAGGACAGCCTGATTGTCTTAAAGCTTGTTAAAGTCAGTCATTGCTTGGCTTAGACATTTTTAAAGATTTTTTTAGAATAATATTACAGATTAAATTCCAACATAACGTCTAAATGATTAAATTTATAGCAGTATTGAAACTAGAATTTTACCTTGAACTGCTGGTGAAGGCTCAGGCCTGGTATCCACTGATGTGTCCTCCTGCCGTTGTGATTGGTTGAGCGGTGATGACGTCGTATCAGGGACGACAGAGTGGAGCTCGGGATTATCCAGCATATGGTTGGTGCCCTCGTTGATGACCACATCATCATCCCTGAGATGAAGGGATGCTAGTGATGATGTTGTGAAATCAGCCGGCTGAAGCTCGCTGTCCTCAGCGCCGTCTTTGCCGTTGTAAGCTCCGCGCTGGAAACGCTCCTCTGCCATTCTCACAACACACTCTGAATAGTCCCGCTAGGTTTTATTGAGGTGATGAAGCAGCAGAATGGAAGGTGCCAGGGTGCTGTTGATCACATACTATCAGCTTACAGTCCCACTCATGGCTGAAGACAGGAAGGGGGATTGTGCAGAGTTCACGGCTGTCCTGTATTGTGGAAGTAAAGTGCATTCCTTAACCTGGACCACTGGGTTACTGTCGTCACAGAGCAGAGTGGTGACATTGTCAGAAGATCCTGTGGGTTCACTTCGATAAACACAGCGGTCTATACTCAGTCTGTTGTCGGCCCAAAAAGATGCATACCTTGGTATCCAGAAAAACCATAGGTGTTTACTGCACAGCCGAGGGCCTGCTCTCAGGAAACCTTGACATTAGTTATTGAGCTGTAGACCCACCGGAGAGTAAACGACTGTATCATGTTAATCTGATGTCTTCATCCAGGACTTGCACATCATCGTATGTTGAGAAACCTAAAAAAAAAAAAGGCACAGAGTTCAAAAATTAGGGGTTAGATCTTTTCTTCAACATTTAGCATTGGGTGTCATTTATTTTTAATAACCCTAACCCTTCACACAAGATATCTAGCTATTTTTAGAAGTCAAACCTTGAAGTATAACTCTTGTGTGTTTCAGACTTCCTGCTCAGTGTGGCAGACATATAATGCACTGAAATGTTCAACACCATGGTTCTCTGTTAGGTATTTGGTAGCCTAAGAATAAGATTATTATTGAAATAGTCTGACTTCTCTGTGACATTTATAGTGTCCAGTATCCATTTATAAATCTGGTTTGATGTATATAAAAAAGGAAATGCTCCCAGTTCCTTCCAGTCCCCAGTTGTGAAACAGAATTGAAAAAAAAAACTATTAATTAAATAATATAAAATTTTTAAAAAATTCAATTTAATTTTTTCAATACAATTTATAAAATAATAAAACTATATATTTTTTAATAAATGTATTATTTTATTTTATTATTATTTTATAAGTTTTATTAAAAAAACACTGAAAAAGTATTTTTACCAAAGCCACATCAAAACACTTCTTTTTTTTTTTAAATCAGTTTGCATGATAAAATGCCTTTTTTCAGTTTCAATTTTTTTATTATAACAAATGAACATTTCTGTTTTACACCCGTTTTTATAAAAGTGTTTGATAAGATACATTTAAATCCCAAACTACACGCATCGTCCCCGCTTCATGATCGCTGAGATTAAGAGGAGCAGAATCCTTAGAGATCAAATTTTGTGCACAGCTTCTGATATTAAGCAAAGTGAATCTAAGTAAAAAAACAATCTTTCAGAGGCAGTTTCTACCTTGCGAGGGATCCTGAATGGTAAATAAAAACTAATTAAAACAGCCGTGTTTAAATGAGTCTCATTGAGCATTTGGATGTAAATGTAGGATGTTAAATTGGTGTAGAAATATCTCTTTTCTGCAGAACCGATCAAATCTGCTCGACCAGTCATATTAAGAATCCACTCCATTATTTACACGTTACATTCCAATGAAATCTAGATCTGTACTTTATTATTTAATTATGTAATCTGCAAGTAAAGTAGGTTGATGTACAGAATTAAATAAGATTTTGCTTTTTGTGAAGTCTGTGTCAAATTTTCAAAATAAGAATAACATTGTGAAATCATTAGAATCAATACATGTTGAAGAATCTGTGAGGACTACGAGGATGGGGGTTAGTCAGCGCTTTTATACCGTCCCAGAGCCTGTTTGATTAAAATGCTATCCAATGGATATAAAATTTGGATTTGAGGTCTACATGATAAACATTCATGACTGTACTTAATTTAAAATTCCCTTAAATCAAGCAAAGGTTTTACCTGAAAATTGTATTAACAGAAAAAAATACAGCGTTGTTTCTTTTTATAGATCACTGCGCTACGGTTATAACCGAAGTACAAACACGGCTCTTCAACAACTTAAACTTTCACGTTGGAGTCGGGAGATTTCTTGGAATGTGGTTTGTTTTTTAAAAATGATCGCAGCATAAAAAAAGCTTTTTTCGTGAATTCACGTGAAAATGAAACATTTGGGATCACCATTGGGATCGGTGGAAATGGCGTCATCATCAAATAATCCGAATGGTGCGCAGCCATTAAGTCTTTATGGCTCTTCCCATAGAGGCAATGGAAGATCCCGAATGAAGTCCTGTGCTTTTAACATTTAAACCCAATATTTCATGTCTTTATGAAAAAGCCTCCAGAAGACATCCATGTTGGACATCTTACTTATTTCCTTTAAAAAGTCATTATCACCTATTTTTGTTATTTAATGTGCATTTTTATGTTTATTGAACAGAACTTAGTGTGTTGTAATGAAACCTAATCAAAAGCATGCAGTTTGCTTGGCTGTCGAACGATCACTTAATTGTTGGACCCATGAGGAGAAGCCCTTGTATGAAGCATTTCCGACTCTCCAAAATCCCGTTGCGTATGTTGCAAACAGCGCTTTACTTTCACAGAATGCCAGGTGATAGAAATCAATAACAGATTTGTCAATATCTCATCCAAAAACCATTCCTGATGGTTTTTATGTTGCTAATGAAAAGTGTCCTCCATATTTGTTTTTGTCAAAATGTAGTCGTACGCCGCTATCGAACGGGATGGCTGATGTACGCCATATTTCCCCATCGCCTTTAAGCTTTCCATCGTCCTGCTCCTTGGCTGGGAATGATGAAGAGGTACGACGCCTAAACATGCACAGAACTTTCCAAATAGCAACTTCTGGTGTAGATAAAAGCCTGCAACGAAGACACATCATCAGTAAACTCAAAAAGGACAGGACGGTGTGCACCTACCTGGACCAAGAGAGAAGAGACCGGGCGGCAAGGGAAACCCAACATTTCACCGACATCCATGAAGCGGCAAAGAGACGTGGCCGGACGCACACGTGGCTCAGATCAAACCAACCACAGGCCTTGGTCCTCACGCCATCCTATGTCCCTCCACCCCCCCACTCGTCCTATCCCGTACCACCTCTCTTCTCGTGTCCTCCATCTTTTAAAGATCCACTCCATTTGGTTCTTATAAGTCAGCTCAGAGTTCCCGTGTCTCCACGATGACAGTCCTGTTGGTATTCCCCCTCATCTTCACCGATACATCTCACGTCCTCATGAAAAGGAAGCTTTTTCCGAGGCATGTCCCACTTTGTATTGACTTTGACATGCAAAGCAATGCAATGCAAAAAAACAACAAAAAAAACACTTCAGTGCTCGGTGCAAAATTTAAAAATATTTTAAAAATTTACATCTTAATAAGGATGAAAAAAAGCTTCTAAAATGTGAAGATTTTAGATCTCATGCATGTAAAAGAAATGCAGAAGTAGAAGAGCAGGAGCGCTCTCCGCGCTGTAACTCTTTTTCACAGTTTGAGAGCACAGTGTGTGGCTGCACAGTGGGGGGACAGGAGCATGAGAATGAGTCGGTGGGAAAAAAAACCTGCCTATATAAATAAATAAGGGAAGGATGCCACTGTTGCTATACAGAGCGAGGGGCTTAGCAGTCTCCTGAAATCCAATTGGCCGGCCTGTTGCCATGTGCTCTGGAGTCAGCAGAGATGCTGCTAACAAATCAAGGAAATGTTCTAATATTAGACTGTATGTATCTAGGCAGCGGGAGCCCCTGACCTCTCAACTCCGCCAGCGTTACGTTCCACTTCACAGATCAGCATAATGAAAGAAGTGGTGTGGAAGTAACTGGTTAAAAAAAAAAATGTTATAGCCGTGTAGACAAAACAGCAGACAGCCCCCCCTCCATCCCGACTTCCTTCATAATATTGCAGCCGGCACAGTTACCACACAGACGCGTCTTCTGTTGGATCTCTGGTATTTATGGTGCAGGGATTCATGGGGTTTCCTGCTGTACACATTTGCAAAGCATTCAGTTGGTCTGAATGCGAAAATATGTCAAATGCAAAGGTTCTGCTGCACTAAACTAGGTCCATGCATTAAAAATTTAACAAAATGAGACTGGTGAGTAAAAAAACAAAACATGCAGGAAATTCCTTTTCTGATTTTTGCTATTTTACAAAACCCTGCACCTCATATATATTCCACACAATATTAAGTCATGTTATTATTAAGCTATCTTTTACCATCTGTATGAGAGATGAACTGATTAATCTGGCAGAGCGATGGCATTTTGCAATAATCAGCATCAGTCAATTTCTGCACTGAGAAGGCTGATTTCTTTAAGTCTGCAGCCACTGCAGGCGGCCTCGTCACTGTGGTTGTTTATCCATTTTACATTCTGCATTCTGCTGCTTTTCCTCAGTTAACCGAGCAGCAGTCCTGACGTCCTGGATTTCAACAATTCAGAGACAGTTTGGCTCCCGGATTTCTGCCTGGTTCCTTATGGTGGACAACTGGGCCAGAAACTCATCACTGCTGGTCTGTCTCAGTGTGATCTGTCTGAAACCACGGGCTGAGAGCTGAGAGCTGAGAGTGTGGACCCCCATGAAGGAAGCTTTCTGGAAGTTCCCAAGTAAGAACATTTCAACTGAGCTAAGGTGTCTCCAGCTGTCCTATCCATTAGAGTTAAACATTTCCAAATAACATAACTTAAGTATGAATGTATGTATACATGTGTGAATGAATGTATGTATGAAAGAATTCATAAATGTATATATGCATGCATGCATGAATGTATGTATGTATAAATGTATGAATGTGTGTATGTATGAATGAATGAATGTGTGAATGTATGAATGTATGTATGATTGAATGAACTAATGAATGTATTTATAAAGTATAAATGAATGTATAAATGTATGTATGCATATATGAATGAATGCATAAATAGATGTATGCGTGTATGAATGAATGTATGCATGAATGTATGTATGCATCTATGAATGAATGCATGAATAGATGTATGAATGCATTAATGGATGTATGTATGTATGTATGAATGCATGAATAGATGTATGAATAAATGCATGAATGTATTTATGCATGAATGAATCTACGCTTGAATGCATATATGAATGAGTGCATGAATCTATGTATGCATCTATGAATGAATGCATGAATAGATGTGTGAATGAATGCATGAATGGAATGTATAGATGAATGCATGAATGTATGCATCTATGAATGCATCAATGGATGTATGTATGTATGAATGCATGAATAGATGTATGAATAAATGCATGAATGTATTTATGCATGAATGAATCTACGTTTGGATGTATGTATGAATGCATGAATGTATTTATGAAGGAATGTATGTTTGACTGTATATATGAATGCATGTATAAATGAATGAATGTATAAATGAATGAGTGTATGAATGTATGCATGTACGAATGAATGTTTGTATGTATGTGTGTATAAATGAATGAATGAATGCATGTATGTAATAATTCCTTTCCACCAGGTTTTCTGTAAATATGTTTATTTTAACAGGAATATATATTTATATGTAAATATTTATATGAACATAAAATACAGGGACAGTTAGTGCAGGTTATGACAGTGAAGAGGTTCACAGATCAGCTGATCCAAAGCACTACAGAGAGAGAGACTGAGGGCAACACACAGCAGGGTCATGTGATCTCACTCTGGACGATGCATGATGTGCCATCCAGCGTAAACTCTGATTAACTGTAAATCACTTATGTATCTATATTTATATCATTCTGGTAACTTTTGGGTCCACATGGCAAATATTTTACATCACATCATAATCTCATGCCATGTGTGTGTGTTGCCATAAACAGTGAAATATTAGTGGAGTGCAAATGATACATAAGGTGTCTGATCTCCAGATCCTCGTTTAGACATGCTAGGAGCTCATATTAGTCAAGTTTATGATAAAACCATTATGGAAAAATAGTATTCTCATATCAACAATACTTATAAATGCAGGGCATAATGCAGTATATAAATACATATATATTTAAGTAAATTCCAGTGGAGCTTTTCAAAGCTCAGATCCAGTTATGTTTGCCGCTCCGTCCTCCTTGATGAGCATCCTTTATCCCGTCAGTCTGAAGGCCACGGCTTGTGGGGGCTGGTGGGGCTCCTGGGCTGGGCCTTTGGACTCCCCTGAAAGATGTAATGTGAAGAAGAAGGTTTGTTTAAAAATATGATAAAATAAAATACAAAACTAGTTAACAAATGTTTGTTTTTTTTTAATTATAATTATTTGAATTTATTGAATCCTTTCAGTGCCTAAAATGTATTAGACATATACACACAATAAATTACTTCGTTTTCTGCATCTAGAAATAAATACAATCCACAGAGACGTTTAAAGACCTGTGGGGGGCAGCAGAGCGCCTTCTGCAGTCGGTGCTACCCACACCCAAAGTAAAGCCAGCAGCTGATCCTACCCACTATTAATACAGGAGACATTGCTCATTGTAAAGTTATGTTATGAGTGTGGCCTCTGCTAACTTCAGCCTGATGCATGCCACTTCTTAGTAGATTTAAAGCTGCTTGCCATCCAACAAGACGTTCAATTCTAAATCCAAAACACTGATCAGATTTACCAGACTGTAAAAAGTACAACATTTGAATGTAGAATCACGTATTTAGCTCATTTGACTACCCAGAGTAGAAGAAGGGTTGGAGGGTGGACTCACCACGGCAGGCTGCGTCTTGGCATAGTTCATGTGGGCGTAGAGCAGCACAGCTGTGTCATTGTGAGACGCCTCGAGTGCGATGGACAACGCATTACTGCCATCCTGCAAACACAGATGTAGAGAGAGACAGATAGAGGAGGATTAGAGCAGAGGGAGTAAAAGGTGGGTTCACTGGCCTTCAGACACGAATGACAGAGCTTCACCGGTCGGACCATGTGATGGATGTTATACACGGTGTTTCTTCTCCAGCAGCTTATACACGCTCTGAACTACATACACCAGGCAATGTGTTCATCCATTAATCAGGTCACTATAATACATCATTGATCAGCCTTTAAAAACCAGAACATTCACTCATTGTTCTCTTTTTTTACTCTTCTTTCTTTGCTGTTAACTCAAACATGTGAAGCTAGAAGAGACACGATCTGGTCACTGAATCTTAATGTGCAGCTTATTCCTCCGCAGTCGGTTTAAATCTCCAGGTTGATAGACGTTCATCACATTTTTAGATTTACAGACTTAAGAGTGTATTTCTGGACTGAAAGATGCCCCTCTCAGTCTGTTCATATCTTGACCTCAGGTTAAAATGAAATGTAATCACCATCCACCGTTCAAAGCACCACTCTGTAGCTAGTGACCTGCCTCGCCTGTGTCACTTCGTATGCTGTTCTCTATCGACATGTGAGGGCTCCAGCTGCTTCTCTCGTCATCAGTATTCAAGTAATCTTACATTTTAATGTTTGAAAACTGTCAAATGTTGTCTTTTGACTTCACTTCTAAAAAACCATTCTCCAACTGTATTGAAATCCTGTCTATTCAAGCACAAACTTTGGACGTGTTATTTATTTTCATAGGAATAAATCATCAATACTGCTCTTAATGAGCTTCTAAATGCACCCAATGTGTTGTATCTATCATGTATACACTACCAGTCAAAAGTTTGGACACACCTTCTCATTCAAGTGTTTGTATTTATTCTAATTATATGAAACACTGTAGATTAATACTGAAGACATCAAAACTATGAAAGAACATATATGGAATTATTGAATGAAACAAAAAGTGTTAAACAAAGCAGAATCTGTTTAATATTTTAGATTCTGTAAAGTAGCCCCCTTTTTCCTTCATGACAGCTTTGCACACTCTTGGTATTCTCTCAGTCCGCTTCATGAAGTGGTCTCCTGGAATGGTTTCTAATTAACATGAGCCTTGTCAAGAGTTCATTTGTAGAATGACTTGCCTTCTTAATGTGTTTGAGACCATCAGTTGTGTTGTTCAGAGGTAGGGTTAGCACACAATGGATAGCCCTATTTGACTACTGTTGTAATCCAGATTATGGTAAAACCAGATTATTTCATAGTTTTGATGTCTTCAGTGTTAATCTACAATGTTGAAAATAATTAAAGTAAATACAAACATTGAATGTGAAGGTGTGAGCAAACTTTTGACTGGTAGTGTATATTTACTCTCGACCGTATTTCCTTGAAGAAGGGAGAACTAGATGACAGAGGAGCTGTTTTAGTCTGTAGATGGACTAACGCTGCTCTTTGAAACAACTCTGATCCTTCCAGTAAGCATCAGAAAGCCCATTCAGAGCAGTGTTGATGATTTATGTCTATGAAAATAAACAACACGTCCAAAGTGTGTTTGAAAAGACCGTTTCCAAACATGATAATGTAAGACTGTTCAAAGACTGATCACAAGAGAAGCAGCAGAAGCCCTGACATGTCAGTGGAGAACGGCATACACAGCAACACAGGCTCATTCAAAGTTTGAAATAGTTTGAGGATGACCCGTTTATGAGTCACGCACGTTAGACTGAATGTGTGAACAAATACTACAGCTTGACCTACACCCTATAGCAGGGGCGTCAAACTCATTTCAGTTCAGGGGCCACATACAGCCCAAGTTGATCTGAAGTGGGCCGGATCAGTAAAATCATAACATAATGAACTATAAGTAACAACAACTCTTAATGTTTCCTTTTGTTTTAGTGCAAAAACGTAGAAGTAAACTCTGAAAATGTTCACATTTAATGAATTATCTTTCTACAAAAACAGCTGTTGTATTTATTGCCATGATGAGTCTCATAGTGGGGCCAAATTTTTAACTCTTAAAGCCCTGAAACCTGCTGCGAACACACCAAACACACAGGTTACCCATTCACCTGACACAGAGTGTAATGTTTACTGCAAAAGAACAGAGAGATTATAATAATGAAGAAGGTAAAGATGACTATTATGGACCCCCTGCAGCACAGTGATTTTATGCAAACCCCAGAGGACAAATTTGAAATAGTAGTTACTGTTATTGAAAAATGGCAGTGAATGTCTCCTCTGTAGTTTTTTCACTTTGCAAAGTCATTCCATGGGCCGGATTGGAACCTCTGGCGGGACGATTTTGGCCCGCGGGTCGCATGTTTGACACCCTTGCCCTATAGAGTGGGGGTGTCATGAGATCTCTTCCAGAAGGGTTTTTTTTTTTTTTTTCAAATTACCTAAAAATAGTACAATTTACCCATTATAGTTAAAAAAAAATCTACAAAATACAACCTAAACTTGAAATAAAACATTGAAAATAGAAAAAGTTTTCTGCCTTTCTCTTTGCCACATAACTCCTAAGTTTAGGGTTGGTGAACAGTTCATTATCAGAAGCATCAGTAGCAGCAGGTTCATTCATAACACACAGGAAACACAGACACATGCTCATATAGGTAGGTCATTTTCTGCAGACCAGCTAAATGAAGCCACATTAAATCACTCTGAGGGACAGTGGGGGTCACAAGACTTTGGCACCTATATTTTGGGGGTCACATGCTGCAAAGTTTGGGAACCCCTGCTATAGACTGTCACCATTTTTAGAGAAACAGATTCACTCACTCAGAGTTAAAGGGTTAGCACACCGTTCATCTATCACGGTGCACGGTGTGACTTTCTGGGAAACAGGGATGCTTCCTCTGAATTTCATTCACCTTATCTGCTACAAATCCAGGTGCAAACTCTTACTCACATGCTGGATCGTTTATGTCCTTGAAGCTTTAATTTATCAGTACTCAGGTATTTCAATTAAAGAAAGAGAGCATAGAGAGTCCCAAAGTAAACAAAGGTCTCAGAACTCCTGGGCTTAGATTAATGCACAAACTTAGACTAACTAAAAAGTAGGAGCACATTTAAGATTTAAATGCATCGTGACTTCCAGTCAAGGTTTTTATGCTTTTCTGTGTTTCTGGAGGAAAGGAGGCGGAGCTTCCCTAAATGTTTCCCCCCCTTCTCCCCCCGTCTACCTCTCCGTCCAGCTGTGCTGCACTGAAACACAACCCAAGAACTACATGCACGAAAAGACCAACTCGTTCTGGCACAGATGTTCGAGCTCATATATCTGTCTGCCTGAACTCCTCTCAGGCATCCAGATTCAGCCTCCTGTAGAATCACTTTCAAACATATGACTGAGCAGATCAACATGAAGACTAACTCATTAAGAAATGCCCTGAATAAATACAAAATCAAAAACACTCTTATTAAATCCTTCTGGACTTTTTGCAGCTCTATATTCTTTTGGGTAGTTTACTGAAATAAAGAGTTGCTGCTAGCTCGTCCACAAGTCTTGGTGAAGTCTGCAGATGACCAGGGCAGTGTGTGTGTGTGTGTGTGTGTGCGCAGCTGTGAACAGAGGAGATGTGGCTCTGTAATCCCTCCCCTGGGGCTCGTGAGTAGCCCTGTGATTGTGTTTCCTGTAAACAGAACTGAAATCAGCAGAGGGCAGATGAAACTAATCGTATCACGGCTCTTTAGCTTGAAGCCTCTCCCGCTAACGAAGAAAAACACAAGAAAAGAGAAGGAGAGAGAGAGAGAGGTGAAAAGTAGAGGAAGCTGCGTAGACAAATTTCCCATGAGGAGTCGTTTCCTGAGAGCAGATTGAGCTGAATCCCAGACAAGCAATCGCTCAGATGTTTCCGGCACTCGGGCATCCAACAGCTTGCTTCAGGAAGTTTCCTTCAGTGAGTGCATCGACTGAACGGCTGAAATGTGAATGACTTACATTATCAATGATGGATATGTCGCAGCCAGGCTGTTCCAGGAGCAGTTTGACGATCTCAGCGCGGCCGTGTTCGCTCGCACACATCAGAGCCGTAGATCCTTCGTCGTCCTGCACGTTAACGTCAGCGCCGCACTCCAGCAGCGCCCGCACCATCTCCTGACGACCGTGGCTGACAGCTAGCATCAACGCTGTCTGGCCAGCCTGTGAAGTAAAGAAATATTAATCCATAAATATAAATATAAAGATGTGCTTTTACAGGAGATGTCATCTGAAGCTGCTTTATTCTGTTTCAGACAGAATCAAAGGCAGGATTTTATATTTCATATCTTGCATCTTTGATCGGTTTTAGCGCTTTTTAACTTGCTTCATTCCTTTTCATCTTAGTGGTCTACCTTTTTTATTAACTTCTAATTTTCTTTACTTTTGAGACTCTTATGTCGCTTAATTCTGTGCTGTTCTGTTTTAATTTTCTAAAAGTATTCCTCACATTTCTCTTTTCATTTAATTTAATTTATATTTTTCTTTTCTTGAAAGCACGTTTTAACCCTGTTTTTAAGTACTGTATAAATAAAATGTATAATACATTACCCACAAATGATGAAACTTTTTCTTTTTCAATAAATTATTTTTTCTTTTTTCACTAAATAAATTAATTTTAAAGTCAAATGAATTCTGGCGAAGTGCAAAAATTCTTGGCTAAATTAACTCATCTGAAAATAAAGAATTGATACATCTATGTCTGATTAAGTTTGAAGGTATGTATATATACATGTGTTTTAAGGTGTGTATATATGTATTGTATGTACAGTGTTTTTTTTATTTTATTATTTTTATTAGTTCTACATTTTTTCCCTCTCCTTGTTGCACAGTTCATAGAGAATATGTTCCGTGTTAAGGGCAAGTTAAAAAAAATGGGAATGTGTCAAAATGTTCATTTATATCTGATTGTCTAAACCCTTTATGAATTAATAAATATATATATAAAATTAATTAAAAATATATAAATAAATGAACTAATTTGACTTCTCTGAAAATGTTGTTCATGTAGTCACTTTCTTAAATTATTTAAATTTTTAAAAGTAAATCAGTCTTTAACACAACATGCCAGCATCCCATGAATTGCTCCTTTTATCACCAGCATTAAAAAAATTATGTAAAGCCGGTATACCGACTGAATTTCAGTGTGACCAGACCAGACATTGTCGGCCTGTAAATCCTGGTGAGCCACAGAGACTTAAAAGGCATCAAACCCACAGCCTAAGGCTTCATGCTTTGTAAAGAGGCTGGACTGTGTACTACTCTTTATCAGTCTTCGAGGCCAACTATGTCCACACAACCAAAGAATCTGACGTCATTTTTACATCAACCTACATGTAGACGGTACAAAAGCTAAAACAGGACGACACAGCTGGATTCAAGTGAATGAAAACAAACATTTGAGTCTTAAAGATGAGTAAATTAAATATGTAGCACAGAGTGGGGGAAGTAAAGAAGTTAACATGGAATTATTAATAAAACAGGTCGCTAAATACACACTCAGCCAGAGGGTATAATAAAGCTGTTACTGCCTCGTCTGTGACTACACTATCAGCTGTTTGTGTAAGTGAATCTTAAGGCACAAATAAATGATTGTTTACATTGTGGGATTATAAGAATAAGTTCTGATGAGCTTGCATTGATTATCTTTTCCTTGTCCAGCCCCGTGATCCTGGTTTAATCCAGGTTACATGTCTGTTCCAGGTGGAGACGAGGTGTTAATAAAGTAGTTCTGAGTGTCCCATAACTCAAAGCAGAAGTCTAAAAACTCCTTCACCAAATGTCCTGCAGCTCACAGATACAGCAGAAAATAGTATGACTTAAAATTCAGACTCTAAAATTGCATTGCGTGCCTCGTGTTGTTACCCGCAGCAACAATAACAAGCAGCAGTAATTGGATTTATAGCCTGAGATGCTATAAATTCGTGGTCCTATGACTTGGCAGTGTGAGAGCTCGTCAGGCGCTGTGTCCAAACACATACACTACACGGCCTGATTAGATCAAGCAAAGAGATGTAACCACTCAAATGTCAAAAGATTCTCACAAATAACACGTCACATGTTACACATTTCTTTAACCCAATCTAACGTATAACCAATTACTCGTCTGGCTGTGAATGCAGCACTTCTTTACAGAACAGGAAGTGCTTCTAACACTCGTTCACTCAGAGAGAAGCAGTTTCCACTTCTCTTGACCCTTACTCATACAATCAATGACACATTCACTGAAAACTTTCTATTTTGATTAATTAAAAGGTAATTAAGTTCTACTTACAAACACAAATATTTGTGATAACAAACACAAACACACACCCACGCACCGTAACACAGCAGGGAAAGAGTCGAGTATAAGAGACCATCAGGAACAAGTAGTGACTCATTCCCCTCCTTTGCAACTTTACCAATCAATCTTTATTTATAAAGCACCAAATCACAACAAATGTTATCATCCTCTTTCCAAACAGAGCAGGTCTAGACCGTACTCTATGTTCTGTTATTAACAAAGACCCAACATCTAGACCGGATCAGATCCAGTCCCATCGTACAGGCAGGACTCAGTCTGATCTCATCTTAATCCACCATGAGCAGAGCACTTTGCAGCATTTAGCAAGTTACAGTGGCAAGGACAAACTTCCTTTAACAGGCAGAAACCTCCAGCAGGACCAGACTCATGTTAGACACACATCTGCTGAGACCGTGTTGGAGAGAGGGATAGAGGGAGAGGAAGAGAGAGAGAGATGATAGCTCAGGGACTCCAGAAAGGTCTATGGTTAGTAACTTTAATGGGACAGGAAGAGTTAAAGTAAGAGACAGGCAGAGAGAGGGAAAGACAGGATCGCAGTGTAGCAGTCTAAGCCTATAGCAGCATAACTAAGAGCTGGTCCAAGCCTGATCCAGCTCTAACTATAAGCTTTATCAAAAAGGAAAGTTTGAAGCCTACTCTTAAAAGTAGAGAGGGTGTCTGCCTCCCGGACCCTGACTGGTAGATGATTCCAAAGGAGAGGGGTCTGATAACTGAAGGCTCGACCTCCCATACTATTTTTAGAAACTTTAAGTACGATGAGCAGGCCTGCATGTTAGGAGCATATCTGTTGCTTACTTAGTAGTAGTTGTAGCAGCTGGAGTCTGGCACGTCCACAGTATAAAGAATTGTTCCTGTGTTTGGTTTTATTTTCCACTTTCATAATAATAGTTTAATATGCTGGAATCTAATTTTAGTCACTGAGGAGTCAGCTGAGCTGGGATTTAGTTTTTAAAGTAATGAAATGCTTCTGGCAGATTGAGCTCTTTGTATTCTTTGTTCTTCAAACACGTGTTGACTATTCACATTTCAAAGTGCTGAAAAAAACCTGTGTACAACATGTTCTTACTGATCACATGCTCAAGACAAGAACAACTGCAGTGACATTAATTCAAAACATGGAAGGAGCAAACTGCAAACACCAAAGACATCAATGTGTCTGTGAAGAACTAAAGATGTCTCTTACTTTAACTCTTCCTGTCCCATTAAAGTTACTAACAATAGACCTTTCTGGAGTCCCTGAGCTCCCTTGTCTCGTAGGTTCCTCTACTATCCGTCTCCCCACTATCATCTCTCTCTCTTCATCTCCCTCTATCCCTCTCTCCAACACGGTCTCAGCAGATGTGTGTCTAACATGAGTCTGGTCCTGCTGGAGGTTTCTGCCTGTTAAAGGAAGTTTGTCCTTGCCACTGTAACTTGCTAAATGCTGCAAAGTGCTCTGCTCATGGTGGATTAAGATGAGATCAGACTGAGTCCTGTCTGTAAGATGGGACTGGATCTGATCCGGTCTTGATAGAACATAGAGTACGGTCTAGACCTGCTCTGTTTGGAAAGAGTCTGAGGAGAAAGTTTGTTGTGACTTGGCGCTTTATAAATAAAGATTGATTGATTGATTGATTGATTGATTGATTGATTGATTGATTGATTGATTGATTGATTGATTGATTGATTGATGAAGACTTGCCTGGCTGGCCTTGGCGTTGACGTTGCCCTGACCAAACAGCCTCTTGACCACAACCATGTCGTCCTCCTCCTTCACAGTAGAGAGAGCGGCCAGCATGATGGCCGTGTAGCCCGCCTTGTTCTGCTTATCCACACTGCAAACACCTGAAGGGAACATTTACAAGATACAGTAAACTAACAAACACAGCAGCACAGCAGTAAAATACATTTATATGAAGGCTCAGTCTTTGAGTTATTATTTCCAGGACCCTTAAAGAAGTGATGAAACCCTCACATGGAGCTCCTACTCTCTGCAGATTGGCTCTTAGACTCAGATTCCCTGAACATGAGGTCTTCAGTTTGGCTCCTCTGATATATATTTTTTGTGTCAATAATTGCAGTTCACTTTAAATCCCTTTCCACTGACCTGTTTCCAGCAGCAGCCCCACAACACCAAAGTTGGAGTGGGAGACACTGTAGTGCAGAGCTGTGTTGCCGTTGCCATCCGTCATATTGACCACGTGCTCCAGCAGAACTGGCGACACTTCAGAGAACGCCATCAGGTAGTCTGAGACCCGCGGAGGCTGAGCCATCTTGGCGCTGGAGATTCGAAACCACTCAAGCTGGACGGTGTGGGTGCTGGAGAGCTGAAGGTGAGAAATCATGTTTCAGGTTGATTCGTAGATTGGTTTATCTTATTCATAATTTTCAAGTGATGTCACACACTTATGGCCCCGCCCCCCTGGAGGGCAAAAAAGACTTCCTACTGCTACAGGCTACGGAGAAATTACCAGACTCTGCCGTCAACTACGTGTTTAAGAACGTTTTTAAAATGCCTGAGAGCTGACGAGGAAGAGACAGAGAACTCTGAGAGGTTGTATCTCAGTGATGAAAAAGGAGCATGAAAACACTCACCACTTCTTTGCTCTTCAGTGCTTTAACGTCATCATTCAGGTGGTTCTTCATGATGAGGCAGGCTTCACGCATCTTTGAGCTCAACTCAAACCTGCAACAAGAAGATTGAAACTGAAACACCAAGATCGTCTTTCTATCATTTATACCCTCTGTGCTGCAGAACTCTGAACCCGTATTCATATACACAGTATCTTGTTTCATACAGAGTAATAACGTACTTCTCTTTCACAGCGTCAGAGGAATAATTCGAAGCTTTCAGGGACTCCTCGTCCGTGTCACTCTCGTCCAGGTTGACATTTCTCTCCTCTTCGGATGTTTCTTCCTCCAGAGCTGCCTCATCCTCCTCGGTGCTGTCCAAGCACTCGCCTTCTCCACTCTCACCAGAAGAACTCCCATCGTCATCCTCCTCTTCTTCCTCCTCCTCTTCCTCCTCTTCTTCACTTGATGTAGATTCATATCTGGGAGACAGACACAAATGTTGTTGTTTTTTGTTTCTGACAAGTGAGAGACATGACAATACATTCAACCAATATACAACATATAAATAAATACAAATATGTGTTCGTGTGTGAATGTGTGTGTGTGTGTGTGTGTGTGTGTGTGTGTGAATGTGTGTGTGTGTGTGTCTTGTATGTTTAAGGGTAGCAAATAGGACAGTTGTTTGGGTGTAACCACCTTTAAGTTCAGATTTCTACAGGCCCTGTATTTCTGATTGTAATGATATGTTTTGATTCTTACTTGTCAAACCTGTGACATGATCAAAGAGTTATTCCAACCTCTGAACTTTATGACGCTTGTATTTTATTTCCACAGTGGGAAAAAGTAAAATAAGGATTCATGTTTCTTACCCTCCGTTTAGAATCCCAACAAACTGCAGGCTCTTCTTTCCAGCGGAGCGAGTCTCACTGGAGTTACTCCCATCCTTCCTCTTCATGATTGATTTCAGCATACCTGTTACCAAACCAACAGCAACAGGATCAGACTAGAGTTCAAACAACGTACACTAATAAAACATCTAACTCACCCAGGACACATTATGATTTACCTTAACTGCCTGTTAAATTGATCTTTTCTGTCTCTTTGTCTCTTAAATTGACGCTGTAAGGACAACACAATGTCATACTAATGTTTTTTTACAGGTTATATTCCTAAGGCACTGTTGGCCTAGCAGTTTAAGCTTGCACCTCATATACAGAGGCTATAGTCCTCATCACAGTGGTCGTGGGTTCGACTCCTGCTGCATGTCTTCCCCCTCTCTCTACTCCCCTCATTTCCTGTCCCTTCAGCTGTTCTATCAAATAAAGGCAAAATGCCCCAAAATAGAATGTAAAAAATATGTGTTAAAATCTAACTCAATAAGAAGTTTGATTGAATGCACAATCTTATTTATAGCTTATAATAATAAATAGATTTTCAGTTCATATTCATATCTGTGCAAGGACGCGCTTGAATTTCCATCCATCCAGATTAAGCCTGGTTTATAGATCTGTGTTGAAGGCACAGAAGCCTTCACGTAGTCTCACAAGCACCTCCTCCTAAATGTAACTATGCATTGAAATGACTTGGATCGCAAGCCCTGTGATTGGTCCGCTCAACGGCATTGTATTTCCTGCATTTACAGCACTTCCTGAATCGCCATACATTTAATCTCCTCTGACATCTCCTCTCTATTATTCCATGTAATCATTGCTGTATGATAAACGATAATA
Organism: Notolabrus celidotus; assembly: GCF_009762535.1. Classification (NCBI taxonomy): domain Eukaryota; kingdom Metazoa; phylum Chordata; class Actinopteri; order Labriformes; family Labridae; genus Notolabrus; species Notolabrus celidotus. The sequence continues at coordinate 3,717,935 of NC_048273.1, read as the reverse complement.
TCCAAATTAACATAGGTTCAGTGTGAAAAAGCAAGCAGAAAACATAACAGGACAGGAAACAGGCTTCCTGACTATCAAGGACCACACTGCCCTCTAGTGTTTTGGAGTAGTACTGCAGAGCGACACGGACAAATCGACCCAGAAGTATGTAATGCTCACGTCCGTGTCGACCACTGCTGCGTAGGGAAAAAGTACTTTAAGAGTAATGTTTATAATATGTTTGTGTGAGCTATACCACAAACAATATCAACACAGAACTGTACAGTTGCTGTTATAAGTGAAGAAAATAAATTTAAAGGAATCTTTCTGCCTCTCTGAGTCAGGTATGTCCGATTTCTTACCTGTCTTTGTGTTGATGGTCGCCGTATCCTCTCCCTGCTCTTCCTCTTTCGTCTCGGCCATACTGATCATCTCTTCCTCCAGTGACACCTTGTAATCAGCAATGGTCAACTGCCTCTTCTTTGGCAATGCAACTTTCTGCTCCACCTTCTTCTCCTCTAACAAGTTTTCCCATTGGCTCCCAGTGCTGACCACGGCGACAGCAGCTGGTTTTGCGTCTTCCTCCACAGCATCAGTCTGAGTGCTTTGTTCGGTTCGATCTGACGTTAAGCTCTCACCTACGCATGCGTCAGTCACCTCAGGATGGCACAAAGTTGCAGCATCCTGTAACACCAGTGGTAATGTCTCCACCTGGGCGTTTGTTGTCTCTGGTTTTGCAAGAACCCCCTTCTCAAATGTGACTTTGGAGGTTTTCTCCTCCATCTTGGCTTTAAAGATCTCCAGGTCTTTGTCGGCTACACTTAACCGGTCCTCTAAGACCACGATGGACTCCTGCTGGAATTTTATGGTGTCCTGTAAAGTGTCGATCTCCCGCTGTGCTTCGCTTGTCAGCCCAAGCAGAGACTCCATGACCCAGACCTCTGCATCTTCTGTCTGAACAGAGGCCTGTGTTCCCTCCTCATGGAGCACAGCGGTCTCTGTTCCTGTGCCTTTCTCACAAAGATCTACTGATGTGCCTTCAGAGGCATCTTTCACACCCTGGCTGTAGTAGAGGACGACACAGTTCATTGGAGTATCGTCCCCGGCAGCCACTGATTTCTTCTCAATAACAGTCGCTTTTTCTGTAACTTTTGAAGGAGGATTCAAAGCTTTCTCTTCCTTCCCTTCAAATTTCTCAGTCAGCCTTTTCAGTTCACCAGATTTCCCGAGCCCTTTATGAGCAGGTGAGGTCGGTGCAGTCAATCGACTGTGGACACTCTGATCACCTTGAAGGCTCTCTGTGGTTTGAGTAGTTTGGGTAGAGGACTCTGTGGATGGTTGCCTCTGCAGGGCCGCCTCCATTGATACTTTCTTTTCCTGCAGGGCCAACAGGAGCATGTCTTTCTCTGCACGAAGCTTCGCCACCTCTTTCTCCAGCGCAGGAACACCCTTCACCCTCTCTTCCATCTCCTTCAGCTGTTTCAAAGCTATAGCCATCTGCTCTCTGACTGTCTGCAGCTGGCTGGGTGGGATTGGAGTCATCGCATTGCTAGTTGCTGGAGTGCTGCGCCCAGAAGTCGCAGGACTGGGTTTAATGAAGCTGCTCTGCAAAAGCTGAGTGGATGTAGAAGGTAAGAGCTGTTTTGGAGGGTCTGCGAGCTGTATGCGCCCCCCATTCTGATGCTGGTGGGTTTGTTCCTGCTGTAGCCGCCTGCTGGTTTCTAGAAGAGTCCGCTCTACTCTGGGGTTACGCAAGGGTGGAGGGGGAGGTACTTTGGCTCCAGCAGAGAGAGGAGGAGCAGAAAGAAGAGTCACAGGTGACAGAGAGAGTACTTCACATGGTGCTGACCCTAGGCGGTTGCGTGGCGGCGGTGGAGGGGGAGCTCTGCCGTCCTCACTTGCTGGAGATGAGAGAGACTCTGTGGATGTCCACCCACTGGTGCGTCCCCCAACCCCCGGACTCCTCTGGGAGAGTTTGAGACCTCGTCCAGAGCGACGGGAGCTGACGGGTGCCCGGCGGACATTGTGCCCACTTTCTATCTCTTCTACATATTTGAGGAAGTCCAGATCCAGCTGGAAACCATATGGAGTCTGGACGGAGTAGGAGCCTGGCTGGTCAGCCTCCTCTTGACTGGAGTAGATAAATGGAGAGCCCAGATCTGAAGAGAGAGAAATGTGTGAATGTCAACGCACAAAAGTCATGCTTTCATACATCAACATGTTAAATGTTCATCCTTTTCCATGGAGCAGCACATTTCTTGAAAAATTTTAGATCTGAGAGTCAGTGCATTGTTTCTATTTTTATTGACTAGCTTGTTGTCTGAAAAACAAAAAGCTAGTAAACTTGCATGAACTCCAAAAACTTACATTTGAGCACTTAAAGGTATCTGATATGAAGTGTTTTCTCCACAAACAACATAAAGGTGTATTGAACCACTTAAAAATGCTTTGTTGGGGCGCCGGTGGCTTAGCAGTCATAGTGCGCCCCGCATTCAGAGGCTACAGTCCTTGTTGCAGAGGTCGCTAGTTCGACTCCCGGCCTCGACCATTTCCTACATGTCTTCCCCCGCTCTCTACTCCCCACATTTCCCGTCTCTCTTCAGCTGTCCTATCAATAAAGGCAAAAAGGCCCCAAAAAACAGAACTTTAAAAAAATGAACACCCTTGTTATACCCTCTGAATAACTTGAGCATGGGAACAGCCACAACTTCCAGGCCTACTCATCATACCTAAAGAATAAAAATAGTATGGGAGGTCTTCAGTTATCAGGCCCCTCTCCTTTGGAATCATCTACCAGTCAGAGTCGGGAGGCAGACACCCTCTCTACTTTTAAGAGTAGGCTTCAAACTTTCCTTTTGATAAAGATCAAAGTTAGGGCTGGATCAGGCTTGAACCAGCTCTTAGTTTTGCTGCTATAGGCTTAGACTGACACACTGGGATGCTGTCTTTCCCTCTCTCTCCTCTCTCTGCCTGTCTCTTACTTTAACTCTTCCTGTCCCATTAAAGTTACTAACCATAGACCTTTCTGGAGTCCCTGAGCTCCCTTGTCTCGTAGGTTCCTCTGGATCTCTGCTGCTGTGGACGTGCCAGACTCCAGCTGCTACAACTACTACTATCCGTCTCCCCACTATCATCTCTCTCTCTCTCTCTTCATCTCCCTCTATCCCTCTCTCCAACACAGTCTCAGTAGATGTGTGTCTAACATTCAGTCTGGTCCTGCTGGAGGTTTCTGCCTGTTAAAGGAAGTTTGTATCACCACAAACTTCACATAAGAGCATTAATATGTTTCCCTGTTTCAAAGAAATGGAGATATTAGGTGTGAATAAAAGAAACAATAGGATATTCATGCAGCGTCTTACCGGGCAGCTTCGTGTTAACTTGAACTGACTGAGTCATTTTTCAGGTCTTGGACCTTTCAGCACCGAGCACAGCTTCAAATCAACACCTGGCAAAAGAAAACACACAGTGACATGAATGCATCAGTCATGAATGTTTTCAGAACAGCAGGAAGGAAGAGGATGTGATTTTTTCAAACACTGTACAGTAGTTTGTTTAAGACACCGGAGCAGGACTTTCTTTTTGAACCTTTTTTGAAATGTTGATTATCCCACACATGTTTTTGTCATAAGGAGACAGCTTAACTCAACAAAACTAAATGAAAGGCAAACATGAGGCTCCTGGCTCTCATGTTAATGATAGACATACCGTAGCTGCTTCATTATAGGAGCTGCACATTTACTACAAAGTGCAGAGAGGCCTGAAGAACTTCATGTGTTCTTCCGCGGATCGTTAGCACGTGAGAACCTGTGACTGAATTCCTTTCCTTCAGAGATAAGGAGGTTTGGTTAAATGAATCCCTTGTTTGCTTTTCCTCTTAAGAGGTGTTGAAGGACGTTGAGCCTGACATCATCCACAGAGAGGAAGAGAGTGTGTTTTCCTGTGTTAGAGCTCTCAACCTCACCAATGATTGCATGAGCTGATAGGGAATCTATAAAGCAGAACTTAGACTTTCCCAGCTGTCAGAGTCGGCACGAAGTCCGCTTAAATTTACCAGTGTTTTTTTGTAGAAACTTGTAGCAGTCAGGGGGAAAACCTCCGACCAACGCCAACAACAAAGAGCTGAACTCTGCAGGATCCACAGACAGACTCCAGATTACCAACAACATCACATCTTCAAACTACAGATTTAACTTCCTTCAAGGATTTTTATTTTCTAGTATACAGAGCTTATAGTTTAAGTTATTTGAAGTCGAGATTGTTTATGTGGATTTATTTAATGATTTATACCTGTATTTGGGAAACCATCTGGTAATGTGTGGAGTCGTTAATTATATAGAGCAGGATGCAGAGGTGGGGAGATCATAGGAGCGTCACACTGGATGTTTTCAAGTTGGGGGGATCCATGAGAAACAGGATTATTTAAGTGTGGATGACGGTAGACACACATCTAAAGTAAGCAACAGATAAGCTCCCAACATCCAGGCCTGCTCATCGTACCTAAAGTCTCTAAGAATAGTATGGGAGGTAGAGCCTTCAGTTATCAGGCCCCTCTCCTTTGGAATCATCTACCAGTCAGGGTCCGGGAGGCAGACACCCTCTCTACTTTTAAGAGTAGGCTTCAAACTTTCCTTTTTGATAAAGCTTATAGTTAGAGCTGGATCAGGCTTGGACCAGCTCTTAGTTATGCTGCTATAGGCTTAGACTGACACACTGGGATCCTGTCTTTCCCTCTCTCTCCTCTCTCTGCCTGTCTCTTACTTTAACTCTTCCTGTCCCATTAAAGTTACTAACCATAGACCTTTCTGGAGTCCCTGAGCTCCCTTGTCTCGTAGGTTCCTCTGGATCTCTGCTGTAGATTCATTTTTTGGGGTCTGTCTTTCATCCTTTCTTTCTTTCCTGGGTTTTTTCTTACTTATTCTTTCTTTCTTTTCTCCTTTCTTTTCTGTTCTTTCTTTCTTTCTTTCTTTCTTTCTCATTTTGTTCTTTCCATGTTTCATCATCCTTCATGTCTCCTTTTCTTATCCCGTCCTTTCCTTCTGACATTCCTTCACCATTTATTCTACTTTTTTTTTTATTCTCATCTACCTCTCTTTTCTCTTTTCTTAGACCTTTCTGGAGTCCCTGAGCTCCCTTGTCTCGTAGGTTCCTCTGGATCTCTGCTGCTGTGGACGTGCCAGTCTCCAGCTGCTACAACTACTACTATCCGTCTCCCCACTATCATCTCTCTGTCTCTTCATCTCCCTCTATCCCTCTCTTCAACACGGTCTCAGCAGATGTGTGTCTAACATGAGTCTGGTCCTGCTGGAGGTTTCTGCCTGTTAAAGGAAGTTTGTCCTTGCCACTGTAACTTGCTAAATGCTGCAAAGTGCTCTGCTCATGGTGGATTAAGATGAGATCAGACTGAGTCCTGTCTGTAAGATGGGACTGGATCTGATCCTGGTCTTGATGTTGGGTCTTTGTTAATAATAGAACATAGAGTACGGTCTAGACCTGCTCTGTTTGGAGACAGTCTTATGAAGAACTACTCATTGAACTGCTACGATGAAGAAGTTTACCTCTCTGCTGCTCAGTGAGCGATTCATGCAGCTGCAGTCAGGCTGGTTCCCACCTCCCTGCTCCACACGGCCCTGAGAGACACAAAGAAACACAGACTTTAACTTTCATGATGCCTTCCTTTTTCTCTTCAAACTTCTCATTCATTCGTTTATTTTCTTTAGTTTTTGGTATTTTTCCTCGACATGATTGAACAAAGAAATCTGACTGGAGGAGATTTTCTGAGGAAGTTGGAGAAGCCAGTTCAGGGAGCAGTGTGTCAAGAAGATATGCATCTGCATCCACCTGCACAGCCACACACTTCACGATCACAGGTGTGTGGTTTACCAAGAAAATTACAGAGGTTGCTGTCTCTGTGGGTTTGTATGCAAATCCTTTCAAGAGAGACGAAATACATTCTCATTGAAATATAAAACGTATACAGTCTGTATGATAATACGTGTGTCATGTGGTCGTACGATTAAGTTTCAAACATATACTCTCCTGTAGCTGCACACACACACACACACACACACAGAGATGTATTTTCAAGCAGCCTCTGGCACATTCCTTACACATGCTGTTGCAACACGTCGCTCGTCCTTCTAGCTGACTGACTACTGATAACCTATAACCACACACACACACACACACACATATCATCTGTCAGCTCAGCCTGCAGCAGTTTATTATCAAAGTCCAAACCACAGAAGTCAGACTGACAGAAGACTAATTATTAAAGATGAATACACGATGGATTAATTAGAACAACCACAGTGGAGATCGTGTTCTGCTTTCTATCTTCTTATCAGCATCTTCTCTCTCTCTCTCTCTCTCTCTCTCTCTCTCTCTCTCTCTCTCTCTCTCTCTCTCTCTCTCCCTCTCTCTCTCTCTCCCTCTCTCTCTCTCTCCCTCTCTCTCTCCCGCTCTCTCCCTCACTCTCTCTCTCTCTCTCTCTCTCTCTCTCTCTCTCTCTCCTTTCAGTTTCTTCTCCTGTCAAAAACAACAATAAAAACAATGCTGCAGTTGTTTCCATTCAGACAAATAAACAACCTCTGACCTCAGCTGGTTTGCTTTGATCTAAACTAAAGAGAGGAAGTTCTTGTGTTAAGTTTTTTGCAGATCAAATAAAATCTCACCCGCTCTCATTTTGGTTCCTTCAAACTCGACACACTCTCGTCTGGAGCACTTTAGGATTTGACATCATCAGTCAAGGTTGAAAGAAAAACACATGGCGTCATGTTTTTGTCGCACGTCAACAGAAGTGACTCTGTGCAGGCTCTTACTGGTTTGCTCCACATCATTCAGATGTTGATATCAAAGCCAAACTCAACACTGCAAAATAAATATGACGTGTATGTAACGGCGAGAGCTCTGACTCTGGAATGCTCCACATAGAGCCGCAACAAGGATGACATTAGAACAGCTCTTTGTGCAATTAATGAGGAGTTTAATTAGCATCCTTTAATTCACAATAAACTTGTTCTCATAAAGAATTTACAAGCAGGGAAAACACTCATTTATAATCGTTTCTGCATCTCAAACAGACTGAAGTCAGGAAACAATATCAACAAACCGCAGCTTAAAGTTAAACTTTAGGTTCTTTTTCTGCATGAGCTCTAATACTCTGAACATGATGCCCTCACCAAGAGTTCCACTTCATTTAAGTTTAATTTCTGAATTAATATTTTGTCTGTTAGAGCCAGAGAGTAGTTTGAGTCTGTGTGCTTTATTTCACTCAATCTGTGGAGACTAAGTCATTACTTTGGCCCCCTTGACTTTGGAACGACCTCCCTGAGGAGATCAGGCTCATAGACAGTGAGTGACATCTTTTAAAACTCTTCTGAAGACTCATTTTAAGAGACTGGCTTTTATATGACTTCACCCTTTTAACCGCTTTCTATTTTCATTTATTTTATTTTCATGTATTTTCTAACTAATTAATTATTTTTTATTTTACGAGATTATTTATTGTTTTCTTTTCTTTTTTCATTCATTATTACAATGTTATTAATCATTTTTTTTCTGATGCAATGTCATCTTTTTCTTAAAACCTTTTTTTCGTCCTTTAATGCTTTTACTTATTTATTTATTTATTCACTTACTATCTGATTTATTTATTTACTTATTGATTTATTCACTTACTAACTGATTTATTTATTTACTTATTCACTTACTGATTTATTTACTTATTTATTTATTCACTTACTATCTGATTTATTTATTTACTTATTTATTGATTTACTTAATTATTTATTTATTCACTTACTATCTGATTTATTTATTTACTTATTTATTTATTTACTTACTAACTTAAGTACTTATTTCCTTTATGATTTATTTACTGACTTATTTATTTACTTTCTAAATTATATTTACTTACCAACTTATTATTTTACTTATTAACTTACTTTCTTATGTATTTACATAACTTATTTATTTACTTGTTTATTTATTCACTAACCTATTTATTTATTTACTTACTCATTTATCTGTTTATTGTTTAAAAACCTCTATAACAATGATTTATTGCTCTACTGTTTTTAAACCTGTTTTTTAAAGCTCGAGTCAAGAACATCACGTCCATGATTTTTGCTTTAAGTTGCTGCTACATTAGCTCTGCATGTAATAGATGGACTGTGTTTATATAAGTTGCATCTGGACAGTGGAACCTGGGATCAAACCCGACCCTCTGATTGAGAGACGACCGACTCTTCCACTGAGCCACAGCCGCTCCACGATACAGGCACAGTAGTTTTACTCTTTGTAGTGAACTGACATTAACATGTATCTTGCACACATCATGGCGTCTCCACAGAGAACCAAGGCTGTCCGAATGAATGATCCTGAACTAAAGCGCTGTAGTTAAAAGAGAATAATGTTGTTGATGTTATGAAGTATGATTGTGAAACAGAAGAAAATTCACTCCATCTTTTTTATGTTCTTCACTTCTTTCTTTTCTTTCCACTCAACAATGTCCTAAATATATTCTCTCCTCCCTCTCACCTCCTCCAACTCTTCATCTCTACCCTCTTCTTCTCACATGACTCTCATTTCCTCTCACACCCTCCTCCATCTCTCTCTTTATCACTCTCACACACACACACACACACACACACACACACACTTCCCTGAGCTCCTCTCCTCTGGTGTTTCTGTTTTTCTCTCTGAATTGATGACAGACAGCAAATTACAGAGAAGCTGCATTCCTTCCCTCTACACCCCGAGCCCTGACCAGCTGAGAGCCACGCTGTCGAGTCTCCTCGAAAACACACACACACACACACACACACACACACATACACACCGCCACCACCACCACCGCCAAGTGCCAATGCTCATAATGACACTCACAGAAACCACAAACAAAATCACAAAAATGCTCATAAAAGCAGAAACATGAGCGCACAGCCACAGAAACAGAGCGGGCTGTAAAACGTGCGTGAACACAAACACGTTGATTCATATATTCTCTTTAGGTATAAACACACACCTCCACAGTCTCATGATTCAGCAGACAGAAAAACACAACGTTTAGTCGCTCACCGCTGCAACTGAGCGAACACAATGCCTGCATACCTCCTTAATTTAGTGACGGCTCTGAGAGGTTCTATTGTGCAAACACAAACATCATTGTTCTTCAGTCTCACTAAACATTAAACTAAGACGTCTGAATTTCTATGGCTACAAATTACGTGACATTCTTGAATCAGTTTGGATGCAACGCTGCAATCATGAAGCAGCTGGTCACACCCAACACTACACTCATATTTTATCATATTACCAACACTGCAGTGAGAGCAGTCACACACTAATCCTCTGCCAGCAGAAAAACATGAAGTATAAAATAAACCCAGAGCTTTGTGAAACAGAAGACTGACTGCTCCTCCGGTGTGTTTACAAGATCAAAACATATTACACTAAAGTAAACGAAGAAAGAACAGTTTCCATTGTCTCTGGAAGAATGATGGTGTAATTTTATTTTGTGCAAGAAGTTTCCTGGAAAGAACAACGGAAAGAGCTCGTACATTAAATTAAAATTAACCTGCCAAAATATTTCTCAACCAGACATAAACTGTCTTAGTATGGGAGGTAGAGCCTTCAGCTATCAGGCCCCTCTCCTTTGGAATCAACTACCAGTCAGGGTCTGGGAGGCAGACACCCTCTCTACTTTTAAGAGTAGGCTTCAAACTTTCCTTTTTGATAAAGCTTATAGTTAGAGCTGGATCAGGCTTGGACCAGGTCTTAGTTATGCTGCTATAGGCTTAGACTGACACACTGGGATCCTGTCTTTCCCTCTCTCTCCTCTCTATGCCTGTCTCACTTGAACTCTTCCTGTCCCATTAAAGTTACTAACCATAGACCTTTCTGGAGTCCCTGAGCTCGCTTGTCCCATAGGTTCCTCTGGATCTCAGCTGTAGATTCCTTTTTTGGGTTTTTTATTCATACTTTCTTTCTCTTCTTTCTTCTTTCCATGTTTCTTCATCCTTTTTGTCTCCTTTCCTTATCCCATCCTTTCCTTCTGTCATTCCTTCATCTCTTTCTCTTCTTCTGGTCTCCCTCTCTTTTCTCTTTTCTTACACCTTTCTGGAGTCCCTGAGCTCCCTTGTCTCGTAGGTTCCTCTGGATCTCTGCTGCTGTGGACGTGCCAGACTCCAGCTGCTACAACTACTACTATCCATCTCCCCACTATCATCTCTCTCTCTCTTCATCTCCCTCTATCCCTCTCTCCAACACGGTAGGTCTCAGCAGATGTGTGTCTAACATGAGTCTGGTCCTGCTGGAGGTTTCTGCCTGTTAAAGGAAGTTTGTCCTTGCCTCTGTAACTTGCTAAATGCTGCAAAGTGCTCTGCTCATGGTGGATTAAGATGAGATCAGACTGAGTCCTGTCTGGAAGATGGGACTGGATCTGATCCGGTCATGTATGTATATGTCATGAACATAGAGTACAGACCAAGTAGTTGTGTTTTGGTTTCTTCTACAGATACTCTTTGCTCTTATGTATTCAGTTTTCTCTGCGGCTCAGTTGGAACATGTGACGAGTGGAGAATCACTGGGTTGTTAGTGAAAACGAGAACATTCGGGGTTTCCTGCTCTCAGATACTTCATGGAAGAGGAAACGTTGTGCTGGTTTACGGCTCGGGGCCATGTTTTGGAACAGTGACCTCATCCTCGCCGCCACCCTTTTCCAAGGAAGAGAAAACGGAGAGACAGAATCTGACAGTTGAGGAGGGGAGGGAGTGAAAGCCAACATCCTCTCACTGACAGAAACTTTTACCCTCCATCTGCTTTACATGAGAAAAAGCCCATTCAGAAATCTGCACATGCATAGAAACCAAGATGCAAACACAGACATGCACCCCCAGTCTGAATACCAGACCCGCCAGCAGGCACACCAGGATGTGTTAGGTTGGGAGGACGTCCTCTGGTTTTCATTTTCAGCAATCAAAATAATTCCCTGAAATTAACCAACGTTAACTTTTAAATGAAATCCAGAAGTTTCTCAAAAACTAAACGAGCATCTGAGAATGTAGACCTCCGCCAAGGCACCATGATCCACCATTACTGCTTATTCACAAGGTTCAGATCCACTCCCTGAATGTGATGGGCTTCTTTTGGTCTAGGCAGTTGTCACAGGTTCGACTCCCGGCCTCCACCATTTGCTGCATGTCTTCCCTTTCTCTCTACTCCCCTAGTTTCCTGTCTCTCCTCGGCTGTCCTATCCATTAAAGGTGAAAGTGCCCCAAGAATATAACTTCAAGATTTTCCAAAAACCCATAAATATCTCCAAAATCTTAAAATCCTTAGCAAAGGTAATTAATCAATCAAAGGAAAGTTTATACGACACAGTTTGGATAACAGATTCAATCATTTAAATAATAAATTAAGCCAAAAAAAATGCAGTTTTTTCAGGATTTCCACCTTTCAACTGTTTGAAATCAAAATTAAATGAACATTTTAAACAGTTGAAAAATGTAAACAATGATCCTTAGCCATCATAAAGAGTTTGGGGATGATAACAATGACCGTTTTATCTTATTAATAAATGTAATGAGGAAATTGAAGATTTGGGTCACATCCTGAGTTGAGACGTTTCTCTAAGTTTTTCAGAAGCAGGAATCAGGGTTTGTACGGGTGCTTGAAATCCTTTGAATGTCGTGTTTTCAAGGTTTGGAAAATGCTTGAATTGTAATCATATATATTTCACAATTAACAACAATCTGACTCAACAGATCGACTAAATGGAGAGAAATAAAACAGTCAAATGTAAAAAATAAAATAACCGCTCTCCCTGATGGGCTCGCGTGTGACATGCTGGTCTGTTGTCATGTGTGACGTGACGTCGCCCCCTAGAGGACAGTACGTAGACCAACATGCCGGGAGGCTGACGGTTCAACGAACGTTGGCTAGATAACGATAAATATAAACTATAAGACGTGGAGCAAGTCTGCACAAAAGAGATCAGACTTTTGGCTACAGGAGAGCCGGCACTCTGCAGTCATATGACAGGTAAGGTTACAGGTGTACTATCATCAATCATCAATCAATCTTTATTTGTATAGCGCCAAATCACAACAAACGTTATCTCAAGACGCTTTTACAAACAGAGGACGTCTAGACCACACTATGTCAAATTATGAACAGAGACCCAACACCAAGACAGGGTAAGACCATAGACTGTAAAAAATATGGACGTAGTATCCGTGACGTCACCCATCTGTTCCTGAGAGCTGTTTTGAAGCAAATCGACGGCGGCAGCCATATTGGAAATGCGGAACTCAACCAGGCAGAGTGTGACGTAGTGTGAGCCTCTTAGCCAATGGCTGTGTGTTCCCGACCGGGAGTCACGTCAGTCATGTCCTTATTTGGGCAAAACTCATAATCTTAATATCTTCTGAACCGTCACGTTAGAAAAAAATTCACCCCCGTACAGTGTGTGCCATTAGAGAGATTAGCTTCATAGAGCCAAGCCGTTTTTTGAACCAGGCTGTAAACATGTTTATTAATGCTGCAAAGATCGTCTTTTTCCCATTCATATCTATGTGGTTTCCGGTGTTTCTGCAGCCAGCCTCAAGCGGATTCTCGATGTATTGCAGTTTATAGCACTTCTGCATTGGCTTCATCGTTTGAGACCGGAGTTTGCCGCTTGGGTAAGACTCAGTCTGACCCCACAGCCATCATGCCTCGACTGAGTTGGGTCTGGAAAGACAGATAGAGGGGAGTAAGAGAGAGAGGTGATAGTGATGAGACGAGTCGTAGAAGCTGTTGCCGCTGGAGTCCAGCACGTCCGTATCAGCTGGAGTCCAGATCGTCCACAGCAGGAGGACGTCTACTAGCTACCATGTTAGCCCTACACGTTAATTAGCCTATCATTTGTTGATGCTAATCGCCGGTTTATGCAACATGTTTTTAAATGTAAACTTAAGACTTACCTTTTAATTCAAGCATTTCATCTGCAGTAATTTATTTTTAGACCTGGACTGCATTATTATAATCATTGCTTTAACATTTATTTATCGTATTTATTTATTTCTTGTATTCATCTGATCTTGTTAACGCTACCTTATTATTTAACGTTTCTTTCCACTATTACTTATTTTATAAATTTGACTGTACTGATTTCATTTTTAAGTATTTTATTTTTTATAATTTTACCATTTCTGTTCTTTTCTGTCTCTCTGTTATTCTGTGAAGTACTTTGGGCTGCGTGTTTTTATGTATGGAAGATGCTGTTTAAATAAAGTTGAGTTGAGTGATCGCACGACCGCGGTCGGTCGGCGACAAGTCTCGTCTCAACATACCGTGTCGTGCCTGAGTCGGCGGCCTCGGAGTGGGAGGCTCTCCCGCTGGATACGAAGGCACGACACAGAGTTCCTCATCAAGACCCGATTCTATCACATTATGCAATTTACAACTGCTTACAGTACTTGGAAAGTTTGAAATTTGACCTTAAACGTCCTTGAATAGTTCTTGAATTTAACCATGAAAAACAGTGTTCGAACCCTGAGTAATGGTTTCATTTGTTCCTGAAATGCTCCTTCGTGGAGCTTCTGATGAGAACAAACCTCCAGCCTAAATCCGATTTCTGCTTTCTGACAAACAAACACGGAGCGCAACACAAAAATCAACTTTTAAACTCTTTAACTCTCATCCCAATAACGTTAAACCCAACGGCAAATCCTGAGCTTGTAGTCAAGTAAGAGAATGTAGAACATTTCTTTCATGTCTTAATCCTTGTGAGGACATTTAGGCCAAATAGAAATACAAGCTCTCACACAGGAGGGCCTCTCTGCTGCTGGGATAAATCTGCAGTTTCCTGAAGGGAAGCCCACTACTCCCCCAATAAATCTCCCTCCTCCCTACACACACACATACACACTCACAACCTCTTCATGCCCCTGTTGGAGACCTCCTATTGTCTCCCAGTAGGAACTGGAGGGGAGGAGAGGGGTCCTGCCAGGAAACCCAACAGGCTGTCCTGAAAGCTGCTTCCTGAAGGGAGCAGGAAAGCACAGCCGAGAAGACAAGCAGGGACGGAGAGCTGAACAAACAGAGCCAATGTGACACTGACACGCACAAAACACACACTCTGCAGCATCCTGCAGCCAAAAACAGCACCGAGGCCAACATCACATGATGCATCACACTGAGCTTAGATAACATGTTATCAGTTCTTAGTGTTTAAGTGTTTGTGTGTGCTGAAGCTCTCACACAGCAACACCCTGTCACCTCTGTGTGCAGGGTTCTGTAACCACGCATCACTTCCTGTCTCACACATCTTCATAAAATCAGACACTAAAGACGCATCACCGACATCTTGTGTCCCGAAAAACTCCCGTCTTTAATCACGATCAGGTCGACTTCAAACTTCACAAGCGTCCTGCCTCCCCTCCCTTTTCCTTCCAGATTCTCAGCAAACACAATCCGGCACATTCAGAGTCCACAATGAGGCTTTATGCCTCCGAAGTGGCCACGCTGTTTTCAAAAAGTTTTGTGAGGCCTCGTTGTTTTCTCCACACGACCCCCTCTGTGCTCTCTTCTTCTGACCGTTTCCAGGTTCAAAATGTCACAAAGTGAATTTAATAAAGTCTGTAGAGCCCCTCGAGAACACTACGCTCCCAACATGCAGGCCTCCAAACCGTACCAGTGTCTCTAAGAATAGTATGGGAGGTCGAGTCTTCAGCTATCAGGCCCCTCTCATTTGGAATCATCTACCAGTCAGAGTCCGGGAGGCAGACACCCTCTCTACTTTTAAGAGTAGGCTTCAAACTTTCTGAGTACAAGCTGGATCAGGCTTGGACCAGGTCTTAGTTATGTTATGCTGCTATAAGCTTAGACTTTTTTAAGCTGTCTTTCCCTCTCTCTCCTCTCTCTGCCTGTCTCTCACTTTAACTCTTCCTGTCCCATTAAAGTTACTAACCATAGACCTTTCTGGAGTCCCTGAGCTCCCTTGTCTCGTAGGTTCCTCTGGATCTCTGCTGTAGATTCCTTTTTTGGGTTTGTTATTCATCCTTTCTTTCTTTCTTTCTTTCCATCTTTCTTGCTTTCTGTACTTCTTTCTTTTTTATTCCTTCCTTCTTTCTTTCTCTCTTTTATTCCCTATTGCTTTCATTCATTCTTTCTTTCTTTCTTTCTCTGTTTGTTCTTTCCATGTTTCTTCATTTTGTCTCCTTTCCTTATCCCGTCCTTTCCTTCTGTCATTCTTTCACCATTTATTCTCCTCTTTTTCTTTCTTCTGGTCTCCCTCTCTTCTCTCTTTTCATAGACCTTTCTGGAGTCCCTGAGCTCCCTTGTCTCGTAGGTTCCTCTGGATCTCTGCTGCTGTGGACGTGCCAGACTCCAGCTGCTACAACTACTACTATCCGTCTCCCCACTATCATCTCTCTCTCTCTTCATCTCCCTCTATCCCTCTCTCCAACACGGTCTCAGCAGATGTGTGTCTAACATGAGTCTGGTCCTGCTGGAGGTTTCTGCCTGTTAAAGGAAGTTTGTCCTTGCCACTGTAACTTGCTAAATGCTGCAAAGTGCTCTGCTCATGGTGGATTAAGATGAGATCAGACTGAGTCCTGTCTGTAAGGTGGGACTGGGTCTTGATGTTGGGTCTTTGTTAATAATAGAACATAGAGTAGTACGGTCTAGACCTGCTCTGTTTCAGTCTTCAGATAACGTTTGTTGTGATTTGGTGATATATGAATAAAGGTTGATTCTCCTGAAATCTGTCAGATCTCTTGACTCTAATCTGTTTCATGACAGATCACTTAACGTTATCACTTTAATTTGTTGTCTTTTTGACCTGATAATAAAACAAGACTGAAAACATTTTAATTATATTCCTGCAGTCTGACATTGTGTGCTTGTTAACCAATTTCCTGTAAGGGAGGAAGTTATTTCGCTCTAACCAGTCAGTAGTGATACATCATTTCTGCCAAAAGCTTTTTTAGAGCACTATTTTTGATCGACTCAAATCCGCCATGCTGACTGTGGAGTTGTTATTCCTGGGATCGTTGCTCAAGCTGCTGAAACAGCTGTGAGGGAAACAATAGATAAACAAACAAAGATGTGGCCTGAAACCACCGCTCAACTTACAAACAGAGAACTTTCATCTCCTCTGTTTCCCAAGCTGTCCAAATTTTGGAGATGTGCTTCCGAAATCACTTGAATTGTAGAAATACTGAGTCCTTCCATGAGGGAAGTTTTATGTTTTTGGCAAACTGTATCATGTTTGGGATTCAGATTTGGACCAGAGACCTGACTGGACATGTAGGATCTCCTGATTTAGCAACTCTTGGTAAACACTGATGGGAGCGTTTGTTTGCAGGCACACTCAGATTGTAATCCAGCAGCATCCAGTCAGCTGAGTCTGAGGCAGTCTCAGGCCCGATGACAGTCCACCCCTCCCTGAAACAAAGCAGGGCTCTCAAATCGAGTTTTCCCCCAATTAGCCGGTTTCCAGCTCTGACGTCAGCGTGCATGTCGGACCAAACACACCTTGTTTTCCCACAAGCTCTCCAGGCCTGTTTCCCCAACATTACAAACTGAACCTTTGTCAAAGCTGCTTTTTAAAACCCTCTAACATCACCGTCCTGTTCCTCTGCAGAATATTTTCCACTTCCACCGTACGACTGCGTGTTTCTTTTATTTTCCTTAATCACTTCAGCTTATTTGTGTTTTGTAGCCAAACAAAAAACTCCCCTAAACCAGCTTACTGCATCTTTAAACATCTCTCTCAGTTGACCTACATATCTGCTGCACAGATTTCTGAGACTGTGACCCATTTGTCTCTTCACACAGTAGCAACTGCAGTCTCCAGATGTTGGATTCTCATAACTACAGTACACGAGCAGATGTCTGCTCCGGTGCATTCTGCCCAGAAACAACAGAAATATGTGTTCACTATCGTGTCATTTCCTTCAGTGGTGGGTATTACACGGGTTCAGCACCTCTCTGATGGAGGGGGTCGGGGTAATGACAAGGTGCTGCGTGTGCGTGGGTCTTTGAAACGCTTTGAAATGTCTCCCAAAGCTTCGTCCTCATATCTGCCTCTGTGGAAAATACATGTTTGTGGGCTCTAATTCAGTTTTCCATCACGCTCTGATTCAGTTAGCTTGTCAGAGGTTGAGGGCTTTTTGAGTCGCACAGAGAGACAGAGAGGCAGTTTATGAAACTCAGTTGAACAGTGATGTCCTGAATCTGAGACTACAAGACAACCTGACAGGTCGTCTGGTAGAAATTACAAAAAGGACTTCTTTTCATTCTTCTTCTGTTGCTTTGTCTATTATTTACAATGTGTTAATGTCATATCAGCTTATTCTGAAATGTCAATACTTGCATTGTCTTTCTAAAGACTCTTTAATTGATTAATGTTGTGTTCACACCAAACATGAACAAACGTTTAATTTGAATACGATCACAGGAATATTTGTGTTTACTCTTACTACTTACTACTTACTTCATGGGTCGACTATTTGAATAATCGTCGAATAGATGCCAATGACCATCGAATAGTATTTAGGCTTGAAATGCCCATCCCTAGTGTAAGCGAGTGTCCAAGACGCAAACTTTTGCAATAGCTGGCTGGGTCCCTTCAAACACCATTCCAGTCTGTTCTCATCATAGACTTTATAATAAATGGACTTAGTCTCCCTGATGTCACCCATCTGTTTCTAAAGCCCTGTTTTGAAGCTGATTGGCGGCAGGTGCCATATTGGAAATGCTGAACACAACCTAATTCTGTGGAGTTAGTGTGAGGTAAAGAGGCGGGCTTTGAGCCTCCTCGCTAACAGCTACAGTGTTCCCGCCTGTCAATCAAGCCGGTTATGAAAAAATTCACCCCCTGTACATTGTGTGCCGATAGAGACATGAGATATTCAGACTAAAATATTTTTTTGAACCAGGCTGTAAACATGTTTATTTCTGCTGTAAAGATCCTCTTTTTTGAATTTGTGTGTATGTGGTTTCTGGTACTTCCGGAGCCAGCCTCAAGTGGACACTTGAGGAACTGCAGTTTATAACACTTCAACATTGGCTTCAATTCTCGCTGCCAGAGGTTCTCACGGTAAAGCCGGTTGTGCTAAAGGGGGCGGAGCTAACTTCCTAGTACAACAGATAGCTGGAATCAAGTGACAGACAAATGTTTTCACAATTTAGCAGATAACCGTCCTCACTCTCTGTCCTCACAGTGAGCTCCTGTTTATTCCTGATCCAATAAAAACAGGTAGAGTCACAGAGTTCAGGGAAGCTGCACAGAGATACAATCAATGAGTGAACCTCAACCGGTCCGTACGTCACATCATATGACACCGGAGGATCTGCACGCTGATTGGCTATCGAGTTCAGATTTTTGAACTCACAAATGTATTCACACGTGTAATTTCCTTAATTCACGCCCAACAAGAACTTGTGTCTACTGGTGTGAACGCCCCATAAAGCAGAGTAATGTAAGAGTCTTGTGTTTCTGAGATCTACAGATGATATGAAGCAATAAAGAAGAGATAACCTGTTGGATAAAACAAATAAGACAACTAGAAATGTGAAAAGAATCAAAGTAGAACATAGAAAAATGTTTCCATCTGCAGAGAGAACTGAGCATGGAGGTGTTTGAGCCTTGTTCAGTCCTCTTCACATGACCTCATATTATGAGACTGCATTTCCACCAACACCTGAGTGCTAACACAACATTTGTTCCATGTGAGCCGGTGAACTGAGGTGATCTCTGTGCTGTGACGGGTTTGGGAAACCAGTCTGACCCAGGAGTTCAAGGCCTCGCTCTGACTCTGCCCTCAGAGACATTCGTATAAACGGCAGGATCAAAATCTGAGATAGTTCAAGTTCCACCACAGACTCGTAGTCCTCGGTCCTGCTCTCTTTGTTTCGGCCACAAAAATATGAAATTGGGTTCATACGGTTTGTGGCATCACAGCAACATGCAGAGAGTGTTTCCAAAAAAAGCCGAGGTTTGGCTTTCCCAGGAGAAGCGGTCCGTTCAGACACTGTGAGGTCTGACCTTTCTGGTGCCCGAACCACAAGGGTCCAGTTTGTCTTAAAACCAGTCAGCTACTTTAATGCCAGAAGCTTTTTAAGGTTATTTATAACTAACTCTTCGATATGGCCAGTGTAAACAAATTCATCTCATTACAGCAGACTGCAGCAGTCTGAGGTTAGTTCAGTGTTTCCCTCCTGAAGTCTGCGTACGAACGTTTCTCAGACTGTAGAGACAGCAGAGGGACCAGAGTCTGATGGACTGGACTGGTAATTCATCATATTTACATAATAGTAAGTGATACAATAATATTTACTAATAATTCATACATAGCAATAAAAAGACACTTTCAAATAAACAAGTGGGTGACAGTTTTCTCCATAACTATAAATCAGGCCTCGAAAACCTGGTTTATACTTCTATGTTGAAATGAAGACGGAAGTTTCGATCCAGTAGCCTACGTACACAGCCTGACATGCACCTCCCCCAAAATGTAACTACGCCTCGAAATGATGTGGACCACAAGCCCTGTGTTTGGGCCGCTGGACAGCATTGTATTTCCTGCATTTACAGCACTTCAGAAATCGCCGTTCATCGCCGCAAATTTAATCTCCTCTGATGTCTCGTCTCTGTTCTTCCATGTAATCATGTCTGTATGATAAACAGCAACATGTATCAGCTCTGAATTAACATAACACGCTCTGAATCACAACAGGACACGTAGCGGGACAGAAACAGGCGACCCAGCTATCAGAGAGACCACACTGCCCTCTAGTGTTTCGGCGTGGTACTGCAGAACAACACGGACACATCAACGCACAAGTATGTAGAGCTCACGTCTGTGTCGCCCACTGCTGCGTAGGGTCAACACAGAAGTATAAACCAGGCTTTAGTGTCTTGTCCAAGGACATTTTGGCAAGTGCAGAGCAAGACCTGGGATTGAACCCCCAACCCTCTGATTGAGAGATGACCAACTCCACCACTCAATCAATCAATATTTATATATATATATAGTGCTAAATCACAACAAACCTTATCTCAAGATGCTTTCACAAACAGAGCAGGTCTAGACCGTACTGTATAGAGTATGAGTGGGGCACTTTGCAGCATTTAGCAAGTTACAGTGGCAAGGACAAGCTTCCTTTAACAGGCAGAAACCTCCAGCAGGACCAGACTCATGTTAGACACACATCTGCTGAGACCGTGTTGGAGAGAGGGATAGAGGGAGATGAAGAGAGAGAGAGATGATAGTGGGGAGACAGATAGTAGTAGTTGTAGCAGCTGGAGTCTGGCACGTCCACAGCAGCAGAGATCCAGAGGAACCTACGAGACAAGGGAGCTCAGGGACTCCAGGAAGGTCTCCATCTTTGCCTTGACCAAGTCGGCTGAAAATAGTTCCCATGTTTCATGAAGTATCTTAAAACATGTTTGACCTATTTATGAAGATTTTTTTAGGAGGAACACACAATGCTCTGGGTGAAGTGACAGAGTGAAATTGAAGTATTTGAAGACAGAACGACGTGCAGCTACCGAATACTTCCAACCCATCACTAAAAGAGCGTCAGTTTGAAACAAGTCTCG
Source organism: Notolabrus celidotus (assembly GCF_009762535.1). Taxonomy (NCBI): domain Eukaryota; kingdom Metazoa; phylum Chordata; class Actinopteri; order Labriformes; family Labridae; genus Notolabrus; species Notolabrus celidotus. The sequence goes on along the minus strand of NC_048273.1, from coordinate 3,697,363 downwards.
AGCTTCAGACGACAGCTGACTGACTCATTAAGGTGGTCTGCAAAGTATTTAATCCTCTCGTCACAACTCGACCTTATTATCATCTTAGGATACAATGAATATGACCTCATGATGCTCAGTTTAATCGATAAAAAGTTGCTTCGCTGCTATAGGCCTAGACTGCCGGGGGAACTGGCACACTGACACACTGGGATCCTAGTTCACCCCCTTCCCCCCAACCCCTTCATCACTTACTTTAACTCTTCCTGTCCCATTAAAGTTACTAACCATAGACCTTTCTGGAGTCCCTGAGCTCCATTGTCTCGTAGGTTCCTCTGAGCTGCCGTAGACGTCCTCCTGCTGCGGACGATCTGGACTCCAGCTGATACGGACGTACTGGACTCCAGCGGCAACAGCTACTACTACTCGTCTCATCACTATCACCTCTCTCTCTTACTCCCCTCTATCTGTCTTTCCAGACCCAACTCGGTCGAGGCATGATGGCTGTCTAACATGAGTCTGGTCCTGCTGGAGGTTTCTGCCTGTTAAAGGAAGTTTTTCCTCTCCACTGTAACTAGCTAAATACTGCGATGTGCAATGCTCATGATGGATTAAGGTGGGGTCAGACTGAGTCTTACCCTGTCTTGAAGTTGGGTCTCTGTTCATAATTTGACATAGAGTGGTCTAGACCTGCTCTGTTTGTAAAAGCGTCTTGAGATAACGTTTGTTGTGATTTGGCGCTATACAAATAAAGACTGATTGATTGATTGATTTATTCTCTGCAGCGATCAAACCCTTCTTCTCACGATGGCAGCTGAAACATCTCATTATTTTTTAGTTCTCCTGAGATCCGGGTTTCACTGAGAAGTCTGTCGTAGTCAGAGTAATATAATTTGTCAAAAAGAAAATTTAAAGTTGATTCAATTTGTTGTAATGCCAAGAGGAAGGACTTCATGATGGCAGAAACAACAAAGTTCCAATTCATTAAACTAGATTAGATTTCTGCAGAACTGGAACGTCTTCATCTTGAGATGTTTTGAATCATGGGATGGGAGGTTATTAAATTGAACTTAATCCGGTGACAAGTAATATAAAACGTATTGATTCCTCACCAAGAAGAGTTTGAAGCTTTCCCCTGAACTCATGTAACAATCCTCACCTCACTACTGCCTTTGTGTTACTCAAACTATTCCACTGATTCCTGTTTATTACACTCTGCTGTGTACGGTCTACTTCCTGTTCAGCTCCAGCAGACTCTGGAGCCATTGTTTTAGGATGAATGGAGAACAAACAAAAAGAAAGTAAACAACCTCATGTTTTATTCTGCCTCAAAAAAACACGACCTACATGTAGAACACAAGCAGCTGCCTGCCTCTCTTAAAAAACCCTGAACCTCTGAAGAGCCTCTCCTGAAAAGCCTCTCCAATTAGAGAATCTGGCACGAAGCTCAAAGTGGCAATTTCCATTTTCAAAAGCCTGGATGCCCGTTAATTATGATGAAAGCTTCCTGCTATCAGGTTCCACGCAGCCCTCACACTTAAAACTAATTGCTGCCTCAGAAAAAATCCTTGAACTTAAAAAAAAGTAAACACACCAAAGTGACTTTCAGAGAGCAGAGATGAAGCGTGTTTCACGTCCAAGAGCTCGGCTGGGTTCTTGTTGTGATCACTGAAGTGAGTCGATATCAAATAATTACATTCAAGATTCTCCACTGAGCTGCTAAAGAAAGAAAGAAAGGGCTCAAACATCCGATGATCTTCTTATTGATTTGATCTTATTGATATCTAAAAGCCCTTCATTCAAACACTGCCTCTTTAAATGTTATGTATTTAAGATAACTAGATTATTACTAATGATAATTTATTGTGTTAACCTTTCACTCGTGCATTTTTGTGCCACAAAGGCCAGATTTGTTATGTTAAGATGTTCATTTGTTAAAGTTACTAACCATAGACCTTCTGGAGTCCCTGAGCTCCCTTGTCCCGTAGGTTTGCTCTGACCTGCTGCTGCTACAACTACTACTATCCGTCTTACCACTCTCATCTCTCTCTCTCTCCCTCTCCCTCTATCCCTCTCTCCAACACGGTCCCAGCAGATGTGTGTCTAACATGAGTCTGGTTCTACTCAAGGTTTCTGCCTGTTAAAGGAAGTTTGTCCTTGCAAGAACTACAAAAAAAATGTCCTTTTAGGTCAATCAGCCAAGAGCTGGTAAATTAAAATAAAATTCCCCCGCCTAAGTATTTTTCAAAAAGACATAAACTGCGAAAGATACGCTGTCATTGCCATTAAAAACTGATCTTAGTATGGGAGGTTGAGCCTTCAGCTATCAGGCACCTCTCCATTGGAATCAAAGTCAGGGTCTAGGAGGTAGACACCCTCTCTACTTTTAAGAGTAGGCTTCAAACTTTCCTTCTAGATAAAGCTTATAGTTAGAGCTGGATCAGGCTTGGACCAGCTCTTAGTTATGCTGCTATAGGCTTAGACTGCCACACTGGGATCCTGTCTTTCCCTCTCTCTCCTCTGTCTGCCTGTCTCTCACTTTAACTCTTCCTGTCCCATTAAAGTTACTAACCATAGACCTTTCTGGAGTCCCTGAGCTCCCTTGTCTCGTAGGTTCCTCTGGATCTCTGCTGCTGTGGACGTGCCAGACTCCAGCTGCTACAACTACTACTATCAATCTCCCCACTATCATCTCTCTCTCTCTCTTCATCTCCCTCTATCCCTCTCTCCAACACGGTCTCAGCAGATGTGTGTCTAACATGAGTCTGGTCCTGCTGGAGGTTTCTGCCTGTTAAAGGTGACATATCATGCAAAATTGACTTTTTAATGGTTCTCTACCTGAAATATGTTTCCCTGGCATGTCTACAAACCCCCCGAGAATGAAAAGAATCCATTCTGCCCCTGTTCTGATTTCTCCACCTTTCTGTAAATGTGTGCTGAAACCAGCCGTTTCAGACTTCCGTGTTTTTGTTACGTAACAACAATATCCGGTCTGTAACAGAGTCAGAGCTCGGAGCTTGTTCAGCCCATAGACTGTATAAAATAATACTGAATCCCCTCCTCTGTTTTTCATTACCTGCACAAATGTGTGCTAACAAGGAGCTTAGGAGGGAGGCATGCTAGTTGTAGGCTGTCTTAATAAACACAAAGGTCGGTTTTACTCCCCACGTCTGCAGATTTGAAGATCTAGTGGAGGATTTTTATTTATCATAGATAAGTGCTAGCGCTAGTTAGCATAGCTACATAGCTACATGTCGTAGCTGTAGCTGTGTACCAAGACACACGTCAACATACTGATAAATAAAACAACAAGAAACAGAATCTGGAAGGTCCCGCTGCCTTTCTGGCAGAGGTCGGTTTTACTCCCCACGTCTGCAGATTTGAAGATCTGGTGGATGATTTTTATTTGTCATGGATAAGTGCTAGCGCTAATTGGCATAGCCACATAGCTACATGTTCATAGCTGTAGCTGTAGCTGTAGCTGTAGCTGTGTACCAAGACACACGTCGACATACTGACAGATAAAACAACAAGAAACACTAAATCTGTGACCAATCCTTCAGAATAGGTCCTGCTGCCTTTCTGGCAGAGGTCGGTTTTACTCCCCACGTCTGCAGATTTGAAGATCTAGTGGATGATTTGTATTTATCATGGATAAGTGCTAGCGCTAGTTAGCATAGCCACATAGCTACATGTTCGTAGCTGTGTACCAAGACACACGTCGACATACTGATAAATAAAACAACAAGAAACACTAAATCTATGACCAATCGTTCAGAAAGGTCCTGCTACAGGCACCCCTCCGTCAGGATCAGATTCAGAGGGTTGAAGTAACGTGATCTCTGAGCAGTCGTGTATATTCAGCCAACATGTAAACATTAGATCAACGTGCTGGAGAGCCGAGGCACATCCACTTCCGGAGGGGGCGTGGTCAGAGAGAAAACAGAGTGTTCTGATGAGGAATGAAGAAAAGGACTTTTCAGGCATGCCAAAATCTGATTTCAAAGTGTTTTTTTGAGCATAAACTTTAAAGACATGTTTTGGGGACCTCTTAGACCAATATATATTGATGAAAAAAGCGTGATATGTCCCCTTTAAAGGAAGTTTGTCCTTGCCACTGTAACTTGCTAAATGCTGCAAAGTGCTCTGCTCATGGTGGATTAAGATGAGATCAGACTCAGTCCTGTATGTAAGATGGGACTGGATCTGATCCTCTCTTGATGTTTGGTCTTTGTTAATTATAGAACATAGAGTACGGTCCGGGTATATCACTTTGTAGGAAGACAACAGTATTTCTTCTGTTCAAGCCTCTCCAGTGAGACTGAATGAATCAGAGCATGGGAAGCAGACACAGCCCTGAGCTCATGTTGTATTTACTCTGGCAGATTCTTTCTCAGACACATATTCCTCCAAACTGATCACAGGCGAGCCAATCACAACCATTTACAAGCTGCTCAGACATTCTTATAAACAACCAAGATGGCTGCCACTAACCTTCAACATGAACGTTTAAAATCTACTGCTGCATCTTCATGAATCCAACAAGAGTGCAGTTAGTACAAATGGTAGATCAGTTAGGGCGGCTGATTCATGTACACCCCCTGTTGGAACTAGCTTTCTAGCTTAGAAGCCGACAGCTATGCCACTCATTATTGCTGCAAAGATCGGCTTTTCGGCAGTCAGCCTCAAGTGGACACTCGAGGAACTGCACTTTTTAGCACTTCCTCATGGGCTTCATATTTCACGCTTGGTCCGTGCAAATCCAAATGAAACATTCCACCATTGTTACATCGTACAGCAGCAGTTACATCTATTTTAGCCTTGATATACAAAAACACGTGTTGAACAGGAAGACGGTTTAAGCTACCTGAAACATTAACCACTGAGAGGTTTGTGACGAAGTATGATGTCAGCATGCTTTGTTTTTGCCTGACGTGCATATTTTGTTTCTGACTGTCAGTCTAACACTCGAGACCAACAACTGAACGTTCCCATGTCTCTCTGCATCCTGTCACCGAGTAAGTGACAGCCTTGAAGCTCTATAAAAAGTTTAGACCTCTCGTAATAGAGCTAAAAATACGATGGCATGTATATATCAAGCTGCAGCACCGGTGTGAGGACAGACTGAACCCAAATCAGATTTAACTCAACAAACTGTCTCCTCTGTCCTGTTACAGAAACCAGGACACATGATTTACAAACACAGTGTGTCTGAAAGGAGAAACATAAGGACAGATATCAGAGTATGGAGCTGACCCCCCCGACACTTCTAACTAAATTTACAGAGAATCTATTTTAAGGCGACAGCAGTAAGTCAAAACTCAGGCTCCTGTTGCAACAAGACAAGGTTTCCCCTGAGAGCGCCTCAGAAACATGTCAAGAGATTAGCACTCATTAAATTACGTCTGAGCACATCCCTGAAGCTCATTCTGGATAACAGAGGCTCCTGTGGTTATCAATGAGGACTAAAACATTTCATTTAAACTCAACTTTAAAAACTGTTTCACTTTCGTTTCACAGGAAAGCTCTAAAGTGGAAGTCACCACATACAGTCGGTCAGCTTCTGTTAAAACCTTGTATCTAATCAGTGCACGTTGTTATTGTAACGATTCTCACATCAGTCAGCAGAAAACTGTCGTACAAATAAATACACCTCACTCTCCTGGAGGCCTTTCATAAACACACATTCAACATGAGAGGAAGCTTTCACTCTGAGCTCCTTAACCTGTGAGGGGAAAGTCTGATCCACTACGGGGGTAATGATTGAAACTATAATCAGCATTCTAATCACAGTATCACATAAAATCAATATCATCTTATTCTTTTAAAGCGCTTTATAAACTTTTATTATTTTTATTATATTAGAAATTGTATATTATTATCATTATATTAATATCTATATCTTATTATTGTATTTGTATATTATTATTATTATTATTACTATATTTTTATTTTATATTATTTTATTTAGAAGTAATATAATTATAATAGCAATTCTCTGTAATTATAATTATTATATTTTCATTTTTATATGATTATCATCATTCTATTTTTATTTTCATATTATTATGATTATTCTATTTTTATATTATCATATATATTTATTTTTATATTACTTTTATTATTAGTTGTAATATTGTTATTGTTATTATTCTAATTATATTTTTATATATCAATAGTAGTATATTTGTCATTTTATATTATTATTCTATTTCTATTTTTATATTATTATCATTCTCATATTTTTATATTTCTTTATTTATTAGTTGTAATATTATTACTGTTATTTTTCTATATTATTAGTAGTACTATATTTGTAATCTTATATTATCATTTCTATTTTTATTATTATTATTATTTGATTGTATTTTTGTATTATTATCATCACATAAACCTCAACTTTAAAACATGTGGTAGAAACAAACCACTAACCAATGGCAGCCCTTGTTTATATATATATATTAAACTGAGTCATGAGGTTTGAGTTACATTGATCGTCAGCGTTCAAGAATGTTAAAGGTAATTAGTTTTACAACGTACGTGAAAGCATGGTGTGGTAAACAATCAGAGAATCAGAGGGTTATGGAGAATAAAGTACAGTTAACCTTCAGTCAGGCAGAGAACAGTTCCCACCATACAACCAACAAGTCACCGACACATCCTTTAACACCGTCAGCTCATCAGTCTCTCATGCAATCATCATTTTCTCACACATTTCTGTTTGTGGATTCTTTCCTGTGAATTTCCAATCATACTAGACAGCAGCTTCTACAAATATCTGCACATCCCCTCTGACCACAGATATAATCTGAGCAGCTGCAGCAGCAGCATGGACACATCTGCTGAGGTCAGCCTGACTCAACATCTGAACATCCAACACCACGCACTGAAAAACTCTGCCATGATGATGATGATGAGGCACGGCGATAATAACAGACGAGAGAGAGCAGAGGTGGGGAGGGGAGCAACACTTCTGACAATGGTGGAGGACGAGGGGGGATTTCCATCCTGTGGAGCAACTTCACACCACAGCGTTTCTTCTACATCTACTCTACAGCTAACAGAGAGGAGACTACAGCTGTCCCAAACAAACAGGAGAGAGGGAAATAAGAAGAGCTCGGTTTAAGACAAGGAGCATATAGTAAAGTTAAAAGTCTAATCCAGCTCATATAGTACTGTCTATGATTTTAGACTGTACAGAAGTTTTAAATGAGTTAAGTTTAGTTTTAAACTAAGAATAGTTGAGTAAACTTTTAAATAATGTTTGGATCTCTGTGTCCTTTCTTAATGAACCTGGGATTTTTGTGTGTGTGTTCTGTATTGTATTTATGCACTTATATGTGAGGATATGTGTATGAATGTTTATAAATGTATGTCTAAAGTTGTTGAAAATCAATAAAAACATTGTTGGGGGAAAAAAGAAATGTTTGTATGAACAGGCACACACTGTATAGAGAGCAGGATGTTCTGACAGATTAGAACCGTGACAGGGTGAGACTGATAAGATTAGTTATCAGCAACAACCGTGTCAAAAAAAATAATGACTAAACATTTTGTTCTGACATTTATTTAAGTGACAGTGCAATAATGTTTAAACATAAATATATATATCATTAAAACATTAGTGCACAGTTTATTAAAGTTTCAGTCCCTTTAAATCACTTTTTTCATTCTAATAAAAAATGTAAAAGTTTTGCAGAGTTTTAATTTTCTGCAACAGAAACAGAAACAATCAGCCAACAGGAAGTAGAAATAAAAAGTCTTTTTGCACACATGCATTAACAGAAAGTGATCGATAACACTCCATTAAACTCTGAGACACCTTCTCTCAAACACACACAGCTTTAACCCTTTTTAAAGTTAGTTCACAGAGTCGATCAGTCGACCAGTTATCAGTTAATTGATGATCGATCAGAGTGTTAGGAAATCATTAAAGTGTTCCGTACCTTGTTGCTCCTCTCCGTCCGGCCACACTGAGGCTTCTCATGACTTTTGGAGAAGGTAGGAAAAGTTTGGGAGGAGGAAAAAAATCCCACCCCGCTGAGAGGTGTTAAACTACAACATTTGAAACAGGTGACTTCCGGTTGGGGTTTCAAAATAAAACAACACATTTAAACTATCTTTTTGTGTGTCTAACAGATTTTATAAATCTGTTACTGTTAGAGGATTTACATATTACTAGTTTTTTTTTATTATTAACAATAATAATATTGCATTTATTTTATGTAGGTTTTTTTGTTTTTTAAATTCTGCCACTTATTGTATTTGTTTACAATTTTCAGTAAAACTGCACCTAAATACGCCTCTACATTTTACATGAACACTTATTATATCTCTGACTTATGAATTATGAACCTTATTGTCCCTGTATAAAATAAATAAACCAAAATGCTGAACAATATCTGCACACATGTTTTTGCATGTACAATATAATAGTCAAAACAGGACATTTAAGAAACATACAAAGCAGCACTTACTATAAGCACAAGTAAAACATACTGCGCTTAAAACTTACACACTACATTGTATTAAACATTTTTTTAATTCAGTGCTCTATTGCTTTAGCAGTGGTTCTATAGGTCTACATTTTCACTTAATATATGCTGGTATGTATTAATTTGACTATATCATTACCATTTTTTATGTAGATGTAAATTAAACTATATCAGCAATGTATTTATTTTATTTTTTTATATTTAATTTGTAACTGTTTTAAATATATTAACAAGACAAAACAAATATAATCAAAAAAGGGTTCAGACATGTGAAATGAAAATAAAAACGTGAAGAGAAATTTAGTTTAAAAATGACTTAAAATGAAAAAATAAGTGAAAAGAAAAGAAAAAATCACCATTGTACTTTTGCATCCAGACACAGAAAAACGACTGTTCAATTAAGTTATTGTATTATATTGTATTTTATGTCATATCTGTTCTGCTATTGAAAATTCTCAACACTCAATTCCACCTAGCTTAAATTCTTGCTTTTATTTTGAAGGCAGAATAATGTCTCTCTTGCTACTTCCGGACAGTTTCTGGTGACTGATGCAGCTTCTTAATATCGATGAAGTCAACAGCTTGAAGGAATGAATGATTGACAGGTGAGTCGTCCAATGAGGATCGTGACACTGAGTATGTGGGCGGGGCCAGTAGAGAAGCGGGGCTTGTTTGCACATTTGGTCAAAAGGCGCCAAAGTGACAAGTTGACTTTAGGATTTGTTCAGGGCCAAGAAAGACCTGAAGACCTGCAGACCTGCAGACCTCCCCTGAGGTCTCAGTGTTTTTCTACTTAGTAATTTCAGAATACTCCAAAATAAAAGTCCATTCTGCTTCAGAAGACATGTTTTTATCTTTATACAGTCTATGGTTTTTATCTACTTTGTGTTTGCATTAATGCAAACTGAAGGTCTAAATGTTTAAATCTGTCTGTTAATATGAAAATATAAATCAGCACATGTATATATATATATTTATAGATGTCTACATGTCATCCTGCAGACAGATCAGGTTCTTAATGTGGAAATAAGCAGCTGAGATAACAGTGATAAATCTATTACACTGTGATACATGTCATTGACCAGCAGGGGGCGCTGTTGTCTTTCAGATTAAATCAAAGGGTTAATACAAAAAAGAGAAACCCATCTCAACAGTACAAAAATGACTGATTATTCAAAAATGTTTTGACTTTGCGTTAAGTTTAAACCTTCATTTTATTTCCTCAACTTAACATTTAAGAACATGCGAGTTGTTGGACTGACCCTCAGTACGGTAGATTAAATAATATTGGTGTAAAAGGCATCAAATACTGACAAATATATCACAACATTGAATTTTTTTTAACCTTTTGTACTTATTTATTTTCTAAATATTAAACTATTTTTTTTATTGTATTTTTACTATTCTTTTATTCTCTATTTATTTATTTTAAATTATTATAATTTATTATTATTGTTTTGTTTTTATTGATTTATGTTTTCAAGTCTTGTTTCTGGGCAAGATGCCACCTCAACTTCTCCAGAGTTTAAATGTTTAGAGTAACACTGGTGGCCCGCAAAAAAGCCATAACAAAAAAGTGTTTATGTCAGGATTCACCTGATTTAGTAGATTGGTTTAATGTGATGCACGACATTTTTGTAATGGAAAAACTAACATTTACTCTGAGGCTCAAAAGTGATGTTTTTAATAAATGTTGGAAAGGATGGATTGAGTTTATGAACTCACATAGAACAGATTTCAGGTAAAGATCTACAGCTGTACTGTAACCCCCTTTGTTCTCTGGTCTAAAGCATCACACATGGACTGTTGGTTTTTTTTGCTTGTTGTTTGTGTGTTCATCATCTTTGTTTTCTTTTGTTAAAAAAAAAGTGCTCACTTGAGAATGTATTGTATAAATCTATCTTAAACTCAAATTAAAAAAAGATAGATTTTATGAGCATATAGAAACCTGAGTGACATTACTTAAGGAAACTCCCCCACAATATTAGAATGAGGTTAGAATATTGTATGTTTTGCCACAAATGAAGGTGTGATTGATGCTGTGATGATGTGTTGTGATCGACAGCTAGACAGCCTGTGACCCCCAAAATATAGGTGCCAAAGACTTGTCACCCCCTCTGTCCCTCAAAGTGATTTAATGTGGCTTCATTTAGCTGGTCTGCAGAAAATGACCCTACCTATATGAGCATGTGTCTGTGTTTCCTGTGCCGTTATGAATGAACCTGCTGCTACTGATGCTTTAGATAATTAACTGTTCACTAACCCTAAACTTAGGAGGCAAAAAGAAAGGAAGAAAACTCATTAGATTTTATATTTTCAAGGTTTTATTTCAAGTTTAGCTAATGTTTCTGTTGATATTTTTTACTATAAATGGATAAAATGTACTATTTTTAAACAACTTTTGTCATTCAACTTTTTTTATTGCATTTTTTTCAGTATTTATTTTTTCACCACAAGTTAACAAATTATAGATAAGTAATATAAAACCAACAAAGAGAAGAAAAAATAAATAAATACAATTTTTTTTATAAAATAATGATAATAATAAACAAATAATAATAATTAACAGTTCAAACAAAAAGGAAGATAAACATAATAAAACAAGGTAAATAAACAAAAATAAATAATAATAATACATATTTTTACATTCACATTTTTTGACATTTCACGACCCCCTATTTGTGTCTTGTGATCCCCTAAGGCAGGGGTGTCCAAAGTACGACCCGGGGGCCAATTGCGGCCCCAGGTCCATTTATTTATGGCCCCAAGCTTCCATCTTAAATTGTGTTATTTATAGCAAAGAAATTAATCACAGTTTCCTTCTACAAACAAAACTAAAGTCAATCCAGAAACGTCTCAAAAAGCTTCACATGGACTACTTGTCTAAAAGCCAAAGCTCTGGGAATTCTGCAAGAAGGCAATAAAGAAGAAACACAAGAACTCTTAAAGCTGACAGGTTTTCAAATTAATGTTTTCATCATGATGTGAAAATGTTCTTGATGAACACTAAAACTTCAGAAGACACAAAAGAGGACACAAGACAAGATCAAATTATGAAATTGTGCAGAAAAGGCAAAATTTGGTGCATCAAAAATGTTCAGAACTCAGGAAAATAATTATTTTGTTCTTAAAATGTTTCCTGCTTGTCAGAAAGGTCTAAAAAAAACCACATAAAAAAGAAGTGTGATGAAATCTAGATCATGATCCTGCCATAGGAAAATAATGATACAATATTTTTCCCACATTGCCCGACCATAATGCGAAACATTTTCCTCCAGAAGAAGATAACGTTTGCTCATGTGTACATGGCTTGTGGAGAACTGAGGACTACCTAGTTACTGATTTATTGAGACAAAATTTAAAATGATTGTTATTAAATGAATATTTCATATATAACTTTTGGTATTCCTAAGTCTCAGTAGGAGCCACTGGCCCTGAGGTATTCTGACAACATCATATGTGGCCCTCTTTGAAAAAAGTTTGGACACCCCTGCCCTAAGGGGTCCCAACCCACACTTTGGGAACCCCTGAGCTAGAGGGGAAAACGTGAAGTCATCCTTGAGTTTAGTTTTCTATCATAAAGGCTGTTAAGACATAAAGACAACAGATTTCAAGGTGGCACAAAATTCAAAGCTGTAGATTTAGTTTTGCTGTCATCATATGATTGTTTGTCGTTTTAATTCACCCCGAACTTCACAGGTTTTGTCTTGAATCCAGGCATCAGCATGAGGAAACGTTTGGCTGATTAGTAACTGCATCAGTTCTTCTGTTAGCCGACTCTTCCCAGAGATGTGAATCAAACAGTGACGCTCTCGTGTGCCGGCGTTTTCCTCAGGTAGGAAAGCTCGGCTCTCCAGTGACCACTGTGAACAATGGAGGGATTGGCAGGTCAGTCTGACCTGGCAGAAACAGCTAAACATTTTATAAACACAGCATCCAGCACTGACCCAAGAGGAGTGAGGGGGTCAACAGTTTAACCTCTGAGGGGTCAAACTGTCCCACCCTGGACAAACAGATAGCCAAAGATACCAAAGAAGAAGACTTCTTCTGTGGTCTTCTCGGGCGTCCTCAGGCTGTTCAAGGGGCGAAAATAAAGGAAAGGGCGTCTCCTTTCATGTTGGACCTGCATGCATCATGAGGCCAGAAACAACAGCTCACTTTTACGTCTTTACATTGTGGTATTGTTTCCATCCACCCCGTATGACCGCTGTCGTCAGGAGAGAACTGGAGTCCCCTCTCAGCCTTGATCTCCCTGGGTTGTTAATAAAGACCACGACGTAAGTGCAGCATTTAGTGCAGGGACACCTTTCCAACGAGACACACAGATGGAGGAAGTTGCTGTTGGCTGGAAGTATCGAGACGTTTAATAGCGTCTCTTTCCTCCAGGTCAGCCTGACCACCGTCCAGACCGCCGTCCAAATGGTCACGTTCACAAAGGATTTAATCGGGCCCAAGAGACGTGAACACATCCTCATACACCCAAACCGTGTTTTAGTGTGCCGCTGACACCTCAACGTACTGCAGCTTCAGATCCACAAATACAAGAGAAATACATCCACTTCCTTTACATCACATATGTTATAAAACAAACAACATATCTCTGCTGTTTGTTTGAGTCTAGATCTATTTTAAATGTTGATCTCTGTTGAATATTTCTCGAGGGCATAAACTTGTTTATTCTGCAGCCAATCAGGGCAGCGTGTGTCCCTCCTCCGTGTCTGCGGTTCAAACATGTTTATGACTGCTTCCTGTTTGGCCTTGCTGGACTCTCCTTGAGGTGGCTGTAAAGAAAACATGTTTTGCTGCCAGTGTCTCTGGACTTTGATTCTTACTCCATGCTGACGGACAGGTATCCTCCTGCCTCCATCCTGTCAGTATCACTGTGCTCTAGGCGGGGAAATGACCACGCAGGGCTTTGTTCTGTTATTGACCTGCCTGTGTTTGTCCTCACAGTGTGTGTTTTTGTCCAGGCTTGTCATTGTGTGCAAAGGTTTCAACTACTTTCTGTGAAATCTGATGATGCCCTGATTCATCGTTGCTCACAGCGACAGCTATAGTACAAGACAGAGAAAGTGACCCTACATCTTAAAATCACAGCACAGCCAATAAATGATAGACGTTAAACAAAACAACACAAACTAAAGGTAGGAAATGTCACATGATACCGAACAGTAAGCTAAGAGAGCAGTTGTTGTTGTTGAAGAAGAGAGAGATCGGTTGTTGTTGAAGAAGAAGAAGAGAGAGAGTGGTTGTTGTTGAAGGAAAAGAAGTAGAGAGAGCGGTTGTTGTTGAAGGAGAAGAAGAGAGAGTGGTTGTTGTTGAAGAAGAAGAGAGAGAGAGAGCGGTTGTTGTTCAGGAAGAAGAAGAGAGAGAGCGGTTGTTGTTGAAGGAGAAGAAGAGAGAGCAGTTGTTGTTGAAGGAGAAGAAGAGAGAGCGGTTGTTGTTGAAGGAGAAGAGAGAGAGTGGTTGTTGTTGAAGGAGAAGAATAGAGAGCGATTGTTGTTGAAGAAGAAGAGAGAGAGCGGTTGTTGTTGAAGGAGAAGAAGTAGAGAGAGCGGTTGTTGTTGAAGAAGAAGAGAGAGTGGTTGTTGTTGAAGGAGAAGAAGAGAGAGCGGTTGTTGTTGATGGAGAAGAAGAGAGCGGTTGTTGTTGAAGGAGAAGAAGAGAGAGTGGTTGTTGTTGAAGGAGAAGAAGAGAGAGCGGTTGTTGTTGAAGGAGAAGAGAGAGAGCGGTTGTTGAAGGAGAAGAAGAAAGAGCGGTTGTTGTTGAAGGAGAAGAAGAGAGCGTTTTTTGTTGAAGAAGAGAGCGGTTGTTGTTGAAAGAGAAGAAGAGAGCGCAGTTGTTGTTAAAGAAGAAGAAGAGAGAGTGGTTGTTGTTGAAGGAGAAGAAGAAAGAGCGGTTGTTGTTGAAGGAGAGCGATTGTTGTTGAAGAAGAAGAAGAGAGAGCGATTGTTGTTGAAAGAGAAGAAGAGAGCGATTGTTGTGGAAGAAGACAACTCTTCACTTATTTACGTCTCTCTGATGAAGACAGACTGGCTGTAGGATGTAAATATCAAACCTATGAAGCCAAAGGGAAGGCTGTAAATATTTAGTGTAGAAACTGTAAGAAGCAAGTAAAAACAGCGATTTGAAAACCACTGGGAACATTACCGCCAACAAAGTAAACAATGACTCAGAACGAAAGAGAAAATATTCATTTTGGAGAAACTGACACATACTTAGAGACTAAAAGTGAGTGAAACAAAGGTTATGCAACACTCAAGATGATGCAATCAAACCACATTTACAAACACAGCAAAAAGCAGGACTGTGTTTGTGATGACTAAAAAGTAGTTTAAAGGTTGCAGTGTAGAAATGTGAATATGTTGGGCTGTTTAGAGGTCAGGTTCTAGATTGAAACCAAGCTTGTTGGTGAGGCGATGAGGGTCCTCAAGGAAAAGAAGCTCCTGTGATGTGTGGGAGATATGATCCTCCATTTGTCAAGTTTTTACCATCAAAACATCCAGAAGCACAACAACCACTGACTTCTTCTTCTTTGTATTAAAACCAGTGCCTTCCCCAGGCCGCTCTCTAATATCCTAAATATCACACACTGCACCTTTAAGTCTTGTTTGTTTGTTCTCTACTCTCAAAGTGGAAAAAAGTCTTGAACCCTGCAACTCTTCAAGTTTTGTTTCCAGACGTGAGAAATGAAGCCAATGCAGAAGTGTTCAAAACTGCAGTTCCTCGAGTGTCCACTTGAGGCTGGCTCTGGAAGTACCAGAAACCACATACACACCCATTCAAATAAGACGATCTTTACAGCAGACATAAACATGTTTACAGCCTGGTTCAAAAAATTATTCTTGTCTGAATAGCTCATTTCTTGGTCGACACACACTGTACAGGGGGTGAATTTTCTCATAACGAGGCAGTTTATAAGATATTAAGATTACAAGTTTTGCATTATGAGAGGCACAGCTGACTTGATTGACAGGCAGGAACACTGTAGCTGTTAGCGAGGAGGCTCAAAGCCCGCCTCTTTACCTCACACTAGCTCAACAGAAGTTAGGTTGAGTTCATCATTTCCAATAAGTCACCTGCCAACAATCAGCTTCAGAAACAGATTAGTGACGTCATGGATGCCAAGTCCATTTATTATACAGTCGATGGCTAAAACACACATCATGTTGAATATCAGTAAAAAGAAGAAAAAGTCAGTTGATAAATACAAACAGATTTGAACCATTAAAAAAAGCAACAGAGGACACAAGAACGATTCAGATTCTGTATTCTGAATTTAAAAAATGTCTGAAAATCTATAACTATTTATAGATTTCTCTCCATGTGGTCAGAAATAGTCGTACGGGCTGAACATGTGAGTGTTTCCTCCTCGTACTCTCACTCCTCGGGGTTTCCTCCTGGTTTCTGGGTAAAAGGTGAACTGTGGCGGGGAGAGAGTTGAACTGTCTCGCAGCGTAGGTCACGGGCAAGCAGAGCGTTAAGTAATGTGATGGCAGGTTCAATGAACCGGCGAGGCCACATGTGAGTAAATATCTGAACTC
Source organism: Notolabrus celidotus (assembly GCF_009762535.1). Lineage (NCBI taxonomy): Eukaryota > Metazoa > Chordata > Actinopteri > Labriformes > Labridae > Notolabrus > Notolabrus celidotus. The sequence continues at coordinate 3,681,345 of NC_048273.1, read as the reverse complement.
AGGCGGGGGGTTAATACCATGACCAAGAAGGTTAAACAGGGTTTGAGTTTCAGAAATAGAGCAGAGGTCAGAGAGGGATTCATATTTCTGACGCTCAGACGGAGAGAATGTGAGTTTAAAGATGGAAACAGTAAAACTAAATTATAAAGGGCTTTCAAGACAACATTAAAGAGAAACATACTGTAAAAAAAAAGGAATAAAAAGTTGTTCAAAACAGAGCCAAGAATAGTTTGAATATAATGAAATTGAAAGCTATGACAGGAGTAACCTGCTCTTTCTCTGCTGTTGGGAAAGAGTCTGGCAGCTCCATTTATGAAAGTCTGGATTTGTGGAAACTTACTCTGATCCGTGCAACAAAAAAAAAGAATGTCTGCCTCTGGATCTCTGCTGGGTGACATAAAACCGAGAGGGTACTTGGCTGCAGAAAGCAAGAATAGGAAGTGAACAAGAGGTTACTGCCAAAGAGGATTTTTCCAGTTCTGGGGTATTTTGGGGACGGAGAGCACAGATGTTTTGAGGTAAAAGCATCAAATCTGCAAGGAGAAGTCTTATCAACGTCCAGAAGCAGGAAGTACTCAGTAATTGAGTTAAGAGTTCAGTTTTTATTTGATTAAAATCACTGAAGTTGAAAGAGATGTACAATCAGGTGTCATCAGTGTAAAAACAGAGGCCCATAATATCCCTCAGGGGAGACATGAAAGAAAAAGAAAGACAGAGCGCCCTTTGGGAACAGACCAGTCAGAGTCCGGGAGGCAGACACCCTCTCTACTTTTAAGAGTAGGCTTCAAACTTTCCTTTTTGATAAAGCTTATAGTTAGAGCTGGATCAGGCTTGGACCAGCTCTTAGTTATGCTGTTATAGGCTTAGACTGACACACTGGGATGCTGTCTTTCCCTCTCTCTCCTCTCTCTGCCTGTCTCTTACTTTAACTCCATTTCTCCTAAATGCTGCAAAGTGCTCTGCTCATGGTGGATTAATATAAAATCAGACTGAGTCCTGTCTGTAAAATGGGACTGGATCTTTGTATCTTAAAGAGCTCATAGTGCCCTATTACCCCTCTAGAAAACTACACTCACAACATGCAGGCCTGCTCCTCGTACCTAAAGTCTCTAAAAGTAGTATGGGAAGTTGAGCCTTCAGCCATCAGGCACCTCTTCTTTAGAATCATCTACCAGTCAGGGTCCAGGAGGCAGACACCCTCTCTACTTTTAAGTAGGCTTCAAACTTTCCTTTTTGATAAAGCTTATAGTTAGAGCTGGATCAGGCTTGGACCAGCTCTTAGTTATGCTGCTATAGGCTTAGACTGACACACTGGGATCCTGTCTTTCCCTCTCTCTCCTCTCTCTGCCTGTCTCTCACTTTAACTCTTCCTGTCCCATTAAAGTTACTAACCATAGACCTTTCTGGAGTCCCTGAGCTCCCTTGTCTCGTAGGTTCCTGCTACAACTACTACTATCCATCTCCCCACTATCATCTCTCTCTCTCTCTTCATCTCCCTCTATCCCTCTCTCCAACACGGTCTCAGCAGATGTGTGTCTAACATGAGTCTGGTCCTGCTGGAGGTTTCTGCCTGTTAAAGGAAGTTTGGCCTTGCCACTGTAACTTGCTAAATGCTGCAAAGTGCTCTGCTCATGGTGGATTAAGATGAGATCAGACTGAGTCCTGTCTGGAAGATGGGACTGGATCTGATCCGGTCTTGATGTTGGGTCTTTGTTAATAATAGAACATAGAGTACGGTCTAGACCTGCTCTGTTTGTGATTTGGCGCGTTATAAATAAAGATTGATTGAGAATAAACTAATTTAAACTCTGTTGTAAAAACAAACCTCCCTTGAGTTGACTGGATGCATCCCTTCATTCAGCATCAACAAGTTGTTCCCTAACAGCTCCTAAAGTTGTTCTCAACAAGTCTGAACGAGTCGAATGCTTCAGCTGAAGTAGCTGTCAGATGGTTAAACACTGTTGGCAACCTCTTCACCCCACACCTTAGATTGGGATTGAGTGATGCGTTTCACAACCCGGGGGGAACTTTCCAAATCAACAATCCAACACTTTGGCAGGGTTTAAGTTTTTCTTTAGGACTCTTTCTGCAGAGTCCTGATCCTCCTGCTCATCCAGCTCTCTGCTGTCCTCAGATACACTCTGCTGTCATTCACCCCACATGAATCTGACTGTCTTTAAGAATTCTGCCTGCAGACATGAACAGACGCCATGTAGTGCTTTTACGAGCTGGATTATGATGGATTGACGGTCCACCAGAGTGTCTCTTTGACAGAAACGCCTCAAGCTGTTAAAGGTGGAGGTTAAAAGTTTGATTGCACGATTAAGATATTAAATGTAATTCTTTGAATATTCTTTGGATTTTGTATGCAGACACAACATTTTGCACCATTTGCTTTTAAAATATTTAACAGCAGAGGAGGAAACTTTGAGAAACTGATGATGCAGGGACACGTCAGAGAATGCTGTCATTAAGATTTAAATCAGGGGAACATGAAAGACTCAACGAGGACTAATGCCGGTCCACTCAGCAGTCTTTGATTAATGTCTGTCTGGACAGAAGCGGCAGACCTGACGTCAAGATCTGCGTACGGGGCTTAAGGGAGATCATTTCAGAATTTAAAATAAAGCAGATAAATGATGAAGAATCTCAAACTGCACCGAGCCTCGTAGAAACACAAAGTAAAAAACAACACTCTGAGTTATATGTCTACCTTTTGTCTCACTCTCCGATCAGGGAGTGGATGCCTCAGGGAACGACGTCGCTTTCTAGGTTAAAGTGCAAGCCGTAGAATCCGATTGTAAAAAAAAAAAAAAAAGAGGCAACAGATCCCAGGAAAGTGGGAGTGCACGGATACAGATGCTGCATGAGTGTGGAATCTGGGTAAAAGGTCGTCCTGATGCAAGTGAATGAGCGGAGAGAGAGAGAGATTCCACCACTGAATTGTAAATAACAGCTGCTTTCAATGAGTCCCTGGTGGCGTCAACATGAGGCCGTGTAGTGAGTTACCTTTCACACACTTTTCTTTTGTGCCAAATGTTCTGAACAACCCCCAACATGAGAAAAAAACAGAGAGGTGAGCCAATTATAACAGGCTGAAGACTGTTTCCAGATACATCAGTGAGGAAAATACAAAAAACATTAACGTGAAATAACGTGAGGATTTAATGTGATTAAAGTTAAAGTTAAAGGAAACATACACTACCAGTCAGAAGTTTGGACACACCTTCTCATTCAAGGGTTTGCATTTATTTTAATTATTGTAAACACTGCAAATTAATACTGAAGACATCTAAACTATGAAAGAACATATATGGAATTATTTAATTTTTTAAAAAGTGTTAAACAAAGCAGAATATTTTTTATATTTTAGATTCTGTAAAGTAGCCCCCTTTTTCCTTCATGACAGCTTTGCACACTCTTGGTATTCTCTCAGTCTGCTTCATGAAGTGGTCTCCTGGAATGGTTTCTAATGAACATGAGCCTTGTCAAGAGTTCATTTGTAGAATGACTTGCCTTCTTAATGTGTTTGAGACCATCAGTTGTGTTGTTCAGAGGTAGGGTTAGAAGAAAGGTACTTTATTAATCCCCAGGGGGGAAATTCAATTTTTTCACTCATGCTATTTTTGGACATGCTACACATACAGGTTTTTTTGGTATATACATACAAATGCACACACACATGCAGTGAACATGCTTAGGGAGAGATGTCAGAGTGAGGATGCTGCCATCAACCAGCGCACCCCGAGCAGTCAGGGGTTCCGTGCCTTGCTCAAGGGCACCTCGGCAGTGCCCAGGCAAGTGAACCAGCACCTCTCCAGCCACCAGTCAACTTGCCAAAACTTCATCCATACTGGGGCTTGAAGTCCCTATGGACTGAGCTACTACCACCCCAATACACAATGGATAGCTCTATTTGACTACTGTTGTAATCCAGATTATGGCAAAAGTATTAGTATCAGTATTAATCTACAATGTTGAAAATAATTAGAATAAATAAAAAACATTGAATGAGAAGGTGTGTCCAAACTTTTGACTGGAAGTGTATGTGAAACTGTGGAGGATTTAATGTGATTAAAGTGAAACATACATTAAATACATCCTCATTAGTTTACTTTTTGAACTGGAGAAGTTAAAACCAAGCTCAATGTGGTTCTGGTCTCTGCCAAGAAGCAGTCAGAGTAAAGTAGCTGCCTCATAAAACCACAGACATTCTTATTAGTGATCTTTAAAGGACACTTTTACACCGCCTGTTCAAGGTGGGACTATTCCTCTGAAACTACAGGTTGGCCAGGTTGTGATACAGACGCTGTTACACAAGAGACAGGTGAGTCAATGGAGGAGATTGGTACAAAACAAGGTGTTTGTTTACACATCACGCCTCCTCTGCTCCCATAGGACACTCACACCACGGGACAGGCTTTGTTTGGTTCAGTGTAAACATACAAAGGTGAGCTAGTGATGGAGTCGTGTTGTTGGATATCTGTGTAAAAAGATCTCAAAGCTTTTTTCTTTTGCTGCAAAGAAAATACTTGCTGCTTCTACTTTCATGCCTCTGATTGATTATGGTGATGTTTTAAATCTGCACACATCAGCTCAGTGCCTTCATCCTCTGGATCCTGTTCATCCTGGAGCTCTGAGGTTCATTACAAGTCCTAAAGGCACTTTTCAACCAGAGGAACTTTCCCCCAGAACTACGTGTGTTTCAACCACTGGACCCAGGGTGTAAATTTAGTTCAGGGGTAGATAATCTCCCCCCTGAAGAGCCCCTGCTAGGAGGGGTAGTACTTTTCAAAAGTCCTGGGACTTTCGGGGGGCGGGGCCTGCAATGCTGAGCCGTCCACAATGACATCACACACATCTGTGATTCTCTTGATTTCTCTTTCTTTCTTTAGTTTTTATTTGTTCTATCTTTTTTGTATGTGTGTGTACTTTTCAAAAGAAGAAGCTGTGATTCTCTTGATTTAGCAGCTTGTAACAGTAGTCTTCTCTCAGCCCACCGTGAATGCGTCTCTCCTCCCGGTGTTCCGGTTTTAAAAGTGACCCTGTAAACTGGAGACCTTCAGCTGAACGTGTCAGTGTTTGTGGAGTTTACACAGCTGTTGAAACACAGAGGGAGTTCCTGGGAATGCAAACTAGTTTAGTTTTTATTAAGATTTCAAAATATCCTCATCAGATATTTAATGATCGTCTAAAGATGTTTATGAGGGATGCATCCGGCTGAGAGTCTCCAGTTAACAGGGTCGCTGTTTAAACCAAAACATCGTCTGATCTCTGCCACGGCTTTTTGAGTTCAAAAGGATTTTAAAGCCGTGTTGAAACGTCTTTGCTACTCGCGCTTATCTCCTCTCACGTGTTGATTCATTCGTTGCTTTTTCCATGTTTTTAACAGCAGGCGCAAAATTTTCACTTTTTTCATGTTTTTCTAATTTTGGAGCACAATTTCAAATTTCATGAAAATGTATTTTTTCGACAGGAACCGGGTCAACTTTTTTGTCAAATTAATTTTTTTCAAAAAAAAATTCAAAACTTTTTTTCAATTTTTTTTTGTCAAATTCATTTAAAAACAAAAAATTCAAAACTTTTTTGTCAATTTTTTTTTTCAAAATTGTTTTTTCAAAAAAAAAATTCAAATTTGTTTTTTTCAAATTTTCTTTTCAATTTTTTTATTATTATTATTATGTTTTTTGGCAAATTTTTCCAAAAAACGTTCCCAGTCATTGTTTTTTCCATCTGTGATTCTCTTGATTTCTCTTTCTTTCATTAGTTTTTATTTGTTCTATCTTTTTTGTATGTGTGTGTACTTTTCAAAAGAAGAAGCTGTGATTCTCTTGATTTAGCAGCTTGTAACAGTAGTCTTCTCTCAACCCACCGTGAATGCGTCTCTCCTCCCAGTGTTCCGGTTTTAAAAGTGACCCTGTAAACTGGAGACCTTCAGCTGACCGTGTCAGTGTTTGTGGAGTTTACACAGCTGTTGAAACACAGAAGGAGTTCCTGGGAATGCAAACTAGTTTAGTTTTTATTAAGATTTCAAAATATCCTCATCAGATATTTAATGATGGTCTAAAGACGTTTATGAGGGATGCATCCGGCTGAGAGTCTCCAGTTAACAGGGTCGCTGTTTAAACCAAAACATCGGCTGATCTCTGCCACGGCATTTTGAGTTCAAAAGGATTTTAAAGCCGTGTTGAAACGTCTTTGCTACTCGCGCTTATCTCCTCTCACGTGTTGATTCATTCATTGCTTTTTACATGTTTTTAACCGCAGGCGCAAAATTTTCACTTTTTTCATGTTTTTCTAATTTTGGAGCACAATTTCAAATTTCAGGAAAATGTATTTTTTCGACAGGAACCGGATCAACTTTTTTGTCAAATTTCTTGTCAAATTTAAAAAAAAATTTTTTTTTTGTCAAATTCATTTTTTTCAAAAAAAAATTTCAAAACTTTTTTTTCAATTTTTTTTGTCAAATTCATTTTTTTCCCAAAAAAATGACAAAACTTTTTTGTCAAAAATTTTTTTTCACATTTTTTTTTCACATTTTTTTTCACATTTTTTTTTTCAATTTTTTTTTTTCAAATTTTATGTAATTTTTTATTATTATTATTTTTATTATTTTTTCTATTTTTTCCAAAAACCATTCACAGTCATTGTTTTTTCCATCTGTGATTCACTTGATTTCTCTTTCTTTCATTAGTTTTTATTTGTTCTATCTTTTTCGTATGTGTGTGTACTTTTCAAAAGAAGAAGCTGTGATTCTCTTGATTTAGCAGCTTGTAACAGTAGTCTTCTCTCAGCCCACCGTGAATGCGTCTCTCCTCCCGGTGTTCCAGTTTTAAAAGCGACCCTGATTAAACCAAAACAAAAGACCCCGTAACCTTAAGTCTCTAACTCATCACCGCTCCCTGTATGCTCCAGTTGGCTGGTCTGCTTTGTCTTCCCGTAGACTAAACCACTGGAAGCTGCAGTCTGCGCTCTGTGACCCAGTGACAAAACTTGTTTTTGCTTTCGGTCCCCAGAGAGCGTCTTGAAATGGGAAAGAGGAGCTTCAGATACGCTGCAGGAGAGTTTGGGATTGAGTGACGTTGTCTCTTTAAATGTTTTTAAAGCAGATTGAAGGGGTTGGAGGAAGATGATTACTTTGACTGAAGACTTCCTGTCATGTGATCCATTTTTGTGTTGTTTGTAACTTTGTTGGAACAAGCTGCTGCTGGTCTTGACCAGGACACTTAGAAAAGAGATTCTTAATCTCAGTGAGGTTTTCCTGGTTGCATTAAGCTGTAGCTTTATGTTTGGGTTAAATCCACTACAGTAACTCATGTATTCAAAATGTATTCAATAGGTCCGGTGCTGATGAACAAATTACTGAAGCTGACAGAGAGGTACAATCAGGTGTCATCTGTGTTAGGGATGGGCATTGATTTTCAAATATTCAAATATTCGTTCACTTAGTAAAAATCAAAGAGTTACTTTGAATATTTTCTCATTTTAAAAGTACAATTTTTCATTGTTTTTACAGGTGCCTGGTTGTAATACGGTATTCCTGCCAGACGGTGGATATAGAGCGTCTTAAAGCTGCGTGCTAACCGCAATAAGTAACAGAAGAAGAAGAATGCTAACTGCATTAAAGAGCAAAAGAAGAAGAAGAATTTCTGAATCTCACACTACACACATATTTCCAGAGACTGACTGTAAAACGTAAACACACACACCACGTCACAGAAACACCGACATAAAGATCGAGACAGACGCTGTCAGTGCCCGCTACTAGCAGCACCTCGTCCTGCTGCTGGTTAACGAGACTGCCACACAAACGGGCTGTTAATGGGACAGGTGTGTGTGTGTGTGTGTGTGTGTGTGTGTGTGTGTGTGTGTGTGTGTGTGTGTGTGCAGCTTCGAATAGATGCCAATGATTATCTAACAGTATTTTGTCTTGAAATGCCCGTCCCTAATCAGCGTAGGAGTCTGCCTCAGGAGAAGGAAAAAGAAAGACAGGAAGCACTTTGGGAAGAGACGCCCAAGGTACCAGGGTACAGGTCGTTTTTTAGAAGATCCCTGTGATTTGGCGGTGAGTATGAAGGTCTGTATTGTACGTTTCTTGGAATATTGTGGCGCCAGCGGTAAGCGATGAACAATTTCTGGCGAACACTTTCTTTCCTGTGCTGCTTCGTTGGCAATCCGATCTAACAACTTGAGAAGCGGTCACATGTTCAGATCTCAAAGTGTCTGCAAATGAACTTTGGTACGACTTGGTTCACTACATCCCCCCTTAAAGAGCGCCTCTTAATCTGTTTCTGGTGAGTCTCAGTTTCACTGTTAACAGTAAGTGACACAGAGGTTCACTCGGGCTTCCTTCAGAGGTATGAACCCAAAGCTCCGATGCTCATGAACAAACTTGTTCGTTTGACCAACGTCCGAAAGAAAGCTAAATTTGTCGTGGTGTTTTGTTTTCTCGTTCCATGTTTGCGTTTCTAAAAAAAACCCAGTCCAGTCTAAAGTCTCTGTTTCCCTAACTTCAGATTTCTGTTGTTCTCTGTCGTTTTCATAGAAGTGTCATTTGAGGTTACTGATAATGAATACACAAACAGCCAAGATGAGGACAAAAGCTAAATATAATCCCCGATCCCTCCAGCTGCAGATTTCTGGATGTTTTCGTAGCTCCGGGTTCCTGATGTGGAGCTCTCCAGCTGAGCACGTCTGATCCTACACAGAGTCGGGGGATTTTCTCCCCCTCGGGCTGATGCAACATACCAGACACGTGACAACACCCTCACCTTTCACACACTAACCCACAAGTGCCTAAAAACACAGTCCTCCCCTTCCTCCAGCGTCCCCCCGCCCCTCCGTGGAGCTCATGTACTGTACATGTGCAGGACTGACGGGACGTGCTGTTTGTTGTAATCTGAACAGTTACAGTGCCCTCGAGGGATGCAAACATCAGGAATGCTTTATGATGCCAGTGGATGCAAACCGTCATCATTTCCTATCAACATCAGAGTTTGGTGCGTTCAGAATCTGCAGATAATCACTCTTCAGTTTGGTGTATCATCATTTTATCAGAAATCAGCTGCAATGTTTGTCCAATCACAGATGACCCAATGCAAAATAACAGTTTACAGTGTCACCAAATCAAACTTGCATAACTTCTCTTGGGTCAGTTGTTTGAAACACAAATATATTTCTCTGCAAAAACTAAAGTCCTGCAACAAATGAGCAGAACTTCATTCAGAGGAACAAACTGCTAATTCAGTAACCACGCCAAAATATACCAAAATACAAAACTAACACTATCAAGAAATGAAAGAATGATACGATAAAAATGACAGATTAATGAAGGAGATTTTTGCCACCAAGGACAAGTCTGTGTCAGAGTCAAGGAAAGAGCTGCAGCGCTGTAACGTCAATCTTACTCCAACTGAGCAGTAAAGATGTTTGTCTATCAGAGTTCCCCATGAAATATCATCAACTTTCACAAAATCAGAGAAGACACTTTTGGTGGCTTTGTTGTACAAGTTAAGTATAAATTTGTACAGTGACTGATTTTGAGGGAATGTATTCCTTAAGGCCACCAAACACACACACACAGCTGTAAACTCAACAAAGACATTCCATAGCCTTATTAAGCTGAATAATTAAGGTCCAATGGTCAGTCTCTTTTAGCTCCGCTTTTGGTCTACACCAACCTCTTAGTTACTGCAGAATCTGCAGATGTTTTTAAGTCTTTATTAAAAATTCACTTATTCAGGAAGGCTTTTAATTGATTTCTACAGAACCTTTAATTCTTTTATGGATCATGTAACCACTGAAATTTTTATGCTGCCTATCGTTTTTATTTTCTTATCTGCATGTCTTTTCTTTGTAAAGCACTTTGTGATGTTTGTCTGTGAAAAGCGCTATATGAATAAATATACTTACTTACTTACTAAAGGTTCAAATGTCCTCCAGCTACATCCTAACTTCATCTGCTTTTAGTTTTACAGACGAATTCCATCAGATCCGTGTCCCATCCATCACAGCACCAGATCTGATAGCTTTCTATTCTAGTCAATGTGTTAACTTCCACTGGATCCGCTTCGTTCTGTTCCGGCTGTGTCTCTGATCCGGCAGGTCTGGGCCCTCCGGATCAGATACACAAGACTTCTATTTATGCCAGATGCCGGATCACGACAGAGATTATGAGTGGTGGAGCTGTAGTCTTCGTTTTCTACGTCCTGATCATGCAAACATCCCATGAAGGGTTTCCTGGAGAGAGTCAGCTCGTTACCTCTGCCCATGGTACTCTCTCTCAGTTTTTGCATGGTATGATTATGAGGAGTGTCACAGTTTAGATTCTAGATCTGAAAAATCTAATGAAATGAGCATTCAGAGAGAGACAAGGAATCAAAACACTTGAGATGACTCAGAGTAGCTGCACTTCAGGAACCGTAACACACTGCAGGAGTTTTGGAATACAAAAAACCTCCAGGAACACGTTAACTCGGACTGGAATATCTTCCTGCTTCGGTGAATTCACCGTGTTGTAGCCCCGCATGGTCAGACCTATCTCTGCATTCAGGTTTTACCGCCAAATTCAACCAGATCTGTGTCCGGTCTGTCTCCAATCCGTCACAGCACCGGATCTGATAGGTTTCTATTCTAGTCAATGTGTTAACTTCCACTGGATCCACTCCGTTGCGTTCCGGCTGCGTCTATGATCCGGCAGGTCGGAGTCCTCCGGATCAGATACACAAGACTTCTATTTGTGCCGGATGCCGGAGCACAACGCATCAACCTCAACAGAGCAGATGGAGCGAGACAGGAAGTCAGGTTTCACCAAAACAAAATGAAAACATCCGGTTAATTTTCAGAATAAAAGACTCTGTGTTATCACCAGATCGTATTTCACTTAACTACAACAACAAACCAAAGTCATGATGAGCGGAGCCAGGCCTGGAGTCAACAGGTCAGAGGTTTTCAGAGGACCAGAAAGACAACATGAGGAGAGGAGGAGGAGGAGGAGAATCCTTGATTCAGGGATTACAGCGGGAAAACCTCAGTCACATGACTCCAGCTGTCCGGTGGTCCTGCTCCGTGTCAGCTGATCTAATCATACTTTGATTTAGTCAGGAAGACTTTGGAGGTTTTTTTTGACCAAATATTGTGGATGGTATTGACACTACAAGCAAATAGTGAAGGTGAAGGTTCTGCTGGAAACCAAAACTTTGAACTGAGACGCCCAAAATGCTTGAAGAGCAGAGAAGGCCAAATACTGAGATACTTCTCTGTGGATTAATTTCTAGAAGCAGCCCCATTCAACTCTCAAAACAAGAAGAAATGTGAACTGATGTTCTTCAAAGATATCAGAAAGTTTTTAATCAATATATTTCATAAAAAAAGAAATGCATGTGAACATAAACTTACAGTAGTTCTTTCTGTGTGTCTACGAACCCACACAGAACTAGCCAAGTCTGCAGCTCCTCTCAGATTTACTAAACTTTTTGACCTCCAGCTCAGTTTTTACTCGACTCTCTGCTCTTGAGAAATAAAACATCTCGAAGAATCAGTCTCTTCTTGTGAACTTGGAGGCGATGAAACTTAGAGAATTCAAATGAGCATTTAGGGGGCTGAGATGAAAATGCATTGGCTGCTGTCCAATAAGGAACTTTAAAGGGGCAGCACACCATATGGATGCAGATTATCACTTCAGAAAGTGAAATAAATCAAGAAAACAAGACTGTTGATATTATTCAGAAGTTTTTCGTCAGCTGCCTTCAAAAGAGGAAAATAACAGAAGAACTATGAAAGCATGCTCTCATCAGACCATGAAGGTCTCCTCTCAGGACTTTGTAATGCCACCTCATATTGGAACAGTTTCAACACAAACAGTCCGGTCTTCCTGTGTCTGGACGTCTGACCGCAGAGGAACGGACACGTGCCCAAACAGCCGTTTGGGACGTTTTGTTCTGACACAGCCGAACGAGGAAGAAGGAGACTGAGCTGCAGACACGACTCTGTGCCTCACGTCAGCTGAGCCCAGCTGAGCGCGGGAGACGTGCAGACCTGCAGCCTGCAGTGCTGATACGTGCGCTTACTCACAGGTTCACTGTGCAGTCTGAGGATTGCCTCACAGCTGAGATCAGTCAGTGTGTGAGGGTCTGACGCTGACAGTAGTGATGTAAAGGAAGGTACATTTCCTGCAGCTATATATGGAATACAGACGAGTGAAGTCAGGTATCTGGAACATATTCGAGCCAACGTTTGTTTAAGTTTAATCTTCCCGGACTTTGGAACTGTGCTAAAAGCTATGCAAATAGAGTTTCACACTGACGACGTGGTTTCACTTTGAACCTTTTCTCTTTCTTCCTTTTATAGAAATGAATAATGACTCAGCTGTTCAAAGACCTCTGAGTCAGTTGACTTATTTAAGGTGCCACGTCAGAGAGGTTTTATTCAACACATAAGTCATTATTATTTTACTTTGCATGATAGAAACTGTGTGACTCACAAACTTCAGATTAAAATGAACCATTTTGGCCTTTTCAGTCGTTTCTGCTGTCGTCATGTTTCACTTAAAGCTGGGGTTGGTCGTCAGATTTAGATACACTTTTTGTTCTACTGGATAAAATGATCTTCATGTCCCGATGGTCATCAATACATTATGTGTTCTTAAAAAATAGGTAAAAAAAGCTGCTATCTACAGCCGGAGTAAACCTGGGAAAACACCAACCAATCCCTGCCATCAGGAGCCAAATGATGAAACTAATCACATCCCCTCCTGCTGTTCTGCCTGAGCGGCTGAAGGCTCTCGACCCCATGGTGGTCAAGCGAGCAGGTGGGAGGGTGAGTTGGATGGAAGAGGAGGACCTGAGACTACGGTAGGGTGGGTATTTGTGTATGGAGGAGGTCAATGAGGTACTGAGGAGCTAAGTTGTTGATGGCCTTGTAGTTCTTGAAAATGATGCAGTATTTAATGGGAAGCCAATATCTCCATCAGCTCCTCTCAGATCCTCCGGCAGGCTGTTCCATCGTCTCGGAGCGTCAGGGCTGAAAGCAGCGTCTCTGAATGTTTTCGTTCTCCTCTGAGGAACAGCTGAAAGAGAGGAGCCGGAGGATCTGAGAGGCCTTCCTGGTTCATACACTAAAAGCAGAGATGTAGTCTGGTGCGAGGCCATGCAGCACCTTAAATCTAGTGGAAGGATTTTAACATCTTTTTTTGTTGCTTAGCGCCGCTCGAGTGGCTGCTTGTTGCAGCAGCTCTCTCTTCGTTGTTCTTATATCTGTTTAGTTCTCTTTGTATTCGGAGCCTGTCAGGACTTTTAATGACTCATTTGTTAGCCATGGACACCAAACTGACTACATTTGCAGGGGTGTTTCTACTCTTTTTGTTGCTGTGTGTGTCCGGAGATCCTACGTGTAACCATGGTCACATTGTTTCCATACCAGATCAGCTGTTAGCAGCCCGTAGCATGTCGATGCTAAACGATGCTAGGCCCGATGTTCCCTGCGAGCTGAGGAGAAGGAGGCGAGGACGACATGATGGTACTGAGGTGCAAGCTAAAAAAGATGTCATCGACCTGTCCTTCCATCCACCGTTATGGGGAATGGAAGATCTATCTACGATAAGGTGGATGAGCTAACCCAGCACCAGAGTAGCATCATGCTAACAGAGCTAACACCGGACACGAACGCCACATTGGAAGGATTTCACCTGCTGTGGGCGGATACAGGAGAGCAGGACTGAACTAACTGGAGAAGAAGGCCAGCTCAGTCCTGGACCCTGTGGAGGTGGTGGCTGACAGGAGGATTATGGCCAAGCTGTCGTCTCTGATGGACATTTCTTTTTTATATATATTCTTGTTGAAATTCTTGTACTGTACTGCTTCTTGTTTGCTGCTGTAACTCCATGAATTTCCCCGTTGTGGGACGAATAAAGGAGTATCTTATCTTATGTTATCAAAGTGTGCGGGGCGCTGGTGGCCTAGCGGTCTAAGCGGCCCATCGAGGCTACAGTCCTTGTCGCAGAGGTCGCCGGCTTGACTCCCGGCTGGTCGACCATTTGATGCATGTCATCCCCCACTCTCTACTCCCAACATTTCCTGTCTCTCTTCAGCTGTCCTGTCAATAAAGGCCAAAAAGCCCCAAAATATAACTTACAAAAATAAAATCAAAGCATGAATCAGTCTCTGTGTTACTCAGAGAAAGAAATGTTCTGAATTCATTATGTGGCGTCAAATGTTCTTAAATTGATGTAACAAACAGAAAACTACAGAGCCTCTCTTTATTCACACAAATAAACCCTTCAGCTTCCTCTCTCTCCCGCCTCCTCCTCTCCTCATATACCATTTCTTTAAATCCCTGATGCGTCACTCGCTCATTGTTTGCCAGATGAACGGTTGGAGTGTTCAGTGTTCAGCCTGACATCTGCACCTCATCAGAACACCACGTGCCTGGTGTCTGGGTGTGTGTGCGTGCGCGTGTGATTGTTGGGTTTTTTCGCTGTCAGGAATGAGGCCTGAGGGTTGAACTTTCCCCTACTTCTCACACTGACTCCTCCATCTTTGACTGTTCTCCAACATTCCTGATTCATGCTGCAGACACTGAAACGCTCCAGCGGATCAGCTATCGTTGTTTAATGTGTGGAGGGAGAAGATAAAAGATGATCTGATACTAGAGAGGGGAGATTATCTCGTTAGTCAGAAAGTCAGGAAGCCGCTCGGGGTTGTGTTTTGTTTGTTAAATCGTTCTGAATTTCCAGACACCAACATCACTCCAATCAAAGTTTTTCAATCAGGAACAAAAAACTCAAAGCACAGACCGTCTGATTTGTAAAGATGTGATTATTAGGGGCTGCTAAAGTTTGATACGTGCAGAGTTGTAGGTTTATAAATGCTAAATAACACAAACATGAGTTTGTGGATTGTTCCAACAAATGAAGGGATGAGCTGACATTGTTTTTGGATGATGCACAGAAAAAAGACGTTTCTGTTTCTGCAGATTTTTATGTTCTTTACTTTTGTGGGACGAATAAAGAACTATCTTATCTTATCTTATCTCATCATGTAGGAAATATTTCAGGTTTTTCTGTCAGACACACAAAACAAGACCGCAGAGGATTCCAGCTTTGTCCCGGTGACACTGATACGAGCATTTGTCTCATTTTTCTGATGTTAAATGACCAAATTTCAAAAAAGTATGACAGTAAATGTCTGTTTTCAAAGGGATAACTTGAGACACAGTTTGCTTTTTCACACTGTAGAATGATTTCTTAATTATTTCCCCAACAAAAGAAACGTCAAACTATCCGTGTAAAGCATTTGTCTCCCTTTTCTGATGTTTAAAGACCAAATTAAAGAGAAGTATGACTGTAAAGGTCTGTTTTTAAAGGGATAACAGGACACACAGTTGGGTTTTTCCCACCAAAGAATGAATTCTTAATTATTTCCTCAACAAAAGAAACGTCAAACTATCCGTGTAAACATTCTGAAACAGAAAATAACACAAAACATCAAACGTCTCAGAGTTTAATCAGTAATTTGGAGCTTTCATTGCATCATGGAATAGCTTCCACTATGAAACATGTCCACGCCTCCAGCCTCATTCAGCCGCACCTCCACGCTCAAACAACCAATCAGAGGAGAGCTCAGCTGCAGCACTCTGCTATAAAAGCCCACAGTGCCATTCAGGAGCAGACAACAGAGACAGAGACTTCAGAGCGAGACTTCAAAGAAAGACCTCAACAGATATTAAAGATGAAGATGCCACAGCTTCTCGTCCTCCTCCTCACCATCCTGATGCACGCAGCGACCGCCTTCCCCTCTCACAGCAGAGGGCAGGAGAAGCGCGCCTCATGGGATGACGTGAACGTGGTGGCTCACGGCCTCCTGCAGCTGGGTCAGGGTCTGAAGGAGCACGTGGACAAGAGCAAAGCTCAGATGAGAGACGTCAACGCCAAACTGAAAACCTTCAACGCCACGCTGGCCGAGCTGGAGAGGAAGCAGAAGGAGCAGAGCGAGGACCTGACGGCCAGGAGCAAAGAGGCGGAGGAGAGGGAGAGGAAGGCTGCAGAGCAGAGCGAGGAGGTGAAGGCGAAGGTGGAGGAGATGAAGAAGCAGGTTAACTCCAGGATGGACGTGCTGGAGGAGAAGGTGCAGGAGGCGCTGAGGGAGCCCAAACTGGAGAGCAACAACAGCGAGCACAACGGAGCCTCATTCATCCAGGTGAGGAGAGAAACCTTCATCCATCAGGAAACTTTCAGAAGGTGATCTTTGAATCAAACGTCTAACTTTTATCTTCCTGCTTGTTTCAGAGACTTCTGGCCTCTCAGAACCGGCGCATCGATCAGCTGGTGGAGAAGATTCAGCAGCAACAAGACAAACTGGAGAAACAGAGTCTCCACCTGCAAGCCCTGCAGAGCAAGGTGAGTTACACCGCCTTAAAAATGCACCGCAAACCTCACAGCTAAACTCAATCTGATGCACGCTGTTTTACAATGACATCATGGCTCAGTTTCCTGACCTCGCTCTCTGTTCCACCAGGTCTCACACAAAAGAGTGAAATCCCAAAGACGCAGAGACGAAGAGACGGTGCTGAGGGGAGAGGCGGAGCAGAGCGTGCAGACTTCAGGTGAGAAAAACGACCTGAAAGAGGAACTTTGAACGAGGGATGATGTTGGACAGACTTTGAGCAGAGCTGTTTGAGTGCTGAGTTAAAGCTCAGGTGTTAAATCATCACTCAGAGGACTTAACCTTTGCCCTCCTTTCTTTTTGCACATCTTAAATCACTTGAAATGAGGTGAATCAAACACTTGAGAGAGTGCATGCCTCTGAGATGTGCAGTGATGTATCCTTCCGTGACATAACAGCAGGAGAAGTTCACCTTTGCTCTTCATTTTACAATGTTTGACTCGCTGGCAGCGTGGCTCACATGCGGTCCAAAGATCAGGAGAAACTAGGGCAACAGCTTTTAAAACACACCTACTGTGCGGCTGCAGCTCTGCCTCTGCATGCTCGTATCTCATAAAGAAGTTAAAGATGTAGAGATTTAAAAGTGTGGGAATGAATCATATCTCTGATGCTTGAATCCTCGTCTGATCAGTTCTCTCTTTGTTCTCTTCTCTCAGGTTTGGCCAAAGACTGTCATGAACTGTTTGTGCAAGGGCAGCGAGCCAGCGGCGTCTACACCATCCAACCAGAGAGCTCACAGCCCTTCAACGTCCTCTGTGAGATGACCTCAGGTGAGTCCCTCTCTTTAAGCTTTAAGCTCCTGCACACATGACGCCTCAAGGCAACACATTTTTTCAAACTTGCTGCATGTGACGTGGCTCCTTACCTGAACTTCCTCTCTCTGTGTTCAGAAGGTGGATGGACTGTCGTGCAGAAACGTCTCGATGGATCTCAGAACTTCAACCAGCTCTGGGAGAGCTACAGGAGAGGCTTCGGCAACCTGCACGGTAAGCAGAAAGCAAACTCTGAATAAGGAGTTCATTATGAAGCTGCAGAATCAAACTTTAGAGGTGAATCTAACCTGATGTTTGTCCTCCTGCAGGCGAGTTCTGGCTGGGCTTGGAGAACATCCACTCTCTCTCCAAACAGGGACAGTACGTCCTGCAGGTGGAGGTGTCTGACGGGGCGGGGCAGCAGGAAGTCGCTCGTTATGAGTTCCAACTCGACGGAGAAGAGAAGATGTTCGCTCTCAACCTACAGCCGGAGTCTGAGGGTCAGAACATCATGACGACCGGAGACGCCGGTGTTCCTTTCTCCACCGCTGACAGAGACAACGACCTCGCCAAAGACGCCAACTGTGCCAACATGCTCTCAGGTAAGACTGCTCCACCTTCATCGTCACCTTCACCTGAGCACGCACACACAGATCATCTACAACATCAGCAAACAGAGATATTAATGAAATGCATCTGTTCACAGGCGGTTGGTGGTTCAGCAGCTGCGGAGACTCAAACCTCAACGGCAAATACCCCAGAAGGTGGAGCACGCTCAGACGCCATCACACCAGGAGACAGGGGATGTTCTGGACGTCCTCAGAGGGACAGAAGACGCCCGTGAAGACGACTCTGCTGAAGATCGCTCCTGCACCGACAAAACATTGAGTTCAGTCTCTGACTGGACAAAGAACTGAAGTCACGTTGTCTCTTCTTCAAAAGCACATTACCGATCTCTGGATCCTCACGTATTTCTATGCTATGCTATAAGTTATCGTTTCTGTCACATTGACAGGTTTAACTTAACTTCCTTTATAAGGTTTCTCTTCTCATGTTGATATCTGTGTTTTAAAGACTTTATATGTACAGAGTATAAATGTTGACATGTGTGCACTCTAAACTTTTTATACGTTTCATTGCTTCAAAGTGGATGAAAATAAAACTCTAAAGATTTTATGAATACTGTTTACTCGCTCTTTGTTTAACAGTTAGCACGACACAATCACAACATCAACACAAGCTCCTCTCATGATGAACATGAGTGAGGCCTGATGGAGATTTGTAAAGGGATGGCTGTGTTTTAATACATGATGAGTCTCTATAACTTACAAATAATAATATAAAAAATAAATCATTATAATACAAATAATATAAATATAAAATGATAAATGTGAAACTTTAAATTGATATATATATTAGAATTAATTTAATACATTTTATTTTAAAGGTAATTCCTCCTTCTAGAGTACATTTGCACTTAAATGACAAGTCTCTATGACTTACAAATAATAATATAAAAATAATGAATTATAATATAAATAACATATAATACAAATTAAATAAAGAATGAATTATAATCAATGTTTATTAAAATATTATTATAAATATACCATAAGTAAAAAATGATAAATGTGAAACTTTAAATTGATAAATATAAGAATAACATTTTAATTTAAAGGTAGTTCCTCCTTCTAAAGTACATTTTCGATTAAATGACAAGTCTCTATAACTTACAAATAATAATATAAAAAATAATGAACAATGATATAAATAACAACAAATCATAATATAAATAATAACAAATAATGTTAATGCTATAATAATAAATTCTAATTTAAATAATAAATAATCATATATATATAAATTATAATATAAATAATGATAAATATTGATAAAAATATTAATATATATCAATTTCACATTATTATTTGTTGTTTATCTTATAATAAAATTTAAATGTTAAGGTAATTCCTCCTCCTAGAGTACATTCTCACAAGTCCTGTGAAACAACATGCTGCAGTGACGCAGGTCTCCATCTTTATAAATGAAGCATAAACATGATACCTCACATCAGATCCTTCATCACTGCAGAGGCTGCAGCTTCAACCAGGAGACTTGAAGTGAAACACAGTATGTGATGGACTCTACAACGTTAATTGAATATTTCAGGTTTGAAGTGATTGATGAGGATTTGTTTGGCATTAAATGTCGCCCTCTGCTGGTCAGAAACGGTACAACATATGAAGATGTTCACCTTCTGGTTCTTTTAGATTTGATTTTAAAGTTCTTTTACTTGTTTTTAAAGCTCCTCCATACATCACAGATCTCCTGTGATTTTATGTTCCAGCTTGATCACTGAAGTCCTCAAAGGTTTCCTTTTTAAATGTTCCTCATGTGTCCCTCACAAAGAGAGAGAGCTCTCTGTTTTTATGCTCCTAAACTCTGAACTCTCTCCCTCTGAACATAAAAACATCGAGCTCTAATAGTCATCTATTTATTTCTTGTATTCATCAGATTATTTTTAACTTTAACTAACTTTTTATTTTGCTTTCTATCCTTACTTATTTAATCAATTTTACTGAATATATTTTATTTTTATTTTTAAGTATTGTTTTTATTATTATGTCTTTTAATATTTTAGAATTTTTTTTATTTCGGAATCATCTACCAGTCAGGGTCCGGGAGGCAGACACCCTCTCTACTTTTAAGAGTAGGCTTCAAACTTTCCTTTTTGATAAAGCTTATAGTTAGAGCTGGATCAGGCTTGGACCAGCTCTTAGTTATACTGCTATAGGCTTAGACTGACACACTGGGATCCTGTCTTTCCCTCTCTCTCTGCCTGTCTCTCACTTCAACTCTTCCTGTCCCATTAAAGTTACTAACCATAGACTTTTCTGGAGTCCCTGAGCTCCCTTGTCTCGTAGGTTCCTCTGGATCTCTGCTGCTGTGGACGTGCCAGACTCCAGCTGCTACAACTACTACTATCCATCTCACCACTATCATCTCTCTCTTCATCTCCCTCTATCCCTCTCTCCAACACGGTCTCAGCAGATGTGTGTCTAACATGAGTCTGGTCCTGCTGGAGGTTTCTGCCTGTTAAAGGAAGTTTGTCCTTGCCACTGTAACTTGCTAAATGCTGCAAAGTGCTCTGCTCATGGTGGATTAAGATGAGATCAGACTGAGTCCTGTCTGTAAGATGGGACTGGATCTGATCCGGTCTTGATGTTGGGTCTTAGTTGATAATAGAACATAGAGTACGGTCTAGACCTGCTCTGTTCGGAAAGAGTCTGAGGAGAACATTTGTTGGGATTTGATTGACTGATTTTTTGACCTTGTTGTGTCAGTTCATGTGACCTTATCAGGAACATTATGTTTTACACACAGTAGATTATTATTGTATGAAAAACACATTTATTATTCAATTCTGACATCTAACAGAATTTAATAGAAGTTTATAAACTTTTTAAAAACTTACCTTTAAGCCTGATGAGTTTCTTTTATTTACAAAAATTGTGTTCATGGGCGACGGCTTGGACGTTGCATGCCCGGGTTCAGTTCCAGCCTGCGTCCCCTTTCCCTGCATGTCATTCCCTGCTCTCTCTCTCTCCCAGTTTCCTGCTCTATCCTCTCTCCTGTCCTCTTCAAAAAAGATGTAAAAGCCAAAAAACTATAACTTCAAAAATAAAAATAAATAGTTAAATCCCTGAGTTATACTTACCTACCTGTATGACAATTATTGAAACTTAGCTTTGCAAAGGAAACATCTTTTAAAAAACAGAAAACATCAATTCATCTTGCGACAAGACTTTAAAAGAGAAAGTTCACATCTGTTTATTTCTTCAACATCTGAGACACATTAGACCACGTACAGGTGATGAGAGCTCATCAGGACACACAGGTGACAAGGCATTATATCGTCGAAGGTCCTCGGACAGATTCCCTGATATCAGCTTTACGAGCGAGCACTCTCACACTCTCACAAGGCACCTCGGACCGCCAACAGCTGTGTCACACGTCATGTCACAGGCTCTTTTGTTGGCACCAAGGCAAATATGTAACGCGTGCAAAAAGGCATCAGCAGCAGGAAAAGAAGCTTCACGGGAAACTAAAGCAA
This sequence comes from Notolabrus celidotus, assembly GCF_009762535.1. Taxonomy (NCBI): domain Eukaryota; kingdom Metazoa; phylum Chordata; class Actinopteri; order Labriformes; family Labridae; genus Notolabrus; species Notolabrus celidotus. Next base: position 3,660,040 of record NC_048273.1, on the reverse strand, counting down.
GCAAGCCAGTGACACACGACAGGTCGCTACATATGTCTTCTCTTTAAGAATGCATAAGAGTCCATAAAAATATGTTTCAATAAAAATATGGCGTGTTTTTTTTCTTTTCTTCTTATAGGTACACTGAAGAGTGGCGCAGCACATAAAAAGTCATCCATGATTGCACAACGAGAGTATACGACAAAAAGAGTTTGCTTGTTTGTTTTCATCGAGCTTCATATTCATGATTTTCACTCCAGTGTTTTTTTTAAACAGACAGAAACACGAGAAGTCGATCAGTCGGGTCCGAGAGAGAGAGAGAGAGAGACGACGCGAGAGAGCTGAGTAAGAAAGAAGCAGGAGTGGCACGTGACGGGAAGAGAACAGTCTCCTGAGCACGGCAGGTTTGAACTTTTTGCATTGCAGATATATTTTGAGCAGCGTTTGAAGCATCGGCGCCGTTATCATCACGTTTATACTTTTTTATTCTACCGTCTTTTCTCAGCCTCAGAGAGCTTGATGTGGCTGCACAGCGCCCTCTGCTTGTTTCAGGGATTAAAGCATCCAGCTGACTCTCTCCACTCTCCAAACAACATGTAAAAACCACAAGACTTGAAACACCATCTTTAACTGTTCTCTACGACTGATAACCAGCACTTCAGGCGTGATGAGGTTTGGCATAGCTTGAGTTAAACTGATCATAAAATCAAGTGAAAGTAAAAAGAGATGCAGGTTTGAATAAATGGAGGAAACAGTGAGAGCCTGGCAGAGAGGAGGAGGAGGAGGAGGAGGAGGAGAAGGCTCAGTGTGGAGGAAAGCTTATCAGAGGTTCTCTTGGAGGAAGTGCAGCAACGTAATCTCATAATGTTCTCCAGACTCGGGACATCGGATGCTGTGTCGCTCGTTGGGGTAAACCTGAGAGAGAGAAAGAGACGCATTCAGAGAGGAGGAGTCTCTGCAACCCTGGAAACCTCAAGAAACCTTATTACTAAATAAAACATGCGCAGAAATGAACAGCAAAGGCTTTTTGATCTCCTTTAAAAATCTGAAATGATTCACATTTAACAGATTTTGTCAAACTGCAACATATTCCCTGAAACAGCGCCCTGTTGATGTCTGAGTACAAGGAGAGAACCGGACTCTGTTAGTGTGTGAGCGTCTCACCTGCAGGCTGTACGGCTTCCCAGCCCGGATCAGCTGAGACACCAAGAAGTTAGTGTGGAAAAAATGCACGTTCTCATCTAGAAACCCGTGAAGGATCAGCAACCTGTTCGGCCTGGGGTTCAAACAAAGATCCAGCTTAGTTCTTTTCTCAGATTTGCATCTTACTTTCACTTGTAACTCTTTAAAATCAGTGGACTCTAAATATTTTAAGCATTAACATTAAAGTGAGTATTAAAAATGAGAGCTCTCACTCATTGGGGAGTTTGTCGACATGCAGGGCGACAGAACAATTCTCGTATCCCTTCTGGTTTTTCTCAGGAGTGTCCAAATATCGCTCCGTGTAGCCGGTGTCGTAGGCCATCCACAACGTCACGGGAGCTCCTGCGATCGCAACCTGAGAAACACAGACACACTCAGGAAGTCAAACACAGCATTTAATATTTATCAGCTCAAATCAATTGGAAGAGGAGTGTTAGGTTTGTTGTCACTGGATTTATGAAGTCATGATTTCAGTTTCAGTGCTCTCATTTGGAAACAGTCAATTTTTGGAACATGGCCACACTCATCAATGTTAATTCTTAATCACTGATCAATCAGCATGCATAAAAATATAATATAATTATTATTTTTTTAATGTTATGAAAATTAAATCTAAAAAAATAATTAAATTAAATTAAATACTAAATAAAAAATAAAAAAGTTTATCAAAATTAAAATAAAAAAATTCAATCAAATCTTAAAAAATATAAAAAATATTTTTTTAAATTAAAATTAAAAAAATTGTAATCAAATTTAAAAATATATAAAAACTAAAAACATTTTATTAGAATTAAAATTTGAAAAATTAAATAAAATAAAAATAATACAAAAACTAAAAATATTTAAAAAATGTCTATACTATTTTTTTATTTTATTTTATTTAAATTACTATATTAATTTTTCATAGTTTATTTAACTCATTTGATGTGAGCGGTATTTCAACCACTGCAAACATTTGCCTTCAGAAGTCTCCTTCTTGCTCTCGGTTCGTCACTCTCCATCAGCTCAACATTAGATTAAATCCAGGTGTAACAATCTTTGTTATTTACCTTAAAGATGTCGGGTCTGTGGATGAGGCCCATTAAGGAGAGGAAGCCTCCGTACGACCAGCCGTGGATGGCAACTCGAGTCAGATCCACAAACTTGTACTTGTCAGCTATGTAGTGCAAACCCTCCACCTGGTCTTCAATCTCCGCCTGACCCTGAGAGGAGAAACAGCAGAGAGGTGACTCACCGTGCACCAACACTGATGATGAATGATGATTATAAATAGATTTCATGTGTCAATAAAACACTCTTTATAAGAACATGGAGTCTACCATTCTGTCCTTCACTGCTCCTTCAAACTTTAATCCCCGCTGACAGGATCCCCGCCCGTCGATGATCAGCACAGCGTAGCCCAGAGACGCCAGCGTGCTGAGACGCAGATACTTCAGTCCTTTATACGAGTTATTCACCAGCTGAACCTGGAGGGTAAAAAAAACATGTTTAGATCTTCACAGTTTGATCTAAAGACATAAAGGGATGTTATGATAACAGGGGAGATTGAACCTGCGGACCACCGTACACAAAGACGACGGTGGGATGCTTCCTGCCGGGCGTCAGGTTGTGAGGTTTGTACAACATACCGTACAACTCGAACCCGGACTTCCCTGTGAAGCTGAAGATCTCTGGAGGCGTGCGGTCGTACTGGAAACCTGAAATAAAACCCAGAAAAACCACAATACATTAACTCAACTCATCTTTATTTATAAAGCACCTTTCATACGTTCAGGCATGCTGCCCAAAGAGCTTCACTAAACAACAGAGTGACTAAAATAACAGCAAGAGGTAAAAGTAGAAAGGAAGGTGATATAAAATACTCTAAAAAATAAAATCATGACCATCAAATAAAAACAAAAAAACAGAGAAATATCAGAAAAAAATTAAATACAAAAAAATCTAAATCTAAAGTGAAATAAAATAAAATATATCTAATAAGATAAAATAAAATTAATAAAATAAAATATATTTAATAAGATAAAATAAAATCAGATAAATACCAGAAAAATAAAATAACACAAAAATAGAATAGAATAAAATAGAATAAAATAAAATAAAAGCAGATAAATACCAGAAAAATAAAATAACACAAAAATAGAATAGAATAAAATAGAATAAAATAAAATAAAAGCAGATAAATACCAGAAAAATATAATTATATAAAATTAATTAGAATAGAATAAGACAGAATAAAATCAAATAAATAAAAAGGATGCTAAAATAATGGTCTTCATGGTAATAATGCAGTCCAGGGCAAATAGGAAATTTAAAGCCAGATTAAAAAAGTAATTCTTAAGTTTACTTTTAGAAACAACGAAATGTAAAGACTATATACTCCTAAACTTATATTTAGAATTCAAGATTAATTATTTAAATGAGTTAATAGATTTATTGAGTGTCATGTTTATAAGAGACAGTTCATTTTCTTTCACATAAGCAAACATTTGGAGTCTTGAGCAGTTTGTGTTCAGTACCAGAGGACTCCATCATGCTGGCCCAGAACTGCGGCTCTTTGTGTAGCGGGTCTCCGTCTGTGTCGTTCAGCTTGTAGATGTGAACGCAGGGCGATGTGTTCAAACTGCTGTAATGGCTGATGAACATGTCGAAGGTCTGCGTGGAGGAGAAAGACAACACTTAGAGTAACATAATACTAAGAAAGAGTCATAATGTCTGTTTCATGTTTTCAGACGCACTGAGCTGTAGGCTAAAACTATCAGCTATGATAATGTAAGAGGAAGAAATCTGGACTTTAAGAACAAAGTGTAAAACTACAGGACTCGTATTCAAAACCTGACATAACTCTCTGTTACAAAACAACACAAGACTGTACGTAAATGTGTGTGTGTGTGTGTGAGTGTGTGTGAGTTAGGGCTGTCAAAATTGCTCCAAAATGACGTTCGAATATTCGCTCTAAAAAAATCCCAGAGGTTCGAACCATTCGAATATGTATATTTGTGCATTATGCCAATAACAAGTGGACAAACTAATACAAGGAGACATAACTACTTGTATATGTATTTCTATTTAAGATATAACATGCCTAAAACATACCTACACATTACAAAACAAGTAAATGACCTAATGGTCTATACCGTAACACTTTTAAGACCTTTCGCCCCCCTCCCCTCTCTGTGCGCAATGTGCTGAGTGAGTGCTGAACAAGACTTGTGCGAGCAATTAAAGGTCCCGACTCTTGTCCCTAATATAGGCAGGCTTCATTCAGTGATTGAAGCAAATATTATTAACATTAATTGAAGTTAAAAACGAAAAAGTAGTCCACTTACATTCTTGGCGCTTGTATAAAAAAAAGAGGAAAAACTGCATTTTATCCCAGGGTCACTGATTGTCGGGCTCTTTTAGTCCACTGTCAATGTAGGGTCTTAGGCCTGACAGGTTATTTGCCAAAAACACAAGACAGTCCACATGTGAAGAGGCCCGATCTCTTTTTATTCACTGTATTCCCAACGGAGGAAAAGACACGTTCAGAGCGCACTGAGGATCCGGGGACTGAAGGATTTCTCTCTGCAGTCTGCTTCACGCTGTGCATGTGTGACTCCTGTGACCTGTCCCTGACCTGTCATGCAGTGCGCCCACTCTCAAAGCAGCCACTGATTTGTTTTTTTCCCACAGTCGAATATTAATTTTCACAATCGAATCTCCGTTTTTTTTAAATATTCAAATATATATTCAAATTTAGAATATTCGTTGACAGCCCTAGTGGGAGTGTGTGTGAGTGTGAGCGTGTGTGTGAGTGTAAGAGTGTGTGTGTGCATCATGATACCTGGCTCACTGAGCAGCTGTGGGAGAAGCCGGGTTTGGTGAGTCGGACTATTTCCCCCGGCGAGTCGTAGTTGACGACATAGAGGTGATGTTCAAGAGGAGAGTCTTTGGTTCCCTGGAAGTAGACCAGCTTCGCCGTCTCGTCCACCCAGATCTGAGGAGTCGACAAACGCTGCAACAACAAACAACAACAACAAACAACAACTGTCATATATTCAGAGACGATATGAAAGATGGTTTTTCTCTCACAACATTCCTCAGTGTCTTACTCCTGATTTGTTTTGTAAATGCAGCACACCTCACGAGTCATGTACACAATGAAACCTTGAGCTTTACCTTCGCTCCGTGATTGGCCAGCACCTCCCAGTCCCCGCTGGTTATCGTCACCTCCTCTTTGACCGCACACTTGAAATCACCTGGAGTGAGAGGAGAAGAAGACAAATGAATAAATCAAGTGACCTCAACATGTAGGGTTTAATATATTAATACACATCTGGGTCTGTAATCTCAAACCTCTGAAGTTCTCATAACATAAACAGTTAGCTCTTAATGCTACATGGCTTCTTTCATACATATAAATGTCGTCTGTATAATAAACTTTACTGTATTTGATTTTGTCAGAAAGTCTATAAAATAAACAACATTTGACTTTAGCAAATCTTTTTCTAGCTCTTCTCTTTGTTTTGTACTGGGTCACATGTTTTCACTGAATCCACTTTGTTTTGTTTTGTTTGTTTCTTTTATTGTTTGATGTTGTTGTTTGTTTTGAATCTCACTAATCCGTCTTGTATTCCTTTTGCCAACAATAAAAAGCAAATAAATAAATGAATCTATAAATAAAATTTAAATTTAAAAAAAGAAATAATCAATCAATAAGAAATAAATCAAATGACCTGTTTGAATAAGATGTTCATGGTTTTGATCACTAAAATAAAAATGAATGCAAAATGAGATCAGAGACAGAAACTCCTCTGGTCTGTGAGCAGCTTTCATGATTTACATTCAGTACATTACTTTACACCATGTTGACATTATAATACAGACATTATATTACTGTAGATATTATATAGGTTTATTTTTAGTTACTTATAAGTCTGATAGAGGACTTTAAATTTGGAATACATGTGTTAAAAGTGGATCAATGTGGAACACCTGGTGGATACCTCCGGCGTGCAACAGGACTCATCAAACACAGACGGATGTCTTTTCAGTGGATTTCTCTCCCTCCCTGGTTTTTGTGAGCTCTTTGATTTGTTTGTTTTTTCTGGTACACCAGTATCCGATCGATCGTCTTTCTATTGGTGGATTCCTTTTGTTCTTCTTTGAGGAACTGAAAGGTTTTTGTTTGGGGACCGATGAAGGACGGCAGCATCGCTAAGTGTAGTTTATTTGAATTCACATTTCGTTAGGTTGGAACTTTTACATTATTTTGAATCTATAAAGGTTTAATTTAAATGTTTAATTATGAGTAAAATGTTTGCTTTTAAGTCTTTGATTATCCCTAAACTGCAGAGAGGAAAAGGTGAAAACTAGCTTTAAAAATATTTAAATTGTCTTTGATTTGATTTGTTGTGTTAAAAAGGAGTATAGGTGTGTGTAACTTACAACAGAAACCCTTGAGTTGAGTGAAAGAGGTGCTGGTAAAATGTGAATGAATGTGTTTCATGATCCTGTGCCTCTCAGCTGTTACCTTCAGAGTGTGTGTAGCCTTTAGTCCAGTCGTAGGATCCGGGCTGTAACACTGAGGTGATCTTATACAGATGACAGAAACCTGTTTTTGATTCATTCACTATGATGAAGGTGATCTCATCATCGCTGGTTTGGATGAAGGGATAAAAGATGTCATGGACCTGAGAGACAAACACACGGTCATGATGATTATTATTCCCTCACTCTGAAATAAATAACAACAAACATGAATCTGCGTGTCAGAGAGAGACGGAGTGAGGCCTCACGTTGATCCAGACGTCGCTGGTCTCCTGGTAAATGATAAAAGGATGGATGGCGTCTCCCAGAGCCGCCAGACTCTCCTGCCTGCTGGCCTCGTCCTGATGTGCGGGGATGAAGAGCGCTGGAGGAATCAGAGCCAGCTGGAGGCGCTGCTGCCGTCGCTCCATCATGACCACCCACGCGCTGTCAGACGCAGAGGAAGAGGTGTGAGAGATGAGAGAGCGCTCAGCGTACTGACTCCTTCTTCCAAATAATCAATGGTATTGTTTTGTTTGAGCTTCTGGAGCAGAGTGAAAACTCTGTGGGCGGATATAAAAGTGTTTATTCCACCTTTGTGGAAAAAGAACTTACTATCGTCCGTCTCTGGTCCACCCGGCTCTGGTGATGTATTCAGCAGCAGGGAACAAAGTGGTGAAGGGAACAGGCAGCACCTTTTCCAGTGTGCCGACGATCTGAGAGAGAGAGAAAAGCCAGCTTTCATTTGAAATGTTTCAGAGAAACTTTCTGTAAAACTAAAAGGTTTTAGGGCACTGAACAGGCACTCACTTTGCCGAGATTGTCTGTCCTGATTTCTGCTATTTTGAGAGAAATTTCAGGATTCTTGCTGCCTGAATACAAACAAACCGGGTTACATACCAAACAATGAACACACATTAAAGCTCCCTGGTATTCTTTGCTTCACAGTTATGCTGCCATTCTTTAGTAAATGTTCTACAGTGGGATCTCTTTCAGTAGGACTCCAAGGCGGGGTTTTTATAATCAAGATTTTAAGAACATCTTTAACCCTCCTGTTATGTTCGTTTCTCTGAAACAGCAATAATGTTCCTGGGTCAATTTGACCCGGGGCATATTCAATTATCCAAAAGTGTCAAAACCCCAAAAAATCCCAATACACCAATCTAATTGTTAACTCCATTACTGAACATTTAAATCAAGATTTAGTCCATTGGTGTTCTTTAACTCTCACAGATCATGGTTTAATGAGGAGAACTCACTCGTTTTTCATTTAAATTAATGTTAAAACTTTTTTAATGAACATTTGAAAGCCCTAAATATAAATACAATAGTTTTACATGACATAGATTTTTGTTTATTTTATTTCAAATTTCGATTTTTTATGAAGTGATGTTGATAAATTGACACGACACCTCTACTGTCACAAGCTGCCCAGGTTTTTATGCTGCATTTAGCTGGTTTGGAGGCATATATCACCTAAAATAGACTTTAAAAAGGGTCAATTTGACCCGCAACATAACAGGAGGGTTAAACAGTCTTGGCTCAGATTCATGTGTGACTTGGCTGCCTTAAAATGTCTTATTCTGCAGCTTTTTAAAATAATCTTATCTTAACTCATCCACAGACTCTGTTGGTTTTAAATCCCCCAGGGAATCAGGATTTATTAATTCCTAAAGTACATTTTTAAAACGTTTCTTTAAAGTCATATTTGGCTCAAGCTATGAAACCAAACTTGCTGCACATGACCCAATGTTAGTTCTTCTGCCACCAGGTGGAGTTTTTTTTTCATTCGAGATAAAGTCGTTGCATAAAATTTGGAAACAACAGATTTCTTGACATTTCACATTCAAAGTTTCAAAGGTCACAAAGAAAGCAAAGGTAAGTGGGCGTAGTAAAGCTTTCAGGGCAGACAAAGGATAAACCAAAGAACAGCAAACAGTAAAGCAAACACAGAGGGGAAGGGATTGTTTCATTTCAACACCTCACACTAAATTCTATTGTTCAGGGAATTTTGAAAAAGGTTGTTGCAGGAAAAATTCAAGAGAGCAGATTTATTTATAAGAGCAGCAGCTTGAGTGCAAAAAATCTACGTGCAAAGCCTGATGTTTTAGTGTTTGTTTGATTCGGTTTTTTTAATCATCTACCAGTCAGGGTCCAGGAGGCAGACACCCTCTCTACTTTTAGAGTAGGCTTCAAACTTTCCTTTTTGATAAAGCTTATAGTTAGAGCTGGATCAGGCTTGGACCAGGTCTTAGTTATGCTGCTATAGGCTTAGACTGACACACTGGGATCCTGTCTTTCCCTCTCTCTCCTCTCTCTTCCTGTCCCTTACTTTAACTCTTCCTGTCCCATTAAAGTTACTAACCATAGACCTTTCTGGAGTCCCTGAGCTCCCTTGTCTCATAGGTTCCTCTGCTACAACTACTACTATCTGTCTCACCACTTTCATCTCTCTCTCTTCATCTCCCTCTATCCCTCTCTCCAACACGGTCTCAGCAGATGTGTGTGTAACATGAGTCTGGTCCTGCTGGAGGTTTCTGCCTGTTAAAGGAAGTTTGTCCTTGCCACTGTAACTTGCTAAATGCTGCAAAGTGCTCTGCTCATGGTGGATTAAGACGAGATCAGACTGAGTCCTGTCTGGAAGATGGGACTGGATCTGATCCTGTCTTGATGTTGGGTCTTTGTTAATAATAGAACATAGAGTACGGTCTAGACCTGCTGGTACACTGCATAGTTATATACTTTCATGCATTCATCAGACATTTTAAGTGTGAATAAAACATAGTTGCGTACCTGCTCGCGGGTATCTGTAGATGTCTGTCTTACGCTCCTCCAGAGCCGGAGATGGAACATGAATGATCTCTACTTCAGACTCGTCTACTTCCTCGTACAGAATCTGCAGAGTTTTACCGCCGTCTGATTCTACAGCCAGAGAGTACAACCAGTCAGAGAAGGTCTAAGCTTTCTTTTATTAATGCAACTAAAGGCTGTAAATCAGCACTTCTATCTGATGATGTTTATGGTTACCTTCTAGAGCAGCAGGCGACCACCAGTATCCAGTGAAGCGATCAAACTCCTCTTGCGTGACAAATGTGGCTATCCCGGCAGATTTGGGGTCATCTTTGGGGTTATCAATACCTGAAATGAAAACAGATCAAATATAAAAACTCTGCAGAGGGAAACAAAACAAAACAAAGCCTGCGGTGAGAACGTCTGACTGTCCGGGTCCTGACCTTTATGACAGAACGTGAGCCTCCTCTCTTCCCCCGTCTCGATGCTCGTCACCCAGATGTCGTTGTTGTTGATGAAGCCGACAAAGTTGGGGTCCGCGGGGCAGATCTTGGGGTCCATGCGTGTGCCTGAACTCTGGCTCTTTATCTCGACCGGCTCCATAGGAGACGTCTGTGCAAACACAAGAGGACACAGAGGACGTCTGAGTTCCACTAAACCTTAATCTGAAAAGTAATTCATTCTCTGATTGGGAGTCTGACTGAGATCATCAAAGGGGGGGATCAGACCTGGTGAGAGACCACTTGAGATCAGATCTACAGTTACTACAACTACAAATGTTATCGTCTATTACGACTTAAACTAACAGCGTTATTAGCTATGATTGTAATCATCATCACGGAGTCGTAGTCTTCATTCGGCTCTCTTGTTTACCTGCCTCCCACAGATCAGCGACTGTACCTCTCTCATGAAAACCTCCATCACATCCTCCAGAGAGAGGTCTGAAATGCTCTAAAAAGAGGGCACAGAGCTTTTTAAGAAACCTACTGGTGGAGAAGTAAAAAAATAATATGACATTATTTCAGCACTTGAACAAAATCTTTTAATAGGAGTTTTATTGTATTATTTTTATTATTATTATTATTATCAATAATTTATTGATTAGTGTCTTAATGTATTACTATTACTATTTATTTATTATTATTTTTATTTTATTACACATTTATTTTATTATGCATTATTATTGTTAATCATTTTTATTACTGTTATCATAATTATTATTGTTTATTTTATCATTGTGATTTTATTATTATCTATTTATTTATAATTATTACTATCATTACTGTTGTTATTCATTTATTTTATTATTATTCACTTTTATTATTGTTATTATCATAATAAATTTGTATTATTATTGTTATTTTTTAGTATTACAATCTCTTCTCTTTTATACCTCTGCTCCACTACACATTAGGTGGACATATTAGACTTTTTACTCACCAATATTAATCTGATAACACAAATTACTCCTCAAATACAGATTTCTAATTAAAAAAGTAATCAAATTAAATAAATTCAACATAGGTGAGGATGTATTGGGCTTTGTGGGAACATTTAAAACTCAGATGTGTAAAATAAATAATGCAGCATTCATGCTAACCAGCCGTAACAATAACCTGATCAGTGCCTAATGTAACACGTTACTCTGTAACATGTCAAATCAGAAGTTTTGCTTTCTGTAAAGTAATATTTTGATGCTAAGCCATTTTATTTATGCAATAAAGTTTGAATTCAGGACTTATACTGTATGTCTACACAGCCAACTATTACTCTCTTTTAATTAAATAATCCAGGTCCTTCTTCAGTGACTTAAATCACATTTTTATTCAGTAAAATGTCTGATAACTAAATACCATCTCACCCAAAAATAACCCACCATGTGCATTATCAAGCACTGGGTTTTTCAGCCAATTTAAGCCAACTACCTTTGATGCTGACGCCCAACTCAGTCACCCACTGTTGATTCATGCAGCTCTGTACGCTCCTTATTTTGATGAAACTTCAGTTATAATAACAGTTATAACACACCCCACAAGTTTCAATGAGATTCAGGCCGTAAAGGCTGTCCACTTGGTGCCTGATCACTAAACTGCATGTTAATTCTAACAGGTCTCACTGAACTGTCCTTTAACTTACAATAAAGCTTTTGTTTCCACCGTCACGGCAGTAGTACAGACTGCTGTTAGCCTGAAACAGAAAGAGTCCGCTGGGTCGGTGGTAATCATACGAGGTGATGCCGGTGACTCCCAGACGTTTCCTCTCCCGCAGCAGCTCCTCCTCCCGTGAGATGGCCCCGTGGTGAGGGCTGGCCTGAGGTCAGAAGGGGACACAGAGCATGAGGATGATGGCAGAGCGAGGTTAATGAGGATATTCACGTTAAAAAAGTCAGAGAGTGAGAGGCCGTGTCCACTAAGGCGGGGGGGGGTTTGTACTGGGAGGGCCCACGGTTTCGATTCTAGTCAATGTGTTAACTTCCACTGGATCTTCTACGCTGAATCACATTTGGTTTGAATGGAAAATCGACGCTGCCAGCGCAAAAAACGGAGTTAGTGGACCAAAAGAAAGAAGAAGAAAAAGCGTCCTCACCTGAAAGTGGTCCAGCAGCGGTTTCCATGACAGAACCAACAAAGCATCTTTGCGTATCTTCTTGGGAATGTCTGAGTAGAGTAAAGCGTTTTCCCTGCTGCTGTAAGGCATTCCTGTAAGAACAGAGAGAACAGAGATAGTGTTAGTCTAACATGTAGGGTCCATCCATCCATCCATCGATCCATCCATGCATCCATCCATCCATCCATGCATCCATCCATCCATGCATCCATCCATGCATCCATCCATCCATGCATCCATCCATGCATCCATGCATCCATCCATGCATCCATCCACCCATGCATCCATGCATCCATCCATCCATGCATCCATCCATGCATCCATCCATGCATCCATCCATCCATCCATGCATCCATCCATCCATCCATCCATCCATGCATCCATGCATCCATGCATCCATCCATGCATCCATCCATCCATGCATCCATCCATCCATGCATCCATCCATCCATCCATGCATCCATCCATGCATCCATCCATCCATGCATCCATCCATCCATGCATCCATCCATCCATCCATGCATCCATCCATCCATCCATGCATCCATCCATCCATCCATCCATGCATCCATCCATCCATCCATCCATCCATCCATCCATAATCTTTACTGCTTATTCCGCTGATTACCTCTCTCTCTCTGTACGTTACAAAAAGAGGTTACTTTTAGACTTTGACAACAAAACCATCAAACATTTTCACGTGAGCTGAAATATTTCCTGCCATCAAAGACGACAACAGCGAGAAAAACAATCCACCCCTTAACCATTTGAAAAGTGGAACGGTGTTCATGCGAGATGTCTCGAGCTGAGGACAGAATGAACAACTATCAGATCAAAAACAAATCTGTGAAATCCAAAATCGATCTGGAGAGTTCGACATTTTTACTTAAATTCTACTTAAATTCTCCTACGATGAGCCTTGGGTTGATTATGAGGAAGGAAACCAAATCTAAAGACACATTTTGACGGTTTTACTTATTACATGACCACTACGCCATTGAGGTTCCAGGTCATGCGTTGAGATTGGATATTTGTGCCCTATTACCCGTCTAGAACATTACGCTCCCAACATCCAGGCCTGCTCATTGTACCTAAAGTCTCTAAAAGTAGTATGGGAGGTCGAGCCTTCAGCTATCAGGCACCTCTCCTTTGGAATCATCTACCAGTCAGGGTCCAGGAGGCAGACACCCTCTCTACTTTTAAGAGTAGGCTTCAAGCTGAAATATTTCCTGCCATCAAAGACGACAACAGCGAGAAAAACAATCCACCCCTTAACCGTTTGAAAAGTGGAACGGTGTTCATGCGAGATGTCTCGAGCTGAGGACAGAATGAACAACTATCAGATCAGAAACAAATCTGTGAAATCCAAAATCGATCTGGAGAGTTCGAGAGAGTGAAGTTTGACATTCACACCAGTCGGATCCTCCAAGGAAAAAATGTCAACACAAGTTGCAAATTCCGAAAGACGATGAAACATTAAATTATAATCTTAAGATTTTTACTTAAATTCCTTCCTGTCTATCTGAGTTAACACATCTTTGTTGTAGAATTTTAGTCCTTTGAGTAAAGCTTTTGTAGTTTTACTAGCAGGATGTCTTTGGCTGCGTTTTTGTGACAAGTTTGAGACTTATTTCCCATAAACCCTCTGAGGTCGGTCGGGTAAAAAGGTTGAAGGTTGTTTGCACAACAGACTTGCACTAAAATTCACTTTGTTTGTTTGTGAAACAGCGTAATGCTTCTTTGCCGGGTTTGCCAGAATTGTAAAGCAGTGGTTAGTTAGGTGGAGCTCCAAAAACTCATCTGCAGAGACTGTTTACAACTTCAGAGGAGATGAAAAACAAAACTCCTGTGTGGTTGTAACCTCGAACGCTGCATAAAAACAGCACAAGCAGAGAGGAGTTTAAAGCAGGCTCATATCCATCACTCCAGACTAACTGAGTGAACCCCTTGATTATGAAACCTGTACCTGCTTGTGTTCTCAATAACTCAGTAACCATGAACCTCGGGAGGATTTCAGTCACAAAAAGCTGCTCGAGAAGCAGAAAAGAACGTGAGCATCGAGCAGAGATTCTGTGAACTACAGCTGCAAAATGTGGCAAAAAAACAACAAGCAGAAATGGCTTCACGTTTTCTCCATCGCACACTGAACAGATCCACTGCAGCTGTTTGGACATCAAACGAGTCTGAAAACAGTCGCAAGCTGGCAACTCTGACTCACCAGCTGTATCCACAGATTATTCACAGAGCCGTGCTACCTCTCCAAGCCACTGAAAGGAAGCAGCTGAATCTGCAGCCACACCACTCTGTGCTCTTCTGTGAGCCCAGTTTGATTCATTTCTGACTTGTATTGTGGGAAATCACACGACCGAGCACTACGACTGTTTTAATATCAGGCCCCGGTCCAGGCCTCAGTCCTCCGTCCCCCCCTGAGCTCACCGAGGTAGTAGATGCGGTGGGAGTGCGGGCTGTCCTCGTCCTTCTGGATGAACTGGAATTCATGCGGCGCCTTGCTGATGACCACGCCTGTGTTCTTGCGGCTGTTGTGGATGATCTTCCTCAGGCCGTCCCACGTGTGCTTCTCCACCTGGAACTGCGTGGGATTCACGTCCTCCATCTCCACCACCTCTGTGCTGTCGGACAGCTCGTCCACCCCCATCATCCCTGCCAGTGTGTCCCTGCCCCTGTGAACATACAGACTGATCAGACCTCCAGTTCATGTAAACCCAACAACACATGGACACCTTTTGACTGAGGACTGCTGTCTTTAAATTTAAACTACATCATCAAATATCTCAGAAACAGCACTTACTCAAAATGCAAATTTTTGACCAAATATGTGAAAAATGAATAACACTCTCATCAGCATCTTCTTTATTTTGCACTACCTGCAAATATTCTACATTAGGATGAGGGGTGTTTTTTTATTACTGCTCCTTATTAGCATGTTTTAATGCTAACTTTGTAGTTTGCTCAAAGCAAAGCTGTGCTAAAGTTTCGCCTCACAATGCAGCTTCATCACCAGTAATGAATATAAAAAATTGCTATCACCTCTCTCTCTTCATCCCCCTCTATCCCTCTCTTTCCTTTTTGATCAAGCTTATAGTTAGAGTTGGATCAGGCTTGGACCAGCTCTTAGTTATGCTGCTATAGGCTTAGACTGACACACTGGGATCCTGTTTTTCCCTCTCTCTCCTCTCTCTGCCTGTCTCTTACTTTAACTCTTCCTGTCCCATTAAAGTTACTAACCATAGACCTTTCTGGAGTCCCTGAGCTCCCTTGTCTCGTAGGTTCCTCTGGATCTCTGCTGCTGTGGACGTTCCAGACTCCAGCTGCTACAACTACTACTATCTGTCTCCCCACTATCATCTCTCTCTCTCTTCATCTCCCTCTATCCCTCTCTCCAACACGGTCTCAGCAGATGTGTGTCTAACATGAGTCTGGTCCTGCTGGAGGTTTCTGCCTGTTAAAGGAAGTTTGTCCTTGCCACTGTAACTTGCTAAATGCTGCAAAGTGCTCTGCTCATGGTGGATTAAGAAGAGATCAGACTGATGGTGTTTCCTACATTTGACTTTAAGAAAGCAGGCTGAGATTTTTATTTAATCAGAAAGGAGAGGATCAATGGCAGATAAGTGGTATCACTTTGCCCTCCAAAATGGACACAAACAGAGAGTTTCTCACAGGAACTTTAATGTAAAACAACCAAGAGTTTTAAGAATGAATGACATCTGACACCTTAGAACTTAATCCTAGCAAGATCTACCACATTCCCAAAGTAAAAAAGATCTCACATGAGATCTTTTTTACTTTGGGAATGTGGTAGATCTTGCTAGGATTAAGTTCTGACAGTTTTTTTCTCTACAGCTGGTTCTATAAGACACAGAGCAAGCAAGATACTTCATTTTAACAACATTGAAACTACACATGGATCAGACCACTGTGGGAGGGTACGTACCTTTTCTGGCCGTCTTCTGTTTTGTCGTCAATTTTCAGCCTCTTTACTTTGTGCATGAAATGTTCAACGACCCTGGACCAGACCTGACACCCTGCGAGGAGACCGGGTGAAAACATGAGCACAAGACAAAACAAAATCCAGGGACTGACAATCAAATCATCAACATATCTGTTCAAACTTTGCTCTCAGCTAAAACAAAGATCAATAAGCAGAGAGGCCGTTACTGAAGTTACAGCCCACTCCCGGGCAGACGTCTCCGCTCGGCTTCATGGAAGGAGCTGCTTCTCCTCAGCGACCGTCGGCACACTCCCAGCTGCGTGCTCCTGATATGAAGTCTATCTGAGAGTGACTCAGCTGCATGATGTTGACATCCAACGCCTGTAGCATCACTGTGGCAAATGTTACACTGATACTCCACATTTCACTGAGGCCTGGACTCTATGGGCCGTCCTGTTCCCCGGGAGCCTCAATAAAGGGCAAATTCCACTGAAGTTCAACCAGAGAAAACACTGCGGCATTTCCCTTTAATCTCCTACGATGAGCCTTGGGTTGATTATGAGGAAGGAAACCAAATCTAAAGACACATTTTGATGGTTTTACTTATCATATGACCACTACCTAAAGTCTCTAAAAGTAGTATGGGAGGTCGAACCTTCAGTTATCAGGCACCTCCCCTTTGAATTCATCTACCAGTCAGGGTCCAGGAGGCAGACACCCTCTCTATTTTTAAGAGTAGGCTTCAAACTTTCCTTTTTGATAAAGCTTATAGTTAGAGCTGGATCAGGCTTGGACCAGCTCTTAGTTATGCTGCTATAGGCTTAGATTGACACACTGGAATCCACTCTCTCTGCTTGTCTCTTACTTTAACGCTCCCTGTTCCATTAAAGTTACTAACCATAGACCTTTCTGGAGTCCCTGAGCTCCCTTGTCTCGTAGGTTCCTCTGGATCTCTGCTGCTGTGGACGTGCCAGACTCCAGCTGCTACAACTACTACTATCCCTCTCTCCACTATCATCTCTCTCTCTCTCTCTTCATCTCCCTCTATCCCTCTCTCCAACTCGGTCTCATCAGATGTGTCTAACATGAGTCTGGTCCTGCTGGAGGTTTCTGCCTGTTAAAGGAAGTTTGTCCTTGCCACTGTAACTTGCTAAATGCTGCAAAGTGCTCTGCTCATGGTGGATTAAGATGAGATCAGACTGAGTCTGGAAGATGAGACTGGATCTGATCCGGTCTTGATGTTGGGTTTTTGTTAATGATAGAACATAGAGTACGGTCTAGACCTGCTCTGTTTGGAAAGAGTCTGAGGAGAACATTTGTTATGGTTTGGCGCTTATAAATATATATATGTATATAAAGATTGATTCCTTAATTTTCCTCCTTTGGTGTTGCCATAATAAAAATAAAATTAATGCAAAGTGTGTGTTTTGTTTCTGATATTTAGTAGACTCATTGGTGAATCAATACTTTTAATTCATATGATTGTGATCTTCCTGATTCATATGAATGTTGATCTTGTGACAGTGACTGTTTTTAATGAAATAGAAAACAGTGCTTAGACTGAAAGCGAAGATAAACTTCCTTTAAATAGAAACAGGCTGAATCACTGCTGGAAAAGTCACACTGTGTCCTCTGTGGTGATTTATCTGTCCATCTATTCACATCATGTGCACACAGCAGGTTTCAGTGAGTTTTAACACTATAACAAGTATTTTCTACCTGGTTGCTCCTATTATGTGAATTCATAAGCTGCATTAGCATCTCATTGTTTCATGTTACACTGGTAACTCATCAAATATTACTCCCTCACTAGGACGTTTATTTCACTGTATTTTTAACAGACATTTTCAGGTTCTCATCTTCTAGGTCTCCTCTAAAATCATCATTATGCATCAATGAGCTTTAGTTTCATTTTTGACACATCAAGTCATGAAGCTTCAAAGGTCAACAAACTGACAGACAGCATCCTTACACACAGACACAACCTGTCTGAGAATGTCCCTCACATTAAACCGGATAAACTCCATTAACACATTAATAAAAACCTTCAGTATGTCTGTTCTGTTACAGCTAGCTAGTTAGCCGCCCATCCAACAGGAACTGTTAGCTTAAAGACATTTCAGTTATAAACAATTTAAACAGTAAAGAATGGTTTCTGACTCACGCGCTGTGTCCCAAAAATATTCTCAGTCTTTCTTCTTTTTTTTCAAACACACCCCGAAGAGGAAAAGGACGACGAGAGGTGGAATAAATTCACTGAAGTCAACTTGTTTCCAGGGAACGGGTAGCGTAATGCTAACATGCTAACTACGCGGAAATAGATGCAGAATGAAATGAAGCAAAATACCGACCTTTGACCCGGAAGTGATCCGGAAGTGATCTGTCAAACTCGCGCTCGGTAGAATTGCATCAACTGCTTTCGTTTAATCCGGTTTAATCCAGATTATTAGTTCACAGCGGGACAACTCTCCTGAAATCTGAGGAAGTTTTATAATATTAGTTTAATAAAATGTAAAAAAAATATATATTATTTTTTATTTTAATTTCCTTTGATTTTTAAAAAATATATTTTTTAAATATAACAATTAATTTCCGATTTAATAAAAATATTAATAATAATTTAAATGACTTATATAGTGCTTTTCTGGGTGCTCAAAGACGCTTTACATACAGTGCGAAAAAACAAAAAAATTTAATAAATAAAACAAAACAAACAGAGGTGGGAGGGAGAAGAGGTCACGTGTTGTATGCTCTTTTCTTTAACAGGATGGTCTTGAGACAGTGGTGGAGCCAGGGGTTGCCATGGCCACCTCTGAAAACTGGTTGGCCACCCCAGTGGTCACCCTGAATTTCTTAAACCTGATTGGCTATTTGCCATGTCAGAGGCATTACTTATATTCAAATCAGCTTTTGTGTTTCAGTAAACTGCAGAGAAAGTAGTTTCTGTGGGTTTGAATATTATTTTTGTTGATGCTTTGACTTTGGACAATCATCTTCATTTTGAGTCCTTAAAGAGTTCAGCAGATTTAAATGTTGACAGTCTGTCGAGTTACATTTTTAATGTTAACTTTAGAAATCTACAAAAATAAGATAAGAGATAAGAGATTCCTTTACTCGTCCCACAACGGGGAAATTCTAGTGTCACAGTAACAGAGTAGACAGTGCAAAAGAAATATATAAAGCAAACAAGAGCCTATAAAGTAACAATTATCAAAAAGTTATTAGCAATTCAAATTAAAATTAAAGAGGTAAAAAAAAGACATATCTTACAACCTATATATCTATATATATTATTGGTTATAGAGTCTGACCACTGCAGGAAGACAAGACAATTAACAATTAAATGTAACATTTGTTAAATTATTTTAGAAAAAGAAGTGAAAGTAGATGTGATTATTGGAAGTAAGCCTCCTAGGTTTGGGGTAAGCCCCTAATGTTTTCCACGCCTGGCCCCCCCTTCAACAGTCAGTGCCCCAGTTTGGCCACCCAAGTCCAAACTGTGTGGCTCCGCCGCTGTCTTTAAGTGGTTTTTAAATGAGTGTAGTGAGCCAGAGTTGCGGATGTGTGGAGGAAGGGAGTTCCAGAGAGTTGGGGCAGCGATGGCTAAGGCTCTGTCCCCCAAGGTGCGGTGCTTGGTGCAGGAGGTTGGCATCGGATGATCTAAGGCGGCGAGATGGGGAGTGCGTTTGAGGAGGTCGGTTAGGTATGAGGGGGCGAGGTTAATGAGGGCTTTTTTAGGTGATGAGCAGGTTATTGAAGTTGATTTGGTTCTGAAGGATGGGTGTGATGTGATTTAAGGCTTAATTTTCACATCATGGCACAGTTTGAAGATCATTTTTGGAATAATTAATCAATGGTTATGCTTTTAAATGTTCCTAAAGCTCCTGGGTTTAAAATGTGACATCTTTAAATGCATCTTTTAGCCGATTAAAAAGTCAAATATTATATATTATTAAGAATGTAGGATATTTTGAAATTTGCAATGTTGGGTCCTCTCGCTCTCTCTCCCTCTGTTGAGAAATAACGATCATTAAATCAATCATTAAGACAGCTGCCCATTGATTGTGTATTAGCTCACTTCTGGGTCTGTAGACTAATGTTCCACAAAATGCAAAAACATCCACAAATACAAACAACTAGGACAAACACTATCCTTAAAACATTTATTTTTGAAATAATTTGTCCTTTTTTTTTCTTTTTGCGCAAGTGCAAAAAATGCACCCAAAAGAGCCACCTGAGGGAAGTCTACATCTTTAAATAAAAAAACAAGCAAAGTGTACATTTATAGTACAAAATTCTCTTTTTAAAAAATTGCACAGTTTGTGTATAATATATATATTCATAATCTCCATTTTAAACAAACTTTAAAGGCTCAGAAAGTAAACAAAATTCACCAAATGAAAAATAAAAACATTTTTCCCTAGAATTTAAAGCTGAGGAAACTTGAGACCCTGTTTTCATTTGTGTCCACCATAAATATACATATTTATATGCAAGTCTCTTTACATATAGTCTCTGTGCTAGTGTTTGACCAGACAATCAAAATTATTGCAAAGTAGTTAAGTTCTACTATAAAACATGGGGTGGGGGGGTGGAGGATAAAAGCTTCTTTCTGCTGAATGTTCCTTAAGTTATGCAAAACAAAAATAAAAAACCTGGGTTTCTTTTCACCCCTGTTGAATTTCCTGGCATCCCTGCTTCCAAAAACCTCTCTGCTTCACAAACTGTGCATTCAACATTCCCGTAGAACAATCCAGAACTCCAGTTTTGCTTTTTTTTTTTTAGCAAGAACACATTTTCCCTGACTTTTTTTTTTTTTTTTTTCTGTTTTGTGTTTTTGAACTTTACATAGCAGCCCTGCCTCCAGGTGGCGGTCAGCGTCGATACGGGTGGAAGCCCTGTACGTTGTGGTTTTGCCCTCTGCCGAACGCAGTGGCGGCAGATTGGGGGGCTGCGGCGGGCTGTGCTGTTGGGGCCCCATAAGTGGCTGTCGGCTGGCTGGGGTCCGCGAAGCTGTGGCCGAAGGCGGTCAGGTCCTGCCCGTACCCTGAGAGGGACGACAGAGAGGAGGAGAGAGCAGGACAGAGAGGAGAGGGTTTACATGTCAGGGTCGACAGAGCAGGAAGGAAGCAGGAGGAAGCCTTACCGCTTTAAAGTGAGACGCTCCAGATTAACACTACTTCATTTAAAGGGAAAATCCACCAAATTACCTCAACGCTGAAAAGAGAAATCCAAGTGTTACTTCTGTTTCAACATTTGTGATTCAAGTGATTACAGATATTAGAGTCAAAATGAGACACATCGTTATTTTTGTTCCAGAATCTGATTAATAATCATCTGAAATACGAATTCTGATGGCTAGAAGACCAGTTTTTATTATAATATAAGAACCATCTAACCTTTATGAGAGTATTTGGGTCTGAACAGATCCTGTTCTTGTTGTTTTTGTTTGTTAAAGTCTGTGAACTGAGGGAATAAAGTCACATAAATGACCTGTGATGATGAAAAACTTGACTCTTTACTATTCATGTAAGGTTTTAAAACGACCTTTGAGGTTCTGATGGTGGATTTTTCCTTTTGATCTAAATTCTCAATGAGCCCTTCAGTCTGAACTTTAAAGGTAACAATGTTTAAGTGTTTTGAGACACAAATGACAATCCTAGGTGGACTTAATAATCACGTCGAGCAGGCTTCATTGAGGAAAAGTTATCTCAAGGTTCTCCTAATCGTCAGTGCAATGCGCACTTTTCTTCTATTCAGACACTGGATGGCACCATCTCCCCACAAACAGAAGAGGGGACCAGAGTGACTCCCAGGGAAGGAAACTAATCTGCCTGAAAATGGCTGGTGGAACCCAAAATCCAGCAGCCACTGATCGAGCCAAAAAAAAGGCTGTTTGGACTGAAAGAATCACAGATTGGTGTTCAGCTATTTTTCCTGCCCTGGTTTCATCCAGCAAGAACTGATCGTCTTTCTAAATATCTGCTACAGAGGGATAAGAAGATAGAGAGACAGAAAGAAAGAAGGGGGCAAAGTTAGAAAGGACAGCATTTTTCTTTTGGGGATCTCAAAGTGCTTTAGGAACAGGGAAAAGAAGAACTCTTAAGAACAGGGAGCGGTCCCAACAGAACCTCCAGACAGAAGAATCTGAGAGAAATTGGAAATTTACTGGCATCGTGTCTTCCTTTAATTCTTCTTTCCTTCCTCACCCCTTTAGCTATAATGTAGAGACAGTAAATGGGGGGAAAAACAACGGGTGAATGGACTGCTGATGCATAGAGACAACTGAACCATGAACACATTTTCTGACAATTAGATCATCCTTTTATCATCAGCAAAGCGATGCAGACAGAGAGAGAGAGGACACAAAAGGAGGACATGATGGTGAGTCTTGGTATAGTAAAGCTGCAGCCACGGAGGACGTTGGCGTGCTGAGAGCTCCGGGTGCCAAATTTCAATGTAAATTTCTTTCAAATCCGCTCAGCTGTGAGACGGTCCGTGGCTGGGCTTTACTATGCAAGAGTAGATGCAGTCATTTGTATGTACATGCAAAATGTACATGCAAAATATGAAAGACAGAGCAAAGGAAAAGAGGACAGGGACCAGGTTGCAGCTCTATAAACACTACAGTACTGAACAAATGCTACTTTGGTGGTTGGAGAAGACGATGCTGGCACCTACCTGCACTATATCCTCCCTGATCATCCTGACCATAACTGTGAGAAGGACGCGTTGGTCCGTAGGCAGAGGGGTCCTGAGGGTAGTTACCCAAGCCTATCAGGGAGATGAGGAGACCAGGTTGACTGAACCCAGATACTGCTGGCCTGCTACTTTACTTTACAAACTCCCCCCCTTCCCCCCCAACCGTCTGAGCTAACAGAGCTTTACACTTAAACTCGTACTCTGCGTCTGCACTACGCTGGGAGAGGCGTCACTGCTCAGCTTCATCTGGAAGTCAAAACAAAATGGAGTGTGAGTGTGTCAGCTATCTGCGAGGACGCCTGAGTTTAGACCATGCCAGCCTGGTCTCATGAAATGTTGTGAAATGTGCATGATATGCTGAGGTGCAATTAAAGAGAGAGAAACGCTTTACCAGACAAAGGGGACTGTGAGATAAGACTCGTGTAAGCTCGGGATAGAGAGGAAGGATTTAAGGATGAGGGAAATCTGCATCTGCTTTTGTATTTAATTGAATGGCCTTATAATGTCTTATTACTTTATTTTATATTGTTTATTTCACTAAAATCGTTTCTTAAACAAAGATAATCATCCTATCTGTGATGTGAAATAATGTCAGTTTTAAATAAGTGTAAGGTTAAAGTGACTCCAGTGTTAGACGGAGTCCTGAGGAAATGCTACATTAAAATTCTTGCTAGTTTTCCATGACTACCAACCCTAGCTTTAAAGGTGACATATCACGCTTTTTTCATCAACATATATTGGTCTAAGAGGTCCCCAAAACATGTCTTTAAAGTTCATGCTCAAAAAAACACTTTGAAATCAGATTTTGGTCTGCCTGAAAAGCCCTCTACTTCAGCCCTGCTCAGAACACTCCGTTTTCTCTCTGACCACGCCCCCTCAGGAAGTGGGTGTGGCCTCGGCTCTCCAGCACGTTGATCTAATGTTTACATGTTGGCTGAATATACACGGCTGCTCAGAGATAGCGTTACTTCAACCCTCTGAATCTGATCCAGAATCTGATCCTGACGGAGAGGCGCCTGCAGCAGGACCTTTCTGAAGGATTGGTCACAGATTTAGTGTTTCTTGTTGTTTTATTTATCAGTATGTCGACGTGTGTCTTGGTACACAGCTACGAACATGTAGCTATGTGGCTATGCTAACTAGCGCTAGCACTTATCCATGCTAAATAAAAATCATCCACTAGATCTTCAAATCTGCAGACGTGGGGAGTAAAAGCGACCTTTGTGTTTATTAAGACAGCCTACAACTAGCATGCCTCCCTCCTAAGCTCCTTGTTAGCACGCATGTGTGCAGGGAATGAAAAACGGAGGAGGGGTTGAGTTGTATTTTATACAGTCTATGGGCTGAACAAGCTCCGAGCTCTGACTCCGTGACAGACCGGATATTGTTGTTACGTAACAAAAACACTGAAGTCTGAAACGGCTGGTTTCACACACATTTACAGAAAGGTGGAGAAATCAGAACAGGGGCAGAATGGATTCTTTTCATTCTCGGGGGGTTTGTAGACAGGGACACATATTTCAGGTAGAGAACCATTAAAAAGTCCATTTTGCATGATATGTCACCTTTAAGTTAGTAGCCGGGTAATAAGCGGGATAATGTATGACTAACAGGTAGTTATACACTATCCCTCAGTTTTATATCATTGGATTAAATATTTAGTGCAGAAGACAAATATTAGTTTTAAGAGACCTCTGAAGAGTCAGGTCATTTAAAGGATGCTTTAACAACTGACATTTCAAAAACGTGTATTAATAAAATAAACATTACTGCAACTAAAAGGACGAGATTTAATGTCCAATTAAAGGAGTTAATCTACAAACTAGGGATGTCAACGATTAATTGATTGTTAAGAACTTACTGGAACACATTTTTTGTTTTGATTCTCTATCACAGTGATCAAACATCATGTGGTCTCATATTTGGTTCAGCTATCAGGGAGGTGTTTGAAGTTTAAAGCATGTTTGGATGTGAATCAGCTGACTGAAGGTGTTGCACACAGCGGAGACGCTCAGCTGAGTGACAGGTCTCCACGAGCGCTTTTTTATCTCCGCCGCCGGACTGATTCTGACCCGGTTGCGCTCCCGGCTGAGACCTGACCGCGTTCACATGATTATTTTACTCAATAAGAACGAGTAGACAGAAAACTGGACACTGTGAGTCTGAAATCTGTTTCTGTTCAGTTCCCTTGTTGAAGTCAGAGCCTTCACTTTTATGACTGTGTCCGCAGAGATTATGAGCCTGCTCCACACGTTGATATTCAGTGTGTTTAACATTTTGAACACCTCAATACGATCCGTAGGTATTCAACACTGTCAGTTATAGACATTGTGTCATGAAGGAAAATTTTATTCAGGGGAAAAAACGCCTTTGGCATCGTTTCTGACATGGGAAACTTCTCCGTTTTTTTAAATGATTAATTGATAATTGATCGTTAACATTTCCAAAGATCGATCCTGGAAAATACTTGAAATTTACATCCCTACTGCAAAGAAATATTTATTATCATATGATGTATCAAACAAGATTCAACTTATTCTGCAATTAAAGAAGAGTCAGTTTTTCAAAATAAATTCCACGTTGCCACTAGTTTGATCTTTACTCAGGCCAAGTTTCCACGGTCCAACCTCAACCATTAACTCAGTGTGAAATCCTCCGTCTGTTATGATCCAGATTTAAGTGGTCTAGGTTTCTGATTTCTGCCCACAATAACATTTCCTGCTCATTTCACAAAAACCCTAACATGGTGGTGTCGCTAAAGACTTCTGGACTCGGCGCCTGAACAGGCAGCGGACTAAATGAAACAAGCTGGATGGGAGATAAGCACAAGCAGGAAACACTGAACAAGATGGGCGACTGTCATGACTGACAGCGATCACATGGTTGCTTTCAATGTGGATCCAGCAGTGTGAAGCAGCTGTAAGCCGAGTCAGAGTAAAAATACCAGCCAGCAAAAAAAAAACTGAATGTAGCTTCTGAATGAACATCTGACTCTTATCTGCATGTGTGCCTGAATGAGTGAGTGTTGAATGAAGACCAAGCTTGTTCCTTTTCCTCAGAGGATGATTACTTTTCACAGAATCTGGGGCTTCATTTTGGTTTGGAGCAAAAAATAAGAAAAAAGCTGCAGCCTTCATTTCTGTTCTCACACTGATCTGAAACTCTAAATCCAACATGCACTTACAGAACATCCCCAGAGAAACTACTCTCTTAATGCTTTAATTCCCCAAAATTAATAAAGCAAATCTTAAACATGACCGTCACATTTTGAAGCCCTTCTACGCTGACTGAGAGAACCAGGAGGAGAAAAACTAAACTAACAATTCAGCTCAAAGACCAGAGAAGCATCCATTGATCAAAAGCTGTCTTGCCCAGGACTCTAACTAAGACGTGAGTGTATCTACAGAGCAAGGTCCACATTCTGTAGGTGATCATGCAAAGCCCCGTCGGGATAATCTGATGGGACATATTGAACATTTCTGTGAGGTAACTTGGCGGATGGGCATGCCTGATACCAGAAATAAGATTTCTATCGTCATGCTGGTGCTCTTCAACGGCGACCGTGCCAAGACCGGGAAAAGAAGCCAGCAAAGTCATCAACAGGGAGGAAGAGGAGAAGGTGTAGGAGGGAGTAATTAAAAAGGCAGAAATATTTGAACCAAGTCAAATTATAGTACAGTAAGTAGGAGAAGGTTCACTTCCTTCAAATCAAATCACAAAATGCAAAACAAAAAAAGAAAGCATAGCAAGGCAGGATGATCTAATCCAAACCTACCAAGACCCTCCAAATCTTTAACCCCATTCACAGCCTAGCTGGGACTCAATGACTGCTGAAGACTCCTGGGTCAGGGACACTTGAGCAGCATCTTCAGGGCAGAGCCAGAAAGGGTTCATGTTTGCAAGAAGCATGTATGCATGTGTAGCTGTTCAAGCTTAATGGTACCAAGCTCCTGCTTGAGTAAGGCCTGTAGGTATGCACTTCAATGAGCTGTGTTTGCATCCAACAAAGTATCCGGGGAGATGGGCGGGGGCCGAGGGGTGAATCAAACTTAAATGGGAGAGAGAGGGGCAGCAGACTGCTTGATGCACAAGCGTTTCTTACCGTACTGGCTATAAGGGAAGTCAGGCTGTCCAGTGGGAGCTTTGCTTAAGTCCTGAGTTGGTGTGGTGGCGGGGGCAAAGCCCAGAGGTGCGGTTCCTGGAGTGGTGGGTGGAGGAGGAACCTGTGGAGCATACTGGTCTGCCTGTGGTGTGGCGAAACTGTAACCTGTGGGAAGGTAACATGATCATTTCTGTGACTGTTGACCAAAGATCATCTTCAAGTTTTAATCTATCATAGAAGGGACATTAAGCCTCCCTGCAGCTGTCCCTAATTATAAAACATCTAGAGAAGCAAAACTAACACATTAAACCATCAGCTTCTCCTCAAACTCCTCTGAGTTTAACATTCTCATGTCTGCTACCAGATAAAGTGGAGACCGCTTGTCAGAAGACGAGCTGAGTATCTGCGAGGCTGTCCAGCTCTGATAAGACGAAGGTTCCTCCCTGACCACAGCATCAGCCCGGACACATGTTCAATAATCACGTTATAAATAAACACGTCAGTGTGAGAACTTTCTCTCCCTCACAGCACTGAGACATGTTCACCTTAAAGAGGGGCGTCTGTGTCTGAAGACAGAAACTTCATGAAGTTAATACTTTTAGTCGTCAACTAGAGCTGGGCGATATTGAAAATGTTATCATGATAAAATATTTCATATCAGTCGATATCGATCATTATCATGATAAATATCATTATTTCATTTTAATTTAAAGTCAGATTTCTGCTCCTGAGTGAAAGTTGAAGAACTTCTTGAATCCATCATTTCTGACAGTGCAAACAGGAAGCAGGTCTTTAATGTAAAATGAGATTTTTGTGAAGTTTTAGTTTGTGGATTCTTATTTTTCTCAGGTTGAGATTATTTCCATAATTTGATTTAAATTTACAACAAATATTTATCAAACTGTATTCTGTGTATCAGTTTATAGAGTATTGTTTTGAGTTGTGATCTCCCCTTTAAGGTTACTAAGGGTTAAAGGCAGAGTGCTGTTGTTTCCCACAGTGCAGTGAATGCATCACGGTTATTCAGTGTTCAGTTGTCCTACGGTCTCGGTGGACATTAAACGTGTTCACAGCAGAAGTTGTCTCTGTGCTCTTCCTTTACCCACATCCTGAAAGTAGATTTAATGAAGTGTGTGAAGTTAATAGTTAACTCAGAGTCGACTCAGTGTCAGACTAACGACTCTGCTTTGAGCTGTAAGGTTTAAAGTTTCCTTCAGAGCTGCTGTCGCTTGATTCAGCTGTGTTAACATTCTGTTCCGAACGTCTTTAAGCCCCGCCTTCTCCTGTCTAATGTTGGGTGGCAACTAGCATTTAAGGCTCATTAGCGCCCCCTCCATTGTAAGTGACTGGGGGGTGTAATTACATGTTTATCAATATCGAGAAAAATTAAATCACGATAATTGCCGTTATTGAATTATCGCCCAGCCCTATGCTCAACACAGCTGACTCTTCACCCTCATATAACTCACAGTGTTATCTTTACACGCGATAGATTACCTGGCTGCTGTTTTGACATCAACACAAAGAGTAATGATTGAGTGTAACAGTGTTACTGACCAAACTGAGGTGCTGTGCTGTAGCCCTGCTGGGGGTAGCCCTGAGGTGCAGCAAAGCTGCCCGCCGGGGTTGTGACCAGGAATGCGTTGAAAGGTGATGGAGGTTGTGTTGGAGTTCCTCGACCGGCTGTCAATGGAGGTCCATATCCACCTACTCCAAAACAGAACAGAGGTCTGTGTAAAAATACTTATTTTATAAGACAGATAAACAGAATGAGTTAAATACACAACATGTCATTCCTGCTGTCTGAAGATACAAGAAGCACAATGAAGACAGTTAAAGGTCCCATATAATGAAACATGTTTTCAGATTTAATGTGGAAGTGAAAAGCCGTCTGCATTGTTTCTGAAGTTTCCACAAAGTGATTTGTCTCCCCTCTCTGCCTGTCTCTCACTTTAACTCTTCCTGTCCCGTTAAAGTTACTAACCATAGACCTTTCTGGAATCCCTGAGCTCCCTTGTCTCGTAGGTTCCTCTGGATCTCTGCTTCTGTGGACGTGCCAGACTCCAGCTGCTACAACTACTACTATCCGTCTCCCCACTATCATCTCTCTCTCTCTTCATCTCCCTCTATCCCTCTCTCCAACACGGTCTCAGCAGATGTGTGTCTAACATGAGTCTGGTCCTGCTGGAGGTTTCTGCCTGTTAAAGGAAGTTTGTCCTTGCCACTGTAACTTGCTAAATGCTGCTAAGTGCTCTGCTCATGGTGGATTAAGATGAGATCAGACTGAGTCCTGTCTGTAAGAGGGGACTGGATCTGATCCGGTCTTGATGTTGGGTCTTTGTTAATAATAGAACATAGAGTACAGTCTAGACCTGCTCTGTTTGGAAAGTGTCTGAGGAGAACATTGTTGGGATTTGGCGATGTAGGATTAAAGATTGATTGGTGACACAACAACAGGAGTGATTTGCATAAGCAGACATGCAAAAGCACCCATGGATTTTGAATGTCCGGCGGTCCGCCATTAAAGTTTTCGTCTCGTCATCGTCTCGTTAACAAAACCAAAACATACGTTCGTCAGAGTTTTTGTTCTCAGTGAAGCACTTTAGCTCGTCATAGTTTCATGAAAAAATGAGTCATTGAGAAACATTTATCGTCATAATTCTCGTTAATGAAATTCACACTGGCTGCAATTAGGGATGCACCGATCCTACTTTTTAGGTGCCGATACTGATATCGATACCTGGGCTTTGGTATCTGCCGATAAGATCCTGGTATTGATTTAAGGATCTCTATTCCTTAATGTGAGGCTAGAATCATGTTTTGGTAACTTCAGGCTTTCCTGACTTGATGGTGAACTGTACCTGGGTTCCAAGTGCTAAACCAGAGGCTGGAATCCCTCAATTTCAAGGATCTGGAACAATTAAATCCAATAACCTGTCCGTGTTTTCACACTTTGAATCCATTAATTGAAGGTTTCTTCCTTCTTTGCAGTCGGCTACAGCTGACGTAAACTTCTTCGTGTGTAGAAGAAGAAGAAGAAGAACTCATAGAACTGAGATGAATAGATCTGCCATATGGATCAGCACTATATATCGGCCCTTTGTCACTGATATCCAATCTAGCTTTTTGAGTCCGATCCAGCCGCTATCCGATACCAGGATCGGATCGGTGCATACCTAACTGCAATGTTGCTTAAATGACATTATACAGGACCTTTAAATCAGGAGAGATTGTTGAGGTTGCTTCTTTAAGAAGCAGGACTAAATGTATCAAGGTTTGACATTTAGTCGTAAGAACTGTTAGCCAACTAACAGTTTGCCAACTTCCTTCCTCTCTCTCACAGGTTTCCCCTGACACAATGAAACGTACCATAATGTTGATTTCTCTGAGTTTGATCACTGTTGGTAACATTTGAAGTACACAAACTCAAACAGATCTATCATTTAGGTCGGGTCGTTCTTATCAAAAGAAGGCACAGAAACAGACGTCCTCTATCTTTTGCATCCACTGTAACATCCTAATCTTGATGAATGCAGCACAATGCTCTGCAGAGCGAACTCAGCCTGAATGAGAGTGAAGGAGCGACACTGCAGCGGGAGATGCAGGTTGACCCGGAGGTGGTGATATGAAGCCGAGCCTGACCAATAGCAGGGGGAGGCTGGAATCTATTCAAGGCGGCCATCTGTCCCGAGCAGAAAATTATCAGCAGCCTCAGCCATTATGAATCAGTGATAACACGTGCTCCTAACTGTCATCAGCCTATTGGCCGCACTGAAGCAGGCCCATTTATGTGACACAAGAGCTTCAAGATGAGCACAGCAAAGACACAGAAGCTCTCTCCGCACATGATCAATTCAGTGATGTAACGGAGCAGAAACACAACAAAGAAACAGATGATTGACTAAAATGGAAAAGAAGATATTTTCTGTGTGTTTTCAAGAGGAGATAAAACACCTACCTAAGGGTTGGCCAGTAGTCGACACCCACACTCCTTCAGGAAGAGAGAAAAAAACATCACACAGAGGCTAAAACTGTTGGCTGCAAGATAACATGTTCAGCTTTTAAAACAGACGATATGGAGGTTAATAAAGAGCTGCAGGTTTAACACATTTAAACAGTCACTACGACGTGTTCCTCGCTCAGCTCTGGGACTCGGTCCCACTCACCCTGTGGCCCGTAAGGCTGTTGCCAGCCCTGGGCAGGCTGTGCTGTCCAACCATTAGCTGCACTCAAGATACCCCTGGGCGCCCACTGGCCAGGGCCGAGCTGGCCAGGAGCTTTGCTGTCACGAGGTTCGGCCTTCTTCACTTCCACCTGGACAAAAGGACAAGGAGGACACATTTGGCAACACCAGTAAACGGGCCGTGAAGTCCCTCACCTACACAGAGCTGTCCTAAAACTGACCATTTTATCTCAACATGTCGGGCCACTTTGAATTCTTTCTTTTATACGAATAATAAAAGGTTGTTGTTAAGCATCTGTTATTCTTACTCTGTAGCTGTGCAACTATGTGTGTCAGGTACAGACGAGGGAGAGATTTACCTTTACTTAATATATAGTTTTATTTCAAATGTAACACCTCCAGAGAGTCTCTTTAGATGTACCTGAGAAACATAGTTTTATCATTTTTCTGAATGAACTGCCCTTTTTATAATAAGTCATCTAATGGAAGGTCAGGACTTACCTTTCTCCAGCTAACGCTTACAAAGAATCTCATTTATTGTATTTGGAATAACTGTTTTTTTAGGGGAAATGGATGTAGAGAGAAAATTGTATCTCAGTTCTAACAGAATATAAATGATAAACATGCAGAGAGTAAAAATAAAAAGTCTTTTCAGTCAATCTTAACTGAATCTTCATACTGTGTCAAATATGAGGCAAAATGTTTTAAATCAACAGGAGACTGAGACGCTGGATCCCACAATAAAATATCAAATCACTGAAACCTGCGTCAGACATCGTATCCATCTATTAGTTGAACTCCTTGGGTTGAATCTGAACACATTGCCCTAATAACAAAACTTCCTGTAACTAGGCAAAGCTACCAGCAGCTAACCAGAGCAAAGAAACAGGCTGAGACTAAGGGGGAGCCGACCAGAAATAGACTTAGGGGTTGAGTTATTGGGGTCACCTTGCAGCAGGAAAACGAATCGCAAATTCCTTCTCGCTTTAAGGTGTTGCCACCTTCCCCAGCCTCCCCTCTTCCTTCTCTGTCGACCTAATTACATGCACATGTTTCCGGCAGTGGCCCCGCCGCCGCTGGCAGCTACCTGAGCACTTTCTCCCGTGGGCATCACAGCTACGAGTGATGGATACCATGACTTCTGTACGGTCCCCAACAGCAGAACTGGGATTTGTTGCACAGTTTGATGTGCTCCAGTTTCTAATTTTGTAACGTATATCTCCCAGCATCCCTCAAGTCCCGGCATAAGGTAATGTCAAGTCAAGAACAATGGATTAAGTTGAGCCTTCATTCCTGCTGGAAACCAGGGCAGAGTCGAGGGGGGCGGCTACCACGGGAGAGTGCACAGGTAAGGCTCCATCATCCACCAAGAAATGGGATTAAGATAATCTAGATCCCAGTGACAGCTTTGGTTTACTCAATACACCTGATTGATATGATAAAATGAAGCCTGTCAGCTGGAGGAAGACTTCATTTATAGATAAAACGACCAGAGGTCAGGGAGGGGCGGACTTTGACGTCCTTGGTTCAACTGCAGCCAGAGGTCATGTGACCATAAGGTGCCGTGTCCACTGAGCGGGGAGCGTCTACTTTCTATTCAAACCAAACACGATTCAGTGTCCTCGGCGCAAAAACACGTGTGCTAATTTTTGCCGCAAAGCTCTCAGTGCAACTTTTGGAACACCGCTGTCACTTCTTCATCAATTCCTGACCAATCAGGATGAAGAAGGGGCGGGGCTTTAGAAAAGGCAGAGGTCCGTACGAAGGAGAAAAGTTACCACACTCGTTTTTGGGAAGTAAAATTAACTTAAACGTTCCTTTTTTTAAAGTAAGGATTCATATTTTACTTCTGTAGTAAATATTGCAAAACCAATTAGGGAATGTTTCAGTTTTAGTAAAAATAATGTTGCATTTGTACAAATTTACAATAAGATGCTGTGTCCACTAACGCCATTTTTTGCGCCTATTTTCTATTCAAACCAAATGTGAGTCAGCGTCCTCAGGGTCTGCTGAGGTCTGTCTCAGCGCTCTCAGTTGAAAACTGTTCAATTTTTTGAACACCGCCGCGCTCATCAATGTCACTTCCTGATTACTGACCAATCAGACTCTAGAAGGGGTGGGACTTCCAAAATCAACTACGTCAACAACAATGGTGGAGGTCCGTACGGAGGAGTAAGTCATCAGACTTGTTTTTTCGGGCTACAATTTCCAAGTTAAGAGCTGCTGCTAATGCTCTGACATGATTTCTCTCAACAGTGTTTACAGTTTCTTGATGAAATGCACAAGCACAAAAAAAATCGCCTAAAAGGTACCTCTGTATCAAGACTTCAAGGGGTCACAAACGGGGCGCCATTGGCCTAGCGGTCTAAGCGCATCCTATGTACAGAGGCTATAGTCCTCATCGCAGAGGTCGCAGGTTCAATTTCAGCCTCAACCATTTACTGCATGTCTTTCCCAAGTGGCAACCTCAGGCCGCGAGAATTGAAGCCAATGCGGAAGTGTTAAAAACTGCAGTTCATCGAGTGTCCACTAGAGGCTGGCTCCGGAAGTACCAAAAACCACATACACACCCATTCAAAGAAGACGATCTTTACAGCAGAAATAAACATGTTTAAAGTCTGGTACAAAAAAAGGAGTGTAGTCTGGATAGCTAATTTCTCAATCGGCACACTCGGGGGTTGAATTTTTCATAACGCGCAATTTCAAAGATATTCAGATTACAAGTCTTCCATTATGAGAGGCACAGCTAACTTGATTGACAGGCAGGAACACTGTAGCTGTTAACGAGGAGGCTCAAAGCACGCCTCTTTACGTTACACTAGCTTGACAGGAGTTAGGTTCAGTTCAGCATTTCCAATATGCCACCCGCCGACGATCGGCTTCAGAAACAGATGGGTGACGTCACGGATACTAAGTCCAATATTCATACAGTCTATGGTCCTCCCTAACTCTCTGCCCCCCTCGTTTCCTATCTCTATGTTTTCTACTCTCACTCTTCTAAGAAGAACAGAGACACCACAACCAAAGGTGACACGTCTAAACACTCAATAAGTGCTCAAAGCCATGAGCTCTCAAACATCACAGACTGACCTCTCAGCATAGGAAGGTAAAGGTTGAGACTGAATCAGACTAATGATATGATTTGACTGGGTGGATAAAGCTGTGTTTGACTTTGATCATTTTCTTATGCCTGCGATTCATTTGTTGCCGTGGAGGTCAGAAAGGAGACTGGTATCTCTGCAGAGAGGTTTAAAAGCTGCTAATTAAGAAGGGTCTATTGGGGAAACGGGGGGTCGTTAATGAATGAGAGCTTTAAAAGTGCCTTTAAAACCCAAGTGTCACGGCCGGATTTGTACGCAGCAGTACTTCAATGTACGACCGTTTTTAATGGTTTGTTTTACTCGGCTGGATGAGCCAGGTGGTCCGAGTCTACCGCACACAACAGAGCAGTAAAGTGCATGCCAGAGGGGAAGGAGGTGAGCTTACATATAACACTATAGTGAATCTATTGTGTTTTTCCCGGATGGACAGCTTACCTGACACTATCCGAAGTGTCTTTGCACAGTAAACCCCGGCCATCTGGTACACCCACTGAGTAAAAACAAACACTACCAAGTGACATGCAAATATTATTGTGAGATCTAAGTCTCATCCTGAGCAGCGTTTCAGAGAGAGAGAGAGAGAGAGCTGCCGTTGGTTCTTTAGAGAGCTGACAGACACAGTATGGAGATTCTTCAACTGAGGTCACTGACTTGAGCTTTTTTCTTTAAGTTTTCAAAAAGGAAAATAAAAACATGTTGACATGTAAGTGACCTGCCAACACAATATCAGAAACAAAAGAAACAGAACTGTTTGGACCAATCCTTTAGGCGGCTCACGTTCGGTTTAGTCTTTGAATTTATGTCTTTTTAAATCATCAACTTTGGTTTTAAAAACCGGATCAAACAATTGGATTAAAAGTCGAATGCACTGAAGACATCCTAAAGGAGAGGTCAATTTAAACAAAGCCTTGGGCGACAATAGAAACTGTGTCATACAGCATACATGAAGGGTTACTGAGCCTCTGTTATAATAAGCCGTGTGTGTGCAAAGTGTGTTTAGAGCAACAGATAAGTGAATTAAACTTTAAAAGGTTAGAATAGTCGTTTCTGACGCCACAGCAGCATCATAGTTTAACTTCCTCTGTCGCCCAAGCCTCTGTTTGATCTTAAGGGTAAAATAAAACTACAACTACACACTTTTTTGCCCATGATGTCGTGAAAATGCATGTTGACAGCCTGGTCCACTGATTGTTCGGCCTCGAAAGTAATAAATCCAAAACCTAGCCAACGACCAAGAGTGAATCAAGGTAGCAGGGGGGTTGTGACAACACAAGATGAAGAACAGTATTGGGCTTCAGCAGAGTGAGGATCCGTCAAGACTGAGCAAGAGGCTCCTGGGGTTCGGATGATGTCGCAGACTCGGAGAACAACACAAATCCAAGACTAAAGCCTGGGGGATTGAAGGAAACTTTTTTCTTTACTGTGCAGTGAAAAATTTAGTGAAGATAACAACACAGGACTGCTTAACTGCTAAACATGACGACTGATGAGTGCAGCATTTGATTTCATGTGAAATGTCACATTGAAAAGTTTCATGAATTTGATCTTCCACCCGCTTACATTTATGTTTGCCAATCAAAGCAACATTTTGTTACTTTATGCCGTTTCATCCAAACCCCACCTTGATCTGTCCCTTGGTATTTTGCTGTGGAGCACACACTCGCAGCAGCCATTGTTAATGCATCACAAAAATATGGAGAAACACAAACTGTAGAATGCCTAAAGCTTTCTCCAAGCTTTCCCAAATTCAGTATTATACTTTTGAGTCAGCCAGGATAAGCCTAAAATGGACAATTAAAATATTGCTCACTAAGGTAATACAGAGATATAGGCCAAAACTGGAGAATTAAAATTGGAGCTGCTGATTCTGATGATGGGAGGTACACAAAGTTCATCCACACAAAGTTCAAATAAAAAAAAGCCAAAATTTTCTCCACTAAACTTTGTGCTCTGAATTTTTTTAGAGCAAGCGCTGCTGCAGTGATCTATTTCCAATCTGATTCACATTACGCCATGGCAGAACTGGGTTGTGCACACATCTCTACCTCGGGACCTAACCTGAATCCAATTAAACATCCTAAGAGACAACCGAGATTTTGAGAGACCTCCAGAACCCAGCCGAGTGTTCCCAAGCCTCATGATCTACCGCTATTAATAACATCTGTCAATGACCCGTCCTTCATCTAAATCTGAGATCAAGATGACACATTTAACAGTTCGACATATACTGGTGGGGCCAGCATGTTAAAGTTGAACTCAAGTAGAAAATGGAATGAACAAAAAAATGTGTCTGGCAGTAAAGTGACAGGAAGAAGTTTCCAGAAAACTCAGTAGTTTATTTATTTATTTATTTAAATGTATTATTTTATTTGTCTTTTAGTCATTTATTCATTTAATTTTTTCTCCTATTTATCTCCATATTTTTGGAAAATAATTGTACAAAAATATATTTTTCTTCTTTTAAACACAATATTATTTTCATTCATATTTTTTTATATTTTGTATTATTTCTGCTTATTTTAAATCAAACTAAAGTTAAGCAAACTTTGAAGTATTTTGTTCTTGTATAACATGAATGAAACATCACACTATGTCTTATTACAATATTAATGTGATATTGAAATGATAGGCTCTCTCACTGCACTTCAAATTTAAAAATTTTAAATAATTCAGAGGACTAACATGGTGCATATTTTTCATTAAATGCAAACTTTAAATTGCTGTTAAACATTCAAACCTGGAGGCAAATCCTCAAAAACTTCCTTGTAATAAAAAAAAAATATATATTTTAAAAGGTCCCATATAATGGTATTTTGGTACCTTGTTTTTTTTGCAAGGTATTTAATTCATTTTCTAAAAACATCACAAGTTCAGCATGTGTGAAGCTATGCAGCCGCTCAGTTTCTAACCTGATGATCCATGTAGTGACCTGAGGGGGCGGGGCTACTGTGATAATGAGGTGCTGATCTGATTGGCTGCCTGAAAGTTGTCAGGGGTGGAGGAGGGAGCAGAGCTGCCTACTGACCAATACATTTGCTTAATGTTGGAGGAATAGATGTCAGTAAGACACTTATGATTTTACCAGTGAGAAATATTAATGAAAGTTATGGATTGTGATTCTCTGACATTGTACTCTAACAGAGCCTAAAACAAGCTAACACCTCTTTTAATCCTGTGTTTATATCAGTTAATTATCTCTAACACTTTATTTAATACAGGGGAGGCTGTAGCTGCAATATCACATGCTGAATTGTCAGACTCTACAGAAATAGATTAGAGTAAATCATCAGTTTCAGGGAATAAACAGGAGTCACTTATCAGATCACCTTTCACTTACGATGGGAAAGTGATAGTGAGGCAATTAATTGGTGCATTAGCTCTCTGCGTTTTTTCTTATCTGCCCATTCTTCTTTCATTTGCAAACACAGCTGTGTTCATTTTTGTTGGATTCTGTGTTTAAGTATATATTGTTCTAGTATCCAAGTTTGTAAATTACGACAACCCTCCAGTGGCGGACTTGTTCATGTTTGCGGCCGGTTATATGTTGCGTACACTTCCCTGTTAATGTGAAGTATTTCAGCTGTGGTTATTTCAGCATGTCTCTTTAGTTGTACTAAAATTTGAATGTTAATCCCTTCTTTCTTGCCTTTCATGTGGGACTTTATGTGATCAGCCCTCATGGCCACCATTTTCTTTAGTCCTCTGATGCTGAGACACAATACAGACATTTGTGTTGATTCCTGCGACCAAGAACAAAGCGATGACATGTGTTGCTCTAACTTTTGACATCTTGACTCTGCAACACCGAAGCAAAGCCTCAATAGCGGAGGAGGAAGTGGTTTTTGCATGTCTGCCTTTGCAAATTCCTCCTGTTAATATATCACCACAGGAGCAAACTCAAATCGCTTTCTCATTGTTGCTAGACTGGCAGATGAATTAAAGGAGACATATCACGCTTTTTTCATCAATATATATTGGTCTAAGAGGTCCCCAAAACATGTCTTTAAAGTTTATGCTCAAAAAAACACTTTGAAATCAGATTTTGGTCTGCCTGAAGAGTCCTCTTCTTCATTCCTCATCAGAACACGCTGTTTTCCCTCTGACCCCGCCCCCTCCGGAAGTGGATGTGCCTCGGCTCTCCAGCACGTTGATCTAATGTTTACATGTTGGCTGAATATACAACTGCTCAGAGATCGCGTTACTTCAACCCTCTGAATCTGATCCTGACGGAGAGGCGCCTGTAGCAGGACCTTTCTGAACGATTGGTCATAGATTTAGTGTTTCTTGTTGTTTTATTTATCAGTATGTAGACGTGTGTCTTGGTACACAGCTACGAACATGTAGCTATGTGGCTATGCTAACTAGCGCTAACACTTATCCATGATAAATAAAAATCATCCACTAGATCTTCAAATCTGCAGACGTGGGGAGTAAAACCGACCTCTGCCAGAAAGGCAGCAGGACCTTTTATGAAGGATTGGTCACAGATTTAGTGTTTCTTGTTGTTTTATTTGTCAGTATGTCGACGTGTGTCTTGGTACACAGCTACAGCTACAGCTACAGCTATGAACATATAGCTATGTGGCTATGCTAATTAGCGCTAGCACTTATCCATGACAAATAAAAATCATCCACTAGATCTTCAAATCTGCAGACGTGGGGAGTAAAACCGACCTTTGTGTTTATTAAGACAGCCTACAACTAGCAAGCCTCCCTCCTAAGCTCCTTGTTGGCACACATTTGTGCAGGTAATGAAAAACGGAGGGGGGATTCAGTATTAGTTTATATAGTCTATGGGCTGAACAAGCTCCGAGCTCTGACTCCGTGACAGACCGGATATTGTTGTTACGTAACAAAAACACGGAAGTCTGAAACGGCTCGTTTCAGACACATTTACAGAAAGGTGGAGAAATCAAAACAGGGGCAGAATGGATTTTTTTCATTCTCGGGGGGTTTGTAGACATGCCAGGGACACATATTTCAGGTAAAGAACCATTAAAAAGTCAATTTTGCATGATATGTCACCTTTAAGTATTGAAGAACAGACAAGGGGGGCGCTGGTGGCCTACCGGTCTAAGAGCCCCACATACAGAAGCTATAGTCCTCGTCACAGAGGTCGCTGGTTCGACTTCTGGCTGTGACCATTTCCTGCATGTCTTTTTCCCCGCTCTCTACTCCCCACGTTTCCTGTCTCTCTTCAGCTGTCTCATCATAAAGGCACAAAAGCCCCAAAAATATCTAAAAAACTTAATTAAATTAAAAAAGCTTTCAAAAAAAAAACCAAAAAAAGACAAGGAACATTTTGTTTTTCTTATATGAGACCTTTAAACCTTAAACCAGCTCCACAGTTTGATGCAACTTTGTATACGCCCCATTCTGATGACAAAGTAAGATGATTTGGTGAATTTATATTTGGCCTGTACCTCTGTGCTACCAGTCAATGCACAGTAACCTAAAGGAGAAAAGACAAATCTTAAGAGACACTGTTAATCACGTTCAAACCATTCACAGGGAGAAGGGGGACAGAAGAAAGAAAAATAGAAAGGGCTTACTTACAAAAATACTTAACTCTCTACATATGGGAAAACACAGACTCTACCAATTAAGATACAGGTATCAGTTAGGACTAAATCAATGGAAAGAAAACTTAATCAAGAGAGACTAATGGTTTTAGTAAAAGAAACTATTACACTATTAAAGGTTATGTTATGGTTGTTACTGGTGCAACACATCATGTTAAATTCCAATGACAAACTATTCTGGGATTCTCCCAACAGAGAATGAATGGGGGGGTTTGAAGAAGTGCAGTAATGCATGTTATGGTTCATTGGCCGCTGCATCGCTGCTATGTAGGACAAATGCAGATGAAACAGCTGTGACTGTAAGTCAGCGGGCAGAGTCTGACACCAACACTGCCGGTGGCGCGGGGTCTGATTGCCAGCGAGGCCACCCATGCTAAAAGTGTCGGCACATGTCAGAAAGTCAGCATGCATTTATGATTTGAGGGACTGGATCAGGAGAGGTTTCAGATCCGTTATTTGAAGAGTTGTTTTTATGGGTTTCATTGTTCTCGTGGTAACAATGTAATGTTCACCTTCAGAGCTGTGGCTGCAAACAGCCTCTTTGAAGGACACCCCCACCCCCCCTCCCCTTTATCACATACTCACACTGTGCTCAATGTGCCAGTTGCGTGTGGTGATGAAGAACTATGGTTTTTGGAGCACCTACTTTCCTGCTACCTCTCTTAAGAAACTCGGTATCCAAAGTTTCTCAGATGACCTTTTTCTTCTTTTATCAAGAGACTTCAATTAAAATTAAGGACTCACATTTTTCTCTTTTAGTAAATATTACAAAAACAATCGCTGAATGTTTCAGTTTTTTGAAAAATTGTGCTGAATTTTACTATTTTTACTCTCAGGAGTCGTGTCCACTAACGCAGTTTTTTGCGCCTATTTTCCATTCAAACTAAATGTGATTATTCAACGTCCTCAGTTCTAAAACGTCCTCAGCTCTAAAACGTCCTCAGCTCTAAAACGTCCTCAGCTCTAAAACGTCCTCAGCTCTAAAACGTCCTCAGCTCTAAAACGTCCTCGGCTCTAAAACGTCCTCGGCTCTAAAACGTCCTCAGCTCTAACACGTCCTCAGCTCTAAAACGTCCTCAGCTCTAAAACGTCCTCAGCTCTAAGACGTCCTCAGCTCTAAGACATCCTCAGCTCTTAAACGTCCTCAGCTCTAAAACGTCCTCAGCTCTAAAACGTCCTCAGCTCTAAAACGTCCTCAGCTCTAAAACGTCCTCAGCTCTAAGACATCCTCAGCTCTTAAACGTCCTCAGCTCTAAAACGTCCTCAGCTCTAAGACGTCCTCAGCTCTAAAACGTCCTCAGCTCTAAAACGTCCTCAGCTCTAAAACGTCCTCAGCTCTAAGACGTCCTCAGCTCTAAGACGTCCTCAGCTCTAAAACGTCCTCAGCTCTAAGACGTCCTCAGCTCTAAAACGTCCTCAGCTCTAAAACGTCCTCAGCTCTAAAACGTCCTCAGCTCTAAGACGTCCTCAGCTCTAAAACGTCCTCAGCTCTAAGACGTCCTCAGCTCTAAGACGTCCTCAGCTCTAAGACGTCCTCAGCTCTAAAACGTCCTCAGCTCTAAGACATCCTCAGCTCTAAGACGTCCTCAGCTCTAAAACGTCCTCAGCTCTAAGACGTCCTCAGCTCTAAGACGTCCTCAGCTCTAAAACGTCCTAAGCTCTAAAACGTCCTCAGCTCTAAGACGTCCTCAGCTCTAAGACGTCCTCAGCTCTAAAAAGTCCTCAGCTCTAAAACGTCCTCAGCTCTAAGACGTCCTCAGCTCTAAAACGTCCTCAGCTCTAAAACGTCCTCAGCTCTAAAACGTCCTCAGCTCTAAGACGTCCTCAGCTCTAAAACGTCCTCAGCTCTAAAACGTCCTCAGCTCTAAGACGTCCTCAGCTCTAAAAGGTCCTCAGCTCTAAAAGGTCCTCAGCTCTAAGACGTCCTCAGCTCTAAAACGTCCTCAGCTCTAAAACGTCCTCAGCTCTAAGACGTCCTCAGCTCTAAAACGTCCTCAGCTCTAAAACGTCCTCAGCTCTAAGACGTCCTCAGCTCTAAAACGTCCTCAGCTCTAAAACGTCCTCAGCTCTAAGACGTCCTCAGCTCTAAAACGTCCTCAGCTCAAAAACGTCCTCAGCTCTAAAACGTCCTCAGCTCTTAGACGTCCTCAGCTCTAAAACGTCCTCAGCTCTAAAACGTCCTCAGCTCTAAAACGTCCTCAGCTCTTAGACGTCCTCAGCTCTAAGACGTCCTCAGCTCTAAAACGTCCTCAGCTCTAAAACGTCCTCAGCTCTAAAACGTCCTCAGCTCTAAAACCTCCTCAGCTCTAAGACGTCCTCAGCTCTAAGACGTCCTCAGCTCTAAAACGTCCTCAGCTCTAAGACGTCCTCAGCTCTAAGACGTCCTCAGCTCTAAAACGTCCTCAGCTCTAAAACGTCCTCAGCTCTAAGACGTCCTCAGCTCTAAGACGTCCTCAGCTCTAAAACGTCCTCAGCTCTTAGACGTCCTCAGCTCTAAAACGTCCTCAGCTCTAAGACGTCCTCAGCTCTAAAACGTCCTCAGC
Source organism: Notolabrus celidotus (assembly GCF_009762535.1). Classification (NCBI taxonomy): domain Eukaryota; kingdom Metazoa; phylum Chordata; class Actinopteri; order Labriformes; family Labridae; genus Notolabrus; species Notolabrus celidotus. The sequence goes on along the minus strand of NC_048273.1, from coordinate 3,617,791 downwards.
TCTAAAACGTCCTCAGCTCTAAGACGTCCTCAGCTCTAAAACGTCCTCAGCTCTAAAACGTCCTCAGCTCTAAGACGTCCTCAGCTCTAAGACGTCCTCAGCTCTAAAACGTCCTCAGCTCTAAAACGTCCTCAGCTCTAAGACGTCCTCAGCTCTAAGACGTCCTCAGCTCTAAAACGTCCTCAGCTCTTTGACGTCCTCAGCTCTAAAACGTCCTCAGCTCTAAGACGTCCTCAGCTCTAAAACGTCCTCAGCTCTAAAACGTCCTCAGCTCTAAAACGTCCTCAGCTCTAAAACGTCCTCAGCTCTTAGACGTCCTCAGCTCTAAAACGTCCTCAGCTCTAAAACGTCCTCAGCTCTAAGACGTCCTCAGCTCTAAAACGTCCTCAGCTCTAAAACGTCCTCAGCTCTAAAACGTCCTCAGCTCTAAGACGTCCTCAGCTCTAAAACGTCCTCAGCTCTAAAACGTCCTCAGCTCTAAAACGTCCTCAGCTCTAAGACGTCCTCAGCTCCAAGACGTCCTCAGCTCTAAAACGTCCTCAGCTCTAAGACGTCCTCAGCTCTAAAACGTCCTCAGCTCTAAAACGTCCTCAGCTCTAAAACGTCCTCAGCTCTAAAACGTCCTCAGCTCTTAGACGTCCTCAGCTCTAAAACGTCCTCAGCTCTAAAACGTCCTCAGCTCTAAGACGTCCTCAGCTCTAAAACGTCCTCAGCTCTAAAACGTCCTCAGCTCTAAAACGTCCTCAGCTCTAAAACGTCCTCAGCTCTAAGACGTCCTCAGCTCTAAGACGTCCTCAGCTCTAAAACGTCCTCAGCTCTAAGACGTCCTCAGCTCTAAAACGTCCTCAGCTCTAAGACGTCCTCAGCTCTAAGACGTCCTCAGCTCTAAAACGTCCTCAGCTCTAAGACGTCCTCAGCTCTAAAACGTCCTCAGCTCTAAAACGTCCTCAGCTCTAAAACGTCCTCAGCTCTAAAACGTCCTCAGCTCTAAAACGTCCTCAGCTCTAAAACGTCCTCAGCTTCTGTTGATTTTTGTCGCAGCGCTCTCAGTTGAAAACAATTAAATTTTTGGAACACCACTAAGCTCATTTTTGTCATGTCTTCATCACCGACCAATCAGAATCAAGAAGGGCGGGGCTTCTGTCAATTACTGTCATTATGCAGTACGTACTTCATACTGCATACTGTGTTTGAAGGTAGTATGTAGTCTGACTGTTCTCTTGGATCAAGGGCTGGGTGATAATTCGATAACGATAAATATTGCGATATCATTTTTCTCAATATAAATATAACAAATGGTCGATAAAATTCAATATAAATAAACCTGTAATTACACCCCAAACCATTGGAGAGAGTGGCGCTAATGAGCCTTAAACAGTAGTTGCCACCCAACATTAGACAGAAGAAGACGGCATTGAACAGCCAATCATGTCGCAGGCTGAGAGGTAGGCGGGGCTTAAAGACCTTTGGAGCCGGATGTAAACACGGCTCAAACAGACCAAAAATTTGCCTTTAAATTTAAATGAAATAATTATTTGATATTTATCATGATAATTATCGATAGACTGATATGGAATATTTTATCATGATAACATAATTTTTAATATCGCCCAGCTCTACTTGGATCTGTTCTGCAGGATGCTGGGTCAGGCGTCGCTGCATTTTCAGTTTCAGAAAGCGGAAGTAAACAACGACCAAGCTGATAGCGAAACTGCTTCTTTAGCATCACTTATGATTTAAAAAGTTAAGAAGTGGTTTCGATGGATTTTAATAATTTTCACAGCACATAAAAACTGTCACCCCGTAATATATGGAAAAAAGAAGTAGTTAGCGCTTTGCATTGTGGGAAACGGTACGTGATGGAGACTGGTCCAATGCATACTGAGACATGTTCCCGAATCAGTATGACATCAGGGGAGTTTTGGCGTACGGCAGAGTTTGCTCTTGTTCACATACTACAGACTGAATTTTGGCCAAATCAGTACGTACTGCTAGTAAAGTAGGCGGTTTGAAAACAGCCAGTGTCAATAACATGGCAGATGTCGGTAGGGAAGAGAAAAGTTATCACACTTGTTTTTTCGAGGTACGATTTCCAATTTAGAGCTGCTACTAATGCCATGACACGATTTCTATCAACAGTTTTTAAAGATTCTTGTTGAAATGCCGTTGAATGAAAGCAAATGTGAAGCAAACAGAGCATTAAAACAGACGTAACGTTAGCTACTGAAGCAGAAGTGCCGCCTTTTAACATTAAAGCACTCTGAAATTTAGCTCCCAGCACAAATAATCGCCTAAAAAGTACCTCTGTATCATTTCTGTTTTTATCCAACAAATATTTTTGATGCATCTTCAAGACTTCAAGGGGTCATAAACGGGGCGCCGTTGGCCTAAGTGGTCCATAGCCCCATGTACCAAGAAATGCCATTGAATGAAAGCAAATATGAAGCATCCAGAGCATTTTAAAACATACGCAACGGTCATTCCTTTGTTTTTTTCTTCCAACAGTCGCTACTTGAGGAAGCAGAAGTGCAAAAAAGGTCTTAGTAGACACGGCTCCTAATTAATTAAATAAAGATAACTGTGCAGTTTCATTGAACCCACAGTATCTAATATGGTGGAGTGTAATAATAATTTTACATTTGGTTAGTTTTCCAGTGTTGGGAACACAAAAAAACGACCAAAGAGGAGCTAAAAATGTTCATGCAATCATTTGTTCCAGGGTCAGTTTGCCCTTCATTCACTATGTTCCCATTTTTTAAAGTCTCTCTTAAAACAGGAATGTGTTTCCCACATGAACATGGAAATGATTGTGCTGTTATTTGCTGTAACATTAAATATCTCTTTAATAGTCCATCTTTACAAACAAACATCAGACGTATGTGATCTTAATGTTTCACTGAGCTGTTCAAGTCAGACACATCTTTCTCTTTGGCTTCATAAAATTTCCAACATGGCCCCTTTGTGCACAATTAAGAGGAGATAATTAATTTTAATGTAGTCATTATAATCCACCCACTGAGAAAGGCATATAGTTACTTAGCCAAGGGACCGTTTTTCTAAATCCACCCTGATGAGGACCCTGTGAGGTCAAAGACGGTCACTGGCTTAACCAATGTTCCTGTCTGAAGGCTGCTCAGATAGAGTCTTTCTTTGCTCTGCGACTTGGAGGAGCACTTACGATTAAAAATAATACATTTAACTGAGTAGAAATGTGTCAGTGGAAAGGACTCGTGTTGTTCCACAAGGTTATGAAGGACACTGCATCAGTCCCAATCAGAGCCGCAGCTTTCTGAAACAACTGTCAGATTTGAAGATGTGACAAAGGGCTGAGAAATGCTTCTAAAGGTGCCGTCTTGTGCTAGATCATGCAGGGAAATGACACGAACCCCTGTGCAAATACAGAACCATGACATACTCTGAATGAATCGCCTGAATTGCCTGTTTTAAGGTTTCGTGTAGTTCAGGGAGGAGAAATGCATTCTGCATCACACTAAGCTTTTCAATCCATCCCAAGGAATGCAGAGTTATTCCTCCGATGTGATGTTCTCTGTGCTGACGGAGCATGTGGGCTTTATTTAACATGATTTTGTGTTTTTCTGTTGCCTCTTCCAAACACAAAACTCCAGTTATGGATGACAGTGTTTAAATTAAATTGAATATCTGGGTCTGAATAGGTCTTTTTTTTCTCTTTGGGCCGGAATAGTTTGTCATGAGATTTAAGATGGTAAGGTATGGAGAGGGGGGAGAAAAAACGGGATCAGCTTTTACCTCGGGGCCTCTGCTTCTCCGCATCATAGATCATTACCACCTCTGTGACCTTGAATGGGACAAAGGGAAACAGTGGCTCCATTTAGAAAACCAGAAAAGGTCCTTTCTTAGTCCACTTAAATATTCTACCACAATTTGATCAAATAATAATTAATCGTCCAAAACCAAAGCAATACATTTACAGTTTTCACTCTGCAGTATTGACCCTGCTCAATGTCACATCCATTCTAGCATTCTTAATGAAGATATGAACTGACTTGCATTAAGCACTTGGCAATACTCACCACTCCGAATCTATTGAAATAGTCCCTGAGTTCAGGCTCGCCGCAGTTATGGGGGATTCCACCTACAAATATCTTCTTTGATTTATTGCTATCAGCTTTGCTGCCCTTCTGAAAGAAAACAGGGAGTGTATGGATTCAATGTGTGTTACAGGATCACTCTGGGAGGGGGCCAGTTAGCCATCATCTATTCAGACAGTGCAGAAGAAATTAGGTTCTCCTCTTGCCCTGGGGTATAATTCTTAACATGTCATGTCAATGCAAACACTAGTCTCCACAGATCAGAGAGCACGGCTTCCTCCACTTACTCTCAACCACTAAGCAGTGTACTGCACTCACGCTGCAAGGGCTGGAGGCTGCTTACAACAACTGGGATCTTTAACAATTTCCTCCACTGTTTTGTAAGGAGAGCATTCAGAAGGAGAAGAAGCTGCATGACAAAGAAGACCGGTAGCAGCCCCAAATAGCTTCTGGCTTACAGAGTCCTAAACATGTTTTATTGACAGCAAGAGCAGAGAGTAAATCCATTGCTTCTTAAAAGGGACAAAATGGCTTTAATGGATCTGCAGCAGCTTGACAGAACTGTTGGTTGAAATTGCCCAAACAGCTGCTGAGAGTTCCGTCTTTGAGAGAAATCACTGCAGAAAGCAGTTTTCAGCCTACTCTCCTGGAGAACTGATGTTTTCTATCAAGTCTATCCACCGAGGGACGATCACAGGAACAAACTGCAGCTTAGAAAACATTCTCTCAGTATTCATATTTAAAAAATCTGATCTTAAATGTATTTTAAGTAGGGTTACAAATTCAGGGAATTTACAAAGTTGGTAACTTTCCATGGGAATAAACGGGAATAAACGGGAATAAACAGGAATAAACAGGAGTAAACAGGAGTAAACGGGAATTAAAAGGAATTTATTAACAAACAGGAACTAATGGGAATAAATGGGAATAAACAGGAATTCATGGGAATAAACAGGAATTAACAGGAATTTAGGAATAAACAGGAATTTATGAATGAAAAGGAATTAATGGGAATAAAACGGGAATAAACAGGAGTTAACAAGAATTTATAGGAATAAACAGGAGTTAACTGGAATTAATGGGAATAAACAGGAATTTATGGGAATAAATGAATAAACAAGAATTAACAGGACTAAACGGGAATTAATATATAAACAGGAATTTATAAATTAACAGTTAACAAGAATTTATGGGAATAAACAGGAATTAACAGGAGTTTATGGATAAACAGGAATTAACAGGAATTTAGGAATAAACGGGAATTTATGAATGAAAAGGAATTAATGGGAATAAAACGGGAATAAACAGGAGTTAACAAGAATTTATAGGAATAAACAGGAGTTAACTGGAATTAATGGGAATAAACAGGAATTTATGGGAATAAATGAATAAACAAGAATTAACAGGACTAAACGGGAATTAATATATAAACAGGAATTTATAAATTAACAGTTAACAAGAATTTATGGGAATAAACAGGAATTAACAGGAGTTTATGGATAAACAGGAATTAACAGGAATTTAGGAATAAACAGGAATTTATGGAACTAAACAGGAATTTATGAATAATCAGGAATTAACAGGAATTTAGGAATAAACGGGAATTTATGGGACTAAACAGGAATAAACAGGAATTTCCTAAATTGAAGGTTGGCACTTAATAGGGAACTTTAATTGGGACTGAATGGGACTTTCTTGGAGGGACAGGAGCTCTTCTAGTAACGTGTCAGTTGTTGAGTTGCACCAGATAAACTCTCGATCACAAAAAAAGATACTCCTGTGATTTATCAAAACCCCAAACTAATTTCAAGAATCCTCAAAGGTATGAAGTCTGCACAACACAATCATTTAAAAAAAGGAACAATCACACAGAAAAACAGATTTAGGTCAAAGGCATTGTGTGAAGACGGAGAGACTGACATCCTTGTCTAGCCTCCCCGAGTGAAAATAAGAGTCCACTTACCCAGCCCTCCTTGGTTCGAGACTTTTCAGGCTGCATTCCTCTGGGAGTGCACGGCTTGGGGTCGATCTGACAGCAATAAAGAGAAAGAGGAAAAAACGTTTGACATTCGGCCCAAATTAAAGGCACCTTCAAATGTTCTCAGCTGAATCCATTACGGGGTATTGGCTCGCCTCCCACGACAGAGGAACATATGTACGGACACACATTGATTTAAACATGAGGCCATTAAATTTTATAGTTAACAGACGAAAGGAGGCGTGTGTCATTCACGGGACGCTGGCTGCATGAAAGCTCTAAGGTTAAAACCAGATTAACAGACATCTCAGAGAAATCCAGGTTTAGCTCATTTGGCTTTAAACAGGTGAGTCTACAAAATCTGAAGTGATGTCTGCAGGCAGGTACAACCAAAGCCAGTCTGTGCTTCTCCTTCAATAACTTCCGCCTCCTTTGTATGATGAAACACGGGACGGGCTTTTCACAGAAACGCAGGCAGATCACTGGAGCTGATTCCACTATCTGCTCTTTTGATTCAGAAATACTCACATTTCTTCCATCGAGATTGTGCGGCTTTGTCTCCAGCACCGTCCGTACACAATTGGGATCTTTGAATTTGACAAAGCCGAAGCCTCGCGACTGATTTGTAGTTTTGTCCTTCATGATGACACAATCTACTACTTCCCCGTACTGTGAGAAGTAGTTTCTCAGCGTCTCTGTGGAGAGAAACACAGAAAGAAACATCACTGTGCTGCATTTGATGAGCACGGAACCACAGAGGCATGCTGCAAAATTTGATATTACGAGCCACACAAAGAGGTGTAATCATCATTTATACAACTCGTGCTTTTATGATTAATGATGCTGAGGAAATACCTTCAGCACCTGACCCTGTATGTAAGCTGTAACTGGGGCAAGGAAAGGTGGGGGAGTAAAAATCAAGCACCGTTTAATCAAATTACACAACCGGTTCTTTAGTGATCTTGATTTCGAGTAATAAGCGGCGTTTGGAGCAGCTCCAGTGTTTTCTTTCCATATGACATCCTCAAACAGAGCAGTCACATTCAGTAAAGAGCAAACAAAGCACTGACCCACTGTCATGATTCCCAGCACCAAATATACACCCTACTACTGTGACGCCCGCACACACCCACAGAGGCAGCGAGTGCAAGTTGGAACAAATGAGGACTCACTTTGGAGCAAGTTATCGTAATTGCTTTTCTCATCGCCGAGAAGCCCCGAGGCAGCGCCACAGAAACGAGCTCTGAGTTAGAGAGCTGTGGTTCAGATCTTAATGTTAACAGCGCTGTTAACACAGGCAAGCCCTTGTGCAGCGTTACACAATAACCAACCGAGCAAGAGACAGCAGAGGCCTTCAGACCGGACCAGACCATGTCCAAAGAGGTCTGAGAGAGAGGATGTGAATGATGTCACCGCTCTGTGATGAGGTTTGACTTTGAATGATAAGATCACAAAACTTAAGCTTTCTTTTTCAGCGACATTTACGCTTCATTTCTAGAATTATTACAGAGTTTGGTACGGGTCAAGTCTGCTGCAGATTCAGTCTGGATCAGGTCTTGCAGAAGAACCCATTGCCAATCTAGATGGGAGGGATTTGCTTTTATCATTCTGACTTCAGGAAGACTTATTAAACTTTGTAGAATGATTGTGTTCTTCAAAATGAGGGAAACAAAAGTCATATTTTGTAAATGCTGTTTGACTGATGAGACCTATGAGAAGACTTCATGTTGCCACTGGCGCAGCACTAATACCGGACTTCCACCAGATCTGTGTCCGGTCCGTCTCGGATCTGCTGCGGTCCGGCTCCGTGCTCTCTTGTCCGTCAACACCCAACGGTTGCGTTTTCAGAACGCAGCACGGAGCAGGACCGCCGGACAGCTGGAGTCATGTGACCGAGGTTTTCCCACGGTAATCACTGAATCAAGGATTCTCCTCCTCCTCCTCTCCTCATCCATGTTGTCTTTCTGGTCCTCTGAAAACCTCTGACCTGTTGACTCCAGGCCTGGCTCCGCTCATCATGACTTTGGTTTGTTGTTGTAGTTAAGTGAAATACGATCTGGTGATAACACAGAGTGTTTTATTCTGAAAATTAACCGGATGTTTTCATTTTGTTTTGGTGAAACCTGACTTCCTGTCCCGCTCCATCTGCTCTGTTGAGATTGATACGTCGTGCTCCGGCATTCAGCAAACATAGAAGTCTTGTGTATCTGATCTGGAGGACTCCGACCTGCCGGATCAGAGACGCAGCCGGAACGCAACGGAGCGGATCCAGTGGAAGCTAACACATTGACTAGAATAGAAACCTATCAGATCTGGTGCTGTGGCGGATCTGGTGGAATTTGGCCGTGAAACCTGAATGCAGAGATAGGTCTGACCATGTGAGGCTAACACAGCGGTGAATTCATCGAAGCAGGAAGATATTCCAGTCCAAGTTAACGTGTTCCTGGGGGGGGGGGGCTTTTTGTAATCCAAAACTCCTGCAGTGTGTTACGTTTCCTGAAGTGCAGCTGCACACCACCGATAAGCTACACTGAGTCATCTCAAGTGTTCCTTGTCTCTCTCTGAATTCTCATTTTGTGAGATTTTTCAGACAATGCAAAAACTAAGAGAGTAGCATGAGCAGAGGTAACGAGCTGACTCTCTCCAGGAAACACTTCATGGGATGTTTGTGTGATCAAGACGTAGAAAACGCAGACTACAGCTCTATCACTCGTGTTGTTCTGCAGAGTCAAAGCATTGCATTGAGACAAACTGCCTTCAAATCAATACCATCAATACTCTGGTTCGTACTTATTATAACACTTGAGATGACCTGGAATTACAGCGTTAATATGTGTAACTTGTGATAATGTACTCTCTCATGTTTTTCTACAAAGCTGGTTTCTATTTGTCAAAATCGACCAAACAAGAGTGACAGTGAGATCGAAGGGCGGCCCGTGGCATCCCACTCCACAGTGAGGGGCCTGCCGTGGCATGGTGCTACTAAAACAGGGGCAGGTGCCTTTCTGTACGGACATGTCAGAGCTCCAGCTGCTTCTCCTGTGATCAGTCTGCAAACAGTCTTATCATGTTTGAAAGCTGCTTAAATATTATCTTTGGACTTCACTTCTCAAAAATCATTTTCTAACCGTATTGAGATCCCGTCTATTCAAACACAAACTTTAGAAATAAATCATCAGTACTGCTCTTAATGGGCTTTGTGATGTGAACTAGAACAGGGGTTCCCAAACTTTCCAGTCTGCGACCCCCAAAATAAAAGGTGCCAAAGACTTGCGACCCCCCTGTCCCTCAAAGTGATTTAATGTGTCTTCATTCAGCTGGTCTGCAGAGAACTCACATATGAGCATGTGTCTGTTTCCTGTGCCGTCATGAATTCAAGGTTCAAGGATTCAAGGTTTTTTTAATTGTCATACCAACACAAGCTGTCGCATGAGATGGAACATATTTTTGATTCAGTCTGGTATAAGTATGGCCAGCCATATTCCCTGCATGTGCCAACCTGGGACCACTATATGTGACACGGCAGGCTTGGCATCCTTCAACCAGTGGCAGTTCTGGGGAGGGGCCAACAGGGGTCAGTGCCCCTGTAAAACTGAACCTGGACCCCCTTGTGGGCCCCCCTCCACACCAAAATAATATTATACAATAAAAAAAGCTTCAGTATCGCGCTGATGTTACAGGCGTGTGTGTGGAACTTGGTTCCAGTCCCTCAGAGCGCTAAGTTGAACTCATGTTGAGTGTAAACAGCCACACAGCTGCTGTCAGTCTGCATGTTGATCTAGTACACTGTAGTATATATGTCTAGTTTATAGGGATGCACTGATGTTTTGTCAGTTTGTTCTCAGCCGGTCCGGCTGCAAATCACTTTCTGACCACCATCTGCATTTCACGCCACTGCCACGCAACGGAAATGACGCCGTATGCAAACAACTTATTAAATTAAATACAACCTCCATGACCATCAGAGTGTTCACTTTCAACATGTGAAGTGCCGTCACCATCTGGTGCACTGTATACAAATGTTTCAGATGAATCAACAGAATGATCCCCGACATGTTCAGTTCGGGAACCACCAGCTTGCCTCTTCGCCACTACGCAAGATGAAAATACACGAGGGTGCAAATCAGCCATCCCATCATCTTCATCAACTCTGGGCACGTCTGCAACAATAGCATTTGGGATTTGACCCGTGACTTTGTCACCAGCTAAATCATTTCCCAAAAGGAAAGTGATCCCTCCCACAGGCGGTCCATCCCTTAATATCATAATCACATCCGACATCATCTAATCAAAGAATTACTGTCATTTGAAAAACATAATTAATGATATTAACATGAAGGTAGGATTTATCATTTAAAATATAGCATGCTGATTTTCTGGAGGTACCTGTTGTGTAGCTGTTGTATGCGTCTGCCATTTGTATTTAAGTCTATTGTAAAATTGTAACTCTGTAACTGTGCTGCTGCCGATCTTGGCCAGGACTCTCTTGGAAAGGAGATTTTTAATCTCAATGAGCATTTCCTGGTTAAATAAAGGTTATAATAATAATAATAATAATCATCATAATCATAATATGGTAAAAATGGTAAATGGACTTATATAGCGCTTCTCTAGTCTTTCTGACCACTCAAAGCGCTTTTACACTACTCGTCACATTCACCCATTCATACCCATTCACTCACTGATGGTAGAGGCTGCTATTTAGGGAGGGATCATCAGTATTAGCTAATCTCATTCGTTCACATTCACACACCTCTGAACAACAGAGGGAGCAATTTGGGGTTCAGTGTCTTGCTCAAGGACACTTCGGCATGTGACTGCCGGAGCTGGGATCGAACCGCCAACCTTCCGATTGATAGACAACCGACTCTACCCACTGAGCCACAGCCGCCCCGTAATAATAATATTAGCCCAGTTATATTGTTCATCATACCTTCATATGATGTTAAAATATACACAGATTTATTTCAATTTGATTCAAACTCCAAATAAGACTTCTGCCAGGATCCTGAATCAGATCCCTGCAGGTACATCAGTCCCATTAACAAACAATCACTGCATGAAGGGACTCAGTCTGTTTAAGTTAAATATGAGACCTACCTTGTGTGGTACTCCAGTCCAAACCTCCCACAAAAAGTTTCCTGAAAAGATAAAGGATCACACCATCACTTAAGACTGTCACACACACACACACACACACACTCATGGAGAAACACTGTGCCCATCCACACACCTCCAGAGACAGAGACACAGATGTATGCAGGCACAGAATGCTCCAGCTGACTAAACAGACAAGTACACAAATATTACACAACATGAGGCAACGCTAAAACCGGAGCTGCTGCTGCAGCTTAGAGAGAAACACACACAGATACACATATTCTATGTGTGTAAAGATCCTGTTCCAGAGTGAGTCATGTCAGATCCAGTCCTCACATAGGACCTCATCTAGTCCTCCAACAATGAGCCTCATGGCCTCGACCATCCCGGGCTGCCACGTAAGTTTCCCCGGGACAGAGAGAACCGAGGCGTTCAGGAGCAGGATCTGACCCACACCGGGTCCAGGTTCCAGGACAGAAACCCGGATCAGGATCCTCCTGTCAGCGGCGGCGGCTCGGCTCCCTGCACGCGGACAGGTGAGCTCGGATGGGGGTAGTTTAAGACGGACTGGTGTCAGACATGCAGACCAGTTCATTTAGATCCCCCTGGAGCTGCAGGGACGAGGATCCAGGGACGAGGATCCAGGGACGAGGATCCAGGGACGAGGATCCAGGGACGAGGATCCAGTGTGATCAGGGACGAGGATCCAGGGTGATCAGGTACCAGGATCCAGGGTGATCAGGGACGAGGGTCCAGGGTGATCAGGGACCAGGATCCAGGTACGAGGATCCAGGTTGATCAGGGACCAGGATCCAGGCACGAGGATCCAGGGTGATCAGGGACGAGGATCCAGGGTGATCCAGGTACGAGGATCCAGGGTGATCAGGTCCGAGGATCCAGGGTGATCAGGGACGAGGATCCTGGGACGAGGATCCAGGGTGATCCAGGTCCGAGGATCCAGGGTGATCCAAGTCTAAGGATCCAGGGTGATCAGGTCTGAGGATCCTGGGTGATCAGGTCTGAGGATGCTCCAGCAGTGCCCGCTAAATGTCCCAGCTAAGCTAGCTCCGCAGAGCTAACAGAGAGCAGAAGAAGTGTCTGCACATCATCCCTTCACCTGACAGGCATGCTGTCAGCACTTCACACACACAGGACCTAATCCTCCATGAGCAGACCCGGTAAAGACTGACTTTGAAGAAGACTTTCACTTTCCTGCTCCTCTCTCTCTCAGGCTCAGTAAAGCTATTTTAGCTCGCTGCTAGCGTTAGCTGTGAAATGACAGCTAACTAGAAGTTGTAATGTAGCTCTGAGTTTCCTCCTCCTGAAACATGAAGCTTCAGTAAACAAATCTTACCCGACTTCATCTCCGACTAAGTTGTTGTTCATCTCTGAGGCTGGAGTCTGCTGGAGCTGAGACCGGCTTCTTGCTTCAGTGCTGCCCCTCTCTCTCAGACTGAGACTGGAGGAAGGTCACTCCGCTCTCTGGTTCAAACTGTTCTGCGCAATGACGACGCTGCAGGGGGCTTTAAAGGGACATTACACTCCACCAGCAGGCTGCACCATCCACACAGGATCTCCCAGAGGGGGGGCTCTGAACATACAGTCTATGCTCTAAACACACAGGGGGGGGTTATTTCAGGGTTAGTGCTTTACATTTACGGAACAGGATTAGGGCCAGTTGAAAGAAAAAAAAAAGATCACATTTTTAAAAAATCATTATTATTCTAGGAAAAAAGTCAGAATTCTGACTTTAATTTAATTTAATTTGAGTTTATTTGATAAGGAAAATGCACATTAATCAACATTTTAACAGTATGCCTCAATGTAAATATGACAGAGTTAGCACAATAGCTACATTTCATCCTTAATCTGAGAATTCTGACTTTAATCTCTAAATTGTTACAACTCGGAATTCTGACTTTAATCTCAAAATTCTGACTTTAATCTCAGAATTCTGACTTTATTCTCAAAATTCTGACTTTAATCTCAGAATTCTGACTTTATTCTCAAAATTCTGACTTTAATCTCAAAATTCTGACTTTATTCTCAAAATTCTGACTTTAATCTCTGAATTCTGATTTAAATCTCAGAATTCTGACTTTAATCTCAGAATTCTGATTTTAATCTCAGAATTCTGATTTAAATCTCAAAATTCTGATTTTAATCTCAGAATTCTGACTTTAATCTCAAAATTCTGACTTTAATCTCAAAATTCTGATTTTAATTTCAGAATTCTGACTTTAATCTCAGAATTCTGACTTTATTCTCAAAATTCTGCCTTCAATCTCAGAATTCTGATTTTAATTTCAGAATTCTGACTTTAATCTCAGAATTCTGACTTTATTCTCAAAATTCTGACTTTAATCTCTGAATTCTGATTTAAATCTCAGAATTCTGACTTCAATCTCAGAATTCTGATTTTAATCTCAGAATTCTGACTTTAATCTCAAAATTCTGACTTTAATCTCAAAATTCTGACTTTAATCTCAAAATGCTGTCAACTCAGAATTCTGACTTTAATCTCAGAATTCTGACTTTATTCTCAAAATTCTGACTTTAATCTCTGAATTCTGATTTTAATCTCAGAATTCTGACTTCAATCTCAGAATTCTGATTTTAATCTCAAAATTCTGACTTTAATCTCAAAATTCTGACTTTAATCTCAAAATTCTGACTTTAATCTCAAAATGCTGTCAACTCAGAATTCTGACTTTAATCTCAAAATTCTGACTTTAATCTCAGAATTCTGACTTTAATCTCAGAATTCTTTCTTTAATCTCATAATAATAATAATTTAAAAAAAATTTGACCTTCATTTTTATTTTCTTCAGTGGCCCTTGTCCTCTTCCATGTACATGTTCCTATCAGGAGATTGTTTAATAAGGGAAGCCTGGTGAAGAAGCAGCACTTACAACAGCTGATAGCTAATAAAGACACTGACATAATAAAGAGCAGACAGCCCTCTTAGGAAATTAAGGTTTATTAACCCTCCTGTTATGTTCGTTTCTCTGGAACAGCAATAATGTTCCTGGGTCAATTTGACCCGGGGCATATTCAATTATCCAGAAGTATCAAAACCCCAAAAAATCCCAATACACATTTTTTTAATCTAATTTTTAACTCCATTACTAAATATGTAAACAAGATTTAGTCCATTGGTGTTCTTTAATTCTCACAGATCATGGTTCAATGAGGATAACTCACTCGTTCTTCATTAAAATTAATGTTAAAACTTTTTCAATATACATTGGAAAGCCCTAAATATAAATACAATCGTTTTACATGACATAGATTTTTGTTAAAATTAATTGAACAGCTGTCAAACTTGATTCATGATACAGAAAAGTGCAAAAAAAAATAAGGCAGTTGAGGGGACGTGGACCCCCTGTATCCCTCGTCCGCTACGCCCCTGCCTATAGGGGCTAACAGTAGCTTTCCTCCTTTTTAAATCATCCATCTGAAGTCAGATGATTAAATTATGTTCAGCTTTATTTAAAGTGTGTTTTTAAATCATCTTAATAGAGAATAACTATGCAGTATGTAAGCATATGACTGTTATCGTCTAATAGACTTGTATTAGGCGTTGGATAGCTGTGATTACAATGCTATAGCTAAACATCTAAGTTAGGTTTGTTGGTGGTTTGCTCACTAACTCACAAGCAAATCAATTAGAGGAAGCAGCACATGTTTTTGTTCAGGGCCTGTTTTTATTGACATTTCTTTGGAGGAAATATTCTGACCTCTGCTTTTGGTTCTCATGCTGACACTGACATGTACTGCTTTGAACCCTCTGTTATGAAAAATTGCATCGTCCACCCTTTATCATGTAAAACAGAAACTGGTAGACTTTTAACCTTTTGGTGATGGTGATGTTCTGCACAGTAATGCCTCTGCACCTGGCTTATGTATGCTGGACCACATGTATCACTGTGCACTGAGGTTTATTACAAACTGTGGGACTCTTTCTGAAAAATAAAATCAATGAATCAAGAGAAAGGTCACAATTAGAATCAATGAGTTACTCAAAGCCCAAGTTCAACATCCTTGTATTTACATGAACACTTAAAACACTTTAAAGCAATCAGCACAGAAGTTTCCAAGAACTGAAACGACATGACATCTGCCATATGACTGAGAAAATAAAACAACTGGAGCGACGAGCATGAAACGCTGACATTTCAAACATGAAACACAAGTGACAGAGCTGACACATAATGTACCTAAATAACACCTTTCAGGAGCAATACCCATCAATTTCCTTTTAAAAATAGTCGCTGACAACATGAGTGACTGACGCCTGAGTGAAGCTGAGTGCTCTGCTACACACTGAGTGCTAAACCTATGTTAACAGGCTGCTGAAGCACAGACGGATTCATGGAGGGAGAATTAAACATCTTCACAAATCAACAGATTTATGCAGAAATCAAGACATACACAGAATTCATTCCTTCAATCACACGTTCCTTTAAGAGGCTGATATTCATATGTTATCACTGGATCACTGTCATTTAATTACCAATAAATGAAGCCTGTGTTTTATTTGCAACAGATTGTACAGTATCAGAATACATGTTGATATTTTATGTATTTTAAAGTTAATCTCTGTGCCCAAAACTGAAATATGTGCACATTGACACAAACTGGATGCATAAAAAATACATCATAAAAACCTACTGTGTTACTAATAATATGTGAGACACAGAGAGACAAGGCTATTTGTGGATGAGTTACAGAGCTCGGTGGATCAAGTGTTGATGCTTTCCCTTGAATGGGAAACATAGAAGAGGTGATGTGTTTGATTAGAATCTGGAGCTACAGATACAAAGGTATTCAGCCTGCAGAAAGAGTGTTATGAAAGAGTGTTATGAAAGTCAATCATCCATCATTCATCTGGAAACCACACAGCCACACAATAGCAAGGAAATATTTCTCCTGCAATTCTTCTTCTGGATTTGTGAGGGAAAAAAAACACAGTGCCCTCTTCCTGTTGAGTGGTGAACAGCAGCCCAGCAGTGCAGACCAATCCTGTGCAGCACTTTAATGTTTTCACAGATTTAATGTGTGTTCTACAAACTGTGTCAGACTAACATCTTAATACCACAGTAAACCCACAGGTCTCAGATATTTTTTATTTTTCACAGTTTGTTTCTGGTGATGTGATTTATCTCGATTATGATGCTTTCCCCCCTCAGATATCTGACATCAAATATTCATTATAGTTTTTGTGCATTGATGCATTTCCTCTTTGCACATCCTGTAATGGTTCCACATGACATTATTCCATGTCACATGATCACAAACATCATTCATCTCAACTTTCATGCTGTAGAGGAGCATTTTTTCACCTGGTTTTTATAATAATTCAGTGTTTGGAGTATTGTGTGAGAGATTCACTTTGCTGGGGTTGCTGGTGGCCTAGTGGTCTAAGCACCCCATGTACAGAAGCTGCAGTCCTCGTCGCAGGGGTCGCCGGTTCGATTCCCAGCCAGTCGACCATTTCCTGCATGTCTTCCCCCGCTCTCTACTCCCCACATTTCCTGTCTCTCTTCAGCTGTACTATCTAATAAAGGCAAAAAGGCCAAAAACATAACTTTAAAGAGATTCACTTTGCTTTATAATCAAACAACAGAGAGGGTTTAAACTGTTTTACAGCTGTGTGTTGGTACAGCTGACAGATTTAAATGGTTTATTAGTCTCTCTCCATGTATCAGGAAAATAACTGCATCTGAAAGGAAGTAAAAAATTTGTCCTAGAAATTAATTAAATACAAAAAATGTAGAACCAATGAAATAAAAAGAAATCTATTAATAAATATTTATATTTTCTTCATTTATGTTGGTATTTTAAATCATTTTTACTATTATTTCTTTCTTTCTCTGTCCTTTTTCCTCAAGTGTTTTTAATTTTTTATTTATTTTACTCATTTTATTTATTTATTTTATTACATATGTCTGAGTCTTTGTTAAATTGTCTCTGTTTTGTCTTGTTACAAATATTGATATTTCTTTTCCATGGAAATAATTTTCTCTTTTTGTCTTAAAATGTCAGACATTAGAGAAAAATGTTTGTCCCAGAAATTCAGTTTTAAAAAAATACAAGAATCTTTATATCTAAGAGTCTTAGAGCAACACTTTCTAACATTTCTGCATGATAATTACTTAAAAACAAACTGTGATACAAACTTCTGATTTAATTAAGTTTAGTTTCTCTGATGCAAAATCAAAACCTGCTCTGACACTTTATGATGCATTATTTGTGCTGTAATGTGTGTTGTGGTGAAAACCATCACACTGTTTACATGAACATCACGACCACCAGGGGGCTGAACTCTGCAAATTAACTCCAGTTTGAAAAGAAAACTTAATCTGTGAAATGTTACATTAAACAAATACATCATGGGCTTTAGAACAACAACAAAACTCATAAAACAAACATGATGACAATTCAGATTATTCTATCTTTTAGTTTGATTGTATGTATTTGTATAAAATGAAAACAAGGAGGTAGACAACTTTAAACTATGCCAATCTCTTTAGGGATTTTATTTCTAATAATTTTATCTAATATATTGTACGTACGTGAGTTACTCATGTGTTTCTTTGTCTCCCCCTCTGTTAGTGAAATCTGTCTGTGATTAAAACGAGAGAGGACTCTGAACCGACTGATAATAAACGGAGGGATTATCTCGCTGACCTGTGGAGGAATTCTCCTCCCCTTTGACCCTGATCACTGGACGTTAGTCTGAGCAGGCTGATAGAGGAACGCTGAAGACAGCAGTCTGATGTGAGTGAGGACACGGGTTGAGTAATAAAGTTACTATTGTAACACTGAGATAAATGGGAGAGCCGCTTTCAGGACAAAGAGTGTGTTGTTGTCCACTTCTAAAAGAGAAACATGTCAGTGTTACTCTTTAGAGGGACAGACACAGAAACATGTCAGTGTTCCTCTTTAGAGGGACAGACACAGAAACATGTCAGTGTTACTCTTTAGTCAGGGACAGACACAGAAACATGTCAGTGTTACTCTTTAGAGGGACAGACACAGAAACATGTCAGTGTTACTCTTTAGAGGGACAGACACAGAAACATGTCAGTGTTACTCTTTAGAGGGACAGACACAGAAACATGTCAGTGTTACTCTTTAGAGGGACAGACACAGAAACATGTCAGTGTTACTCTTTAGAGGGACAGACACAGAAACATGTCAGTGTTACTCTTTAGAGGGACAGACACAGAAACATGTCAGTGTTACTCTTTAGTCAGGGACAGACACAGAAACATGTCAGTGTTACTCTTTAGAGGGACAGACACAGAAACATGTCAGTGTTACTCTTCAGAGGGACAGACACAGAAACATGTCAGTGTTACTCTTTAGAGGGACAGACACAAAAACATGTCAGTGTTACTCTTTAGAGGGACAGACACAGAAACATGTCAGTGTTACTCTTTAGAGGGACAGACACAGAAACATGTCAGTGTTACTCTTTAGTCAGGGACAGACACAGAAACATGTCAGTGTTACTCCTTAGAGGGACAGACACAGAAACATGTCAGTGTTACTCTTTAGAGGGACAGACACAGAAACATGTCAGTGTTACTCTTTAGAGGGACAGACACAAAAACATGTCAGTGTTACTCTTTAGAGGGACAGACACAGAAACATGTCAGTGTTACTCTTTAGAGGGACAGACACAGAAACATGTCAGTGTTACTCCTTAGAGGGACAGACACAGAAACATGTCAGTGTTACTCTTTAGAGAGACAGACACAGAAACATGTCAGTGTTCCTCTTTAGAGGGACAGACACAGAAACATGTCAGTGTTACTCTTTAGAGGGACAGACACAGAAACATGTCAGTGTTACTCTTTAGAGGGACAGACACAGAAACATGTCAGTGTTACTCTTTAGAGGGACAGACACAGAAACATGTCAGTGTTACTCTTTAGAGGGACAGTCACAGAAACATGTCAGTGTTACTCTTTAGTGGGACAGACACAGAAACATGTCAGTGTTACTCTTTAGAGGGACAGACACAGAAACATGTCAGTGTTCCTCTTTAGAGGGACAGACACAGAAACATGTCAGTGTTACTCTTTAGAGGGACAGACACAGAAACATGTCAGTGTTACTCTTTAGAGGGACAGACACAGAAACATGTCAGTGTTACTCTTTAGAGGGACAGACACAGAAACATGTCAGTGTTACTCTTTAAAGGGACAGACACAGAAACATGTCAGTGTTCCTCTTTAGAGGGACAGACACAGAAACATGTTAGTGTTACTCTTTAGAGGGACAGACACAGAAACATGTCAGTGTTACTCTTTAGAGGGACAGACACAGCACTCAGTCAGTCAGGGTGATTACAGGACAGGTTATAAATCAGGATCATCCCATTACACAGAAAACAAGAAAAAAATAAGTTGTTCATTTGCAGCATTTAGCAAGTTACAGTGGCAAGGACAAACTTCCTTTAACAGGCAGAAACCTCCAGCAGGACCAGACTCATGTTAGACACACATCTGCTGAGACCGTGTTGGAGAGAGGGATAGAGGGAGATGAAGAGAGAGAGAGATGATAGTGGGGAGACGGATAGTAGTAGTTGTAGCAGCTGGAGTCTGACACGTCCACAGCAGCAGAGATCCAGAGGAACCTACGAGACAAGGGAGCTCAGGGACTCCAGGAAGGTCTATGGTTAGTAACTTTAATGGGACAGGAAGAGTTAAAGTGAAGCTATTAGTCCTGCAACTCAGTATACTGAGTAAATGCTGAGACGTGTAATTTGTTTAAAGTTGTGACCACTTATTTAGTGCCAGTTGTTGTAAAACTACAGTTTTGTTGTAAAAGAAAATATATAAATAAAGTGTTATCATAGCAGCATGTGATTTAAGAGATGTTCTCCTCTATGGTACTGTTTCTGTTTTAGGATGATTTCCTAAAGAAATGAAAAGATGAACATGTCGCCCCCTAAACTCCCCGCCTCACACCGTTTCACCGTCACTTACCCTCTCTCTGTGTGTTGCATGAATTGCCGCACCATGAGACAGAATGACGGTCAAAAATACATCATCAGCTCATCTTCACAGCCCCTCTGCCCCGGTTACCCATCATCCTCTTCAGTCCCATTAGGTGAAGCTGAGTGGAAGCGGCTTCTCTGTGAGGGTCCTTATCAGATTGCAGATTTTCATCCACCTACCACTCACACACGAGGCCCTTCATCCACACTGCCTTTGAATAATACTTACTTGCACAGAGCCTCACATTCCTGCAGCGAGCACCGCCATGAAAACAATAAACCATGACTCTTACTGTGCGCTTTTAAAATGTTGTCATGCCACACGCCTCCAAAAGAAGCCCATTAGGAACCTTTTGATGGGATTTAGCGCTGCTGGGTGGTCAATGTTTGGGACTAATTTGGCAGAAAGAGTGAAACCCTGCACGGAGATCATCTGCAGGGATTTCAATTACAGCACTTTAGAGGACAATAGTTTTTACAAAGCTTCATCAGAATTACAAATCTGACACAGCTACCAACCCAGAGAGAGGGTGGTGAGCTCAGCTGAAGTCTTTCCTTGAAGCACATGGCGGCTCACTCTCTGTGAGAATGAATGTTTTAAACACACATATCACAGGATCATGTACTCAGATACCAAACACAGAAACTACAGCACACTCATGCATCGTTATTATCCACCAAAACAAAGAGAACAACGATGTGCATGATTATAATGTGAATTAAACCACAGCAAAACTGTTTTTCATATCATCATTTTTAAACTATCCCTCTTTCTTTCCCCCAACACGACCTCAGCAGATGTGTGTCTAACATGAGTCTGGTTCTGCTGGAGGTCTCTGCCACCAAACAACCAAGATGGTGGCTTCCACTGCAGTGAGGTCTGTTGAATCTCTCTGCCTGTCACTTTAAAGTTACTAACCATAGACCTTTCTGGAGTCCCTGAGCTCCCTTGTCTCATAGGTTCCTCTGCTGCTGTGGACGTGCCAGACTCCAGCTGCTACAACTACTACTATCCGTCTCACCACTATCATCTCTCTCTCTCTCTTCATTTCCCTCTATCCCTCTCTCCAACACGGTCTCAGCAGATGTGTGTCTAACATGAGTCTGGTCCTGCTGGAGGTTTCTGCCTGTTAAAGGAAATCTGTCCTTCCAGCTGCTACAACTACTACTATCCATCTCTCTCTTCATCTCCCTCTATCCCTCTCTCCAACTCAGCCTCAGCAGAAGTGTGTCTAACATGAGTCTGGTCCTGCTGGAGGTTTCTGCCCGTTCAAGGAAGTTTGTCCTTCCAGCCTCTATAACTACTACTATCCATCTCACCACTATCATCTCTCTCTCTCTCTTTCTTCACCTCCCTCTATCCCTCTCTCCAACACGGTCTGAGCAGATGTGTGTCTAACATGAGTCTGGTCCTGCTGGAGGTTTCTGCCTGTTAAAGGAAGTTTGTCCTTGCCACTGTAACTTGCTAAATGCTGCAAAGTGCTCTGCTCATGGTGGATTAAGATGAGATCAGACTGAGTCCTGTCTGTAAGATGGGACTGGATCTGATCCGGTCTTGATGTTGGGTCTTTGTTAATAATAGAACATAGAGATTGATTGAGATTGACTGATAACAGGCATTTAATGTCCTTTTTAATGACCTTGAAAGTCTTGGAATGACCTTAGAAAGTGTCTGTGGTTATCACTT
This sequence comes from Notolabrus celidotus, assembly GCF_009762535.1. Taxonomy (NCBI): domain Eukaryota; kingdom Metazoa; phylum Chordata; class Actinopteri; order Labriformes; family Labridae; genus Notolabrus; species Notolabrus celidotus. The sequence continues at coordinate 3,595,943 of NC_048273.1, read as the reverse complement.
GTATCACACTCTCAATGCTAGTTTTAAATACCCCACTTCCCTCATCACCAAAATATCCATGCAGCTTAATGATATTTGCCCATCGGCCCAAAACAACTGGGCTATGACACGGGGATTCTGCACCAGCGTTTTAATCTGACACAAAGACAAACACAGAGCCTCAAAGTAAGACACAGTCCGCTCCGGCTCCTACAATATTAAAATATAGCATCACATCCCATGCTGTGTGCGTTAACTAGCTCTCTAAATGTAAATAAATAAAGTCTTTACATGACGTGTAAATGAAATCAGAATACCTTCAGATAGTCAAACACATAATAAAATATAAGGGAACAAAAGTACACACAAAACAGTTAAATAATTAATAGGATGGAATGAGATAATAACTTCTATATCAACAAGGAACTGAAATGCACACATACTTATCTGACCCTGTTACATATACAGTTTTATGAAGGGGGAGTGGCAATCTAAACAGAGGCTGGTGTATCAGCAGACAAAACTGAAGTGAACAGACAGATATTTAAGTGCATTTATATAAATATAAACTGTGTTTCTCAAACATAAAGCAGCCTTTAAAAAAGTCCTACAAAGCCTCTTTTGATTTAACATACTGGGCTCATGTAGTGGTTGATATTGTTATGCAATGGGAGCATGTGTGAATAAGATCCAGTGCACCGGTTGACTCCAGCTGTCCATGCCAAAGCTCAGAGAGCAGAAAATTTTAAGAGCTCTCACTCTGCTGAGTAATCCACCGTTTATTCAAGGCAAAAAACTCCATCAAAAATCCTAATTTCTGCATGCTGAGATAAAGGTGAGGAGATTTATGATCTTGTTTGGAACAAATTAGGGGCAGTTAGCATAGCATTTAGCAAAATATGAGGTGGACAATTCACTTAGTGTTCAAATATAATTATTAAAAGTATGGATGCAGATGTGCTAAGTTCTTTATGTCCTCTCTTATTATGTTTTTAACATATATTTTATATTTATATATACTTTTTATTACTATATTTTAATAATTGATCTCCTTGAAACGCTCTTTCATTTTGTTTTTACACTAGTATGAACAAAATGACAATAAAGCTTGATTTGATTTGTACCTGAGATTTTGTGCATGTTCTGTATTGTATTTCTGAACATAGATGTGAAGAAGTGTGTATGATTGTATACAAATGTATGTCTAAAGTTGTTGTCCATGTTAGCAAACCCAAACAAATGAATAGTAAACTGCAGCTTCCGCCTGTCCCCTGTCCAGGGTTTACAGGGGTCTGCATAATTTTATGACATCAATTGCAGGTCTTATGTATGTATGTACGTATGCACTTGTCTATGTGCATGCATATGTATATCCACATATATGTATGTGTATATGTGTGTATGCATATGTGTTCTTATGTATGTGTATGTGTTAAAGGAAGTTTGTCCTTGCCACTGTAACTTGCTAAATGCTGCAAAGTGCTCTGCTCATGGTGGATTAAGATGAGATCAGACTGAGTCCTGTCTGGAAGATGGGACTGGATCTGATCCGGTCTTGATGTTGGGTCTTTGTTAATAATAGAACATAGAGATTGAGTGAGATTGACTGATAACAGGCATTTAATGTCCTTTTTAATGACCTTGAAAGTCTTGGAATAACCTTAGAAAGTGTCTGTGGTTATCACTTGTATCACACTCTCAATGCTAGTTTTAAATACCCCACTTCCCTCATCACCAAAATATCCATGCAGCTTAATGATATTATGTTTTTTTCCATATGTACATATGGATATGTTTTATATTTTTTATACTTAAAATAATTCTGCTGGCAATCACCAGGAACAACCCCAAGCGCTCTCTCTGTTTTTGTCTAGAAATGTTAAATTGTCTGTTTGTCTGTGAAGCCGAAGGCAATTTTCCACATTGTGGACAATTAAAAGTTCTAAGTCTAAAATCAATGAAAAAAAAAAAAAAGAAAGTATTACATTAAAGGCACTATGAGGAGTTTTTAACTGGCTAGGAAACAGACTGAAACTGATACTGATGCCTCTTTATGACCCTCAAAAGCAAACAAGACCATCCACAACAACACTGCTACCTTCTCTGTTGTCATTTTTAATGCCTGAAACCGCTGTGAGGGGGTAGGTGTCAGAATTGATGATTGACATCTTGCTTTAGAAACACCCTTTTTTGTCTGTTTTCATGGCAAATAATCAGAGACCGTGTGATAAATCTAAATGTTAAACGACAACAGGATGAGGTTATTATCTGTTGACATTCATTTTACATGGACAAGAGATAAGAGGTATCACTTTGTCCACAAGGGGACGTTAGAATCGATACAAACCAAAAGTTCCTCACAGCAGCTTTAAAGGAAAAAATAAAATATGAAATATAACAAAAACATACATTATGTACACTTTATCCTGTCACTCTTAACCTAACCAGAGCTCAGAGGTCTGTCTGTGCTCAGCTGAGATGTGGTCTCCTTCCTCTGGCATTAGAGACAGGTCGCTTCCACTCTGTTCCAGAGGAGGAGAGGAAGTGTTCCTTGTGTGATCTGGAGGAAGTTGAAAATGAAATGCACTTTTTATTCTACTGTCCTTCATATCATGATCTCAGGTGCCTCCTTTTCAACAAAATATCAGAAAAATGTCCCGTTTACTCACATAGTGTTCCAGTTTGCTCGGTTTGTGTTAAATGCTGTTCAGCAGCGTAGGAGCACACTCTATGTCTGATTTAGTTGTTGTCACTGTCAAATGTCTGAAGTGTACCACTGTGCTTTTTAATTACTTTAGGTCATTGTTGGACTTGTGGAGTATTGTAACTACTCTTCTGTCTTCTTTTTTTCTTTCTCTTCTTCTGTTGTTGCTCCTATTTTGTTTTGTTTTTGTAGTGTCTTGTAAGTCCATACAGGCTGGGCACCTTTATGGTGCACGACACGATGAATAATAAAGAAACTAAACTTAAAATAAATAAATAAACTAAACTATGTATTGATAAATGAGGGTATTGGTGTATTTGGTACTAGCATATCTGTACAAATGTTCAGTAAGGTATGGTAAATAAAAATGTCTACCCCTGCTCTGATTAAACACTGAAATTATCCTTGGATAAATATATCAGAAACATAAATCCCTCTCAGAGTCTGAGGTTTATGATGTTTAGATATTCAGCTCTGAGTGAGTCATCTTATTTATGGAGGATCTCAGGCTGCCTCCGTTCATTCCCTCGGAATGTGTGTGAGCATTTGACCCGTAGTGAAACTCCTGCAGAGTCAGCACTTCGGAGACCGATATAAACCACCTCCTCCAGCCTGTCACCCTCTTCTGTGTGGAGACAGAGTCCGCCAAACCGTTCACCAGAACCAAACAACAACCACAGCCTTCCACCTTCACACCACAGCAACATGACCTCCTCCACCGCTCAGCCCATCTTCTCCAAGGGAGAGGACTGCAAGGCCTCCTGGCATGATGCGAGCGCCGGGTACAATGAGACCGACACCCACCTGGAGATCATGGGCAAGCCCGTGATGGAGCGCTGGGAGACCCCGTACATGCACTCTCTGTCAACCGTGGCAGCCTCTAAAGGTAAAAACTGACTGATTAAATACGAAGACGTAACGGCGTCCATTATCGGACACGACATCCACTCCATTAAGTGCGTCCGATGATGGACTCCGGTTGATAGACTGCTTTAAAATAGCTGTGTTTTAAGGGTCTCCTGCGACTTTGAGACACGTTAGTGCAACTTTAAGTAAAACAAAAAATATTGATATTAGTTTTGCATACAGTTATAATGTCGCTGTGAATTTGCTTGCTTTGAAAACAAAGAAACAAATGTTTTAATTTGATTTTAGCAGCCAGAGTAAGGATACTGCACCCATGCACCTGTCATGTTCCAATCCAAGCCACTTTATTTATATAGCACATTTAAAAAAACACAATCAAGTTTTGCAAAGTGCTGCACAGTGAGGAAAATAAGTTAAAATGCTGTCAGAAAATAAAATAGAATAAAATAAATATCATGATAAAACACTTTAAAAATAAATAGAATAAAGACACTTTAAGAACAAATAAAAATCCAATAAAACATCAGACAGAGACAGAGACCACACAAATCTCATGCTGGGTTGAAAGCCAAGGAGTAAAAATATGTTTTAAGGCAGGATTTTTAAATCGGTAATGTTAACCTTTAGAAATATTAAATGAGATAACCTCATATTTAGATAATTATACACAATTTTATCTTAAATGTGGCATTTGCACATGCATTAAAATTTGCAGCTTTGACTGAGATAAAATAATTGTTCTTGAATAAATCATTAAATCAGTTAACAACCAGAAGTGTTTGTTATCCAATATTCTGTCTTTATAAATGGAAAATAAATAAACATTTCTTTTTGTTTGCACATATCTCAGTCTTCCTTTGCTACACTAACTGAAAGGACACGTGTAAGTGTGTGAGCAGCATGGTGCTCAGTGCTCTGTGAATACTACAGCAGCTGTTACTCTACTCATGGGAACTGACCAAGAAGACTGCAGGGGGAAACAGCTCATCTGCTCTTAGCTTTGTGTGAAAATAGACTGATCCACACACCCTCGCAGACATGTGGGAAGGGACTAGCATGTGCACCGAAACCATCCACAGAACGCTGCTGCACTAAAGCATGCTTCCTCTGCACTCGGATGAAACATGTAGTGGAGATTGGACGCTATAAGGAATTCTGCATGAATTAAAAATGCATTTTTCTCAGCTGTGGTTTCTGTGGACGTGTTTGGTGTTATCTGATCTGACTTCAGCAGCGTGCATTTTGCAGGAAATCTGTCTTTGGTGTGTACAAAACAAAATGAAAGTAAAATTACGCTCAGCAGCTGATCCAAGAGCCAATAAATCCTCATAAAGAGGTCAGTTAACAACAAGTAGCCTTTACCCCTCATCTATTTATAAGCTGCTCTGGAAATGAAACCCTTTGGCCTTTTTGACCAGACACATGTTACAACCAACGAGCTCTCAATCCACACCCAGGGAGGGAGACACGTTAGGAAGTGAAGCTTTCAGCAGCAAAATGACAGGAGTAAGGACTCTGGTCTTAAAAACATTTAAAGTGGAACCTTAATGAACCCTGGTTGACATTGAACAAGCTTCAGCAGAGTCATATTTTCTGATTGTGCAGTTTTGTGTGTTCTTTGAAAGGTGGTCGGGTTCTGGAGATCGGTTTCGGCATGGCAATCGCCGCCACCAAAATGCAGTCTTTCCCCATCGAGGAGCACTGGATCATCGAGTGCAACGACGGCGTCTTTGCCAGACTCGAGAACTGGGCCAAATCTCAGCCCCACAAGGTCAGTCAGCTGATTCAGTCCACCTGTGGTGATACATGTTTGTGTAGCACTGTTTGCATTTCCTGTTTGTAAATCTGCTCTCTTCTGTGCTGCTGCAGGTCGTCCCTCTGAAGGGCCTGTGGGAGAACGTTGTCCCAACGCTGCCAGACAACCACTTTGATGGTGAGGAATCAAACCTCAGCTCTCAGTGATGTGTCAGAACGAATACCTCTCTGGGTTTTGAAGTAAACGGGAGCAGGCAGGTCGAACAAATCAAACTAAACTGTTTCTTCAAACACCTGAAAACTGTCAGAGTGCATCAAAATCTAACGAGAGTGTGTCCATCAACACATCAGGGTTTAAAAGCAGCTCTGCACCAAATTATTTACAAACGGTAACCTAAAAATATGAAGCCTAAGCAGAAGTGCGAAAAACTGCAGTTCATCGAGTGTCCACTAGAGGCTGGCTGCAGGAACATGGAAACCACATACACACCAATTCAAAGAGACGATCTTTACAGCAGAAAAAAACATGTTCACAGTAGAGATGGGCATTTCAAGCCAAAATACTATCCGATAATCATTGGTATCTATTTGACGAATAATCACCCCCCCACACACACGCACACACACAAACACACACACACACCTGTCCCATTATCGTCCAGTTTGTGTGGCAGTCTCATTAACATGCAACATGATGAGGTGCTGTTAGTAGCGAGCACTGTCAGCGTCTGTCTCGATCGTTACGTCAGTGTTTCTGTGACGTGGCGTGGCGTGTGTGTTTACATTTTACAGCCACACTCAGTCTCTGGAAATACGCGTGTAGTAGTGTGAGATTCAGAAACCGAGAAAATCGCTGCGACTGTCGTAATGTTTTCTTCTTCTTTTGCTATTTAATGGAGTTAGCATTCTTCTTCTTCTTCTGTTAGTTAATGCGGTTAGAAAACAGCTTTAAGACGCTCTTTAGCCACCGTCTGGCGGGAATACAGTATTACAACCAGACACCGGTGAAAACGATGAAAAATGTTACTTTTACAAAGAGAAAATATTTGAATATTCAAAAATCATTGCCCATCCCTAGTTCCTCAAGTGTCCACTAGAAGCTGGCTGTAGAAACACCAGAAACCACATACACACCCATTGAAAAAAGACGATCTCAAAGATGGTTACAGCCTGGTTCAAAAAAACAGTTAAGGGGGTGCTGGTGGCCTAGCGGTCTAAGTGTCCCACATACAGCTACAGACCTTGTCGCAGGGGTCGCCGGTTCGATTCCTGGCCGGTCGACCATTTCCTGCTCTCTGCTCCCCACACTTCCTGTCTCTCTTCAGCTGTCCTTTCAAAATAAAGGCAAAAAGGCCAAAAATATAACTTAAAAAAAACAACAACAAAAAAACAGTGAAGGTCTGAGTAACTAATTTCTCTATCAGCACACTCTATTTTTATATCTCGCTATTTCCGAAGATATTAAACTTACGAACTTTGCCCTAATAAGGGCGTGGCTGACTTGATTGACAGGTGGGAACATTGTAGCTGTTAGCGAGGAGGCTAAAGGCCCGCCTCTTTACCTCACACTAGCTCAACAGAAGTTATGTTGAGTGCATTATTTCCAAGATGGCAGCCGCCGACGATCAGCTTCAAAACAGAAGAGTGACGTCACTGATACTACGTCCATTATTTATACAGTCTGTGGTTATTTATCACTGACACCTAAAATAAAGATGAATAATCCATTCAAAGTGGTTTAAACAATACAAGGATGTGATAAAAACAATGCATCAAAATAACAATTCACATGTTGTATAATAACTTCCAACACTGTGTCCCTCTCCAGGCATCCTGTATGACACATACCCTCTGTCAGAGGAGACATGGCACACTCACCAGTTTGACTTCATTAAGGTAGGTAGTTTGAGGGTCATACAGCGCTCCTGTGACGGGTCCTGAGGAGATTACAACTCTCCACCAGGATTATTACATACTTGAAATTGTTTGCATGAAAAGTGGATTTTGAAGCAGCCACACGTTTATCAACGACCAGTTTCAGTTACTTCATCGCTCATATGCTGCTATATTTAGAGCCGGTTTGTCTGCTTCAGGTCGTTTTGGGACGGAGCAGGACGCCTGATTGATTTGGTTTTGTGTGCGTTCCTCTGCAGGGTCACGCTCACAGGATGCTGAAGACCGGCGGCGTCCTCACCTACTGCAACCTGACCTCCTGGGGCGAGATGCTCAAGACAAAGTATGACAACATCGAGAAGATGTTTGAGGTTGGTCCCCTTTATTCTAAATCACTCTTTGAATATCTGAAGTTTTTAAGACATCTTAGCTCTGTGTTTTTCAAACAGTACCATTTTTTTAAAACCAAATGTTATCCTAAATGTTTTATACAATATTTACTCAGAACCTTTTTATTGTGTATTCTATTCTAACAGGGAATGATACAGTTCCAGCTCAGAAGTGTGTCAAAGTTTCTGCTGTAGAATCACAGAGAAAGCCAGATATCTTAAGTTGCTGTTTCACCATAATTTTCACTTCATTTTTTTTAGGTTTTAAGCCGCAGTTAGCTCCCACAAGTGTTCCCCTTCAATTTGCATACTAACTTAACTAGTAATTTTGCAGTTTTTTTTACACAATAATCAAACTACATAACTCCCTTAGAATTCATGTCTTGTAGATTTGTGAAAACAGCTGTTGTTACTAAAGTTACTTTATCTCAATTCAATTCAAAATACTTTATTTATCCCTGGGGGGAATTAAAAGGCCAGAGAGCAGTGGTTTAATAAGTAGCAATATACACAATATCACGTTCACACAAAAATACATGTATCCCAAAATATAACTTTAAATTTAAAATTAAATTGAAGTGTGGGCTGATGGAATCTTGGGCATCTGGAATTTCATATGTCTGATGTTTTTAGTATACAAACTTTAGAAACAGTCCCAGTGATTCCTCGTCAGTGATTGTTCCACGGTGATGGATTCTTCTCTGCCTGTTGTGGTGGATTGAACATGAACCTGTCCTCATTCAGCTCTCCTTCTTCTCTGAGCTCTGCGGTTCACACACCTTTAGAAATAAACTAATGTCACAACTTTGCACCCTGCTGCTATCATCACCACCTCTCATGGTTTAACTTTCTTTGGAGAGATCGCTAACCTAAAGTTTCTCTCACCTGCTCCGCTCCTTCATCATATTGATGGACAGGATCCAAGATGAAAATGTCCGTAGTTTGCCGAATTAGCATGCTAACTGAAGCTAACGTTTTAGCCACATTGTTTTGATGCTGGTCTATGGTGTCAACAAGCAGAAGCTAAATGTGTCTGAACTCTTTTCCGTGGATTGATTTGACATGACGTGTGATCAGTTTGCCTCTGGTGTTGCTCATGTTAGTGAAAGTTAATAACCGTAGTCAAGAGGTTTCAACCAATCAGAATCAAGCATCTAGTTAGAAAGCTGGGGAATAATGTTGGTTAAAGTACGTGATACTTCCTCTGATGTATGTCCTCTGGTTTATTAATCTTAATAACCGTGTAGACTCGTGTTTTTGATATTTATCTGCATCGCTCAGCTTTAAGTCCGTCCATCAGGGTTGAATGAGTTCAGTTTTTCTCTCATGCCTCAACGACTTCAAGGTTACTGATAAATATGATCAGACTGAGCCGCCTCGCAATGACCCGCTCCGTCTGTTAATGATTTTCAGGAGACCCAGGTGCCTCATCTGCTTCAAGCCGGCTTCAAGAAGGAGAAGATTAGCACCACCACCATGGACATTGCACCACCCAGTGACTGCAAATACTATTCCTTCAACAAGATGATCACCCCCTCCATCATTAAGGAGTAAAGTCCACCACTGCAGCCTTCGTTTTTTTTACTCTAAAGTGCCTTAACCATCCGACATCCTCATTCTGTCTCACTGTCCCACATTTCAATAAACAACCGTCCAATCTAAGCTCATGAGGTGCCAGAGTTTTATTCCTGTGTGGTATCACTTCTGAATATCCTGCTTTTTATCTGAGTTGCAGTGAAGGTTGTGCTGCTGCAGATTCTGCTGCATCAGGGGGTTTTCATACAGCTTATTCTTCCCCAGCAGCACACACGTGAGAAACCAGCAGACAGAATCAACATGACACCAACAAAGTGTGTTTCCACCTCGCTGAGCCTCCTCTGTGTAAGGTCCTAAATCACCCGGCGTCTCTCTCGCCACGTTTTCCTGCAGATATGAGCACATGTGTTCTGCTGAGTGTAGGTAAAGACTCAGATATGAGGGTATTAGATGCTGAATCAATGCATAATACTTCAGCGTCATGCATGTCAGAGGAGGGTCTTCCTGAGCACCATCCTAAATGTTTTATCTTATGGTTATTAATCTTCCTGCACGCAGCGCTGATACATGGTGTGAGCTGTTTAAAGAGTGATCCCGGGTGAATGAAGAAGTATTAGATAGGATGAATTTATGGCGGTAGATATCGGTGCATGTTATCTGAACACACGGGGATAAGTCACCACCTGGCCGAGAGACATTAATCATTAGGAGGATGGATGACGCAACAGCAGCTGCAGTCCAGTGGGGAACTACAGCAGCTGGTGGAGCTCAGACCTGAATCAGGAGCACATGACTCACATATGTGAAGTCGAGACCACCGAACAGAGAAATATGAAGAAGCAGGAAGATTTTAAGAAATAAAAAAACAGTGGGTCATGGCTGGTGTTCATTTTTAAAGCATGATCACAGTTTGATTCCAGCTCCTTAGAATTAGAAGGTTTGCATCTCGTTATGGAGTTTTTACATTTTCAGGAACACAAAAAATACAGATTTCCTCTAAGGGGGAATCAATTCAGGATTGTTTACACAATTTTATGACTTTTTTTAATACAAGGTAAATAGCTTTTTAATTCATGAAATTAGAACTGAAGGTCAAGATACTCATGACACTATTAAAAGAAGGCTGACATAACCTAGGACCAAGATGGTGACATTCTCTGCATTAATAGGAAAGAAGACTTTACATCTTTACTGTAGCTTAGATGTTTGTGACTGAAAGCTTGATTTACAAGTTTTTAGCAACAATAAATATTAGTGGAGTTAGAAATTATATATATATATACACAAAAATGGCAAACTTGGATCAAACTTTGCATTTGTTTCATACTTTTGGATTACCTCTATCAGATACTCAAATACAATATGTTCCGTTTATATGACCGAACCATAGACAGGTTATTAAAGCAAAGAAAATCATCTGAAAAATATTATAATGTAAAATATATCCCAAAAAATTAAAATAATTATTTACTTTAAAATATAAAAAATGGAATATAAAATATAATATAATCAATATAATATTACAATTTTAAAATATATACTATTTTACCTTAAAGTTTAAAAAATATAATATAAAGTATAAAATAAATAATATAATATAAAAATTTAAAAATATATATTTTACCTTAAAATAAAATGTTCTATAATAAATACAATATTAAATAAATAAAAAAGTAGTCTTGTACCTTAAAATATAAAATATATCATATAAAATAAAACATAATTAATACAATATTAAATTAAACAAATAATGATATTGCACCTTAAAACTTAAAAGATATAATATTAAATGTAATATAACTCATATTACAATTTAAAAATATTTAATATTTTTAGCTATAAGTATTCAAAGTATTAGAATATGAAATAAATATATAAGGAAAATATTTTCATCCGCACAGTTTCTTTGGAACTCTTAAAAGTATATATATGTTTTCTTGCTTTGCAGTGTTTGAGTAAACCATGTTTTTAGAGGCGTCCTGCTTAAATAAGAGCAGAGTTTGTGAGCATTGATGATAAACATGCAGGTTTAAAACATCACACACGAGTTAACCTTTAACAAGAACTTAGTATATGTTTACATGACTGTGTCACCTTTTAACTGCACAACCGTCATCCTCACTAAGCCACCGAGAGCCAACACACGAGATAGCATCAATGAGCAACCCTTAAGAACACAGACGAGTCTAACTGGATATCATCTACCAGTCAGGGTCCAGGAGGAAGACACCCTCTCTACTTTTAAGAGTAGGCTCTTATAGTTAGGGATGGATCAGGCTTGGACCAGCTCTTAGTTATGCTGCTATAGGCTTAGACTGACACACTGGGATCCTGTCTTCCCTCTCTCTCCTCTCTCTGCCTGTCTCTTACTGAAACTCTTCCTGTCCCATTAAAGTTACTAACCATAGACCTTTCTGGAGTCCCTGAGCTCCCTTGTCTCACAGGTTCCTCTGGATCTCTGCTGCTGTGGACGTGCCAGACTCCAGCTGCTACAACTACTACTATCTGTCTCCCCACTATCATCTCTCTCTCTCTCTTCATCTCCCTCTATCCCTCTCTCCATCACGGTAGGTCTCAGCAGATGTGTGTCTAAAATGTGTCTGGTCCTGCTGGAGGTTTCTGCCTGTTAAAGGAAGTTTGTCCTTGCCACTGTAACTTGCTAAATGCTGCAAAGTGCTCTTTAAGATAAAGCTTATAGTTAGAGCTGGCTCAGGCTTGGACCAGATCTTAGTTATGCTGCTATAGGCTTAGACTGACACACTGGGATCCTGTCTTCCCCTCTCTCTCCTCTCTCTGCCTGTCTCTTACTTTAACTCTTCCTGTCCCATTAAAGTCACTAACCATAGACCTTTCTGGAGTCCCTGAGCTCCCTTGTCTCACAGGTTCCTCTGGATCTCTGCTGCTGTGGACGTGCCAGACTCCAGCTGCTACAACTAGTACTATCCGTCTCCCCACTATCATCTCTCTCTCTCTTCATCTCCCTCTATCCCTCTCTCCAACACGGTCTCAGCAGATGTGTGTCTAACATGAGTCTGGTCCTGCTGGAGGTTTCTGCCTGTTAAAGGAAGTTTGTCCTTGCCACTGTAACTTGCTAAATGCTGCAAAGTGCTCTGCTCATGGTGGATTAAGATGAGATCAGACTGAGTCCTGTCTGTAAGATGGGACTGGATCTGATCCGGTCTTGATGTTGGGTCTTTGTTAATAATAGAACATAGAGTACGGTCTAGACCTGATCTGTTTGGAAAGAGTCTGAGGAGAACATCTGTTGGGATATAAGATTGATTGATTGCAGGAAGGTAATTCTTCTCTCTCTGCATGAAGTTACAGAATATGTAAGATCACTGGAGTGTTGCAGAAGCACACCATGACTTCTGGGTTTCAGAACAGACAATAAAAATGTTCAAACCTCTGCAGAGTGAAGCAGAGCTGTGAAGGTCAGAGTCTGTGATCACTGGAGCCCCCTAGTGGCTTTAAATGGTGCTACTGCTTCAAGTAGAAAGAAAGACATCACAATAATTCTTATCATGAGCCCAGTTTATTCAAAATAATATTTAAGATCATACAGGATTACACTCTTCTCCTGCCGGCACAAAGTATTCAGTTTAACAAGGAGGGAAACCTGCATGAGGCTATTTCTGTCTCCAGACTTTTAAACTATGAAAGCAGGAGGGGATGAACTGAGCGACGGCTGAGTGAGGTGGAGAGAAGCAGCATTGCTCTGTGCGTACATAACAACAGTGAGTTTATTGAAGCTGGTTCCTGAAGCTCTACACTGAAGAGGAGCCGCGCTCCAAATGAAACCCGAGATACAAGATTTACATAATCAGACACACTCACATATATAACACATTACTTCCGATACCAGATCCTCATCTTCTTCTCACGCTTGATCTTCCTCTGCAGCTGTAGAGTCCCGTACAGGAGGGCCTCTGCGGTGGGGGGACACCCTGAGGACGGAAGGGGGACGACAGAGAGAGTTACAGGAGTACAGAGTAAACCAAGTATTTGATTAGAAATCTATAATTTATACATTAAAGTAACAATAAACACATGATGGGGAAGCTGCTATCACTGTTACTCTATGACTTCTTCAGGTCCTACATGTTACCCTGACTGACTCCCACCATAGGCACCGAGCTTTAGTGGTGTGACTCCGCCTACAGGAGCAGGAGGGTGTGGATGCTTGAGCGTAAATCCACACACGACGGCTGAACGTCTCTTGAAAGCACTCGTCTTTAACTCGCTGCTGCCTGTAACTATGATGTTTTATTAACAGCCAGCAAAAAGGGCTGCGACACCAAAATGGTTGCTAATTAATCCTCCAGCAGAGGCTGAGTGGATAGAGGAGTCTGATATATGGAAATAATGATTTTCTCACTAAACCTAAGAGCAGAAAACATTTTAGAGTAAAGGGAAAATTGGCTTGTGTACGTATCATTAAAGGATTAATCAAAATCAGAAATACTTTATCCCAGGGAGGGAAATTCTGGTTCTCTCATAAACAGTATGTAAGAAAGTCAAAGTATTAATAGAAGAAGGAATAAAATAAGATATAAATAAGAATAAAATATAATAAAATAAAGATCAAATAGAATAGAGTAAGATAAAATAGTAATAAAGTTTATACAGAAGCGTAGAATAGTTAGAATTACCTATGTACAAAAGCACTGGCAATGAAGGAGATATATATACACAATGCTTCTGTTGTAGTAGAATGATTAATAATGAGTCACTACTGCATGAACTGACTGTATTTTCACTATTATAACATAAGGATGGATTGATGACCCATTGAGCTGTGTTGTCTACTTATGCATGTTTAAAGCTGGGGTTGGTAATCAGATTTAGAAACACTTTTTGTTATACTGGTTAAAATGATCTTCATGTCCTGATGGTAATCAATACATGATGTGTTCTTAAAAAAGAGCAAAGAGAAGCTGCTCTCTACAGCCGGAGTAAACCTGGGAAAACACCAACCAATCATTGTTTTTTGGGTGCCAAAATTTTAAACCATTCAAATCCCGTCCTGCTGTTCTGCCCGCCTCCTGCGTGTACATTTCCCCGGCGTGAACTCTGAGTCCCCGTCTCCTGCCTCTGCTTCCCCTAACTCTACTGACTGCCCCTCTCGCTCGACCTCGGGCCTGTCCCCGCTGACCCGATGAGGGTCTTTGCTCAGGACTGTAGTCCGGATCAGAGTCTAAAAGCTCTCACCACGGGGGCTCAGAAAATGTAGATGTACTGTAGCGTCCGTCCGGACGCTGTAGGGATGACGAGCTGATTCATGAACACGTTGATCTTTAATAACCGGTCACTGTCGGCCGTTACCACGCCAACCAACAAAGCAACAATCAATGTTTGAATGAATGAAGAACTTCTCCTCTTGTCTCTCCTCTCTCCTGCTCACACACTCTACACCTCTCCTGATGCCTTCACTGACCGTCAACACTGTAGGAATTAAGAGCATCTACACTGAACATGTTTAACAAACAGTAGAGCTGTTACAGTATTATATATGTGTTATAACTTTTCTCCTGATATCGTGTCACCAGTACAACTGGATAATGCTAGCATGATAGTTGTGAGTACTAACAGCAGCCATGTTTGTTTGTGTTTTTAACTTTCACTATGAGAATGTTTTGGTGAGGATCGGTTTTGAATCAGTCACCATCATATGGTCGCATTCAAATTCATGCTAGTTTTCCGAGACTGCCAACCCCAGCTTTAAGAAAATAAAGTTGAAACAAATGTTTTGAAAAAGGAACAGAAAAGAGTCAACCTGAAAATGTTGCTTTAAAGAGTTAAAGACACTTTCTTTAAGACCTACTCCCCAGGGATCTGTGTTTGAAACACACAGTTCTTAAAGGGGGTTGTGTGAAATGTAAAAGTTACCTGGAACATAAATATCCACTGGTATGATTCGGTCGCAGCCTCTGACGACAGCGTAGGAGTAGTGGTAGTATCCTCCTCCGTTAGCACAACTGGAAGACAAAAATCAGGAAGACACCTTTAATGATGAAGAGCCTTAAAGCCTGGTTTGTACTTCTGTGTAGGATCAACGGCGTAGCCTACGCTTTTGGTCTGTGTAGCTTCTGAACCGACACATGTAGCCAACATACTCCTCCTCTAAAATGTAACAATGCATTAAATCGAGCGAGCCCTGTGATTGGTCCACTTTGCGATTCTTCATGTAATCATGTCTGTATGATAAACAGTAACATGTATCAGCTGTAGATTAACATAACACGATCTGAATCGCTGTGAAAAAGTAAACAGAGAACGTAGCGGGACCAGAACCAGGCGACAAGCTATCAGAGGGACCACACTGCCCTCTAGTGTTTGGGCAGAGTACTGCTGTGTAGGGTCCAGGCAGAAGTAAAAAACAGGCTTTTACTCTCAAATGTTTAGAAAGCAACACAGCAGGGAACACACGTGTGACCTGCTGATCAAGACACTTGCAGGAATTGACAGAATCAGATCAGAATCTGATGAAACACATTAAAGGTAAGGTGGAGAGATGATGGAAACATGTAACCTGATCATATCTTTGACTCACCTTCCCATAGAAATGACGTATCTGGGCTCAGGCATCTGGTCGTACACCTGTCAGAGAGAAGAAGAAGTTCAGGCGCTCATAAATAACGTCTGACTAAGACCTAATCTGTCCTCTCAGCTGGAGGGAGGCTTTGAGCCAGTCTACCAATCCACCGCCAGGCTGCTCTTAATCCAGCCTGCGTTTGAACAGCTATACTGTTCTGAGCGCTGCACACAGACACGTCTGAGGGAGAACAATCGCAGCTGATTATCTGAGAGCGACGCAGGAGGAGAGACTCTCTGTGATTTCTCCTCCACTTTTCAAACAATCATTCTCGACACGTTCGCTCTGAAGGTGACAGAAGCATCTCTCACCTTACGCAGAGCCGGAGCCATCTTATTGGTCAGCGTTCCTGCCACGATCATGACGTCAGACTGTCGGGGACTTGCTCTGAACACCACTCCGAAACGGTCCATGTCGTACCGAGGGGCCGCCATGTGCATCATCTCCACGGCGCAGCACGCCAAGCCGAAGGTCATCGGCCACAGAGAGCTCTGAGGCGCAGCAGACGAGGAGGAGTTTAAAAAAACACCAAGACAACGAAACAACAACAACGTGTTCCTGTGTTTAATCTGAGTGTGACTCTGAGACCTCTGCTGCTCTCTCACACTGTTCAGTGTTATTCAGCTGAGTGTGACTCAGAGTGTGTGGCTGTCTTTGTTAGAGTTGTCTGCATGCTGTTAGACCGACACCAGAGAGTCTCAAATCAACGCTGAACACACACGACCTCATTTTATTGAATGTTTGCAAACCGATAAGGTGTCTCTGTTGGTCAAATGAAGACGTACCTGAAGTATTAAAGTATTAACAGAGATAAAATCCTGTTGTCTACTCACCCTGCGGGCCCAGTTCACCAGGTCGTCCAGCTTAGTGATCACATACTCTCCTTTGCTGCTGGCTACAGCTGCTGGTTTGGCTGCTGCCACGGCCGTGCTCTTCTCTCTGACTGGAACCAAGCTGCAGCAGAGAAAGGAAGGAAACTTTATCATGTGCACAAAGTTCACTGAGTGTCTGTTCTTCTTTCTGATCAAGAATATCTGTAAACTTTGAAATGTTCCTCACGAAGAGAGCTTTCTGTTTTCATGACCCTAAACTCTGAACTCTCTGACTCTGGACATTAAAACATCGAGCTCTCTGAGTGTTTTTAAAAGAAAACTAAAGACTTACCTTTTAAATTAAAAAGTAAATATGTTAATAATAAAATAAAATAACATCAGTACAGTAAAATTAATCAAATAAGTAAGGATAAAAATCAGTTAAAGTAAAAAATATCAGATAAATACAAGAAATAAATTGATAACTAAGAAAATAATGAGATAAATACATGTTGATTATAATAATGATTACAACAATGCAGTCCAGGTCTAAAATAAATTACTACAAATATATATCTTTTTTATAATTTTCTCTTTTAATCTTTTATTATTTATTTTTATTTATATGTTGTATTTATCTGATCTTTTTAACTTTAACTGGTTTTTAATTTTCCTTCCTACTCTTACTTATTTTATCAATTTTACTGTATTAATGGTATTTTATTTTGAAGGATATTTTTAATGATTAGGTATTTTATTATTTTACCCATTTCTGTTGTTTTCTGTCTCTCGACTTTAAATGAAACACTTTGGGCTGCATGCTTGAACGTAAGGAAAGGTGTTATATAAATAAAGTTTTGAGAGAGAGAGAGAGAGAGAGAGAGAGAGAGAGAGAGAGAGAGAGACAGAGAGAGAGAGAGACAGACAGAGAGAGAGAGAGAGAGACAGACAGAGAGAGAGAGAGAGACAGAGAGAGAGAGAGAGAGAGAGAGAGACAGAGAGAGAGACAGAGAGAGAGAGAGAGAGAGAGAGAGAGAGAGAGAGAGACAGACAGACAGACAGACAGACAGACAGACAGAGAGAGAGAGAGTGCGCCGCATCGGGTGAGGACATTGAGATATGCTGTATAGGTGACACCATCGTTCATTAATGCATATAAAATATTTAATATATGGTGAGTGTAGTGTGTTGTGAATATATATAATGTACTGTAGGAATTTATGTGCTTTGGCAGTAATATCTCATTGTTCATGCCAATAAAGCAAATTTGAATTGAATTGAATTGAGAGAGAGAGAGAGAGAGAGAGAGAGAGAGAGAGACAGAGAGAGAGAGACAGAGAGAGAGAGAGAGAGACAGAGAGAGAGAGAGAGAGAGACAGAGAGAGAGAGAGAGAGAGAGAGAGAGAGAGAGAGAGAGACAGAGAGAGAGAGAGAGAGGAGAGAGAGACAGAGAGAGAGAGAGAGAGAGAGAGAGAGACAGAGAGAGAGAGAGAGAGAGAGAGAGAGAGAGAGAGAGAGAGAGAGAGGGAGAGAGACAGAGAGATAGAGAGAGAGAGAGAGAGAGAGAGAGAGAGAGAGAGAGAGAGAGAGAGAGAGAGAGAGAGAGACTCACCTTGTTGTTGTATTCTCGCTTTTTGCAAAGCTGTGCAGACTCTTCTGATGAACAGCAAACACTGAGAGGGGCCTAAAGAGAGACAGCAAGTTAGAGATACAAAAAATGTCTGAACAAGGAGAACAAATTAAAACTCAACAGAAAGGAGAAAAAACAGCTGATAAAATAAGTGATCGCCCAACACATGAGGTCAGTTTCACCATATGTTAAAATGTTCTCCTCTTTACTATATTGTATGTTATGACCATTTGGCTGACTCACATGTGAGTTTATACAATGAATTGTTTTAGGAGCTTTTTGTCTCCTAAATTTAGCGAAGCCTGAATTTAAGGATTAACTCGACTCCTCTCCAAACAGAAGCTGAGGGCTCCTGTTGCCAAAAGTGAGACTGCACAGCCTGCAGAGCACTTCAGTTTGAGTCATCACTGTTTCAGCGTGAACGCTCCTTAATGTGAGACGTTTCTGCTTTCTGAGAGTTACAGAAACCAACCAAAATAAAATATTATAGACATGTGGATTGGGAGTGGGTATTTTTTTTAAAATATAAAAAATACACTTTAAAACACTGTTCAAGGTTTGGAAAGGAATGACAGCAATTTTAGGTTATGAACATCCTAAGATGTGTGAAGTGCTGTATCTGGGAAATTTAACACAGGAAAATAAACAAAGCAAAGACAGGTACCTGGCTGGAATACTACTACTGGCATCAAATAAAGCTATAATAAGAAAGTGGTGTAAGGAGGACCCCCCCACTCAGAGAAACTGGTTGGACATTATGGAAAAACTACACAATATGGAGAACTTAACACCCAATTTAAGACTTCAATAATCTGCCTGCCAAGGAAAATGAGAAAAGTGGACTGACTTTATAACCCATCAAAAAGCCTGAAGAGAATGGACTATCTCAAAGGAGGCTGAACTGACACCAAAGTTTGTATGTGTTTATTTTGATGTAACCTCATCAAGAAAAGCCAATAAAATATAAGTAAAAAAAAACAACTCTGTTCAATCATTTTAAGATGCTGTAAAGTTATTTTTTAAATTATTTTAAAGTCTATACTTTATTTTATTGTTATTTTTAATTTTATTATTTTTGCATATGGATTGTGGGGTGGATTTTGGAGTGTTGGGATTTTGTATTTTTAATGTATTCTATTTATTACTTCCATTATTATTTTTATGTACAGCACTTTGGTCCAATATCATTGTGTGAAAAGTGCTTTACAAATAAAGTCTGATTAATTAATTGATTAATAAGTTGAATATTTTTGTGAATATTCCACCTGCATTTATTTCCTTTGTAGTAGCATCTCCATTAATATCAGGTGATAACTGTATTGATGTCAATATGGTGGACCTGTAAGACCATCACTGAGCTGGATCAGATTTATTCCACAACATGGATCAGGATTAAAGGTTCTTACCTTGATGAGAAGCAGCCGAACAGGGCCAGGCGGGGCGCTGCAACATAAAGACAAATAAACAGTGAAGACATGTTTTTATAAAACTGTTGTCTTTCTTATATTCTTAAATGTCTGAGCATAAAAACAACACTGATGTGTGACATAACATGTTACTCTGTTTGGTAACAGTGCAGCCAATAACCCTGAGAGCCTCCTGAGACTACTGGACAATGCAAAGTTAGCACAACATGAGCATCGATACCTCACTTTAGGTTGTTTTTAACATTTCAGTGTGATCAAATATTAACATTTTCTTCTAGATTAAGTGTTACATGATGTGTGAGCATTCCCAAAGTAGAGATCAGCCCTGTTGCCCTTAAAATGAGCTCAAACTCCCGAAATCAGAGATCAGAACACTCAGGAGAGCTTGGATTGAGTGTTTTCTACAGATGGAGATATTAACAGCGACACACAAACAAGTCTAATGAGGTGTTCTGACCTCGTTGAAGATTAAATAAACACAAACATGGACTCTTTCTGAGTAAACATGTGTTTAAAAGCGTTAGCTTCTGTTAGCTTGGCTGCTCCTGGACCTCCAGCTGCAGCTCACGTAAGCGACCTGCATGCTAACGCAGGCAGAGCAAGGTCAGTGTGTTCACTCAGACAGCAGCCAGTAAAACTCTTTCCCGCGCTTTTATTCCTCCTTATTAAACTTATTTAACTCAACCTTTAATAAATACTCTATAAAACACAACTCAGGAAACCTACATGTTCAAATAAAAGCAGATTATAGCAGCCAAAACATCACTCACCAGCTAACGCCGCCATCTTTAGGATTTCAGTTACGTCAGACTACTTCCGGTGTCGTTATGAGCGCGCGCTCTAGATGGCGCTGCTGCTGTGACCATTTAAACCACAGAAGGTCAAAGTGTTGATTATATACTGACTTTACTTTGGTTTATTATAAAGAGTTTTAACTGACTGTAATATGTGTCAGTTAATAACATTTGAGCCACATTGATCTAAACATTGATCTCCACTGTTTTATTGACTTTTTATAAATTAATTTAAAATCTTATCTTCCAAACTGATCCGACTATTTTTTCTAATCTTGCTCATTCTGCCTGGAATAATATTCAGACTAAGTTATAGCCTACATAATTCAGTCACCTACAGACCTACAGTTGGCCTATATCTGACTGGTAGACTATAGGGGAGGCAGGGGCAGTTATAAAAAATGACTATTGTTAAATATGCATGTTTTCCAGAAGAGGTGGGCACCGGTTGTTTCATTTATTTTTTTCAGTTGACTTTCTGATGGACTGATTTGTGATATACATTCTTATTATTATTATTTTTTTTACTCATCTTGAATACTGTCTGCACCTTAATATCATTTGCACTGTTATCTATTTACATTGTCCATTTTTAAACTGTCACTGCACTACCTGCACTGTGTACATAGGCTGTCTTTATATAACTGTATTTTATTATATTTTATTATATTTTATATTTAAATTTTAGATATTTAAAAGCTGGAAGAGAGAAACAGCATCTCGTTTTTCCTGTATGTCTCGTAAATACAGTGAGAATTGACAATAAAAACCTTTGAATCTTGAATCTTTATTTATTTATTTTTTAAAGTGTATTGTATCTATTTCTATTGTTTTGTATTATTCTAATTATTATTATTTGTATTTATTTATTTAACTTTATTCATTTATTTGTATCTATTTGTTTTATATGTATTATTTCTGTATTTTTTATTTAATTTTTACTTAACCCTTTCGGACTGTGTTTTTCTTAATGAAATATTTGTGCATGAGATCTGCCTCTGAGTTGAATGGCTGCATTCTTACCTGTTTATTTTTTATTTTCAATGAAATAAACATCTTCACTTATCAGTAAAGCTTTAGCTAGGAAGGACGAGACTGGTATAATCAATTTCATGACAGAAGTCAGACTGTTTCAACTGACACCGCCAAAGGGGCAAAGAATATTTTACTCAGGTATATACTGTAGATTAAGTTGTTAAATACAATTTTAAACCAAACTTACCTGAAATCATACAACTTTGACTGGAGGGCAAACACTAGGAAATGATGATAACATGGACAAAATAATCACTACACTTTTAAAACGAGTTACAAGCAACTCATTCTTTTTTATTTCATAAAAAGTTTGAAAAATATGAACAGTATTTCCAAAAGAGACTTAAATAGCTACAAAGAAAAATAACCAGACATGGCTGCTTTTACTAGTTTATGACATAAATTGAGAAAATTACATTAATGATCAAAAGTGTAAAAGATTTAATGAAAAGATGATTATTCATACATAATTACACAACTCTTTTAGGCAGAGTCACATCAGCACATGTACCTGTCACCGCCATCAATGCAGCTGAGCTCATCTTATACACTGGAAAGGACATCCAGTGGGCACTTGGTCATGTTTTATCCTTCTGCAGGACATCCAGAGAGTTCTTTTTTAACTTTTTATCCACTGGGGAGGACATTCAAAGGGCGCTTTGTCATGTTTTGTCCCTTGGAAAAGCAGCTATAAGAGCTTTTTCAGGTGTTTTCCACTAAAAAGGGACCAGGGAATGTATTTTATAAAGTTTGATCAACTACAGAAGCATCCAAGAGGGCCCCAGGATGATGCAATCCCTGCTGACCGTTGCTAAAAGTGTTTTTAGGTCACTGTCACAAATTTCAGGACCGGCTTGTTGAAAGTTAATTTGACAGAAAATCAAAAATTCTCTGGTTTTGCAGCCTAGAACATTTAACACCTATAATAAAGAGGATCATTATGAACCGTGTAGAACTTGGATTGTAGAATCATTTAGAAATAAAGCTTTAATTTTCTCACTCTGTAAATTTGCAGAGACAAGTTTCAGTCATAGATCTATATGTGGAGGAATGTTTTTTTTTTCTATGACATGATAAATACCAGGAGTCAGACTCATTGCCTTTAATTAAAGTAATTTGGACGGGTCTTTTATCTACCCTTCGACTAACTCGTCAAAAGCAAACAAGAGCAGCCTGATTTAACCTTCTGTTTTCGTTTCAGCCGCATTTTGTCCCACAAAACGAGCAAGCCACAAACGGCAGCAGAAGCGAAGGACACGCGCAGGGTGGAGATGAAGAGCGAGCAGAGAATGTGGAGAGCGTGTTATCACATAATGACAGACTGAGTGCTGGAAGCACACTCTGTAGTTTCTCCAGGAATAGTTCCTCAGCCGAGGAGGAAAAAGAAAGAAACTCCAAACTGGAAAAAGGGAAGAGAGTTTTTACAAATGGCTTTATTTTTCTTCTTCATTTACAAACTTTTTGAAACAATAATACAAGTAATGCTGCGTGTGGTGTTTGAAGGTCAGACCAGATTCAGCCACACGTATAACAGAGCTTTAAGTACTTTGGAGTTCCAAACATTAAATACAGGCACTGGAATAGCTTTAAAGGACGAATGTTTTAAGACTACAGCATTGTTCAAAGGCCGTCTCCGCCACAAGCTTTGAAAGAGCTCTTTTGTTCCAGATAATAAGCATGAATCCACATAAAAAAGGTCCTGTATAGGAGGAGCAGACAAACGAGTAAAGCTGTCACAGACTTTGGAGGTTATAGTGGCAGCGTGTGTTGCTGTGCTGAACTGCAGACCACAGGAATGGCCTATTTTTAGAACCATCTCCTCCTCTGAGAAGAAGAAGAAAAGCTCGTCTCCTCACTGAGCGTCCAGGATGTCTGTGGGTAGGATGTCTGGTTTGCCACTTGGGCTCTGTGATGTCTCCCCTGACCAGGAAGAGGGGGTGACCTGATTGAAGAGGATGTCCTGAGAGCCAAGGAGAGGTTCTTTGAGATTCAGGGTGTAGATGAGGAACAGATTGAGAGCAACCATGGCGAGGAGTGGGAACACGGTCAGGCCGGAGCCGAAGCTTCGCCAGGAGCTGCACATGTTCAGGCTGACCCAGTAAACAAGTCTGCAGAGGGTTACAGAAATAAACACAAACAGGAAATCAGATCGAGTTCAAACTTTACTGATAAACTTTCACAACCTCTCTGTGATGGTGTCAGAGCGGGCACAGCAGGGAACAAAGGAAGTCAGAGAGTGCACTGACCTAATGGACCATTACAACAAAGTGAGAGTGCTGCACTACGAGGGAAAGACCTACATTCAGAGTTTCAATAACGACAAGGACAGAAGCCCTGTTTTTATAATCTAAACACCCAATTACATCATTAAACTGTGTTTCCCAACCCAGGACTTAAGCCACCTGCTGAGGGAGAAACTGGATCATGTATCTTTTTGTGTAAAATCTTAAGGAAACTTGTTCCTACTTATACAGGCCAAGCCGAGTAAAAAGCACAGAAACCTGATCCGGTACCTTCCTGGATTCTTTGCTAGATCCCAAGCAAAGACCAAACTGACCAGTTCATGGTTAACCCGCAGCAAAAATAGTGAACTGATGTTTGTTTCTCTGTTCCTCCCAAGCTGTAACCTCCGGCCACGAGAATTGAAGCCAATGTGGAAGTGTTAAAAACTGCAGTTCCTCAAGTGTCCACTTGAGGCTGGCTCCGGAAGAACTGGAAACCACATACACACCCATTCAAAGAAGATGATCTTTACAGCAGAAATAAACATGTTTACAGCCTGGTTCAAAAAACGAGTGTAGTCTGGATAGCTCTTCTCTCGATCGGCACACACTGTACGACAGCAGTTATTATGAGTTCCGCATTTCCAATATGGCTGCCGCCGCTGATTGGCCTCAAAACAGCTCCTCAGATACGATTGGTGACGTCACGGATACTACGCCCATTATTTATACAGTCTGTGGTTCTTCCCGATGGGAAGTGAAGGGATTCTATTTCCCATAACCACCTGCTCACCATACATTATCCAGCTTATTACCCAGCTACTAACTTCAGATTCAAACATGGTCGTAAAAACATTGATTTGAATGATTTATGTTTACAGCTTTTAAAAACAGTCCCAGTGATTCCTCGTCAGTGATCGTTCCATGGTGATGGATTCTTCTCTGCCTGTTGCGGTGGATTGAACATGAACCTGTCCTCATTCAGCTCTCCTTCTTCTCTGAGCTCTGCGGTTCACACACCTTTAAAAATAAACTAATGTCTCAACTTTGAACCCTGCTGCTATCATCACCACCGCTCAGGGTTTAACTTTCTTTGTAGAGATCGCTAACCTGAAGTTTCTCTCACCTGCTCCGCTCCTTCATCATATTTTAATGGACAGGATCCAATATGAAAATGTCTGTAGCCTGCACATTTAGCATGCTAACCAAAGCTAACGTTGTAGCTACATTGTTTTGATGCTAGCGGAAGCTAACGGTTTTACCTAACGGTGTCAACAAGCAGAAGCTAAATGTGCCGGAACTCTTTTAGTGGATTGATTTGACATGACGTGTGATCAGCTCAAGTTAGTGAAAGTTAATAACCGTGGTCAAGGGGTTTTGACCAATCAGAATCAAGCATCTTACACAACCGGTTGATCAAGTAAGACAGTCGGGTAATAACCTAAAACACAGACATGAGATCGAAGAAAGAAATCTAATGTGAGTGTATTTTTAAAAGTGTTGAACTATTCCTTTAAATGAAATCTAAGGAGAGGACTCACAGAAACTGATCCACTGAAAGATTGAAGGTTTAAATGCATAATTTTTACCATCTGGATGTTGAAGAGTCACATTTAGTCCAAATACAGAACTCAATTATCCAGAAAGCTTCACTGCTGCTTCAAACCGAGCTGACGGGAGAGTTCAGAGCGGCTGAGTTTGTGTAATTGGTGTCATTTTGAGCTCTCTGCTGCTCTACATCACTCTGCCAGGAGTTCTGCTGGGTTTCGTTAATGACAGTGGTTGTGTTCATTTTTAGCCATGCTAGCGGCACGGCTGCAGAGTCGCTCTCTCAGTCCAACACTTTAATCCAGACCGAAATAACACAATTACTGTAGTAGTTACTGCTGCACAATTCAGTACAGACATTTATGGTTCCTGGAGGATGAATGACTTTGACGTTCCCCTGAATGTTGCTGAAGTGCTGCCATGAGGTTCATGTTTGGTATAAAATGGCTCAACAGCTGGATCTATGACCATGAAACGTCCCATATTTCTCCCCTGGGGGTCAATAAATAGGCATTTGTGACTTTATTGGATGGGACAGCTGAAGAGAGACAGGAAATATGGGGAGCAGAGAGCAGGGGGGGACATGCAGCAACTGGCAGAGGACAGGAGTCGAACCTAAAACCACTGTAACAAGGAGTTTAGCCTCTGTACATGGGGCGTACGCCTGAACCGGTAGGTCAACGGCTAGAGTTGCCACCCGTCCCGCTTTTCATAGAATTCTTCTCTTTTTTCACCAGCTGTCCCAGGAAAATAAAAATCTCTCCCAGGACACAATTTGTCCTGTTCTTTGGGGAAAATGCAAAAACCTCATTTGATTTCCTTCATTCTATAGTCTAGAAAGGTCCTCCGTGTTTCTGCGGTTATTTAAAATTGTCTCTGTTTTCTTCCCGTCTATGCATATGTCACATGTGCGCGCCCTGGCGCTCAAAGCGGCTCCAACAGGGAGGGAAACTTGACCTAAGAGAGACAGCAAGCTGAATTGACCGACGTACTCTCTGCTGAGGTCGTCTTTTCACCAACTTTTGGCGTCTCCATTTGAAATGGGAGGAGAGACGACTGACGAGGAAGGAGATGGAGCAAATACATGCAAGCCACCAGCATGAAAAAAAACAATATACTAGTTACAGTCCTGACTGGGCGACAGGGTCAGAGTTTGAATTAGTACTGCCGACCCAGGGAGACTAAAATCTCTGTAAAATATGAAGGGCTTTGGAAATCCACGCAAAAACAAAAAAGCTTCAAGCTGTGGATCAAACAAACAAAAACAGGCAGCCAACTTTGATGAACAAAGAAGGTTCACCAGAAGAAGACAAGGTGCAGCGGCAGAGCTTACCAGTGTCCTATGTCTGAATTTGATCTTCATTGTGTCAGTCTGAACTGGTAATAGTGGCCGAGCCCTCCGCCCCAAACAATTGGCCTAGTGTCCCTTTTTTTCACAAATCCATGGTGGCGACCCTATGTCAGTCAGACAACTCACGCTTAAATTGTTTATTGTAGCAGCAATACATATTCAAGTTTGGCGCCCAGGCTCCGGCCTCATCACTCCCTACAGATAAGTTTACATGCAGACATTGAGGAGTGATGAGCAAAACATACTGAACACACCCCTGGAGCCTGCAGGTGGATGCTGGGGTGGCGGTGGGGATGAAGGAAAATTCAGCAATAGGCATGCAGGGCAGCAGAGGTGTTCACAGGCAGAGGGAGAGATGGAAGATTTTCCCAGTTTAAATATACCGCCAATTTGAGAGGCAGAGGGCAGGGTTGGATGATGGTTAAGAGAGTGGGACATGTGACGTGTGTATAGCATTGCAGCTCGAGTTGTCTGCCTGAACTAGCTTGCAGGCGTCGCTCCATCAACAGCAACCCCAATAAAGTATTTCTGATTCTGTTGCTGATGAAGGTGAGGACATTTGCACACCCTCAGAATGAGCGTGTGCAGATAACAAAAGAGTTGAAATAACAAAAAATTGTGATTTTTTTATAACGTGGCAATGTGCCTCTTATTAAGTTTTCCATAATAAGAGGTACAGCTGACTTGATTGACAGGCGGGAACATTGTAGCTGTTAGCAAGGAGGCTCAAAGCCCGCCTCTTTGCGTCACACTAGCTGGACAGAAGTTAGGTTGAGTGCAACATTTCCAATATGGCTGCCGCCAACAATTGGCCTCAAAACAGTGCTTCAGAAATATATGGGTGACATCATAGATACTACATTCATTCTATATACAGTCTATGGGACTAACAGACACTGCATGTGAAGAACTGTAATCCAGTCTCTGTGGGTTGGAAGCTGGTAAAGATCTCCTGGTGTAAAAGGAAGAGTTTAAAGAGCAGCTGTAATCGCTGACATGTGCTACTTTGTGGTTGTGAAGCTAACACTTTCTTGTGCACATGCTCATTTGATGTCTCATGTTTTTACTTTCAGCCTCACCTTCCTATGACGAACATGGCGACCAGTATTGGCACCAACTTGAGCTGGTCCTGAGGCAGCAGGGTGGCCATCACCACCAGGTTGAGGACGTAGAGGAGCAGCTGCTCGGAGGACCCCGTGACAAACAGCTGCTGGATGGCTCGTCTTCGGGGAATCGGCTCCGTCAGGTCGAAGGAGGCCGTGCAGAACTGGCACACTGCAGCCATGAGCATCGCTGTGAGGTGTAACAAAGAAACACATCAGGGAACATCTGGATTCGGCGCCATTTTATTAACAAATCAACTTCAAACACCCCGAGCGCACATGATCCCATCTGACAGCACGCTTTGTTTATCTTCATTTGAATGGAGCAACTGCCAACAGAGTGACCCACATGCAGACTATCCTCACAGGCATCAAGGTGAACAATAGGTGAGAGGATGATGGTCTGGATGAGATAATTAATAACTTTATGATTTATATTATTTGTTCCAGAAATAATAAAACTTTTAGATGAAGTAGAAATAGAGTCCTAAAACTTTAAACTCTTGAATTAAGAAGAAAAAGAAAGAGAACTTAAAGTTTCAAGGACTTGAGTTATACTTCTTGTATTTCAGGCAGCTCTGAACTCTCAGTCTGGATGTTTTTGCCACCTGCCTCTGCGTTCTCTCTGTGGACGCTCGGGTCAGGAGCACATTTGAATATTCTGAAACAATTAGGCCACAGCCTGAGAGACAGGAAACTCAGCCAGCCTCTTATTGTAGTTTCCATTTAAAGCAACGTGCAGCAGAGGGAAATTATGCTCCTCTCTGCTGAGGCCCGAGGAGACGTCTGCTGCTCTGAGGTTTAAAGCGCATGAAATTAAAGGGGACAGGGGACATCGAGACATTCCGAGACGAGGCGGCTAGACATACAAATCCTCTCTTAATCTGTATCTCTCATATGAAGGCTCACATGCTTGTTGTTTGAATGTAAGTGTACAGGTGTTTACCAAGAAGGATGGGGACAGCTGCCACCACGCAGCAGCACAGGGTGAAGACAATGCGGGAGGGCGTGTCCGGGTAGTCTGGGGGTTTAATGGGTACGTAGAAATAGAGTGCATAGAGAATCCCGGCAGCACACAGGAGAGACGCCAGGACGGAGAGGAAGGCGGGGACTCGGCCGCTCTGACAGCATCGACACTGGCAGCAGCGGCAGCAGCATGGCCCTCGCTCTGCAGCCTCCTCTGGGGCCTCAGTCTCTCCCCGCTCTCCATCTAAACTCCACACAGTTAGCTCCACGCTCTCAGGCGGGGGACCTATCAGAGGGCGACCCTCGTCCGCAGTCGAATCCAAATTGGTAGACTCTGGACTCCATCTCGGCGTGTCTCTGCCGTTGGGAATGTCTCCCTGAGAGGTCGGGCTTGGAAAGCTGATGCAGTTTTCCGTGGCAGCGTCCAAATCGTGAGCTGGGATGATGGGACTGGAAAGAGTTTGATCCAGCTCCCCCTCCTCCTTCTGATCTGCACGTGGCTCCTCCAGGAGGTCGTCTTTGGGCTGCTGGTGGCAGGGAGCAGAGCCTGTTCAAACCAGAGCACATTTTAATACAGACACTAAAACCACATACTGAAAGAAATCCACAACAGACCTACAGTCATACAGTCATCAACCACCCCTCACTGCAGGTCAGACAGAGGGTGAAGCACGAACCAGGACTTATGAAACAGCCTGGAGGGTGGGCATCAACATAGAGAGCTGAAATGCTGCTGGGCTCTCTTTCAATCAATCAATCTTTATTTATAAAGCACCAAATCACAACAAATGTTCTCCTCAGACTATACTCTATGTTCCATTATTAACAAAGACCCAACATCAAGACCGGATAAGATCCAGTCCCATCTTACAGACAGGACTCAGTCTGATCTCATCTTAATCCACCATGAGCAGAGCACTTTGCAGCATTTAGCAAGTTACAGTGGCAAGGACAAACTTCCTTTAACAGGCAGAAACCTCCAGCAGGACCAGACTCATGTTAGACACACATCTGCTGAGACCGTGTTGGAGAGAGGGATAGAGGGAGATGAAGAGAGAGAGAGAGAGATGATAGTGGGGAGACGGTTAGTAGAGGAACCTACGAGACAAGGGAGCTCAGGGACTCCAGAAAGGTCTATGGTTAGTAACTTTAATGGGACAGGAAGAGTTAAAGTAAGAGACAGGCAGAGAGAGGAGAGAGAGGGAAAGACTGGATCCCAGTGTGTCAGTCTGAGCCTATAGCAGCATAACTAAGAGCTGGTCCAAGCCTGATCCAGCTCTAACTATAAGCTTTATCAAAAAGGAAAGTTTAAAGCCCACTCTTAAAAGTAGAGAGGGTGTCTGCCTCCTGGACCCTGACTGGTAGATGATTCCAAAGGAGAGGTGCCTGATAACTGAAGGCTCTACCTCCCATACTATTTATTGAGACTTTAGGTACGTGTTCTGGAGGGGTAATATGACACAAATATCCAATCTCAACACATGACCGGGAACTTCAGTAGCTTGTTAATAGTGGTCAACAGGCAGAAACCTCCAGCAGGACCAGACTCATGTTAGAGACACATCTGCTGAGACCGTGTTGGAGAGAGGGATAGAGGGAGATGAAGAGAGCAGGGATGTGGCATGTTCCAGCAACTAGGCCAGCCAAAGTGCATCACACAAGATATAAAGATATAAGGTGAAAGAAACCAGTTATTCTGACTGAGTTTAAAGTGATTAAATCAAGAGAAGAGAAGTTAACATTTAGGACAGTTATGAAATATCAGAGTAGAAGCAGAGAGTTTCAGCAGATTGTGGCTCTCTGTGAGTTTTTCCAGATACGTGGGTCGTAAAAACTAAACGCTGCTCCTCCATGTTTAGAGAGCAGACCTGTCTCACATGACCAGAGCGGCCTGGATGGTTCAAAGTGTATCAGAGGATCACAAATGTATTCTGGCCCCAACCGTGCTCCGTACCAAAGCTGGGCTCGTTTTGCTCCTTCAGCTCCCACAGACTGTAAAAAAAAGCCACAGTAATAACTCACTCTTTGGCTGATCTGTTGCTGGTGGCGGTTCAAGGGAATGCTGGGAGCCGGAGACGGAGTGGGAGGACGAGTGCAGCTCCTCTACTGAGGATTCGGGACTGTCTGACACCGGCGCCAAAGAGATCTGAGTGTCCAGGTCCAGAAAGGGGGAGAAGGAGAGCCTGGTGGGGTCGATGTCCTGGAGCTGGTTGATGATGTCGCTGATGGACTCCTTCATGCTGTCGAGCTCCTTCACGTTCTGCCGGTTTGTGGCCTGAAGCCCCGAGGTGCTCATAGTCACACAGCCTGAAGAGGGGGACAGGAAGAGGATCAGACAAAAACCAGGCCGGAGAACTGTTAGAAACACCCAAACCAGGGTCACACAGGGCAGAGAAACCACCTCCAGTCTCCAGAGTGACAGAGAGACCGGATCAGAACACAACTTTACTGTAAAACCAACAATGACTCATCTTTACTCTCACTGAAATAGAGTCTTCACTTTCTTTGAACATCTGGTGGCACTTGTGGCAGAGAGAAGCCACATCGACTCACTCTGACTGAGTATTTCAGGTCCATGAAAGTCTGCAGGATTCTAAAAACTGATGTTATATTTGGACCTTCTTTGAAATCCCTTTGTTACTTCTGTTTATAAGTTTGGTGCTTGAATTCCCAATCCACACATCACCTGACCCTTCAAGATAAAACTTAATCCAGGCTCAAAGCAGACGAGTGATCTGTGAGCAGATACTCTTTAACACTGAAGGAAGTTGGCTTCAGTTGGTGTTGATATGACAGGAAGACAGAGTTTATTTTCCGCTGCCTGACAGCAGTTTGAACAGTTTGAACAGTTTGTACGTCGGGACAGATTAGACCTTAAAAAAAAAGAGCAGAGCAAAGTCCAAATATAATTTTTCACACAGCTTTAAATGCCTCAAGCTCGCTATGCTTCCAAATATAAATATGAGACATGTGACACACCCCAACATCTCATCATGCAAACAGCACACTGACACTGGAGCTACACATCAATATCAGAATCTGCTAAATGCTGCAAAGTGCTCTGCTCATGGTGGATTAAGATGAGATCAGACTGAGTCCTGTCTGTAAGATGGGACTGGATGTGATCCGGTCTTGATGTTGGGTCTTTGTTAATAATAGAACATAGAGTCCGGTCTAGACCTGCTCTGTTTGCAAAGAGTCTGAGGAGAACATTGGTTGTGATTTGATGCTTTATAAATAAAGATTGATTGAATGATTAGCTTGCCAAATTTTAACACATGCAAATAATTTAAGCTCTACTTTTTGTGAAGATTAATTAACTTTATGATTCTTTGGAGTCTGACGCCTTTGTGTGGAATCAAGCTAGCTGTTTCCTGTCTTGCTAAGAGCTAAGCTAATGTAACATGGCTAGTGTAGGCAGAGAGAGATAGCGGTCTTAGCAGGTAGCAATCGACCCAATATCACAAATAGCATCAGAAAGCTTTAAGATGACAGAGTGGGGATCTACACACGGCAGTTTAGTACACTGAATTTAACAGTGGACCTTATAGCGCAGGTCTCTGTGGCGCTTTATTCATTTAGGTTACACCAACTGTGATCTCAGAGGCTAGCAGCAACTTCTCTGTATAATCAGACCTAAACAGAAAGGTGGCACCGCCTTGTGGTGTGACTGTTACGCTAAGCTAGCTAAGAGAGGTGTACCTTTCTTTCCTGTTACAACAATTTCCAAACTTATCAAACTTGCAGATTAATCAAAGTTTCATTAAAGGCGTATCTTGTGTACGATATAGGCTGGAGGTATGAGTTTATAGCATTGAAGCTAAGTCCTAGCTCATGCTAAAGATAATTGCTAATGCTAGTTTTACTCATAGACTGTATATGTAACGGACAGCGTCGCTCCTCCTTATCCCATTGTACGGTTTTGAAGCCAAAATATCCCGTTCCAGAACGCTGCCATCTTGTACATTTTCTGCAGCTAGAGTCTGCGCAGTTGGGAATTTGTGTGTTTCCACGGTAACAAGCTCCGCCCTACAGCGTACCGTCCCGAGGTCCTAAGGGGTTTCCCTCTACGGCAGCTGTCCATCAAAGTAAACAGGAAGTAAAACCCTGTTTTTTAACCTCTAATAACTAACGAAGAAGAAACTGTTAAGAAAAAAGAGGCCTTGAACACAAAACAGTGAAATAATAACTACAGATCACCACAGCATGCGGACGTGAGAAACATTAACGTGTATTTATTTTTTAAAGTGTGACTGCAGCTCCATTCAAATGAATGGGGGAGACTGAGTTTTTGACCTATACTGCAGCCAACCACTAGGGGGAGCAGTTTTTTAAGCAGCCTCACTTCGAGTGGAGCGATTGGACGTCCATTTTATATACAGTCTATGATTTAACTTTATATAATTGTATACTTCTTTGTACAGATATTATTTTTACTTAGATTTTTTTATATTGAGGTTTATTTATTGTCCTTACTGTCGTCTTGTTGTTGAGTACCAGTGTTCCAATCATCAAATTCCTTGTGTGAGCTCACTTAGCAATAAAGCTTTCTTCATTCTTGATTGATTTGAATTCAATAACTAGTATGCAGATAAAAGTGGAAGTTTCAAGTAGTTCACTTCCTTTCAATATTTAGATATTAAAGGATTAAATATCAAACCAACATAAAGATCATTTCTTGTAGATCACTGAGAGACTTTTCTTTGGAGCCCTCAGGAGACAGGATCAGAAATAAATGTCCTATTTGTGTATCAGTACCATGAATCACAGAACTCTGGATGGAACAATGACCAGATGAAAATATCTTACAGATGTGCATTTACTCCAAAACTGCAGATTAAGTAGAGTAAACTTCCAACTTCTAACTTTCAGCGGGAGACAGTCTCACAGTGACTTTGAGCTCATGGTACATTGCAGCCTTTCTTTCTGAATGCTCTGAATTCTTCTTTGACCAATACTGGAAACTAAATCTCTCAATTAAAACGCCCCAGAGCTTCAGAGCTTCTTCATGCACCTTAGTTAGACCCTTACTCTTTAATCCAGACGCCTCCTTTCACATCTGCTCTCTTTGATTTGCAGCATTTTATCCTGGAGGTTTTTTTGGCGGACATCCAACGACGCAACCATGGTGAGATTCTTTCTCCAAAGATATGAAGACTTTGCTTTAAGTATAGAGCGCGGAAACAGGCGGAGTGGAGGCTCTGTGTTTTTAATATCCGTGGGGAATAAATCTCGGAGGTGATCAGAGCTGCTGTGGATGTGGAAACGCGCGTAGGGGGGGCAATGTGCTGTTTGAACTTTTCTCCCGCTGCTGAGGAACTCTCTCTCAAACACTATGTTACAGAATCCCTCATCCACAAAAAAAACCACAGTGGGTAAATCCACTTCAAAGGTTGCATGATAGGTTCCTAATTTGGTGATTTATAAATCAAAGTGTGTAAAAAACGCGCTCGAGCCTGCGTCAGATCTGTGCGTAAAGGAGCCCCAGTCCTTCTGAGAGAGCAGCAGTGAAACCTTAGAGTTAGGGGCCATTCAGCAGCAATTACTCCACTCCACACGCAGATCTCAGGAACACGAGTGGGTTCATTTAGCTCCAGCTCAACTTATTCAATTACAAGCATGCCTCGTGTGCGTGGACTTACTTTGGTCGGAGCAGTTCCACACTCTTTGGTGACTTTACTCTTCAAGCATTAAAAAGAATCCCTCCGTCCTTCTCCGACGTTCTTCCCTCCCCCTCCGTTTGCTTTTGTCTTCCAGGATCCTCAACTTCTGAATCAAATTTCAACACGGACAAAATACTAGGCTCTTTCCTCCGCCCACACAGGAGTGTTTTTTTTTTTCTCC
Source organism: Notolabrus celidotus (assembly GCF_009762535.1). Taxonomy (NCBI): domain Eukaryota; kingdom Metazoa; phylum Chordata; class Actinopteri; order Labriformes; family Labridae; genus Notolabrus; species Notolabrus celidotus. Next base: position 3,561,493 of record NC_048273.1, on the reverse strand, counting down.
CTTCCTGGGTACCAACCATGTCAAACACCATATGGAGCAAATAAAGCAGGAGCCGGAGAGAGAGCAGGGGGAGGAGGAGGAGGAGGAGGAGGAGGAGGAAGAGCCACTTTCTCTCAGTTTACCTCTAAATTCAACATTAACTATTAGGAGTTTATCCAAACAAGACTGCAAACATTTACACTGAAACTAAACCTCATCATTCTGAAACTCAGCAACAACATGACACTGTGTACTTTACTGACTCAGATACTGTTTAAATACTAAAGTTAGAATTATAGGAAACTACATTTATAACATATTTAAGTTTGATTACTAGATATTTAATGTACAATTATAATCCTATGTAGAGTTCCTAAACTAAAGAATAATACAGTGTTTATTACTGAGTTGATATTGTAGGGTTAGAGTTAGTGTCAAACTTTTCATCATGCTTGATAAAATGTTTGATCACATCACAAATGCTTTTAAACACGCCCACAGGAAAACTTAAAACTTAACATTAAGATCAATGAAACATTCATAAACAGCACATCTACATAAATGGTTAACACAAAATATTATTGCATGGTTTTATCATATTAATATTTCCATCCCAAATCAGTAATCGTTCAACATTTCAAATCTGTCCACCAACTTTAAATCATGTTAACATTTTATTTATTATATTAATTTGTGATACTATTTTTTCTATTTGTTATATTATTTCATTTATTTATTCTTTATGTTTGCTATATTATTTTATTTATTTATTATACTTATGTGTTATATTATTCTATTTCTTAATCATATTAATTTGTTATACTATTTTATTTATTTATTATATTATTTTATGTCTTTATTATACTGTTCTATTAATTTATTCAATTATTTTTCTATTTTTTGCTTGAGTTTAACCACTTTAAAAAATTGAATTTAAAAGAATTGTATTATTTTAGAGTTCTTTTAAAGGAATTGTATTTCTTGATCTAGTCTTGTGTGATTTAATGACTTGCTTGTTTTATTTTGCTGCCCATTTAAAACACTTTATAACCTGGTTTTTGAAAAGTGCTAAATAAATAAAATGATTATATTAACAAGTTGTGCATTTTTTGAGAAGCAGTTTAAGAGACATTTGTTCAGACATGTCTTTGTTTTTATATATTTTGACCAATTTTATGTAAGTCTTGCTACATCTTGTTTTTTGCTTTTTATTCTGTTATTATAAAGCATTTTGTGATGCATGTTTTGGAGAGGTGCATGATGAATACACTTTATTATTTGTCATTAATAGATTTTTTTCCCTCTACAAACTGATGACACATTTAGTTTTTTTGTAATCTACAAAGAAACTGAGATATTTCAATCTTTAGATGTTATCTTGCTTCCAGAAACAGAAATAAAAAGCAGTTCGATGTGATACTGCTGGTTCTCTGTTAACAGCTTTCAGTCACAATATTCCTCTGAAAGTGATCCCTTCATTTTTCTTTTCTTTTTTTGAGCTCCATAAATAACTTTTTATTTTATTATTTTCTTTACAAGTTCAGTATATTTCGTAAACAGATTTTTTCTCTCTACAAACAGATGAAACATTTAGTTTTCGTGTGATCGGGTAGTTTAAAAAAAACCATTCTGAGATCTTTAATTCTTAAGATCCTTTAAAGGTGACATATCATGCAAAGTGGACTTTTTAATGGTTCTTTACCTGAAATATGTGTCCCTGTCTACAAACCCCCCGAGAATGAAAAGAATCCATTCTGCCCCTGTTCTGATTTCTCCACCTTTCTGTAAATGTGTGTGAAACCAGCCGTTTCAGACTTCTGTGTTTTTGTTACGTAACAACAATATCCGGTCTGTAACAGGAAGTCAGAGCTCGGAGCTTGTTCAGCCCATAGACTGTATAAAATAATACTGAATCCCTCCTCCGTTTTTCATTACCTGCACACATGTGTGCTAACAAGGAGCTTAGGAGGGAGGCATGCTAGTTGTAGGCTGTCTTAATAAACACAAAGGTCGGTTTGACTCTCCACGTCTGCAGATTTGAAGATCTAGTGGATGATTTTTATTTGTCATGGATAAGTGCTAGCTCTAGTTAGAAGCAGAATCAGAATCAGCTTTATTGGCCAAGTATGCTTGAACACACAAGGAATTTGACTTTGGTAAACTGTGCTCTCTTTGTACAAGGCATTAGAATAGGAATAAGAATAAGAACTACAAAATAATATGATAAAGTGCAGTGGTGAGTAGCAGAGGTAGTTTTACATTATAAAATAGAAGTTAAATAATACAAAAAATAGAAATATGGAATTCTGCTTGAGAATTGTTGCATTGTATATCTACATGTATATTTACAGAGAGTATTTATCTGACAGGTATGACACTGTTATGGTTTAGTGTTCATCAGAGTGACAGCCTGGGGGGAAGAAACTGTTCTTATGGCGGGTGGTTTTGGCGCACAGTGATCTGTAGCGCCTGCCGGAGGGGAGGAGTTTGAAGAATTTGTGTCCAGGGTGTGAGGGGTCAGCGGTAATGCTCCCTGCCCGTTTCCTGGCCCGGGACCGGTACAAGTCCTGGATGGGGGGCAGGTCGACACCGATGATTTTCTCTGCAGTCCTTATAGTCCGCTGCAGTCTGTGTTTGTCTAGTTTGGTTGCAGATCCAAACCAGACAGTGATGGAGGTGCACAGAACAGACTGGATGATGGAGGTGTAGAACATGATCAGCAGCTCCTGAGGCAGGTTGAACTTCCTGAGCTGACGCAGGAAGTACATCCTCTGCTGGGCCTTTTTTCTGATTGTGTCTATAGTAGTAGTTAGCATAGCTACATAGCTACATGTCGTAGCTGTAGCTGTGTACCAAGACGCACGTCGACATACTGACAAATAAAACAACAAGAAACACTAAATCTGTGACCAATCCTTCAGAAAGGTCCCGCTGCCTTTCTGGCAGAGGTCTGTTTTACTCCCCACGTCTGCAGATTTGAAGATCTAGTGGATGATTTGTATTTATCATGGATAAGTGCTAGCGCTAATTGTCTCATAATAAGTGATTGTTTTGATCAAATCAGCAAAAGGAGAGTTGAAATTATAAACAACACATGATGAAGAACGGCAGCAACACGAACAGAAAGTCTGCAGGTGACTGATGTGAGAGGTTTCTTTATTGTAGTGTTTTTGTAAAATTATGAAGTCAATGTTATGAAACTTTTAGAGTCTTTGAGAGCAGGAGAGAAAAAAATCAATCAATAAACAATCAGGACATTCTTTAGATCCTTCTTTGCTACAGACAAATTAAAAACTGCTCTATCACAAACTTCTGAAAATGATCCCTCCTGATCTTTTAACAGATCTTTTCCATCCACTCGTCTTCTTCACACTGGCGGCTCCTTCCTGTCGTACAGGATGTGAAGAGTTTTATTTTTTCAGCCATGGGAGCAGCCTCTTCTTTAGGAAATAAAACAACTGCACTAATCACGAGACAGCAGAGAGATGTAGAGGAACACTACGAGGACGCGTTCATGAGATTCAACTCTGATAAATATCACCTGCTGCTCCGTCGTCTTCCTAAAACTGAACAAGTTGAACTTAATAAACATAACGTGCAGAAAGAAAGTCAGAACTCTGTTTTCCTTTTAATCATCAGGATACTTTTATTGCATAAAAAAGCATGTTTAAAATATACAGAGGAGAGCCGATGATTAGAAATATAAGCAATAAATTAAAGATCAGGAATATAAACAACACTTTGAGTTTGGTCTGGGATATTTACACGTACGCTGGGGGGCATTTATTGCCCTGTGGAATGACTCTGGGGGGGGAAAGGGGTTTTGGTGATGAACGACCCGCTGCATGTTTGACATACCGATGTGCCGTTCTTTAAAGTCATCAGGGGGGGCGAGGAGGGTGAGCAGGTCAGGCTTCAGGTCCGCTGATTCAAACTGGATTCTGCTTTTAGCCAAAGCATAAAGAAAGCAAACACGGGCTGTGAAAGTCACGTAATGTATTCAGAGTGAGGAGGAGGAGGAGGAGGGGGGCTGCAGGGTCCTGTTAGTCCTCTGACAGCAGCCGGTGGAAGTGATCCTTCCTCTTCTTCAGCACCTCCCGAAAATCGTCCTGAAAAAACACAACGGGGAGATTTTACAGACAGAATGATGAAACCGGGGAGGAAGGACGGCCGGCAGACGCTGCTGCAGATAAACGGCTGTTTGATTCACAGCGGAGAGTCTGCTGGAACTACGAGAGGAGCTGAACTCAACGTGAGTGTGAGAGTCAAACTGATTAAACTCAGACATTACAGTGAGAGAAGTCTTTAGAGTTTCATACAACTGATCAGTCTTATTGTCTCTGATTTGAAGCCGACCGTTTAATAATAGAAGAATCATTTGATCAATCTAGAACTTGCTGATTCTCCAATCTCTGTCCCTCATGACAGCAAAGTGAAGTTTTAAAGGTGACATATCATGCAAAATCAACTCTTTAATGGTTCTCTACCTGAAATCTGTGTGCCTGTCTACAAACCCCCTGAAAATGAAAAAGAATCCATTCTGCCCCTGTTCTGATTTCTCCACCTTTCTGTAAATGTGTGCTGAAACCAGCCGTTTCAGTTTTCAGCGTTTTTCATACGTCACAACGCCATCCGGTCTGTAACAGGAAGTCAGAGCTCGGAGCTTGTTCAGCCCATAGACTGTATAAAATACAACTCAACCCCTCCTCCGTTTTTCATTACCTGCACACATGTGTGCTAACAAGGAGCTTAGGAGGGAGGCATGCTAGTTGTAGGCTGTCTTAATAAACACAAAGGTCGGTTTTACTCCCCACGTCTGCAGATTTGAAGATCTAGTGGATGATTTTTATTCATCATGGAAAAGTGCTAGCGCTAGTTAGCATAGCCACATAGGTACATGTTGGTAGCTGCGTACCAAGACACACGTCGACATACTGACAACTAAAACAACAAGAAACACTAAATCTGTGACCAATGGTTCAGAAAGGTCCTGCTGCAGGCGCCTCTCCGTCAGGATCAGATTCAGAGGGTTGAAGTAACGCGGGTCTGTGAGCAGCCGTGTATATTCAGCCAACATGTAAACAGCCGAGGCCACACCCACTTCCCGAGGGGGCGTTATCAGAGAGCTCATTCTCATTTAAAGGCACAGACACAGAAAACAGCCTGTTCTGAGCAGGGCTGAAAAAGAGGGGTTTACAGGCAGACCAGAATCTGATTTCAAAGTGTTTTTATGAGCATAAACTTTAAAGACATGTTTTGAGGACCTCTTAGACCAATATATGTTGATGAAAAAGAGCGTAATATGTCACCTTTAATCTACAGCTGATACATATTGCTGTTTATCATACAGACATGATGACATGAAGAATAGAGAGGAGGCGATGAAATACACGGTCGATGTGCGGCCTGAAGTGTTGTAAATGCGGGAAATACAATGCCGCCGAGCGGACCAATCACAGGGCTTGCGGTCCGCGTCGATTCTATGGGTAGTTACATTTTGGAGGAGGTGCACGTCAGCTACATGCATAGGCCTCTGCGTAGCTACGTGGTCCCCCGATTCGACGCAGAAGTATAAATCAGGCTTTAGTTTTATAGTAGTAAAATAGTTTTTTTTAAGGATCTTGGTGTGAGCTTAGGGATGGGTACCTTTCACATTTGAACTGGTACCGATTGTTTGGTACTTTTGTGTGTTTATGTGGTAATAAATGTTAATTTGTTTAATAATAAAATCTAAATTTTTTTTAAATGTAACATATTTATTTCCTTTAACATGAAATGAACAGAAACAGGTTTATAGAGGTGATTAGATATATTAGCAAACTGCTGTTTCTGACGTACCGCTGCAGACAGTCTCTCCATGGAGGGGATGAGTTTCTGCAGCTCTCTGTCGTCCGACTCTCCGGACCAGCTCTTGATGGGAACCGTGTTCATCAGCTGGAAAAACAACAACAGAACCTTTAATGAATCTGACATCAGAAACACACACATCACAGATTTGGTATTGTACCACTCCAGGAGCGATGACAGTGACACAGCTGATGTTGAAGTGCTCACATGGTACGGGTATGTGTGGGGCGCGTTGTCCAGAACGACCGTCTTGGCGAGGTCCCTCCCCAGCACGCTGAGATCTTTGATGTAGTGCCCGAGAACGCAGGCGCAGTCCTCCTGATACAGACGATGTCTATGAGGGGAAAACAGCGACATGAGACCGTTAAAGGTTTAAGAGGTCACAGAGAGACACAGCGCTCGTCTCTACGGTCACACTGCGGTTTATAAAACTCAAGTGGAAGCAGGACTCTTACCGGAACAGTTTCCTCTGCGGGTCCAGGATGTTCAGGATCTTCTCTGCGTACTCCTTCTTTGCACACGTGTAAACAAACAGCTGCAGGAGAACACAAACAGCAGCTGGAGTCACACGTCTTAACTCGACCAGCAGCAAAGATACTTTTAAAGGATTTATTAAAGAATTAAAAATGAAGGTGAAATTTAAACTCTGGTTCTCATCAGAGGAACACAAACCTCATAGGTCTTAGCCATGGACTGAAGGAACTCTTTGACGTGTGGTCGTAGGATCATATACGCCTGAAGGTTCCAGAGAGGAAGAAGGAAAGAATGAAAAGAGTGAATACATCTTCTCCTCATGATCTGTCCATCAACATCTGTTTAATTTGTCTTTAAAGATCCTCAAAGAGTTCTTTCATCACATCCGGTTCCTCTTATCGATCACTTCATGGGACAGAAACTATCAACTCTTTCATCATCCTCTCACTCGCTCTGACATTTGGAGTGAAAAACAGCTTCACAGAAAGAGAGAGAGGGAGGGAGAGAAAGAGAGAGAAATAAAAAGAGAGAGAGAGAGAGAGAGAGAGAGAGAGAGAGAGAGAGAGAGAGAGAGAGAGAGAGAGAGAGAGAGAGAGAGAGAGAGAGAGAGAGAGAGAGAGAGAGAGAGAGAGAGAGAGAGAGAGAGAGAGAGAGAGAGAGGGGTTACCTTGTACTGGTGGTCTTGGAAGGCGGTGTGGAAAGTGTACTCGGCGTCCTGGATCACACTCAGAGAGCTGAACATCAGAGTCTCCTCCTGCAGAGAAACAGCAATGTGACTTCTCACTAAACTAACCACGAGTCTGAACATCAACCAGACCCTCTCTAGGGACTCACTTCTGTCTCACAATGATGGAGTAACACCTCAAATAATTAATGGCTGAAAGTCAGCTTCGCCCCTTTAATGAGGAACTAGCTAGGCTTCAGTTTCCTGCAGACGGAGCCTCGTAGATACAGAGAGCACTGAGTGAGGTCACTCTGGTCGTAGAGATGTTGATGAAGGGAACCCGTAACAGAAAATGTAAAGCATCAGATTTTGTGACTGAAGTATTTTTTCCAAACTGAGCAGGATGCAGAAATCAGACTGTTCCACCTGGGATGATATCAGGTATGAGTGGGTACTAGCTGCTCTCACGTCCATCAGACACTCACATACTCATATTTCAGCTGCAGATTCAACCTCTGCCGGGTTAATTTTTCAACCACAAATAATCCAAACTTCTAAAGCGGCTCAAAATCTTTGATATTGATGGTTTTGAATGAAATGCATTCTGGGATAAAAGCTATATGTAATGATTTATAAGTGTTCTTCTAGAAGTCTTCTTCATCTCACACTGAACTTTTAAACAGGTTATTTATCATCCAGAGAATCTGAACAGCTGCTTTAGACTTCTACCTCCTGTCTGAGGTGAGGTCAGCGTGTGATCACAGGAAGCTTTAACTCACCAGGTCGATCACCATTGTGGCCTCTGGAGTGCTCCTGGTCTTTGGAGGAATATCTCTGGGTCTGAGTCTGGAGTGTTGAGACTGCAGCGGGACGTTCTTAATGAAGTTAAAGCTGAAAAACAGAAATGATGTTCTTCTTTAACACAGACTCACCGACATTCATTTTCAAAAAGGAAGGAGAAAAGTAAAGTGAAGTTTGGAAACTAATTCTAAAAGCAACAAGTAAGAGAAGACAGATTTAAAGACTTCTTTAAGTCCCTGATCCTCTTTAATATATGTTTATAAAAATCACATGATCAGAGTTTTAACCAGAAATAAAAACACGACCATGTTTCTCCTGTTTCTGTGTCTTAACTCCGCCTCCCTCTACATTTTTAAGATTGATTTTAAGATTTTATTGATTACTTTGAAAGCTCTCCATGGACTTTCTCCAAGCTACATAGTGGACATGTTAATACTGTACAAGCTGATGCGTATGTTGAGATCCTCAGGCAGAGATTTAAAGGCCCTGTGAGGAGTTTTGAACTGGCTGAGAAACAGACTGAAAATGATACAGATGCCTCTTTATGACATTCAATAGCAAACAAGACCATCAGCAGCAACACTGACACCTTCTCTGTTGTCATTTTTAATGCCTGAAAACACCCTGAGGGGGTAGGTGTCAGACCAGTTGATGGACATCTCGCTTCAGAAACAGCCTTTATTTGACTGTTTTCATGGAAAAGAATCACACTGGCTGATAAAGTTGATTGTTGAAGACAACAGGATGAGGCTTTTGTTGAAAACACTAGTTTTGCATGTTTAGGACAAGAGATAAGAGGTATCGCTTTGTCCACAGGGGGCGCCAGAATCGATACAAAACAAAAGTTCCTCACAGCAGCTTTAATGTGTGTTCCAAATGCTAAATGAAATCTAAAGGGGACAGAGCGTCATTCATTTCTTTAAAACCTCTTCTTAAAACAGACTTTAACTGCAGAGCCTCTTCTGATTTTACCTGACCTCACTTTAATTTATCTCCACTGTTTCAAAAATATATTTTAATGCAATTTGATGTTTTTTAAAATATGTTTTTTATTTATTTATCTTACCTTGTGTGATTTTATAATCTGCTTGTTTTATTTTGCTGCCCATTTAAAGCTCTTTGTAACCTGGTTTATGAAAAGTTCTCTATAAATAAAGTTATTATTATTATATCATCATGAAGATGTCGTCACACTGAGGATATTAAAAGATAAAGACATACAGCTGTAGTGTGATCAGTTCACATAGAGGTTACTGGGGTTTTAAAAAAATGGCACAGGACGGTCGTCTAATCTTTCTTCTGCTGCGTTTAAGTGTCAAAGAATAATCTGTCTCCGTCAAATCATCGTCCTGACTCTTTACATAAAGGGGGCCAGGCTGCGTAGTCAGACCAGCTCAGCATGTTGGATTAGCATACACAGCTGGTTTCCAGGAAGTGGCTTAAAAACTTACGGATTAAAGACGTCGTCATCCTCGTCACCTGCCAGGAGGTCTACAGAGCCGAAACCAAAGAAACCTTGTTCTGGACTCATCAACACGTTGCTCCCTGAATCTGGACACCTGAAGTCTGCAGAGAGAGAAACATGGAGACACTAAGTTATTGATGCTGATGATTTCAGAGCAGCAAAGGAGGTATAAATACAGCAGATGTTTTGCGTGTTTGCAGCTGCACCTGACTGACATAAGGGTGTAAGCTCAGCCTCTCACACTGTGCACCGACCAAACAGAGAGGATGGTTTCAGACTGCTTACAGGGAGCAGCAATGATTCATGTTTCAAAGACGGCAATGACTCCTCCACCAACTAAATAAATACCAAGCAGCAGCTCACCACATTAAACCCTGCTGAGCTCTCAAAGAGGGTCACACTGTTCTCACTGAGTGAAGAAGCCATGGAGGGAATTTACCACAAGCCACCACCGACAAGATGGCACATTTATACTGCGGTCACTAAGAGAGTTTATTCCAACAGACTCTTTCTTCACAGAACATTTTCACTGTCCTAAACGACACAGTAACTAATACTGACGCCTATCTGATCTGTTTAAGACCCAAATACAGAAACCAGGCGTCGTACTCACTCTCTTTGCTGGGTGTGAGGAAACGCACGATGGGCGAGTAGATGTTTCTGGAGGTGGTGTTCCGAGGAGTCGCGGGGTCGATCTCTGACAGGATGCGCTCGTGGCGCAAGATCGATCTGATCGGAGTCTTGAAAGCCAACTCTAGAAGCACAAGAAAAAACATCAGTGAGACAAACTAAAGCAGACACAGGGAAGACTGTGAGAGACATTTCTGTTCGATGTATGAAAAGCATCACTGAGGATCATTTGAAGCTTTAAAATGACCTGCGTGATCTCCGTCGTCCAGGGCGATGGCTCTCTTCCTGGGCCGACAGCGTGGTCGTCTGAACGTGGGGATCTCATCATCAGAGTGATGCGGGTCAGTTTCCAAGGTGTTTTCATCCTTCACAGAAAAAAGAGAGAAGACAAATCATTAACTTCATGAAAAAACTGTCTTCAGTGATGTCTTTCCAGCATGTTTGAATTTGAAGCTGTAATGTTACAACTCTCAACGCCCTTTATATTCCTCTCTAAGTTAGAGAAGAGAAAGATTTCTGCACATTATATGATATGTTATTCAAACTGAAATAAATGAAGAAGGTAAATATGACTGAAAACCACATGAAGAGATTTATCTGACTGAAATGAGTGAGTAGAGATTCACTGATTCATCAGGTTGATAAATGGAACTTTGAAATAATCCACTATGGTGATAACAACACTCACAAATCAAAAATGAAAAGAAGCAGCCTGGTCAGTGTTGGTGCGTCCCCTTGTGTCCATTTTTCCACTCAGCATTCTGCTCTAAATGTCCTCAGTCACCATGTTGTTCCATCCCATCCGACAGCACATCAAATCTAAAACAGTTACCGGCTGGTGTTTGATACAGATCAGATTAGGGTGATTTGTTGTGATGAAATGTTTGCAGTCTTTGAACACTGTATACTTGAGCTTTGAGGTTTCGTCACGGGTTACTAACACCTCACTCATCACTGTGAACCGTATGTCAAAGCTGACTGGCCGTCCTTGAGTGTACTCAGACACACACATTGGCTACGTCTGATTTATAAATCCCTCCTTGGCTTGGATCTGACTTATTTGTATGTGTACCTACGTTCAGTCAACGCATTATTCCACCACGGTGCAAGACTGAACGCTTCAGGCGCTCCTTTGTGCCCACCGCCATCAGACTGTTGAACAGTAACAGAAGCCACAGACTGCACCATGCTGACCACTGACACCCCCCCCCATGAACAGATTCATAACATCCCTGCTCTGTCTGTCACACTCCATCATCCCATCCCGAACTCTGTCTTGACTGCTGCTGGCATTATAATGTATAATATACTGTATTATATAATTATATTGCTATAATATATTATGTTATATTACATTACTATTCTAACTACAACCCATGGTCATATTACATACAAATATTATTTCTATTTATGCTTAATTTGTCATTACCAACCATAATTACACCATGTCAGCCTGTAACTACTGAAACATTTTTTAATACTGCCTGTAATTACTGCTATTTAATTTAAATTCCATTTGTAACATTGTATATATCTAAATTGTACTCTAGCTTTATTTATCTATTTTATTTTTACTTATTTTTATTTTTTTTACTGATTTTGTACTTATTGAAACTTCTTTCTTGATTGTACTTATGTCTGGGTTGCTGTAACAACTGAATTTCCCCCCCAGGGGATCAATAAAGTAATATCTTATCTTATAAAGATCTAAAAGCCACTATGCCTTGAGCTCCTGTGACATCTTATAAATGTGAGTTCCCCGTATTCAGACAGAGTCAAATAAGACAGAGTTTAGTTTTGCTTCACTCTCTGCTTGGAATAAACTCCAGAAGGACTTAAAATTGTCTGATTTGATTTCACTTCCTTTGGCCTCATCTTAAAAGAAAGACAGACCAGAGAACAGGGCCTGTGTTTTGTGATCACAGATCGCACTTTATTTGCAAATTAGTCACACTTTTTAAATTATTGATTGTTCCTACATACTGTCTGTACATATATGCTCCATACTATCGGATTGTTCTGTTTATTTTGACGTGTGCTGATGACCTCTTGGACAGTTCACCCTTCTAAAAGATCTTTTTTTTAAATCTGGTTAAATAAAAAAATAAAACAATTCAGTTATGTTATATATAGAAACATGTATTTTAATGTCGCTTCTGACATAAATATGATTCATCTTTTGAAGTCTGGATCATAACTGAGGGATTTTAAAACATGAAGCTCTTAAAAAACAGACATCTGTCGACCTGATCTCTAATTTTCGGCATTGGTCCTTCAAAACAAGATACTGATTGACCATCAATCTGACTGAAATTAAATACTGTGAAGTGTCTGATTGTGAAGGTCTCATGCTGTGATGTGTGAAGCCAATACTGCAAAGATGTTAACCTCCTTTGACATCTGATTCGCTTCATACAAGAGGCTGAAAAAAGGGCATTTCATATAAACTTACTCTCATCAAAACAACAAGATCTCACAAATAATGAGTATTTCAGTAACTGAAGAAACTAGCTTCCACTCAGAGACATCTGGTGCATACAGTTCTTCATTGTTTGAATGTAAAAACAAACACAAAGCTTCACCTCAACACAGAGGAGTTTAACTGGGCAGGAAAAACGTCTGCATACTGTAACTTATGGGGGAAAGATATAAACACTAAGTAAGCACCATTTCTGCAAGAGAACACATCCAGTTGTGTTCATTGAAGAATGTGTAACTAGGACTTGTCTTAGCACACTGTTTGAATGCTGTAGTAACACAAACTACCTCTGCATCCCAGTCCATGTTAACTCTCTCACGTATTTCATTTTCTTTTCCACATGAGCCAGAAACTAACGGAGCTGTTACAGCATGCACACACGCCGGAGTCCTGATTGTAAACAGTCTGCATGTGTGTGTCCTGCTGACCCACTTTTGCAGGGACCGTCTCTCTCTCTCACATGCAGTTGGGCTTTTAAATCCTCCTCCTGCAGACAGACAGCACGTAACAGAGCTGCGTGTCTGCACTGGGCAGCCCGGGCACAGCTTCACAGGAGGGACTGAGGATTAGTGATGCTCATAATCATGTGAACCTCATCTTTACTGCCCTCAAATTGAAGCTCTACTGGAGATACCAGCAGACGTTGTTATTGGAGTAATACAAAGCACAACAACTGACACAACAACAACAACTTGGAGCTCAACACGCTCAAGACAGTTGAGATGACAGTGGACTTAAAAGGGAGGAACCCCCCTGCACCTTCCTGATCAGCACTGTGAAGTCCCTCAGGTTCCTGGGCACTATCATCTCCCAGGACCTGACGTGGGAGACCCATATAGACTCTGTAGTGAAAAAGGCCCAGCAGAGACTGAACTTTCTCTGCCAACTGAAAAAGTTCAACCTGCCACAGGAGCTGCTGAAACGGTTCTACTCTGCAGTCTGTCCTGTCCTCATCCCTCACTTGGCAATAAAGATTTCCTGATTCTTGAATCTTGAATAACAATAGAAGAGTCATTGATGGGCAAAAACATTGGCATCTTTTAATCTGTAAGTGCATCTTAGGTCTACTTCCCTCTTACCTCCTCACCTACATTACACAAAGGAACTCTGGATCTCATAATCTTAGATCTCTTATAACTTTCTGTTCCGGGGGTCAGGACTGAACTTGGAGAAAAGGCCTTCAGGTGATCTGCTCCCTCGACCTGGAATGCCTTACGTGATCTGAAACTTTGTTGTCTGATAACTTTGAGTGCTTTTAAGCGGTCCTTAGGCGACTTGGAGGCTGGTGCATCTGTCTGCAGATGTTTTGGTTATGATGTCTTATTTACTTTGTGCATTGCCTTTACACTGCTTGGCAGTACCTGCACCCAAATGGACTTGAAGCACTTTGTTACTCTTACTGATCTTGTTTCCTCTTGTCTAGATCTTTGCTTGTGTTGTTCTTGTTCTCGTATGTACGTCGCTTTAGATAAAAGCGTCTGCTAAATGACATTGCAACATATTGTAACATTATGTCTGCTGTTCGTATTTGTGTCTATTGTACTTTGTAACTGTGCTGCTGCCTATCTTGGCCAGGAATCTCTTGGAAAAGAGATGTTTAACCTCAATGAGCATGTCCTGGTTGAATAAAGGTTATAAATACATAAAAAATTAAATTGTAACCATTCGTTCAACAGTTTGATGAATGTGTAAAGCTAGTTTTTCTCTTGCCAGCTTAAAACTGCTTTGTGCATTATTCTTCCTCACTGGATTAAACTCCAACACATGATTGTTGTAGCCCCAATCTAAACTACACACCAGTTTCAGAGGGATGTCAGTCATTCACATGGACTTGGTAAGAGAAGCCCTGGGTTCCCACTCTTTTCCAGAGATCATTTTCAGTGATGATCAAGCTTGTATGACAGTCTAAATTTAGTTCCTAATTTAGTTCCTAAATAGTCTAATATGTTCTTCTCAGTGGAAGTCTACATTGAAAGACGTGCAGTCTATGGCTATCCATGAAATCATTTCTTACGTGCTTAAAAATGATGGCAAATTAATTGAACAATGCAACCACAGATGTAACACACTTGTAACACTCTAATCTCAGCTTTCTCTTTTCTCAATAAGTATACAATTAGTTAAAAAACAAAAGAGCCAGCAAAGGACTCTGGAAGCTGCCTGACTGTTTTAAATCTTTGTTGTAGACCCATCTCTTCTCTTGGGCCTTCTCCTCGTGAGGAGGACAGTCATATCCTGATATGTTGTTGTTTATTGTTGTCTTCATGTACTTTTTATCTTGTAAAGCACTTTGGCCAACACTGGTTGTTTTAAATGTGTTATATAAATAAAGTTGACTTGACTTACTGAAATAAATAGTAATAATAATCAGAGGATCAGTGCATAAATTAACCTAAATAGAACTGAATGACAGAAATGGCCACAAATGTTGAATGGGGATGTGTTTTTTTTTAACCTTGTCAGGTCGCACATAGTCATGTTGGAATAATTTTCCAGGACATTTGACTTTTTCTCCCATTTTCCAGGACTGGAAAACCGGTCAACTGTTTTCCAGGTTTTCCAGGACGCGTGAGGACCCTGTTGTAGCCACACAGTAAACAACACACCAGTTCCAGGGGGATGTCAGTCGTTCATAAGGACTCAGTAAGAGAAGCCACCTATCGTCCCTCTGCTCCAACAGCTTACAGCTAACAACAGCTAGCAGCTAACAGCCAACAGCTAGCAGCGCGGTGATTTGTTTTGTTTAGCTAACACGGCTGCTAGCTGATTAGCACTAGCATACTGAAGCGCCCAGTTATATAATGGACGTTAGTGACATCCTCATCATTCCCTGGTTTCCTGAACATGAACCTGTCTGTTCTGTGTTTAGAGATGAAGATGATGATTTAATTCACCTTAGTCTGAAGCGGGGTGTCGCTTCCTGAAGGGTGCGCTCGTCTCGGTGTCGCTTTGTTCCTGGTCGGAGTCTCCAAACAGGTTTTCTGAGACCTGAGTCTCATGGTTCTTCTTCACGTGAAGCTTTGTAGACATAAAACTAGAAGTAATTCCAGTGTGATGATCTTCGAGTCAGCTGTGTTTGCTCTGCCTTTCCCCCAAACGACCACCAGGTTAGGTAAAAGCAGAGATCTATCCGTGTAGCACCGCCCGCCCCGATCATCCCCGGTTCTTCTCGAATCAGTTCGACTGTTTAAATCTGCCGGGCGGGGATAGGCTCACATCTGTGGGCGGGGCTTCATGTAATGAGGGGCGGGGTTTAGGGAGACTACAGCGTCAACGTGAGCAGAGAGTCACGTTGCAGGGAGTGAAATATAGGTCATGATGAGCTCCATCAACCATAGACATCAACCATAGACATCAACACAGAAATCCTTTTTATAAATAATATAATCCCCTTTAAAAAATACAGATTTAATATTTTCAGGAAAGAATCTTTTAAAATACTTTAAATATTTACAAAAAAAAAAATCTAAATTTTCATGCAACATATATATAAAAAAATAACAGAAGATTAACATCACAATAAAATACTGATTGTAAGCATTTTGATTATCATGTATATATTATGTTATTTTTATTTGTATTTATTATTTACACTGTATCAGGCTAATTTTTATATTTTATATTATGTAACCAGATATATATTTAAAAGCTATCGGATGAAATTGTGTTTTCACTTTTAATGACATTTAATGACATTTACTGACGCATGGATGTATTCTTTACAATTATTAAATACTGTATAAACTAACTGTGTTAACAGATAACATGTCTGTTATGGAGTTTGACAACAACTTATGGAATAATTAGTTAAAATGGAAAGTACATTTTTTAAAATTAATATTATTACATGCCTTAAATTTGTATATGTATTTGTATTTGTATTTTTATACTTTGTATTTAATAGTTTTCACACAAAAAACAACAAGAAAAGAAAACAAAACAGAGACGTGGCAGCATGTCAGTATTGGATGAGTTTTCATATATACTGTATATATATGTATATATATACAAGACTATCTTCTGTGAATAAACAGCTAATTTTTAACTCATCCTAGAGTATAGGATTTGATACCCGATGCAGAAACACACTTTAAAGAAAATTTCCAAAGAAAAGATCTACAACGTCTTCAAGAATAAACAAAGAAAATTAAAAAATAATAATAATAACAATAATAAAGGGAAAGTAAAAGCATAAAGCAAATTTGATCAGATTTTATTTAGGCTTGGATATGTATTTTTTTAAGTCATATTTTTGGCATTTTTACCTTTAATGGACAGGACAGCTGAAGAGAGACAGGAAATGTGGCGAGCAAAGAGCGGGGGAGGACATGCAGTAAATGGTTGAGGCTGGAATTGACCTTCGACCTCTGCGACTAGGGTTATAGCCTCTGTACATGGAACACACACTTAGATCGCTAGGCCAACGGCGCCGCATTTGTATATAATTTTTAACTTATTTAAAATTATTCTTGATTTGTGCAACAACCAAACCCCCCCCCCCAATATAGTATTATCTTATCTTATCTTATTTTGCAATTTATGTTGATGTCAACCACATGTCATTAAAAGAACCACTTTAAAGAGCATTTAATATTTGATAGTATAGATAGACACGTAGGATGTATCAAAAAACCAGGAGAGCTGTAGTGACATTTAAGAAAAGTGATATTTATTAATTTCAGATTCAAAATAAAAGTATTCACACAAACACATGTTGAGTAAATAGGAAAGAACAGCTCTCCACCCTTCAAAAAAACAAAGAAAAATAAAATAAAAATAAACAGTTGCATTGCCCGCTGCCACTTCACTGTTCCTGTGGTTACCGGGAAACATCCCATTCATCAAAATTTGTAATCATTTATAGAAAAAAGGAGGAATAAGCACACATTAATAGAACAGACTGAAAATAATAGTCGCAGCACCAACAGTGGTACTCGTTGCAGCACTTGTTGAAGCACTACTAGTAGTTGAGCTGGAGGTTCCCTGTAGTTGATGCTCAAATAAACTTAACAGCAGAAGCGTTACAAACCTGCGACACAGAGAGAGAAAGACGGAAAGCCACTGCGTCCAAAATGAACGTCTCAGCAGCGTGCACCTACAGGGTGACGGATCCATCTTTGTGTTTGTTTACAGCTAAGACAACGATAAAAACACAGCACAATACTCATTTTAATACAATCTCATGTGTGTCATGAGATCACAGCTCATCTAAAGTACTGTGCTGCTATGTTGAGAATCATTCTGGACCTTGCTTGGCGCCCGTCATCCCCTCCTCTCTGTGTACCTGCTGACTGTAACGTGAGCCCTTCCTGGGTTAAATGCATCAAACTGGAGGTAGAGGTAGATTTTCCTGAGAAGTCGTAAAAGACGAGAGTCTTGTTTCAGTTCTGAAGTTAACTTGAAGACACATGAAGCCCCCCCTCACACGCACACACACACACACACTCACGCACACACACACACACATGCTTCCCTAAATTAATCACATTATCATCATCATCATTATCGCTATGTTCATGAATCTGCTCTAAATGTATAATCTCTGTGTGCAGGGGATGCTACAGCAAATTCAGGAGAAAAGAGGAGCAAAGAAAAAGCAATAAAACAAGTATAAACATGATATAATTCACAGCCCTAAAAAGCCATATTTCAGAAATCTTCTATGTAATAAATCTTAGTAATAAAGGTTAATTCATACAACCATTGTCACAGCAGAAGGCATCTTGTTATTCCTCATCATTTCTCTTGTCTACAGTCCACCTGATGGAGGTAAAGTCAGCGGTGAAGTCCAGTCTAAAGCCCACACACCCCAGTAAATGTTCCAGCTAAACCATCCCGACATGCAGGAGCAGAATCAGACTCAATGTTTGGTTTCATTGAGCGGTTCTTTGAGCTCCAGCTCCAGTGGGACTAAAGCAGCAACTTTTATGACTTCCTTCTAAAATGACACAAAGTGAGACGGTTGGTTTGTGCTGATTGGAAGCTCTGATCGCCTCCTTTTAAAGCCAGGACACCAAGCTCGAAGACAAAAGCAATGCATTTTTGAAAAGTGAGCCCAGCTATGACATTATTCTGATCTGTACAACAGCAGAGTGAAATCATCCCCAGCTTTTAAACTTTGATAAATTGATAATATATCCAAGAACTGCAGAAACAGAGAGTCATGTGCCAGCATTGTCCAATCCATGAGGTTACATCCTACGAGTTAAAGCAGCACAGAGATGTTTAAAAGCAGCCGACAGCACAAAGAACCCAAAGCTGAGACCGACTCATTCTTACATAAAACATCAGCTACCTCTGATATGAAGGAACATAACATTACATTTCATTATTGATTGTTTTGTTGTGTAACTTTTTAGAAAAAAGTTCAGAGTCTGATTCCAGTCGAGCATTTCACCGCCCCATAGTTATCTCAATACTGTTTGTGGAGCGTTGTGACCCAAACAGGAAGAAAAAGCTGTTAAAGAAAAAGAAGATAAAAAACACAGACTGTGACTTTAAGGGAACTGATTGTGCGTCATAACAAAACCTTCCACAAGGGGGAGCTCCCAGTAAAGACATCAAACCTGGAGCTGAAACAGCAACTTCACTGCCGTTCCTGGTTGTACTTGCATAAGTGAGATTGATTGAAAGGTTCCATTTAAAGCTGATATCTGATTGTCAGAGTGAAGCGTCTCTGTCGCGGCTGAAGCAAAGAAACCTACCTAAAGCTTAATCTCTTGAGGTAGAAGCAAGGCTTTGACTGTGGTTGAGCAGATGCCAGTGTGTGTTTGGAGGTATACAGTGTTGTCACATCTCCTGATTGTCCCTAACACAGAATTAACAAGATGCCAACCATCCCTGAAATTGCTGCTGAGCACGTACTGTAAAGAGAGCGAGAGCGAGCCGCAGTACCTCCACTGTTCAAATGCAAATACCTCACAGAGCTGATCAATGGATATACGATAAACATGGATCCATGGAGGGGAGGAGGGGGGCAGGGGCAGGTGCTTCAGTGCTGCCTCGTGGGCCAGGAGGTCACGGGGTCAGATCTAAGAAAAGCTGTGTTGATCCTTTAGATCAGTATTGATTTAATTTAGCTATCTCTAACAGCACCCCCCAAAACCTAATGCTTTCAGTCACAGCAGGTCTCTGCTTGATTGTCAGCCTTTACCAGCAACTGTGACATCTGCTGCTGGAGCAGGAAGAGACCCGGTGTATGTAGAAAGCAAAAGCAGAGTGTCTTTAGTATTACATTAAATGTACAGCAGCATCTGCTCACACACAGAGACAATGATAACCAGAGTTTAAAACAGTTGGTCTCTTTTGTTTTGTCGCGTTAGCATGATTTGGATAGCGTGTGTACACCATTACTGCAGAGACTGCTGCTTTACTCACATATACAGTAAACCAGACCCCTTGCTTTAAAGGTTATTCAGTATACTACATAATGTGTATGTTATTGGAGAATAAACTGCAGGAGAATGAATAAAAACTAGCTTGTGAAACCGAGCTATACTCGATCTGGCAGGGCTACATTAGCAGCTAGCTTTTGGAAAAAGCTGACTCATGTTTTTGTTCTGTTTCCTCAGGATTAAAAAATATATTTAGATACACCAGAACCTCAGGAACAGGGTGCTTTCTATCCTTAAATAAGGATACAGGTACTGAATTTTAAATTATAGCAAAGAGAAGAACGGATGAAGCAGTCTGCTAAGAGCTAATTAGCTTTTCTAGCAGAGTAGCAGTTACAAGAAATTATTACATTTTATGTTTTTGTAAGAACTTTGAATGTTTTATTCAAAGATACTTAAATAAATATGAGATTATGTAATCAGATATATTTAAAAGCTATCAGGTGAGGTTGTATTTTCCCTTTTAATTACACTTAATGACATTTAATGATGCATGGATGTATTCTTTAAAATTATTAAATACTATATAAAATTAATGGTTTAACAGATTACATGTCTGATGACTTATCTGATCATTTGTTTAAATTAAATGTGTTTTCTTTGTTATTTGTTCGTTGAGATGATCTCAACCGCTCAGATCAGGTGTCTAACTCTGTTTTTCTTAAATCCAGTTAAAGCTCCTCCTTCCTTTTGTAATGATCAAGTGAATCTGATCTATCTTTCTGAATTTGAGCAGCAGGCATTGACTGTGTCTTCAACTGAGGCCGCCCTGAGTATAAAGAAAGAGGATTTTAAACTGAGCAGTGTTTGCAGAGCAGCTGGGGGCGATTTCCCACCGAGCCACGAGTCCAGAATCAAAGCGGCAGCAGCCATCTGGTGATATTTGACTGGAACAGTAAAAAAGTGATTAGACGGAGGTACTGCTTGCTCGATGGACATCTCATGCTGAGTTAAGGCCTTGGAACAGAACCCGCGCACAAAGCCTGATTTACTTCCTAACGTCAGTAGGAATGAGGCTGCTTTGCATAGCGGAGGGGTTGGGGGCTGGTAACAATCTTTAACAGCCAAGAGTCCAGAGAGGTAACGCGGGTTAAAGTTCAAAAAGCTCAATGATTGATCTGCTTCTAAATGCACTTCTACATATGTATGATATGATATCTCCTGTGCGGCTGATTTCACTTCAATAAATCTTAAACGGACGCGGCTGAGGAGAGCCACTTTGAGCTCACATTGTCAAACGCCCAAATCCTAACATCTAAAAACAGTCAGAGCATCACAAGACATTCTCCGTTACACCCTTGACCGGGGTGTCAAGCTGGCCTCAAGGAGCCCCCGTCTTTGTCCCAGCTCAGGATAACAAGCACTTGGATCAGAAGAAGCACTAAGTCATGCAGAACACAAAGCTGAAACAACAAAATGAAAGCATCTGTCATCTATGATACAAAAACACGAAAAACTGCAGAAATAATTGTCAGGAAGAGAATCTCCTGACACCCGATTGTCCATGAGAGAGTCTCCACGATGATTGGTGTGAATTTAAGACAGGAATAGACACCTTTCCTGTTTCACTCCTGAAGGGCTTTATGTACAAATACGGGCATGCATGTGACCTTAAGACAATCACTCCACAAGAAGGCCAAGTTAGAAAAAGGATAAATATTGATCTTTCTGCAGAGAAAGATGTTGAAAACATTGCTCCGTCTGAGAGATGAGCAGACAGACACCTGAGAACAATCAGAACTGTGTGTGATTCGCGACAGGAGCGGTCAGGCGTGGACGCCGCCGACGCCAAGAAAGTCCAGCGAGTGAGAAAAAACATCCTCAAGAAAGGCTTCAGTTCATTTTCACACCTGCACACCTGACCCGTCTCCAACGTCAGGGTTCACTAACTGAAGCCAGATTGGCGTGACTATGCATCTATGCATTGAACTGGCCGTACGTCAACAAACAGGCGAGGACAATCAGATCCAAATGAGCCGGCTGTCTCAGGAAGAAGAACCACGACAGCGACCTGAACGTAGCAGGAACGTAGCATTCAAGCTAATGAGCCACTCCCTCCTCTGGCAGCGATCAATAATGGATTCAATGTGTTACAGAGTCAATCAATAAGCAGGAGATCCAGTTGGAGACTCTGATGCAACTCTAGATCCACACAGATCCAACATGGCTGCCACGTGAATAAGGTTCTAAGGTTTTACACAAAATGAGGTCACAACGGTACATTGTTATATGCCCTGAAGAAAAAACAACATATACCTTTAAAGCTTTTCTGATTAAAAATAGAAGATATTCATATTTCTTTTTTTTCTTTATAGAATTCTAAATATATAGATTTTTCCTGCACTGAGAGGATGGTTAAAGATTTAAATGATAAAACACAATAAAGAGAATAACAATAATGATAATAATGACAATGAAAAGATAAAATAAAATAAAAATATCTCTCCCCGTGAGGATAAAACATCGCCGTCAATCAGTAGCTGTGTTTGTGTGTGTAAACAGTGCATTACCCTTCCTAGTTATTACCTTCTCTTTTGTTCTCCGATAATCTGTACATTTATGCAGAAATAAATAATTCACAGGTTGTGCATACATATTCGTTTAGCATATACTGGCTCTCAGTTGAGACATTTTTCTTTTTTTTCTGAGACCACTTTGGCTGTGAAGAACAAAAGAGGTGAGGTGGTGAGAGAAAACCTGAGATAGTGTACTTCAAGTGATCTGAGTTTCAGTTTTTTTGTCTTTGTGTAAGGTTTACGGTTCTTCTCTTTTTGGCATAGATTGTGTAGAAAATGAGGTTGCTTTTTGGCTTTGCTTAGCGTGGTATTTAAAAAATAATAATAATATAATAAAGGGTAAAGGCAGGGGGGTTTGTTAAGACAATGAGTTGCTGGAGGTTGAGGTTGAGGTAGGTGTGTTCTGCTGCTGCTGCTGCTGAGGAGGAGGAGCGACACGACTGCTGGCCGTCTTGTTGGAGGCAGACGATCCGGACGCACCGGAGAAGACGGAGCCTCCTGCTGCCTGAGCAAAAAGGACGCCTAGGAAAGAAACAAGAAACCAAAACATTAGAACACAAAGAAATTCCCTTTCATCAGGCTGTCCTAAGAAGACTCTAAAGACTCTTGAGTACTGACTAGAACCAGGAAAAGAGAGCACATCTCTCCTGTGTTAGCTTCTCTACACCGGCTCCTTCTAAATCCTAAATCCTTCTTCTAGATCACTACGCTCCCAACATGCAGGCCTGCTCATCATACCTATAGTCTCTATAAATAGTATGGGAGGTAGAGCCTTCAGCTATCAGGCACCTCTCCTTTGGAATCATCTACCAGTCAGGGTCCGGGAGGCAGACACCCTCTCTACTTTTAAGAGTAGGCTTCAAACTTTCCTTTTTGATAAAGCTTATAGTTAGAGCTGGATCAGGCTTGGACCAGGTCTTAGTTATGCTGCTATAGGCTTAGACTGACAGACTGGGATCCTGTCTTTCCCTCTCTCTCCTCTCTCTGCCTGTCTCTCACT
The DNA here is from genome assembly GCF_009762535.1 of Notolabrus celidotus. Classification (NCBI taxonomy): domain Eukaryota; kingdom Metazoa; phylum Chordata; class Actinopteri; order Labriformes; family Labridae; genus Notolabrus; species Notolabrus celidotus. The sequence continues at coordinate 3,538,244 of NC_048273.1, read as the reverse complement.
TTAACTCTTCCTGTCCCATTAAAGTTACTAACCATAGACCTTTCTGGAGTCCCTGAGCTCCCTTGTCTCGTAGGTTCCTCTGGATCTCTGCTGCTGTGGACATGCCAGACTCCAGCTGCTACAACTACTACTATCCCTCTCACCACTATCATCTCTCTCTCTCTTCATCTCCCTCTATCCCTCTCTCCAACACGGTAGGTCTCAGCAGATGTGTGTCTAACATAAGTCTGGTCCTGCTGGAGGTTTCTGCCTGTTAAAGGAAGTTTGTCCTTGCCACTGTAACTTGCTAAATGCTGCAAAGTGCTCTGCTCATGGTGGATTAAGATGAGATCAGACTGAGTCCTGTCTGTAAGATGGGACTGGATCTGATCCTGTCTTGATGTTGGGTCTTTGTTAATAATAGAACATAGAGTACGGTCTAGACCTGCTCTGTTTTATAAATAAAGATTGATTGACAAAGAAAGCACTTTCAATTTAGGCTTAATTAAAGGGACAGTTACACATTTGAGCAAATTCACTCTGCAATTTCTATTTCATCCTTCTGTGCTCTTTTATGAGAAATATATTCTATATATCTGAAGGGAAATAAAGCACAAGCTGTCATACTTCAACAAAGCGAAGCCCTGACAATAAAAACACATAGACGGCTCCTTTTGGGAATCAAGTGTTATTATTGTATGGAAGGTGTTCTAGGAGAAATGATGAAGTGTTCTGAGGAGGCTGAACGCTGCACCAGAAGAAGCCCAGAAGGAAAGAGGATTAACCCACCATAACATAAGGGATATAAGATGTAGAGAACTTATTCAACATTCAAAGAATTCGTCCGACATTTCAGGAAACATTCTTCTTTAGAGCGGGATAAGGAGATTGTTGAAGGAGGTGGAGCTGAGAGGGGATTAGCCTCGTTTGGCTAACACGTACGCCGTGATAACTGAAGGCAACGTTTAATAATGTTCTCTTCTTCTGTCTGGAAAGAATATTGGCCGCTCAGATAAATCACTCCTAACACACACTGTGACAACAAATCTGTGAAGTTACCACACCCAGCTGTTGTGCAACTGTCATTAAACAATTACAACATGCTGAACACTCCTCTTAACCGCAGACTTGTTTGAGAACAGATTAAACAAACAAGATACAAATAACATGGCTAGTGTTGAAGTGTTGAAGTGTTGAAGTTGTTGGCAGGCAGATCAGTGGTTTTAGGGAAGGCAGTGCCAACTATGCTGAGCTAAGAGAAGCTACGTGTCTGTTTTCTCTTGTTTCCTGGTTGTGAACGAGTATAAAGAAAGACATGAAACTCAAAGTGATTGTGTTTGAGTTTAAAGTTCCAGAGGAGGAAAGAGGGGATCATAAGGACGATCTGTGCTTCGTGTTAGAGAAACTTACCGGCGTAAACCACTCCGTTGAGTTCCACTGACATGCTGATGCTGCTTGTGCCGTTGGTGGTGAGGTTCAGGGCCGAGTCCCGTCTGCTTTCTACAACAACAACAACAAACGAGAGCCGTGTGTTAACAACACATACTGGATTACACAGTAGATTTATTAAAAGTCACAGATAAATGATCAACGGTTCAGAGTTTGATTTCCTCTAATGTACACATAAACATTATGATTTTATTCTTTTACAATTTGATTTTATATTTTAAAAATGTGATTATTTATTTTGATATATTTTTAAATATTTTATATTTCAGATTTTTGATTATTTTAATATTTTATTGTTTGTTTTTTGAATTCTTCCAATATTTTTGAATTTCTCTTTTAATGTCTTTTAGTTTCTTTCTTGTTTGTAAAGCGCTTTGTAACCCTGTTTTGAAAAGTTCAATATAAATAAAGATTATTATTATTATTATTATTATTATTATTATTATTATTATTATTAGAAACAAAAAAGAAGATTCTCTCTCAGGAAGCAAAATACTGTCTTTTAAGATTTCCTTCAAAATCATTGCTAACAGTAAACACATTAGCATGTTTCAAATAAAGAATCACCATTATGTAGATTTGTTTATTAATAAACAAGAAGAAGAACAATTATATGGGGTTTTCTGCTGCCTGTATCTTACATGATAAATAAATATATTTTTTAAATCAGGCTTTTAATTTGGAGCTATTTTTTTTTATCCCTGGACTGCATTATTATAATCAACAGTTAATTATTCATTAATTCATTTATTATACTGATCTGTTTTTTTAATTTTGCTCTATACCCTTACTTATTTTATTAATTTAGCTGTATTGATTTTATTTTATTTTTATGTATTTTTATGATAATGTGTTTATTGATTTTAAGCTGATATGAGTGTAAAAGCCTCAGAGTATTCATCCTAAACATAAAGATTTTAAGAATTCTTCAGTCCCAGTTGACAGATCTAATTCTACTTTTATATCTTTGGGCTGTAAATGTACTTGGTTGAATATTTAAATCTCAATAAAGAGGTCATCTCTCTAACTAGTACAAAAAAATAAAAAATGCAGAGCGGTTTTACTTAGAAAAAAAAATACATTCTTAAAACTGTTACTAAATATAAAAACAGCAAAATCCTCGAGTGGAAAGTTTGATTATGAAAAATATAGATTCCCTCTTCTTTCAATATATGGAGAAGAATTTAACTAAAGGAGTATTATATTTCATTCTTTGACTCCTTCTTTTGTTCCTTTATCAGAACGTCTCTGAATGATTCCAGTTTTTGTTTTGTGTCTCTATCAGAGATTAAACAATCGGACCAGCCTTCAAAAGAAGCGTCTGATTGGCTGTTTCACTGAGGTCGTCTGTGTCTGTGTTATCAGCACTGGAAACAGTTTGCATGTTCCACCAGATAACAGAGACACACTATAGGATCAAAGTGCCTGCGGCGGGAGGGAATCCCCGCGCTTATAAATGCACACAAGTGCTGTATACATACATGCTGCTTCTATAAGCTCAAAAGAACAACATATAGGCCCGCTGCATGTTCACTTCCTCGCTGCTGGGCACTGTGGTTTGTGGCAAGACTTCAAAACTGTCTTTACAATAACCGTCACGAAAGGTGACAATGTGTGAAACCCAGCTCGTGTCAAATCTGGAGAACAAGATGAAACATGAAATCCACGATGGTTCCCTGAGTTAATGTGATGTAGTGATACTCAGACGCAGAGATGAATCTTCGCTAACATGAGAGGAAATTCTCAAAAGTCAAGTTTCGAGTAGTCTGTTTTTTTTTTTTTAACTTTCTGGTGAGATGCATTCTGAAAAGCAGACGTCACTCTCGGTGGGAAAACACTTTCTGTGTTCATTGATCAAATGCATGAATGTGGATTTTGAATCCCTGGAGGCATGTGCATGTTACACAGAGGACATGCGATCGATCAGCAGGGATTATAATTGTGTTTTTTAATTGTATTTGATTATTTATTGTTTTATCCATGACGGTTCCCTGAGTTAGTGTGATGTAGTGATACTCAGACGCAGAGATGAGTCTTCGTTAACATGAGAGGAAATTCTCATGTTAACGAAGACTCATTTCACAGAGTCACTGACATCTTTGAAATCTCTCCTTAACACCAACTTGCTTTAACTTAACTACACTATCTTTACCACTTCTTATTTTTATTTTTTATCTAATTAATTATTGTTTCTAGTTTTATTTGATTATTTTATTGTTTTATTATTTCTTTTTTTTTCTTGTATTATTTTAATGTTCTTCATCTATTCTTTTCTATTTTCTAATTTCTCTGATGTGATGTCATCTTCTTCTTAAAACATCTTTATTGTCCTTTAATGCCTTTATTTATTTATCTATTTATATTTATTTTTTATCTTACTAAATAATTGTTTTTAATTGTATTTGATTATTTATTGTTTTATCCATGATGGTTCCCTGAGTTAGTGTGATGTAGTGATACCCAGACGCAGAGATGAGTCTTCGTTAACATGAGAGGAAATTCTCAAAAGTCAAGTTTCGAGTAGTCTGTTTTTTTTTTTTTACTTTCTGGGGAGATGCGTTCTGAAAAGCAGACGTCACTCTCGGTGGGAAAACACTTTCTGTGTTCATTGATCAAATGCATGAATGTGGATTTTGAATCCCTGGAGGCTTGTGCATGTTACACAGAGGACATGCGATCGATCAGCAGGGATTATAATTGTGTTTTTATGCAGATGATATGCAGATATTGATGTCGGTTGAACCACATTATCCTTTTCCAATCAGATGAAACCGCTCACACACAGACATAACAAACGTACACACTCCTTTAAACATACAGTTAAAAAGAAAAGGTTTAGTTTACCTGAGTGGTTTTACGTTTAAACATCTTGAGATAAATGTGGTGACAAATCAACCTTCAGTCATGTAAAGAGACAGTTTAAAGGCACATTTTTATCATTTCACAGAGTCACTGACATCTTTGAAATCTCTCCTTAACACCAACTTGATTATACTTAACTTCACTATCTTTACCACTTCTTATTTTTATTTTTTATCTAATTAATCATTGTTTCTAGTTTTACTTGATTATTTTATTGTTTTATTATTTCTTTTTTTTTCTTGTATTATTTTAATGTTCTTAATCTATTCTTTTCTATTTTCTAACTTCTCTGATGTGATGTCATCTTCTTCTTAAAACATCTTTATTGTCCTTTAATGCCTTTATTTATTTATTTTTTATCTAACTAAATAACTGTTTTTATTTAAATTGTATTATATATTGTTTTATTATTATTTTTTTTTTTATTTATTATTTTAATGTTCTTTATCCTTTTCTATTTTCTCTGATGTGTCATCATCGTCTTCTTAAAACATCTTTATTTTCCTTTAATGCCTTTATTTATTTATTTATTTTTATTTTTTATCTTACTAAATAATTGTTTTTAATTGTATTTGATTATTTATTGTTTTATTATTTCCTTTTTTAGGATTATTTTAATGTTCTTAATCTATCCTTGTCCATTTAATGCATTTATTTATCTATCTGTTTTTATTTAATTCAATTAATTAATTAATTTATATACATTTATTTAAATCTATTTATTAATTTATGCGTTTAAATTTTGCTTGTTATTCTAAATATTTTGCATTGTTAGAATTTCTTCACTCCTCTGTCTGTTAAAGGTTTATTATGTAATCCGAATCCTGCCATGCTTTGTTTGTCAAACTACTTTGTAAACCTTTGTTTTTAAAGCTGCTAAATAAACAAAGTCATTATTATTATTATTTAATTTATTGATGTCCTGTGAGCTGCTCTCTGCGGTGACTCTGTGCATGTAGTACCTTGGTTATTGATGCGGATGTTCATGGGTAATTGAGCGGTCATAGCCAGCAGGTTGTGTTGCAGCGCTCTCTGCAGCAGCCGGTGGTGCTCCTCGGCCGGCAGCGCCATCTTCTTCTCTGGTGGCTCTCCGGCCTCCAGTTTTTCCCTCAGCTGCTCCAGAGCTGCCACCTGAGCCACCTGAGCCGCCATCGCTGCCTGAGCTGCCGCCGCCGCCTGCACAGCAGCCACCGAGTGTCCCGCCAGCGCCCCCACTGGCAGACGAGCCATACCGAGCCCCGGCAGTGACTGGCATCCCTCCTCTTCTTACCAGATGCAGCAGAGAGAGAGAAAGAGGAAACTTCAGAACAAGACTCATGTTTGGTTTGGTATGTTGAGGCACAGCCACGTGCAGAATTCATAATCTGGTAGGATTGTAATGAGCACCTTTCTTGATCTTCTGGATGGAGGTCAACGAGGCCCCGTTGGTGCCCATAGTCAGGCCCATGCTGGAGGTGGGGAGCTTCGGCGAGGAGAGCATGGTGGGCGTCCCGTTGGGCGAGTAGGTGAAGAGGGAACTCCCGAAGCTTTGACGTCGGCCCTCTCGTCGGTTACTGTCGATGGCCGCCTGGAGCTCGTTGGGGTTACTCAGACCCCTCTTATCACATTCATACGGGTACAGGTACTTCATGTATCTGGAGGGAACACATCAGACTCTTATTTTCTGAGGGGATTTCCTGAGCTGAGAAATATAAGTTTAAATACATAATTGAAATCTAAAATACAAAATAAAGGGGTTTTCTCAACTTAAAGGGGTATTACACAAAATTTCTTATAACGAGAAGAATGACACACTGAGAAGATAAATGTGGGAAATTATTGACCTTTAGTTTTTTGGAGTTTCAGTTATACAAGGGAAAATAAAAGTGAAAGTGAGGACATATATGACTCTGCTTCTTAGAAATGTGTGATTTGCTATGATTGGAAATGAAAACCTCCTTCTCACGAGAGAGAGCTTTGAGGTGCTGCTGACTTCTGATGCAACCACATGAACTGACTCCCATTAACTCGCAGCTGTGAACGCTTGAAAGAGAATTTTGTCTGCATCAAGAAATCTCTCCACTGTGTGTGTGTGTGTGTGTGTGTTTGCATGTGTGTGTGTGTGTACTGACTGTGTGCGAAGGGTGAAGGCTGCACTGGTGATTGAGGTAGGCAGGTTGAGTCCCTTGGTGATCTCCCTCCACAGCTTCTTGTTGATGACCTCCACCAGGCCGCCCTTCTCTGTCACCAGCCTGTAGAGCATGTACAGATCCAGGACCTGCTTGGCCATGATGGGAATACGATTCACCGGGGTTCCTGGAGTGACACACACACACACACACACACACACACACACACACACACATGAACACAGAGGGAAAAGGTCAACACAGTGTAAGAAACATGGCAATGCAGGAAACTTCTTTTCATGTTAACGGCACGCGGCTTCCTTTAGAAACACAGCCTGTGGGACAAATACACAACATGAATATTAAACATGCAACAAGAACACAAGAGGAAATAATCAGGAGGATAAATAACAACAAATATGAACGTAAAGCCAAAAAATATATAAATAATATATAATATAAATATAAAAAAACCTAACTTGACATCAATGAAAAGATCAAATTTAATACTTTAAGGATTTATTTTAATATTAAATATAATATTTAATGCAATATATTATATTTAAACATTTAATATAACATTAAAGATAATACATATTAATAACTGAATGTTTCAGATATTACGTAATTTAATATTACATTTAGTATAGTAGTATTTAAATATTTAATGTATTATCAAATACAATATTACAAGTGATATATTCATATTCAAATATATTGTGATATTATTTAACATTATTTAATTTTAAATAATAATATTTTAAAATAATTTTACTTCAGTTGTAGAGTTTTTTATCCTTTAGCAGACAAACATGTTTTAGGCTGATCAGCATTGTAATGATAAGTGAAGGTCCAACCAGTAGCTGGTAGTTTAACATCAGGGACACATCATGTGAAGACAAAGGAAGAACACAGTCTTAGGATGATGTTCATGCTATAATAAAGCAGCTAGCATGAGGCTCCAGACATGTAAGCGTTGCTGAGGTTGATGCCTTTAATCATATTTGGGAACAGGGCTCCTTTATGTAACAATACTATTATAATAATCTTGATTTATAAAGCAATTTTTAAAACAGGGTTACAAAGTGTTTTATCAACACGTAGGAAAATAAAGGACAATGAAAGAGAAGTGTGAGGTTCCCTCCAGCAGTGATGTTTTGAAGTGATGACAATTTTCATCTAAGCCTCTGCATGTGAGAAACACAGCAAAGCAAACAGGATACGGCCTTAAACATCACTACAGTGACTGAAAGGTATTTGAAAATGTTCAGAGAGAAGATTTATTTAATGTCATTAAATAAGGATAAATCTTTAAGAGGAGTCTTTAACTGTTTCTCTTAACATTACTTTATATATTCTCTAAACTAGTAGATAACTTACAAGTCCAGTACATATATACGTGTATGTCAGCATAAATATGGAACAGTCTCAGTATGGAACTAAAGCAATGTCTGAACATAATTCAATTCAAGAAGTACAAAGAAATGATTTTAATAAGGTACAAGGAGGAAGACAAGTGTATATAATCACGAGGGGTTTACTTTTGTTTGTTAGCATAAATATGAAGAGAATATATGAAGATTTGACATGTGTGAATAGAGGGGTAGGATTAGATAAGTTTTAAACTTCTTCCTACTCCTTTTCGTACATGTAGAGTAAATTGTTTCACTGCTTGCTAATATTGATTTTGTTTCTTTTGTGAAACTGTTTCTTTTTATTCTATGTTTGTATAACTCTTTCTTCTTTTCTGCTTTTTTTAAATTGTATTTTTTACTTTTACATGTTCGAAATAAAGTCATCAAATCAAATCAAATATGTATCTATTTATTTATTCTTATTATTTCTATTAATATTTATATATTTTTTAATTTCAGTTTATATGTGTATATATTAATTAATCCATTTTATTTTATAATTTTTAATTTTTTAAAACAAATAAAAATATGTTTGAATATTGTACCTGTATTGTAAATTCTGAGTTTTGTTAATAAAAACAAATCTTGAAAAAATAATAAAATAAATGCTACAAAAATGTCCCCCTCTGTTATCCTTATGTGTAAAATGTGTCTTTTTCCCAGTAAGGATTAAGGAAATTAAACCTTTAACCTTAATGCTTTATCAGATTTTATTCTCTCTAACTCTCAGAGATCCAAATCTAAAGCTCAATGTCTGATAATGATGCCCCAGTGACCAGAACAACCTGCAGATGGCGCTCTGACATCCTCAGAATGGACTTTGCAGACCCGCCCACTCCCGCTGGCTCTGACACTGTGACCATTAAATGCTGCTTTTACAGTTTGCATACACACACACACACACACACACACACACACACACACACACACACACGTCTGTCGCCTCACTTTTTAATTAACTTCTTATCATAAATAATAAATTTCTTCCAAATGAGCAGAGCTGCTTCTTATGTATGGCCACAGAAACATTTGGAGGTGTTGGTTTGTTGTGTTCCTGATAAACCTAGAAATGCTCAAACATGGTATTGAGCTGTGTGGACGAGGAGGAGAAGCTGAGTCTGCAGCTCTGATGCTGTGAAGCCCCTGCATGGTGGCTGCTTCAGTGAGCATGCGTGTGTGTGTGTGTGTGTTTGTGTGCGTAGTTAGGAGTGTGAAAAGCAGCAGTACTGGAAAGTAAACCAATCCACTCCTGGGCACGACACGCTGTTCTCTTTCTTCTTATAGCCTGGGAATGACGAGGGGGCTGCGAGGCTATAAAGCAATCATCTCCGAAGTGAATAAAGACCCCGCCCATGTGAGTGAAAGATGAGAAGAGGGTGCTGTGTCATATGTCAGTGAGAGATCGGAGGGGAGGGGTGTCATCCCCCTCTGATACGTGTTTCTAGGACATGGAGATCAAGCCAAGTGATCTTAAATGTTAGAGGAACAGATGGAGGTGTATCAGAGAGGGGAAACAACAGAACTGTACACCGTACCTCTTTTCTGCATGAAGCTGAAGAGGTCATCCAGGAACTCTTTCCTCTTTGGGTCTCTGTCCAGTTCATACAGCTGTGGAGGAGAAGAGGAGAGAGATGATGCAACAACAAAATATTTGAGATCCAACCTGGAAACATCTGAATCCAGAGAGTTAGCATGAAGCTAGGTTCATCACAGTAGTGAAGGGACGTTGCTGTGTCATCATATCTGATCAAACACAGAGAGGAAACATTCCTCCGTCACAAGGAGCCTTGTATTGATACTCATGAGAGGAGATGACAGACACAGAGAAGCTTAAAGAAATGTAAAGGACCAGTCCCCCTTGATGAGATCCTGATGTGGCTCCAGCTGCCGGCGGCGGGGCCCCTGGCTCTGGAAAGTTCGGGGAAAGTTAGCAGTAAAAGTGGGGCACCCACTCAGGGGAGAGCACAGAGAGGCCATTGAGCTTGTGCTTGTTTTTCCACTGTGATACTGAAATAATGTGCTCTTATAATGAAGTGTCACACACTGCGTGCTAACACGGCCTCTTCCAGGAGAGCGAGCAGACGCTCAGGGTCAGCGTCTAAACTCTGGGACTCTTGATCCGACGAGCACATTTCACACGGACACAGGATCTGTGCTAGGTCAGGCAGTTTCATCGTCTCTTATTGAAAACGGCAAAGGTTGTGAAACGTTGTGTGCAGCTGAGCACCGCCAAACAAAAGGAGGGTATTGTTTCTGCACAGACACAACAGCCCACAGCCGGCGGGCAGAGCCGCAGCTCGGCCTCATGTGTTACTGCAGAGCGTTTCATATCACATCACAGGAAAGATTTCAGCTCGGCGCGTGAAACTGTGTCACGCCAGAGCAGGAAAGATTTCAGTCTGCAACAGAAAACTGAGGAGGAGCGGTTTCATCAGACACCAAACATGCTCCGGTCCTGAGGCGGACTGAGGAGGACTTTCAGGATTATTTCAAATATCAAATATATTTGGATTTTAGACTTCTACTCTGTTAAATCAAGGAACCTGTAAACCTCCTCTTCAGCTTTAAAACATTGAAATGGCTGCTTTGCTCCCTCCTTTCACACGATGACATGTGCAGCTGAGCCTACAGAAACATGACAACACTAACAACCTCTTTTATAATCCAGTCTGCAGATTATTACTTTGTTAAATCAGTTTATTATACAGTCTACAGCATGTCTTATCACTTGATGTTACCTTCAAACAGCTTGTTGTATAAAACTAGACATTACAACCTCAAAGATGTTCAGTTCACACTCATAAAAAAGGGGAAAATGAACGCTGGAGAATCTGCAAACAGTCCACGTTCGATTCTTTTGACAATAATCTATAATCAATAAATACCCTTGTAGTTTAGTCATTGAATTGTAGCTCTACATGTGTGCAATGATTTGTTCCCTTCTGTCTTATAATGTGGAGCAAAACCCTTCGACTCTGCTGCATCTCTTATAAACAAGCCTTCAAATTAAAGGATTAAAAACACAGGAGATAGCTTCACTGTAACAAACTGAAGCAGGTCTGATGGTTTTATAAAATCCTCGAACCTGAAACTGTTTTTAAATTCTTTCAAAGCTTAGCACCGGAAGTTTTATGCAAAAGTTTGATCAAGCGAGACAGTGGTGTGAACACCGGGGGCACTGTGAGTGATAAATGTGAAATCAGGAGGTGTTAGACCTCCTGGGGGCAGTCTGTGTTTTCCATAAAGGCTCTCTAATGTGGAATAATATGAGTAATATGATGTAAATAAAAAGCGTTAAAGGATATGAGCGTCTTTAACTCTTCTATAATGATCCATAACAGTTTGTTGTATGCATGTTAACATCTTTCTTTTATCTTTTAACTTCCTAAAAGTCAAACGAGGGACAGGAGATGAAACAAGCAACAGCTTTGATCGATATGCAAAACTTCTGCTGCTCCAGCTGTTTGCAGGAGGCGGAAGTTGCACTATGTAATATGCATCGTCCGTATCAAATACACTATATATATGTATATAAATAAAATAACTATCAGTAGGGTTCTTGATTGATTGAACACCAGTGAACATAATCCTGCAGCATGTTTGGACTGATATAGTTACAGCTGAAGTCTAATCTGAAGAACTCTGCACACTCTGCTCCTTCTGGTTGAATCTGTTTTGTAAAGATATGTGAGGTAGTCGTCTCCAAACAAACTTTATTTGATCCAGATTGCATGCTGCCTGATGCATGTGATAAATGCAAAATTATGCTGTTACAAAAAGTGTCCTTTAGTCCAACCATTCACCTTCTTTATGATGTGCGACCACTCAGTCAGCTGCATCACTCATCTGAGATAACATGTGACCAAAACCAACATGGCCGCCACTTTGGCTCACTTCAGGAGATTCTTTAAAAGCTGTGTTCTAAACGACAGCTACGTGAAAGCAGTGTTACTTAGCTCCATCAAAGCTAACGAGGCTAGCAGAAGGTCCAGAGAGTTTGAACTGTTTGTTTTTGGGACATTTTTGCCTTTATTGGAAAGGACAGCTGAAGAGAGACAGGAAGTGTGGGGAGCAGAGAGCGGGGGAAGACCAAGTGGCAACCTCCCGTCTAAAAATATGAGTCCAATGCGGAAGTGCTAAAAACTGCAGTTCATCGAGGATCCGCTTGAGGCTGGCTCCAAAGTACCAGAAACCACAAACACACCAATTCAAAGAAGCCGATCTTTACAGCAGAAATAAACATGTTTACAGCCTGGTTCAAAAAACAAGTGTAGTCTGGATAGCTCATTTCTCCATCGGCACACACTGTACGGGGGGTGATTTTTTTCATAACGTGGTAATTTCAAAGATATTGAGATTATGAGTCCTCCAATGAGAGGCAGTGTAGCTGTTGGCTAGGAGGCTCAAAACCCGCCTCCTTACGTCACACTATGGCTGCCGCCGCCGATTGGCCTCATAACAGCGCTTCAGGAACAGATGGGTGACGTCACTGATACTACGTCCATTATTTATACAGTCTATGGGGAGGACATGCAGCAAATGGTCATGGCTGGGAGACATACCTGCGACCGCTGCAACAAGGGCTATAGCCTCTGTACATGGAACACGCAGGCTTAGACTACTAGGCCAATGAAGGCCTTTATCCTGGACCTAGTCTACATGACTTCAGCACTCAAATGTACAACTTGTTGAGAAAACTAAACAGAAAAAGGGATTTGTTCATGTCGTCTGGAAGATCAACTACACAGAAAAGGTTCATCTTCATGCTGATGGTCTTATTTGCTCTTTTTGCAAAATGCAATCACAGATGTCTGGTCGGTCTTTTACAAGCAGCAACCTTCACCCGTGAGACATTACTAAATGTGGAAGAGTTAAAAACTGCCGTTCCTCATGTGTCCACTTGAGGCTGGCTGCAGGAACACTGGACACCACATACACACCCATTAAAAAAGTCATTTTTTAATTAACTCTTTTAGAAGAAAAGTATCAGAGTTTAAAATCCTTACAAGCTCAGAGGTCAGAACTACAGCTACTTGAAAGGGGTGTTATGTAGCTCTATGAAAGCTAACGCAGCTAGCACACGGACGAGAGTTTAACCGTTTGATGTGATTTTTAGTCGTTCAGTCATCAAACTTAAAATAAAATAATTCTGCAAAGTTGTCTTTCAGAAAGGCACTACTGATATAAACTCATTGCACCTTTACACTGGATTAAAAAAAGAAAGAAAGCATGAACGACTGTGAAAACATTCAGAGCAGCTCCACCAGGAGGACGAGCCTCTCCTGCTTTTTATCTGGTTTTGATGTTAGTGCGTAAATGAAAGGCCGGTCCACCTGAAGCCTGGTCTGACGGGGACGGTCGTCGTGGCCTCTAACCACTAACAGACTGTCCCTCATTGTGGCATTCAGCCCTCATTAGTGACACCGCGCTGCCATCAGATCTTATTATCTGGAGGGGAACAGAGGGGTGGGGTCTGTGGGGGTTTTAGGTGGATGGGAGCAGTGGGGGGATGTGGGCTAATGTACAGGCCTGCTGGAGGCAAAGGGGGAGTTTTAATTACAGGATGCATGCATTTCGTGAAGTGCCGCACCATAAATCTTGGAAATTACCCCCCCTGACTCCCATCCCCCCCCTGTATTACTTTATTTGCTCTCTCTCTCTCTCTCTCCTCTCTCTCTCTCTCTCTCTCTCTCTCTCTCTCTCTCTCTCTCTCTCTCTCTCTCTCTCTCTCTCTCTCTCTCTCTCTCTCTCTCTCTCTCCTGAACAAACAAACAAACATTTCCCCCGTGGTGTTTTCACAGCAGAGCTACGCCCAGGCCAAACGCAGGCCTTCAGATGCAGAAATAATAAAGTTTGAAACTCTGCAGTGAGCAAAACACCAGAAATAAGATCTCAGATTATGGACATGAAGTAATACGACATCAAGTGTTAGAGGAGAGGCGTCCACGCCATGATGGTTCATTCACACTGATTTAAAAAGGTGTCACTGCAGCATTATATTGACGGACGGCCGAGTGTCGATCAGTCTCACTGTTTCCCTGCCAACAGAAGGATCTGGAAGTCTCAAGTGAAGTGTCGTTGGTGTTAAAGTGCTCACTGTATCCCTCTCACTGATGCAGATCCAGTTTCAAGTCTCGTTCACTGATCACTCTCAACACCGATGTGGACACGGTCTCCTGAACAATACTCTAACACGAGTCTTCACATGTGTGAGCTTCAGTTTCTGTGTGCAGACCTCTGATTTCACTTTTATGATAAATCTGAGAAACAACAGAAATCAGGATACAGAGACGTTACCTACTCGTGCACGTCATATCAGGGTATTGAACTGTTTGTATTCACAGGTTATTTAAACCAGCAGCACAGTGAGTCTGTAGCTGGTGTATTATCAGGATAATGAAGTCTCAGTCACTTCATGTGTTTACTTAAAGCTCCTGTGAGGAGTTTCTGACAGCTTATGAAACACTGAATTTTCCAGTGATGCCTCTTTATGATCTACAAGAGCAAACAAGACGTCAACAAAGACTCTGAATATTTCTGTAGTGATCTTTAATGCCTGTAAACACTGTGAGGGGGAAGAGTTACAGCAGGCCTTCTGTTTTACTTTTCCCTCTTCACAATGAGAGACACATTAGACTGTCGAAGGACAACAAGATGGGTTCATTCATGCTCAGGACAAACTCAGCACAGAGACATAAGAGGCAGCGCTCTTATAATATGATTTAGTGATAGTCCTGACATAAAAAATAACAGATGAACAGAACGTTACTGATAGATGTTAGAATACTAGACTGTGATCTAGCACCTTGAACACTCCCCAACTCAAACTCCTGACATAGTACAGATAATATTTTACTTTATTTAATTTGTTTATTCTATTATATAATCATTATCATATTAATTATTAGCTTTTTATTTATTTATTGTGTTTTTTTGTATATATGATTACTAATATCATAATACTTTTTTAGTCTATTTTATTTTATATTTGTATTATTATTATACTTTTGTATTCATTGATTCTATTATATTTTATATACAATTATTGTACATTTGTGTTTATTGATTCTATTTTATTGTATATATTGTTATCATGATACTATATTTTATTTTTTGATTCTATCCTGTTTTATATATTTTTAATCATCATTTTTTTTACTGTTGTATTAACTGATTCTGTTTTATTTCATATATTATTTTAATTATTATATTTTTTTATTTATTGTGTATTTTTCATTTTGCATATTATTTAAATTATTATATTTTTTATTGATTTATTCTATTTTATTTTATATATTATAATTTATATTATACTTTTTTATTATTGCTCCTATTTTATTTCATAAATTATATTATATTATTTGTATTAGTAGTATAATTATTTTTATTACTAATAATAATGTTTTTTTATTTTTTATTTTTTTAGATTTGAGAGTCCACCTGTGTGTGGATGAAAGTGTTTAGTTCTTTATGTCCTTTTATTATTGTACCTGATACTTAATTTGTGTGTTCTGTCCTGTGTTTGTGCACATACACATGTGATGATATATGTTTATTAATATATATGTCTACAGTTGTTGGAATCAATAAGAACAATGTTTGAAAAAAACAATGTGGTTGTAATCAAACTCAGACTCAGATCAATAATCAGAGAAGAGAAAGAAAGGACCGAACAGAAAACAAACGGTGTTCTTGTTGTGGTGACAAATGCACACATCACTCCTTCTTCTT
Source organism: Notolabrus celidotus (assembly GCF_009762535.1). Taxonomy (NCBI): domain Eukaryota; kingdom Metazoa; phylum Chordata; class Actinopteri; order Labriformes; family Labridae; genus Notolabrus; species Notolabrus celidotus. The sequence goes on along the minus strand of NC_048273.1, from coordinate 3,522,700 downwards.
CTCTTTCTTTAAAACATGTTGACCTGTGGTTGGAAAGAAGCCGGTAATGGACCCGTGGCATTATGGAGAGTAATAGCTGCTGTGGGTCTGACTCTTCAATCAGGATCCTGTCTGACCGGCAGGACCACCACCCAACCCAACACCACCCAACACCACCCACATTCATTTCAACGCTCTCCTTCTATCTGTCTGCATCTCTCCTCCTCTTTTCCCACGTTGTATTTTCTCTCTTCACTTATCCATCATCTTGTATGAGTTCCCCTCACTTCCATCCCGTCTCCCCCTCTCTCATGGCTCCATGTATAACCCTTGTGTACATTACAACTCCCCTGCTGCCCTGAACCGTACACCCGCATATACACACAACATGTATACACACACATGAACACGTATACAGAGTGACTTTATCAGGCTGAGGTGGGTGTGGTTTTTGTAGGCCTCTATAGGTTTTCGTGTGTATAGTACGAGCCGGGGCAGGGGGCCCCTCCTGGATTAAAGCTCTGCTGTTCAGATAAACTTCAAGAAACAAGATAAACCACCAGAAACTGGGCCAACTGGTAACGCTGGGAGGCACTTCACACCCCTTCACCAAACACCCTGACGTGCAAAGAACATTAATCTGAAGGGCTGACTGACGATTGAGAGGTTTTATTTTGTTACTTTTTCAAACTAAATTGAATAAAAACAGCAAAAGATCTCAAAGTAAAGACTGTGTGGAGTGGAAAGTTAACCAAAGCCTGTCAGGTTAGCTGCCACATTTTAACAAGTAGCCTTTATACTGCTGTGTGATAGTTTCACCACCCCGGCCCTGTATGTAGGTCAGCGACAGAGCGTCTGCAGATAAATTATAAACAGGCCTGAGACTCGCTAAACAGAGAGGTTTTATTCTGCAAATAATCAGTAACCAAAGAGCAGCCTGTTGCTGCAGCCATCAAAGCAGAGCTGCTGCTGGAGGAAGGTAATACAGTAAGGGGGTGCATGTGTGTGGGAAAGACAGAGAGAGGGACAGAGAAGCACAGAGAGAGAGAGAGAGGGTGGAGGGGAGGGGTCCACTTCTCTCTTAATGCAAATGGCAGTTAGCGAGCCGGCAGCACACGAGTGTCACATAGCACATAATAGAGGCTCTGCAACTGAAAACCAAAACTGAGAGGGGAGCGGTGGTATCGTCTACACGCTCCCTTACACCTGCCAATCACCTCCATCATGTCCAGGCCGGGCGGACGCACACACACAAACACGGGAGGGGTCAAAGTTAAAAGAAAGGAGTGTGTGGGAGAAGTAGAGGCTGGAGGGAGGGAGGGTGTCAGGTTTTAAAGAGAAGCTGCTTTTTTATTCAAGTGCACAGAAACTTTTTTCTCTGACGATGTAAGCGGCCGTAGAGAAAGGTTTTGCATGATGTGAACTACAGGATTCTTATTGTTGAATGTGCTGATGTGTGTGTTGTGTAATAAAGACATGTAGCTACGTTGCAGGCTGCATTCCTTCCCCTCCTTTGCATAATGTGTGTTTGATTTAATGGCTGTCTTTGTGTGTTTTTTCTTTTCTGCAGCAGAAACTGAGACTAAATCCTCTTTAACCAAATGTCGGAGGACCAGTTTCACAACTTGTATTAATCTCAGGAGTCCATGAGTGCTTTTTTTCTCATGAAGGAGATTAGTATGAACTTGCTTTGGACCTGCCTGACTCGCACAGCAAACTCTGCTTTCTCATATCTGTTAGATCCCTCCATGTCATGAAATGAACTCTGATTGAACAGGAATGAGAGCTTGTTTCTGAGCATGCAGAAGGCTAAAAAGAACCTGAAATGTAAACACACACATGTAAACATGAGAGTGGGGGATGGGAGTGTAGAGCCAGCAGAGGGAGGGGTGAGAGAGAGAGAGAGAGAGGGGGGGGTCTTGATGCGGCTCATGAACACATGATCAGCCATATTCAAACCCTGCATTGTTCCAGGCCAAAGCCCTTTTATGAGTGTCATTAATGCAGCAGAGCAAACACGAGCACCAGCAATGCATCGCTTCAGAGTTCCCACAAACAAAAACAAAAAGAGTCACAGCTTCGTGTTCATCCGATCCTGAACACAGGACGACAAACAGGAGCTGAGTTGTTGTTCCTCAGACGACTGATCAGAACACTAAAGTTCCACCAAATGAAAAAACAGGGTCAGCGTCGCAGTGACCCGATCACAGATCTGAAACCCTTATTTACTGCTCAGAGGAAGGTCAACAGTCAGGTGTTTATCATGTGATGAATATGGAGATTGAAGAAGGAACACATGATGCTGCTTTTTGTTTACTCTTGAGCTTTAAGTGTTTACTCAAAGGTGTGCTTCATCGTCCATTCTTATAATTTCTGTTCCTTTGTCCTTTGTCTAATTTTTGACATTATTATTCATTTATTTTTAATATTAATTAGTATTTTTATTCTCTTCTATATTTATTTGTTTTCTACTTTAAATTATTCTTATTCTTATTATTAGTTATCATTATAATTTTATTTTATTTTCATTATAAATGTTTTTTTCTCCTCTAATTATTTTCTGTTAAATTATTATTAATATCACTATTATTTTATTTTAATAATAATTGTGTATTCTCTTCTCTTTCTGTTCTATTTTAAATTGTTAAAATAATATATTTATTTATTATTATCATTTTGTTGTATTTTCATTATAACTTATTTTTCCTCTTCTCTATTTATTTATTTATTTATTTATTTCTATTTTCAATTATTATTATTTATTATTACTATACTTATATTTTATCTAAATTATTATTATTTTAATTATCTCATCTATTCATTTATTTTCTATTTTAAATTCTTAGAATTTTTATTATTTATTATTATTACATTTTTTTAATTGAATAATTTATACTCTCATCTACTCTATATTTGCAACATGTGTAAGTGTAAAATCTGCATACCAGAACTTTGCAATATTTATCAAGTACCTTAATGTACTCACTGCTATATTCATTTTATTATCATTCTGTTGTTTCCTTTAAAAGAAAAACAGCATTGAGTAAAAATTCAGATCTTTAAAAAAACAACAACAATGATGGATTTCATCAGAATAAAAATGTTGTGATGGAGTTATTTGATGCATTAACACTTTTATAAAGGAACAGTGATATTTCCTGTGTAATGTCAGAGAGGAGACGATGTTCAAAGTGAAATATCTCACAGAGGTCGATGAGCTGATGAGTTCAATCCTTTAGCTTTGTGTCTAAACAGTTTTTTTCTGTGTACAGAAGGAATTTCACTGAGTGACGTTTGACCATAATCTGATTTTTCTGCACTCTGAATTCTGAAGCTGTGATCTGGTTACCTTCATCAGAAACATGACTGAATCTTTTCACTGTTTCTGGGCTCAAAGATTTAAAAGGATGCACGTCGAAGTCAAACGATGAAAAAGTGAACAACATGTGTGTTGAAGGTCAGAAGAGAAGTGAAGGGTGTTCTTTTAATTGGGCTATTATGCTACACTTTATTCAAAGCTACTGTTTGTGTTTACTTTGGCGCCCCCTCTGGACAAAGCAGATGTTTCATCTTTCTGCGATCTCATCCTGAACATGTTTTTTATTTTCATTTTCACCTTTAATGGTTTGGACAGCTGAAGAGAGAGAGAGGAAATGCAGGGAGCAGAAAGCAGGGGAAGAGAAGCAAATAGTGGAGGCAGGGAGTTCAACCTGCGACTACTACCTGTCCGGCAGTCCTGCTCTGTGCTGCTTTCTGAAAACGCAACTGGTGTTTCTGGACAAGAGGGCATGGAGCCGGACCGGACATGGATCTGCTGGAAGTCCGATGTAAGAGGTGAACAGGTCTGTCTTTATAAGAGTGAAAGAAGACATTTCTGTATGTGCATCTTCAAGACGAGTTTGTAAGACATGTCAGTTGAGAGGATTCAAACACACACGTCACTTGTGAGATCTCTGCTGACTCCTAAGTAGATGGTTGTACAGCCGGATAAAAGAGGATTTGCATTGAAGGTTGTGTGTACGACTTCCTGAAAGACTGAGTAATGAAGGGCTGAATGACTTTAAATAGTAATGCATGTTTTGTTTGCCATTTTCATTTGTTCACCCGAAACAAAACAGGAACATGTTGCTACCTTCACAGGCCATCAGTCAAACTGTCTTTGACACATCGATACCGGCTCCAGAGTTTAAACTTGATAAGGACTTGTTGAGAAACCAGATATTAAAATGACGCACCAACTGATTTCTTAATCTGTTCGTTCTGCTTGACCGGTAAACAAAGAGCGTCAGCGTCTTGTAGTGACAGGCCCAGGGTCTTGTTTTTCTTTGTCTTTGTTGCTCCGGATCGTGTTTAGCTGCTGTTTGCACGACACTTTCCACAGATCAGCAGTTAATCAAACAATGAGCGAGCAGAGCTGTGACGCCTCTTTCCATCTAATGTGGAAACTCTGTGATATGTGCGTCTTCTCTGCCTGCTCAGCCGTGCTGCCTTTCACTCATCGTCAGGAGATCGTGAGTGTTAGGGACAAGGTATGAGAACTATTTCAGCTTGTTATCTGCTCTGCCCTCGAGGTTTTCACTCTGGAGGTAATCTAGGAGGAATTCCTTTCGACGTTTCTGATCATTTGCGTCATGTACTGGATGTGGTTCACATCTCAAGGAAACTAGCCAAAGTGCTTCATCAGTGAGGAATCAAGCGCTTCTTCATGCCTGTCGGGTTCATGAGCAAAAGAATCACCAAAATGAATCCCACTCTTTCACATTCAGACTTTCAGAAGTCCACCACACACTCATCTTCTCAAGACAGGATTACTGTAACTCTCTTTTAACTGGCATCAACAAAAAACACTCTCCCTCTCTAGGATCGATTTTAAGAATTTTATGGAACAGAACTTTAACTAAGAGCTGACCCGCTGCCTCAGATCCTCGGGTGGGAACCTCCAAAGTCTTAAATCTAAAGGGGACTTCCTGTCCCATTAAAGTTACTAACCAATGTGCATACAGGCCTGCTCATCGTAGCCAAAGTCTCTAAAAGTAGTATGGGAGGTTGAGCCTTCAGTTATCAGGCACCTCTCCTTTGGAATCATCTACCAGTCAGGGTCCGGGAGGCAGACACCCTCTCTACTTTTAAGAGTAGGCTTCAAACTTTCCTTTTTGATAAAGCTTATAGTTAGAGCTGGATCAGGCTTGGACCAGCTCTTAGTAATGCTGCTATAGGCTTAGACTTTGGGAACTGACACACTGGGATCCTGTCTCTCACTTTAACTCTTCCTGTCCCATTAAAGTTACTAACCATAGACCTTTCTGGAGTCCCTGAGCTCCCTTGTCTCGTAGGTTCCTCTGGATCTCTGCTGCTGTGGACGTGCCAGACTCCAGCTGCTACAACTACTACTATCCGTCTCACCACAATCATCTCTTATCAACACGATGTGTGTCTAACATGAGTCTGGTCCCACCCCAAGGTTTCTGCCTGCTAAAGGAAGTTTGTCCTACCAGCTGCTACAACTACTACTATCCATCTCACCACCATCATCTCTCTCTTCATCTCTTCCTATCCCTCTTCAAACCACAAGTCAGCCTCAGCAGATGTCTGTCTTACATGAGTCTGGTCCTGCTGGAGGTTTCTGCCTGTTAAAGGAAGTTTGTCCTTCAATCTGCTACAACTACTACTATCCGTCTCCCCACTATCATCTCTCTCTCTCTCTCTTCATCTCCCTCTATGCCTCTCTCCAACACGGTAGGTCTCAGTAGATGTGTGTCTAACATGAGTCTGGTCCTGCTGGAGGTTTCTGCCTGTTAAAGGAAGTTTGTCCTTCAAGCTGCTACAACTACTACTATCCGTCTCCCCACTATCATCTCTCTCTCTCTTCATCTCCCTCTATCCCTCTCTCCAACACGGTCTCAGCAGATGTGTGTCTAACATGAGTCTGGTCCTGCTGGAGGTTTCTGCCTGTTAAAGGAAGTTTGTCCTTGCCACTGTAACTTGCTAAATGCTGCAAAGTGCTCTGCTCATGGTGGATTAAGATGAGATCAGACTGAGTCCTGTCTGTGAGATGGGACTGGATCTTATCCGGTCTTGATGTTGGGTCTTTGTTAATAATAGAACATAGAGTACGGTCTAGACCTGCTCTGTTTGGAAAGAGTCTGAGGAGAACGTTTGCTGTGATTTGGTGCTTTATAAATAAAGGTTGATTGGTTTGTTTTTCTTGAAGAGTGGTTTTAATTTGTTGTTTGCACTCTCTCTTTGTTTTTATGTCCCCTGCTGTCTGTGGTTTTTAAAGGTTCTTCATTAATAAAGTTATTAATTAGTAGTTTGGATGGAGCGGACTTTAGAGTGACAGAAAGCACACGGTTCGTAATTTGGAAATGACTTCATATGTGTCTCCTGTGCCCTTCCCCATCCCCCGTGTGCACACAATTAACAGCAACAATAGAGCTGTCCCATTGCAGACGCAACGACCGGTGTTTTATTGACAGGCAGGATCAAACACATCATAATCCACACTGACCGGCTGACCCCGTAAGATTCAGCTGCATCGACCGAGGACGAGGAGCAAACAGAGAGACTTTTATCTGATGACATCTTATCGGCTGCAGACTGAGAATAATAGAATAAGAGAGCTAGAAGAAAACAGAGTGAAACAAAGGCAGTTTGCATAGCAGCTGAATAAAACCCCTGATTTGAATACTGGTCAAATGTGGCACAGTACCAAGCAACAGTGTTTGTAAACCACTGCAGCCATTTACAAGCTTCAGACTTTCAGATAAGCTCTGGATTTTACGTTGCAATTAATGGTGTTCTGTGTAAATTTGCAGCCACACAAAAAAAAGAATCTGCTCTGGGCCTGACCTCAAGAAATAAAGGGATGGGCCAGAGTAAGCGATCTTTGAGGACACTGAGTTTACAGTGTGAAATCTGTGACTGCAGAGCTTTGCCAAAGGATCTTAATGCTCGGCTCTATTTAATTATAACTGGATATAAAGTATCCCTCTGCTGACATGAGGAAAAGGTGAAACCCATTTGATGAGGACGGGACATCATATCAGAATGAGCACCATGCCAAACATACATGCACTCCATTCCTGGCAGCGACCGCCGGCTGACATGACGAGCAGATCTGGATAAGAATCAGGAATCACAGGCAGCTTCTCCAAAGCTCTCTGGAGTCTGTGAGCGGAGCACTAATGAGTAGCGGCACGGTGATGGATGCCCAAACGGGGCAGGGCAGAGAATCTGAGGGGAAGTGGGTGTAGCGGGAGTTAAGGATCTTAACCAGAGTGTTGAAAGAGAGAAAGTGATAGATACGACACAGAGCGTACGTTATAATTTAAATAATTACATCCTCACATGAAGCCTGTTGACTATACGCCCTCCAAACGCCACAGAGAGTCTGATAACAATCTAATGAGCGTTGTGAGAAAGCTGCAGGTATTTATTCAGCGCCAGAGCAGATGGCATGATAACATCAGTCTGAGGGCAGAGAGACGGAAACACAGATAGGAGAGGAGGGTGAGGGTGAGGGTGAGGGTGAGGGTGAGGGTTCAGAGGAAGGTGAAAGGAGAACAAAACATGCATGAGATATTTAATCTGTGCAAGGAAGAGGAGTGTTACACGGCTGCTCGTTATCAGTCGGGACGATGGATGGGCAGGGCATCAGATCAATGTTTGATTACGGGGTCTCAGAAACATATCTGGCACATGCAGCCCCATGCAGAGTGGATATCTGTCATGTGGCTCATCAGAGGATGTGATGATACAGCCACATGGCTGATCACCGCCCTGATCAATATGTGGAGTCGCTGCAGTTTGACCCCAAGCCCACGATTCGTCCTCAACATGGGGAGTGGGTTTTAAATTCTGAATACAGGGCGGCACAAAAATCAGACCACATGAAGAGAAACTCAAACACAGCTCAGATACTTCCTGGAGTCCAAAGTTTCTACACCCAGCTCTCTCGTCTGTATTCTTCAGGTCTGATGAATGTGCCTCTTGGCTGTCTGTGTACATACATTTACCTCGTTCTCCTGCCTTCGCTGAAGCATTAAGACAAAACTGGATCAACCGCTATCAGAGGAACAGCCTGAAACAGTTGATAGAAGATGTCTGATACCGATTACTAAAGATGTACGATACTGGATTTTTGAAAATGTCCAGCATGCTGATATTTTCAACCTCAACGTCATTAACCTGTGGAAGTCTGCATCTTCCACCACGCTGAACGGCTGCTTATCAAGAGCTTTACATTCAATAGTTTTCTCGTAACGCTCTTTAACCTTTGGGTGGTCCCTGTTATATTCCTCAGCTTTGTTGAAGGTCTGGAGTAAAGGCTGCCTGAAGCTTCTTTGTGCTAACTTTTCAGGAACTCAAACTGCTGCAGGATGATGCTCTAATTTGCACAATCAAATTAGTAGAGCTAAAGGAGTTGTTTTGCGGCCCCTCAGCAAACATCCACACGGACGACATGGTGAAGCTTGTTGTTGGTGCATAATGAATCTTTTATCTTCTTTTTAAAATCATGCTTAGAGATTTCACAAAGCAGGGGGCGATGCCTTAACCGTACATGTGTTGAAGGCCATGAGGGCCGATTCCATCGTTGTCAAGGGGAGCGCTAACCTTCTCTCCTTTCATATAACACACATGTGCATAATTAATGCGTCACCTTATCAGCCGAACGTATAGGCGGACATTTTCATATGAACTTAACTTAACATTTTAATGTTTTATCTGCTGTTGCTGATAATATTCTGATGATATTGTGCATAAGAATAAAAATACTTATAATAATGATAATAATAAATAATATAAACAAAACCAAAAATAATTATAATATATAAATGTTTATAATAATAATAATAATACTGATAATAAGAAAAACCTGAATAGTAATAAATAATAATATAACAAAAACAAAAACAATAATAATATATGTATCAATATGTATAATAATAATATAAATATGTATAATAATAATAATATAAATATGAATAATAGTCATATAAATTACTATTATAATAGCAATAATAATTTAAAAAATATATAATTATTACTTTTTATTATATATTACCTTTAAAAACAAATGTTTACAAAGTGCTTTGACAAACAAAGCATGGCAGGATTCAGGAGGATGACTAAATAAACCTTTAACAGAAAATTCCAACAATGCAAAAAACTAAATACAACACAAAAAGGTTCAAAATAATAAATACAAATCAAACAGAATAAAGTGATGAAACAGAAGAGCAATAAATCATTGTTATATAGGTTTTTAAAAAAGGCATTAAAGAACAATAAAAAGGTTTTAAGAAGAAGTCGACATCACATCAGAGAAAATAGAAAAAGCTAGATTAAGAACATTCAAAGTATAAAATAAAAAAGTAATAAATAAATTAGTTAAATAAATAAAAAACATGAAATATGAAATAAATTAAAAAGATTAAGTCAAATAAAAGCAAGTCTGTAAAAACTGAGTCTTACTAACAAGGCGGCTAGTTTCTTTCTATCAAAATTTCGATGCTTATGTTTACTAAGTGTTCAAAGTTACATGGTTGAAATTCACCACAGGTTTGCAAACAACACGGCTGCCACAATTTGGAATTTAAAGTCAGATTTAGTTCTGAATTTGGAACTGAGGGACAATCACATCTATCGACCCGGCACTCCATAAAAGGAGTGGTTCCCCCGGCTGTGTTCACACTGCTCAACAAACACGTCAAACATGTTTAAATTAAAAAAGAATAAAGAAATAATTCTGAAGAAAGAAGATAAGACAGCTGCAATCAACCAGAGCATGCCACTGAGTGTCGTTAAAGAGTGAGCATTAGCCGAGGTCTGAAATTAGCACACGTGTAATTAGTGCGCAGCCTTCATATGCTGTTAGTTTCTCCCGCGGCTTACTTGCTGCGACATGTTCGAACATCTGCAGTGAAAAAAAGCCCATTATCGGTCCTTATTGGTGTGAAATCAGAGCAAGCAAGGTTAAGAACCAGCGTTTGCTTGTGTGGTGTCAACAGAGCCAGACGCCTCAGCCCCCTGCTGCTCACACACAATAACAGAAGGTCAGGCATTATCATACAAACAGGACTGAGCTGCTGCAGTGTTGTTCCACGGGTCAAAAGTGCCTCAAAGATTATGGATCAAAGCACTCACAGGGTCTTTTATGACACAATGTGAGAGACGTGTTCCCTGCTCTTCATAATATTGGAACTATTGATCCCGCAGGCGGGATTCAGACCTTGGAAATGTGCAGCCAAGTATCTTTATCTGTGTTTGAGCAATGTCATAATTGATTCTTTAAGAATGAATGCTTTCGACACAAGGTACCTTTTCAGAGGCGTGCAAAGGCGACAGCACACATGCTCAGCTTTTGTTCTGATGAATGCCCTTCACGGAGTCCACATATGACAAGATGTCACTTATGGCTTTTGTTTGTTGACTATGCCGACCATTCAGTGCCGATCTTCTCTTGTGCCTCTGCGCTGAGACACAAGGCTACAGAAAAAGGTTTCTTACACTGAGGCAGAAAAGCCAAGAAGGAAGATGAACAAGCACCTGGATTTCTCTTTAGAGAGGAAGAAAAGAGGGATCATAAAGACGATTCATACACAATGACAGAGATGTGCAAGGATTCCTGCCTCAAAATACTCCTTTCCTTTTCTTTTTTTTCATGAACGCTTCCACAGATGGAAGTCAGGAGGGAAGCTTTGGCAAATAACTACAGAAGAAATCACAGAACATGCCAAAATAAAACCAATAACAGCACAACAGCCAAAGAAAACAGCAGGAGGAAAGCGCTAGCCTCAGCCTTTACGCAATCTCTGTTTACATTCCTGCTCCAGCCCCGCTCTACTCCTTCATATTGAGCGCTTGCCAATTTCCAGAATCCCCGTGGCTGTACAGCCTCTGACATCAGCTGCATGCTGCACGCAGGGCGTTCGACTGCACAGCTCTGCTGTGCTTCACAGTCAAAATGAGCATGTAGTACACACTCATCTTGGCAGTGGTTCAAAGCGCCGTGCCAAGTCAAACCACTGACTTTTTTTCCCCCCTTGTTCCCTCGGTCACACCTCCCCTCTCCCCTCCCGCGCTCTTCCTCCTCCTCTCAACAGGAAAACTCACAGAGGTCTTCCCATGCTGCCCCGGCCTTTTGTTTTCAAGTCATGAACGAGACCCATTAACCCCTTGTTTTCTTTCTGTTAAACACAGATCACTGCTCGCTGAGGTTCCTTTGGGCACGACACGATGAGCTCAATGAGAACCCTCCTGTGCTGATGGATACAAGCCCGGATAATACAGAGAAGAAAACCAGAGACAGACGGTTTAATACAGCTGAGATAATCTGGATTAATCCACTGTGGATTGTTTGTTTACAGCAGAACATAAATACTACAGAAAAAAAGAAAAGCTGTGTGTGAAATGATGATCAAGTAACGTCGGCGTTAAGCAAGGAGACAGTATTTCATGTAAACAGTGTGTTTCAGAGATCTATGAAAGACTTTAAGTTGAGAAATACTCAGGATATAAACCATATTTAGCATTTTACTGTCACCTAATGAACGAGGGCGTGAAGTCTGCAGAAAAAGAAAAAGCAACGAGGAAAACAGGAAGTTTGTTCAATCTGTCAGCAGATTTCAGGTTTCCCCTTCGATAGTTTTTAACTAAACAAACCTACAGCTGTTAAAATTCACAACACCGTTTAAAAAAACAACGTGCTTCAGCTCCTTCATACAACCCGAGGCAGATCAAAAGGCCTGAACGAGACCACTGAGGGATATAAACCCAACGAGCACTTATCAGACAGCTGTATCAGCAAAAACCTGACTGGCAATCCCAATAAGTGTCGCTCCCAATTGGCTCACATTCGAGCTTCACTTCCTGTAGCCACTAACGGCCCCCTCCCCCTACTCCCAAAGAGTGTGGGTGTGTGTGTAAGCAATTTAATGTTTAATGCCAGCTCCCCTCCATTCGCCCTGATCATGGTGAGTGCCATGAATTTTTAAAGACATCCCTTCTTTACTGTCCATCTGGGCTCCATCTGCCCAGCTGCTGATGTTTAAAGCAGACAGAGACACAGAGGAGGAGACTTCAAAGGCTCTGCATGGCCTCTGGACCGTTTCTGTCCTGAGGAGGATATTGTTTAGAAAGGGGGCAGCGGAGTGGGGCTCTTATATGAATATATACTGAAGCATTGAGAAGACTTAACATTAATACAACCAGACTGAAGCTGCACATTCACATATTTTACTCGCTCTGACGCCGAACACTGGAGTGTTCCTGGAAACCTGAACAGCTGACGGACAAACATTAAATTAAGTTTGAATTAAGAACATCAAATATGGCAGCAATGACTTTCTTATGTTAGCAAACGTTAGCATGAGCAGCTAAACATAGGCTAAGCTAGCAAATTCTGCTGTTATAGCTAAAGTAGCCAACATTTTATGCAGGTAATGTAGCTAATGTCGCTAAGTAGCATTCAAATCTTTATTAAAATGTTTCACATAATTCTCAATTAGTGTGTTCAAAGTCAAAATTTAGTACCATTTAGCTAGAAATACTGTAGCTAATTTCTAATTCATTACATAGCTCTTTTAGCTAACGTAAGCTAAAGCTAATAGAAGAGTACACAGCTAGCTTGTATCACTACTATTTATTATTATTAAATTTTTTAAAGTGTTTTTTGGGGCTTTTGTGCCTTTATTAGATAGTACAGCTGAAGAGAGACAGGAAACATGAGGAGTGGAGAGCAGGAAAAGACATGCAGGAAATGGTCGCGGCAGGGAGTCAAGCAGGACGATAGCCTCTCTGCATGGATGCTTAGACAGCTAGGCCGCCAGCGCCCCTATAGCTGCTATTAATATCTTCAACTCCCATGTTTATAATACTGGGGCTTTAGCAGGCTGGCTAGTAAAATAAGCGATAAATGTTAGCTAGCATTACCAAAATAAGCATATCAAAGGAAGTGAGGCTAGCAGCTGTAGCTTATTTTGCCAGCATAGCTAAAGAAGCTAATGTAGAAGCATTAACATTTCTACTGTCTTTTTAAAAAGCTGGAAATCTAACAAACTTGCCCACTGCCCAACTCATGAAATGCAGCCAATATGGAAGTGTTAAAAACTGCAGTTCCTTGCATGTCCACTAGAGGCTGGCTCCAGAATACAGGAAACCACATACACACCCATTCAAAGAAGACGATCTTTACAGCAGAAATAAACATGTTTACAGTCTGGTACAAAAAACAGTGTAGTCTGGATAGCTCACACTGTACCGGGGTGATTTTTCATAACTCAGCAGTTTAGAAGATATTAACCCTCCTATTATCCTTGGGGTCAATTGGACCCCATTCAATGTTTGTCATATTTCATGACTTTTCCTAATTTAATGGGGACAACTGGGAAAACATAAAATTAAAATGTTGATTTGTTCCAACTACAAACAACAATCCAACAATTACCAGTGGTGTTCCTTGGGGTCAATTTGACCCTGTTTTAGCTGTATAAAACATAAGACATTTAAACATTTTACACATGTGTTTTATTTGTTTTGGATGATATTGAGGTCACTATAACATACATTTTTATGACCTAAAAGAAACATAAAGTACCTGAAACATAAACCTGGGTAACAATCAGTTTCTGGAGGTTTAAATTGCGGGGGTTAAAACTGACCCCAAGGATGAAAAATGTGAGTAAGTTTGAGGGTAACAGGAGGGTTAAGATTACTAGTTGTGCATAATTAGAGGCACAGCTGACTTGATAGACAGGTGGGAACACTGTAGCTATTAGCGAGGAGGCTAAAGGCCCGCCTCTTTACCTCACACTAGCTTGACAGACGTTATGCTGAGTTCAGCATTTCCAATATTGCACCCTCCGACGATCAGCTTCAGAAACAGACAGGTGACGTCACAGATACTTATTCATATCTGTATATTTCTTGCTTCTCCAGTTCAATGGAAGTCAATACGTTTTATTTCAAGGTGTTAAATCACTAAACAAACCCAGACTACATGAAACTGAACAGCAGCAAAGTTCACTGAATTCTTGTTCACCATCAGGGCTCATGGAGTCAACTCCTCACTCTCTATCTCCCAGCTAAACTGTCCCTGAGACCTTTCACCACCACCGTCTATATGTGTTGGTATCACCGAGTGGAGGAAACATGTTTCCATCTGAACCTCGACAGCATTTGATTGGTTGTTAATGGGAACAGGCGTGGGCTAGCTCTCTAGCCTTTACCTTTAAAAGGAGCGTGAACGTTTTTCCGTAAATAAAAAATGCAGAGCTCAATGCAAAGGGTGATATTGATACGGGCATTTAAAGGGGGTGGATGTATGGGTGTAGGTTAAGGTTTGGGGGAGGGCTGAAATAACTCTGGTGAAAGGTAACTCCAGCAGCAACGCAAATCAGTTTCAATTACAAACAAAATGCAAAGATGCTGGCATAATATGATATGAGCATCAATCCATGTCCTTTATTTAATGCTGCAGGGCTCTGACCAATAGGAAACCACTGACAAAGCAGGAAGTATAATTTGATTCATTTAGGTACAACCACAGCGTGATTGGACATCGGAACAGACAGCGTGTCCTGGCTGGATTTAGTCTGACCTTTCAGCTGAGAGTGTGGAGAGAGGAAGGTGCCCGGCTGATCCACGAGGAATGCAGATTTGACCTTAGCTGATATTCTCATACAGCCGAGGGGTGAAGAACATCACCTGGAGGTGGGGACTGAGTAATGCTCTTCACCCACTTGGCATCAGGTTGATCTGGATAGTTTAGAAGAACTAAAGGAGCTTACTCTTTTCCATGTATTGGATTATATTCCTTTGAGTTGTAATCTCCTTTCAAACTTTCTATCACTCATTCAGTTGCCATTTTCTCGCCCACAATGTCTTTTGAAACCCCGTCTCTCTTGGAATTTCCTCTTTCAAAAGGAAGTTTCTTTATTTTCGTCCTCACGCCTTGTGTGTGTTTTTTTCACGAAGGACCTTGGACATGTTCAGGATCTATTGTTGTTGTGAGCGCACAGAGACATTATGTTGCTCCGGGCTCCACGAGGAACCCGATGTGATCAAGAGAAGGATAGTTCTCAGTGGGGAAGTGATCCAACTGCAGTGTACTGATAGAGGCATGCAGGGTTTCTGCTGAGGATCTGGGGTTGGTAGTGGCCACATTATCACCCTCCCTCAGGCACATTCCAACAGCCTCCACCCACCTGCCCAAAATAAACTGTACAGCCTTAACCCCTTCCTCCCCGCCCCGTGCCCTGAGAAAAAAACACAACTGCAGAACACACAGAGACCTCAGAGCCTGTCTTGTAGCTTGAGGCCCTACTCAGTTATAAAGGAGTAGTTCACTGTTTTAATCTCCAAACTTAGTCATGTCTAAAGAAAGTGCTTGTTTTTCTTACTGAGTGACGCTCACTTATGACCGAGCTTCACTGCAAAGGAATGATGCTTTTCCACATGTGTGTTTCTGCAGCAGCAGCATGCCCAGAGATGTCATTTAACATTAAAACACAAAGCAGAAGACTGTAATGAGACGTTAAAGAGGAGGCTCTCTTTAAAGACCTACATCTTTCACAAGTTGTGTTTAAGACACCAGACATGACTCAATAATTCAAGGTTTCAAAGTACTTTACTGTCATTTCTATGTTTGAAAACAAAATGTTCAGCGTACATAATCCTAAAGTGACTTAAATAAATTAAAATACATATTTAATAATAACTGTATAAAAACGATTTAAAAGGTTGTATAGAAGAGGAAGAACTTTTTCAAACTGAACACAGATAAAACTGAAAGTTAAATCAAACATAGAAAACCAGGGAGTGGTTTTAGAGTCCGTTTTTAATTTGAATGCTCATTTTCACAAGGTTCCAAGTACTTCATTTTATTATCTTAGAAACAGGAAGTCAGATCTATTTTAACTCAGAAAGACGCTGAAGTTTTAATTCATCGTATCGATTATTGTAACTCGTAACTTTTTACTGGATTACCCAAAAAGTCTCTGAAAAAACTGAAACAGATCACATGACTCCACTTCTTCAAGTTCTGCTCTGGTGACCTGTTTCTTTTACTTGTTCTTAAAGCTCCTCCATACATCATAGATCTCATGTTATTTTATATTTCAGCTTGATCACTGAGGTCCTCGAATGCTTCCCTTTTAAATGTTCCTCATGTGAGAGAGAGCTTTTTGTTTTTATGCCCCTAAACTCAGAGCTCTCTTAAACTCTCTAAACTTAAGACTTACCTTTTTAATCTGGCTTTTAATGTGGAGTAATTTCCTTTTAGCCCTGGAGTGAATTATGACAATTATAACCACTGTTTTAGCATCATTTTTATTGATTTTATTTTATTCTATCTAATTTTGTTTTCATTTAATTGGTATTTATCTGATCTCATCTTATTGATTCAGTTTTTTCTGATCTGATTATATTCTATTTTCTTTATTTTATTTTTCTGACATTAACCTGCTTTTATTTTATTTATTTTATTTTATTTTTCTGGTGTTTAATCTTATTTTATTTTCTTTATTTTATTTATTTTCTTCATTTTATTTTAATTTCTGGTATTTATCTGATTATATTCTTTTGATTTTATTGTATTTTTCTGATATCTATATGATTTTATTCTATTGATTTTATTGTATATTTCTGGTGTTAATCTTATTATATATTCCTGATTTTATTGTATTTTTCTGATATTTATCTGAATATATTTCTGATTTTATTTTAATTATTTTACTGTATTTTAAACTACATCATATTAACTCCTCTCTCTTGTTTTAGCCTTGTATTATTTTACCTGGTGCTGTTGTTTTCTGTCTCTCTGTGGTTTTGTGAAGCACTATGGGCTGCCTGCTTGACTATATGAAAGTTGATATATAAATACAGATGAGATGAGAGCAGTGACAATGAACTATAAAACTTCAACCTCTTAGATTCATCTCTTCAGCTCTGAGTTTTCATGCAGCTGCACAAAGTCACATTAGCACATTGTGTAGAAGACGTCTTGCTCGGGTCTTATTTGACCAAGATGCAAACGTCAAATGTGAACTGATGACATTTATTACAACACTTAACCTCCCCCACTTAAACTGAAAGCATATGAAACTCTGAAGTCTTCTTCTAACACGACGAGAAGAAACCACAAATGGCACTTTGAGAAAAAGAAGAAGAAGCAGAAGAAGAAAAATGGCGCCCGCTAAATACAAATTAAAGCTGAAATCACCGACTTTGATACGCTTTGGGTTAGAATTATCAGGGGAGGGACTGCCCTCATCACAACAGGCCTATCATTTATGCTTTACACATTGCACACACAGCACTTTCGCAGCGGATTCACATGGAAAAGCTACAATTATTACTAATCACCGTAATCATCCAAGCCCTAAATTAGCCCTGTGTGAATAATGTGCAGGGTTAAAATCCTGAATTCACTGCGTTATGAGCACTCAGCAGGAAAGAAGTTAGGAGCCGTGACTCCCTGATGTGACAGATATTGCTCCACTCCTTTATTGTATGAAAAAGCTTGAAGAGGGTTTCGAAAGGTTTGTAGTTTGTGTTGTGTCTCCACAGAGGGAGGAGCAGAGCGGAACAGGCGTTACATACGTTTAATCAACAATGGATTGGGTAACACTATCTTAGCAGTCAAGATACTGGCTCCCTTGATTACATAACCGTCGGTGACTGACTGACATGTCATGATAAAAATGTACACTGCATGTCCTACCTGACACATGAAAACCACCAACTGTTCACAGAGAGGGAGGGAGGGAGGGAGGAGTGGTGGACTACTTTAACATGCAGTTTAACTCTCTCTGCTCTTTGATTACAAGAACAAGGCCTTCAATTACAGAAGCTGTGGCTGAGTTTAAAATGAAGCTCATGCAGCTTTCACAAGGTCCACCGGATTTTATTTACCTCCAACAAACTGAAGGTTTTTATATGAAAGACAGAGAAAAACAGAATCTGTGTTTATATAAAAAACACAAACTGAGGCTCGTACTGTCGGACATGTTGCATGATTTGAGATTTGGCTACAAGCCAAGGCAGTGTTTGTATTACAATAGAAGCTTCCATTGCGTCATACAGGCTGCCTTTACATAAAACAGAGCTCTGATGCAACACAATGTACTCCAAGCTTCTAGGATTCAAACTCATACTGTTTTTAATGTTTAAAGGATTAATTCATGATATCAAAAATGTTGCAAGAAGTTCCTGAGATGTTTCTATAATTGTATTACTTTAATGTTTTATTTAAATTTTGATGCTTTGTTTTTATTTTACTGTTTTATTTTAATTTTAATGTTTTTTAATTTTAATGTTTTATTTTTATTTTAATGTTTTAATTTAATTTTAATGTTTTATTTGTATTTTAATGTTTTGTTTTTATTTTACTGTTTTAATTTAATTTTAATGTGTTTTAATTTTAATGTTTTATTTTAATGTTTACTTTTATTTTAATGTTTTATTTTTATTTTAATGTTTTATTATTTTATTTATCAACTTAGTGTTTATTTCTTTTTTTTCTTCTTTTTTTCTCTTTTTTCTTCTTCTATTTATCTACTCAATTCTTTTTAGATTTTTAGTGCATTTTTTTTTTCTTTACCCTTTTAATGAATTATTTTGAACCCTCAACTTATTTTAAATTGCCTATTTTTTTTTATTAGTGCGAATTAACCTCTTCTTCAAAATGCTAACGTTTTTTAATATGTAGTATTTTTTTACATTATTTTATTTCTGCTTCTTTCTTGTTTTCAGTCGCTGTAAAGCACTTTGAATTGCGTTTGATTTGTATGGACGGTGCTTTATAAATAAAGCTTGATTGATTGATTGAACACAGAAAAGTTAATGCAATCTCTGCAGTGAGTAAAGGACACAATGGTGCTTCTAATATGATCAATAGTTACTGTTTCATGGCGCTAATAGTTGGAAGGAACATCCTCTCTTATGATCGGATTTCATTTCAGAAGTTGTCAGTTTGTCCGTGTGCTCTCGCTCTGAGCAGCTTTTTCTTTCATCAGCAGCCTCCTGTAAGTAGATTTTACACTTCCTAACTCTCTCAGCAGCAGCCCTCCATCTAAACTTAGCTGTTGACAGACTTAAATCTCTTCACGTAAACAGCCCGTCTTATTCCACAGGGGCCTCCCTCATAATATCCAGCCCACTAGCATGTTTACAGTAAACGCCCGCATGGTAAAGCTGTTAAAATGAAGCCTGATCCTCCCCCTCCTCTCCCCTTCTCCTCCTGCGCTCAGCTTCTCTTTCTCAGCTGCTGTTCCATTCATGACAGGAAGTTACTTTTCTTTTTTAACTCTCGGGTAACAAGCGAAAGAAATGTCAACTCAAGCAGCGAGCTAATGCACAAGAGGACTGGATATTCAGAGCAGATGTTGCAAAGACAAACTTCAGAGCTGATAAGAAAACTCAGTGACATGTTCTTGTATTCAAAGTGCAGGAGGAGGAGAGAGTACTTCGGGAGTCAGATGTGTGGTGTGACACGCTGGCATCCTACCTGTCTGAACTGCTCCTCGTAGGTCCATTCTCCGTGGTCCTGAGCGCCCAGGTGGCCGTGCGTGGCGTGTGGAGGGAGGATGGCGACTCGGGGCTCCTGGTCCACGCTGGGTCGGGCCTTCAGCAGCTGGGAGTGCGGGTGGAGCTGGCGATGGGGCAGCAGGAGGATGCCCTTGCCCGGAGCCACTGCGTCGTGTCCTGTCGGCAGACCTTCCTCTGCCAGGTCGTCATCAAAGTCTTCCTCCATCTCTCCTTCAAAGTCTTCCTCGTCCCATTTCTGCTTTCTGTGAAAACAGAGTTTAAAAATGAAGACATGTAGAAGAAGAAGAAGAAGCAGTTTGATGCTACCTGACCGGTAAACGTAGTACTTACATCTGCTCCTCTTCATCAGACCCCATCATGTCCTTGTAATGCTCATCCCCTTCATCATTATCATCATCCTCATCCTCGCCCCCACTGCTGCGCTCTGACATGGGGCTATCCGACACCCTCTGCAGTCCTGCCGCCGCCGCACGCATGGCTGCCAGCGCCGCAATCTGTGCCTGCTCCGACTCAGGGGCAGGGCTCCCCATTGGCTCGTCCCTCCCCACTCCCCCTCCACCTGTGCGGATCTGAGTGTGCTGTGCGGCTGCTTGCTGCTGAAGCTGCTGCTCCATCAGCAGCTTGGCCCTCTGCTGCCTGTGCAGGTTCTCCATGACGGCCTGCAGCTTCATCTCCAGGGAGAGCGGCACGGTGTCAAAGCTGCCTCCTTCACCGAAGGAGCAACCAATCAGGGGCCGGGGTAAGGGGGACAACGGTCAAACCTTCTGCCGTGGGAGGGATCGCCAACTGAGCTGGAGGTTTGGAGGTTATGGTTGTGTGGATAAGTGGGTCCTTGAGGAGTGGGAGGAGGAGGAGAAGGAAGAGGAAGAGGAGGGGGGTCGTTCAGAACCCTGAGACATGCAGTCAGCGGTCAGTAGCAGCTCTGGTGGAGACAGAGGCCTCTCTCTTGTCTCGGTGGGTTTTCCTGCAGCACGGGGGGAAGTGAGGCCGGCAGCAGAGTTGAGCTGCACAGAATTCAGAGAGGCACAAGTTTCGGAAGCCAAGGTGGGAGGACAAGAGTGTGCCGAGAGACTACAAAGACCTGATGGGGGAGAAAAAGAGCAGAGCGTCAGACGAATACTTCCCTTGTCAGCTTTCTCCAAACGCCACATCGTCAAATCACAATAGTCTCTTTTTATTCTACCTTATGGTTCCTCGTTTCTCAAAGACAGAGATTAGCAGCAAGAAAATCAAGTGTGAAACTGAAGCTTTCTAAAAAGGT
This sequence comes from Notolabrus celidotus, assembly GCF_009762535.1. NCBI lineage: Eukaryota > Metazoa > Chordata > Actinopteri > Labriformes > Labridae > Notolabrus > Notolabrus celidotus. Next base: position 3,501,912 of record NC_048273.1, on the reverse strand, counting down.
TCTGAGTTGCAAAAGAGCAGGAAACTGAAAGTCTAATTTTACACACAACAAAAGCCAGAATTAGTCAGGAAGCCACACAAAGCATCAATACGCAGCCCCCTGAGTCGATGACTGTTGTGCAACACGTGCAGCGTTACTCACAGTCAGACCAGACGAGCCGCTTACACAGGACACAACTCTTCGACCTCAATGAGAGGAAGTGAAATCACAGGAAGAACCGTCACTTTTCTTCACCTGGTTGGCTCACCGCCAAAATCAATTTCTGCCCAGCGGCGAAGAGAAGCGGCATCAGACGGTTCTGTCTCGAGGCAGACGTGATAAATATTCAGAGGTGTGACTCTGCTCAGGTATGACTGCCGTGTTTTTCCCTTCAGTTAAAGACTTTTGCAAATTAGATGAGTCGGGGGTTTTCTTTTTCTGTTTTTGACGCTGCTGTAGGCGTAAACTCTGCTCCTACATACCTGTTCCTAAAAGTGCACAGGTATGCAAAGTCTGAATCAAAAGGTGTTTTATTTTACCTGCTTAACATCTGCAGTTTCACTACCATGATGCATTTTTCATGCCTAACAGAAAGCAGGCTCTGTCATGAGCACAACACTACACTACAGCCTGCTCCCTGTTTTCAGCAGTGATAACTCAAAACTGAAGCCATGGATCCTCCAGAGTTACACAAGCAGTCGATCCCGCCCTCTCGGTTTCCTCTGAGCCAGGTGAAGGAGCCGGTGAAGGCTGCAGCTTCGATCCGTCAGCCACAGATAAGAGCTGCACACAGAGTCAACAGCTCGTGGGGAAATGAATGCTGAGCGCAGGTGTCGAGACTCGCCGAGGTGCCAGTCATGACAGGAGGCAGCGGTGACTGTACGAGTCCACTCATTCAGACACGCTGACTAATACACAACACATGACTAATACAGGACAGACCCGAGGAGGCACCAGCTGCACCGAGAGTCTCAGAGAGTCCAGGTTTTTTATTGAACTCTTACACTGGATGAAAGTATGAATCATTCAGTTTGAGTTTAGTTTCTCTGTTCGACAAGGAAACCAGACGACATAGGCTGAAATTTGTTTCTTGACGTCGCAGGAAAAAAACATGTACAGAAAGTATACCGTCAGGAAGTTTCTTCTTACTGTTTTCCTCGTGCTCAGTTTGTCTCTTTATGATTAGATCATTTAGCATGTCGCTGTATGTTCAGAGAGCTGATATCAGGCCCTTGTAGCAGCTGTTCATATCTATTAAGAATGTTAGATATGAATAAAGGTGTGTGATGTTTCTCTGCTTTCCATCTTTATCAGGGTGCAAAAAGGAGGGGTGGAAAATGTGCATGATACTATCCCATACTTTACCATCCATACCATGATACTATAACATACCATACTTTACCCTAAACTATCAAAACCATACATACCATTCCATACAATGATAAACCTATATACCATCCATATCATATAATACCATTCCATAATATACATATAGCTTAGTATACCCTGCCCTACCCAAAACTATCATACCATCCTATACCATGATAAACATATACCTGACTGTACCCTACCCTACCCTAAAATACCATACATATATATATATTAGGGGTGCAACAATACATGTATCTGTATCGAACCGTTCGATGGTCACGGTTCGGTACGCCCTATGAACCGAACAATACGCAATTTTAGATTTATTTGATCACTTCTGACGAGGCGCTCTGTGCTGAAAGTTCAGCGGATCTGCGCTCGACTCCTCTGGGCTGCATTGTCGAGCGCAGGTCCACTGAACTGCGCGCTCCTCCCACATTCATTCAGTCCAAGCCTATGGTCCAAGCTGATCACGTTTGTTTTAACTGTGCTTCATATGGAAATATAGATTTCACCACACAACGGTCTGCTGGGTTCATATGTTCACGTATGTGTGCGCCCGCACGAGAGGGAAGCACGAGTGATCCGCTTTGGTTGCAGATCAGAGTTGTTCCGTGGTCCTGTAGTGATGCTAGTCTGGATGATATGTTTTTAAAGTGCGTTTATGCATTACTTGTGGTCTTATACTGCATGCTGTGTAGACTTCAGCCTGATACCGGACAGTGTTTTCCTGCCATTACATCGGGGGCGCACCCGCCGGGTCCCGCCCCCCCTTGGAAGTCAAAGCAGAAGTGATTTAAGGGTCCCTCTCTCATAGATCAGGTCTATACCTTGTTCTTTTATGTAACAGACTAAATATCTTCATGTTATTTATCTTATTTACATGACGGGATGTCATTTCTGTCTCTACATGGTCGCGCGTTCACAATTCTCCTCTGCTCTCTATCGCGCACGGCAGATGCGCACGCAGACAGACAGACAGACACACACACACACACACGCAACCCCCCCATGCACAGCAGAACATGTGTCAGGTATAGCTGCCCCTGATACATTTAATTTAATTTAAAAACTGCTTTTGAGCTGAAACAAATGTTGGAAATTTCAATAAACTACAAGTAACAAAAAAAGTCATGGAAATTTCTTTTTTTCTGTATCGAAAACGTATCGAACCGAACCGAACCGTGGATTTTGAGTATCGTTGCACCCCTAATATATATATATATATATATATATATATATATATATATATATATATATACCATACCAAACAATACCATATCATACTGTACCTTCACCTACACTACCATACCATGATGAACTTGTATATACCATATCATGATGTACATATACCATGTCATATAATACATACCATAACATGCCATATCATGATACTATGCTATATCATGATAAACATATACCATGCCAGGATGGGCAATGATTTTCGAACATTCAAATATTCCTTCACTTTGTAATAATCGTAGAGTTACTTCTAAAATGTTCTCATTTTTAAAGTATAATTTTTCATCATTTCTACCGGTGCCTGGTTGTAACACAGTAATCCCACCAGACGGTGGCTACAGATCGTCTTTAAGCTGTTTGCTAACAGCATTAAGTAACAGAAGAAGAAGAAGAAGAGTGCTAACTGCATTAAATAGCAAAAGAAGAAGAACACATTTGCGACAGTCGCAGCAATTTTCTCCAGGCAGTTATTCAGATAATCGTCAAATGAATGCCAATGACTATCAAATAGTATTTTGGCACATCCCTATACCATACCACGATATATATATCATACCATGCCATACAGTACTATACATAGCCAGAACTACCACACCATACCCTAAACTTCCATACCAAACCATGATACATATACCATAAAACACCATACCATAACCTACCTTACCCTGAAGTACCATGACATGCATTGCATACGCTACCCTACCCAACTCTAAGGTAATGATGATATCACTGATTCTGTGACTGTTAATATGATAGTATTAATATCATGAAATGAAGCATCATTTTATCTGATTAACTAAAGTATACAAGATGCCCATAAAAGGTAGAGTGAAGGGTTAATGTCATTAGTATCTCTGCAAAGAGTCATGAAGCGACACAGTGAGTCAAACTGGAAGGTAACTCTGTTCAGAGTGCCGTCTCATTTCAGGTTAATATTGATGTTTGGCGCGAGTGATTCAATAACTACAATAACTTTTACAAGAAGCCTCTGAAGCAATAATATAACAGACTAACGAAACACCTGATCGCTCTGTATGGAAGAGAAGTTTGTGTTTGAGTGGGAGGCAGAAAAGCAGGTCGTCTTATGCAACAACTTACAACAGAAGACATGAGCGTGTGGAGGGCACTGATGAGGAGGAAGTGTCCACACATTTTCTATATGTTGGTGAATCAAATAAAGTTCTGCTTTCATTCAGTGAGAACGTCCTCTTCTGTATCGTACATGTGTATCATCAGAGGAGTTGATTCAGCTTGTTTTTGCAGGAGAACAATTCAGGATAGTTGAATCAGCTGCTGACTCAGGGCCTCCAAAAAAAAGCACATTTGATTGCAGGGAACATTAAGTGCTACCTCTTCCACAGCGTCAGAATAACAGCACTTTATGCTTCTGTGGCTTGGACGAATCAACCAGGACAGTCTGAGCCACAACAACAAGAGAGGAGAAAACAAGAAGATGAAGCGCTCTCAGTCTCGATTAAACTCCAAAACATGCTGCCGTCAGCAAACAGTCGGTCATACGTCTGAACCACAAAGTGAAATTCAACAGCACAAAGTTCTGCCGACACAGCATCAAGTCTTAGAGGTGTTAAAAGATGAAGAAGAAGAAGAAGAAGAAGAAGAAGAAGAAGAAGAAGAAGAAGAAGAAGAAGAAGAAGAAGAAGAAGAAGAAGAAGAAGAAGAAGAAGAAGAAGAAGAAGAAGCCAGCTCATTCAAGCGAGACACAGGCTGTGCATTCGAGAAATGTTGCACAAGGAAATAAGAGCTGTGAAACTTGTGTTTCTTCAGCCGGTGAAGGAAGTGACAACTGTCGGAGCAGATGCAGCGCGGCAGCCGACAGATATTCAATATTGATTCATGACATTCTTCGCAGGCGATACAGGCGCAACTGAGCGGCTGCAGTTGTCAGACGGTGAATAGCACCAGTATAAGCAGGATTAAATCATCTTACCTAACTGGAACTGGTCTGACTGAGAGACAACTCGCCTCTGTTCCGCTTACTGTAAGATAAAACCTAACAGTGGGCTCGCAGAGAGACGCCGAGGCTCATGGGTGGCACCTCGGGAGTGTCCATTAATTCTGCATTAAGTGACACAAGCAAATCCACCGTCCAACGGCCTGCTGCTCTGTTTGTGTTTACTCAACATGTCAGGCAGTCAAACCTGTGTGCAAATAAGCACAGTATGTCATGTTCACGCCACGTTTCAACCACAAGTATGTCATGTATGCGATCTAAAGACAGAAGTGATTACAACAAAGCTCCTCTGTGGACTCTTCCTGCAAAGAGGGAAGCAGAAGTGGTCGCTTTGTTTCATGTCACTGCTCATCTCAGGCTGCATGATTTCAGACATGCTACATGCTGGAAATTACATTGCACCATTGACTACACACGGTCCGTCCACTTCCTCAAACGAGGGAACGAGAGGAGCTTATAGAAGTGATCATATATGATGTTGATTAGGGTCCGTTTGATACGTCCTTTAGAAAATACAGAACTGGATGTGAGCAGTGAGCCGGACACAGAGGGGAAGTGTCATTCTAATATGTAATACAAGCGTTCACGCTCCTCAGTATCCGGCGTAACAACACCAGTGTTTATTTGAAGCGGCCCTGAGTCCTTTGAATAACCGTAAGAAAGATTCACACACTGATCTGAGGTCAGGACAATAAGGAAGCTGGTCGCTGAGCCAACCTGACCATCCTTTGTCGCAAAACATCTAGTGGTTGTGTTTGATTTCTTCTTCTCACACATTATGAACAACCTGATGTTGGCTTGGATGATAAGATATTTAACATCTAACCAAGCGTAGTATCTGTGACCTCACTGGTCTGTTTCTGAAGCCGATCGCTGGTGGGTGCCATATTGGAAATGCTGAACTCAAACTAACTTCTGTCAAGCTAGCGTGAGGTAAAGAGGCGGGCCTTTAGTCTCCTCGCTAACAGCTACAGTGTTCCCGCCTGTCAATCAAGTCAGCTGTGCCTCTAATTATGCAAAACCTGTAATCTCAATATCTTCTAAATCAGTGGTGTCCAAACTTTTTTCAAGGAGGGCCACATTTGATGTTGTCAGAATACCTTAGGGCTCCTACTGAGACTTAGGAATCATAAAAGTTATATTTGAAATGTCTATTTAATAACAATTATTTAAAAAATGTTCTCACTCAATCTAAACTAAGTAGTCCTCAGTTCTCCACAAGCCATGTAAAGATTAGCAAACTTTATATTCTTCTGGAGGAAAATGTTTTTCATTCGGGTCGGGCAATGTGGGAAAAATATTGTCTCATTATTTTCCTATGGCAGGATCACGATCTGGATTTCATCGCACTCCTTTTCCATGTTGTTTGTAAGACTTTTCTGACCAGCAGACAACAATTGAAGAACTAAATAATTATTTTTGAACAATTTGTATGCACCAAATTTGACCTTTTCTGTACAATTTCCTAATTTTGATCTTGTCTTGTGTCCTCTTTTGTGTCTTCTGAACTCTTAGTGTTCATAAAGAATATTTTCACATCATGATAAAAACATTAATTTGAAAACCTGTCAACTTTAAGAGTTCTTGTGTTTCTTCTTTATAGCTTCTTGCAGAATTCCCAGAGCTTTGGCTTTTAGACAAGTAGTCCATGTGAAGTTTTTTTAGCTGTTTCTGGATTGACTTTAGTTTTGTTTGTGTGCTTGAAAGAAACTACAAATGTACAGATGATTCAGAATGTGATTAATTTCTTTGCTATTAATAACACAATTTAAGATGGAAGCTTGGGGCCATAAATAAATGGACTGTGGGCCACGATTGGCCCCCGGGCCGTACTTTGGACATGCCTGTTCTAAACCATGGGTTCCCAAACTTTTGAGGCCGGGACCTCCAATATACACGTGCCAAAGACCCCCACTGTCCCTGTCCCTTCATACTTCATTTAGCTGGTCGGATGAAAATGAGCCTAGCTTCATGCACATCTTGCTGTTTCCTGAACCTGCTGCTATTTACAACAATGGGTAAAATATGCAATTTTAGATTACTTAAAAAAATAAAATAAAAAATCTGGAAGACTTCTCCCGACCCCCACTTTGGGAACCCCTGTTCTAAATTGCTGAGTTATGAAAAATCCACCCCGTACAGTGTGTGCCGACAAGAGAGATGAGCTCTTCAGGCCTAAACTCATTTTTTGTACCAGGATGTAAACATGTTTATTTCTGCTGTAAAGATCATTTTTGTTAAATGGGTGTGTATGTGGTTTCTGGTACTTTCAGAGCCAGCCCCAAGTGGACACTTGAGGAACTGCAGTTTATAACACTTCTGCATTGGCTTCAATTCTCACACCCAGAGGTTGCTGCTTAGATTAGAGGCACAGCTGACTTGATTGACAGGCGGGAACACTGTAGCTGTTAGCAAGGAGGCTTAAGGCCCGCCTCTTTACCTCACACTAGCTCGACAGAAGTTAGGAAACAGATGGGTGACGTCACGGAGACTACATCCCTTAAATACACATCTATGTATCTAACCCAGAGGTCTTGCTTCTCACGTAAATGGTCGGTTTAAAATTCCCTCGAGACACTCAGGGGTTAATATTTGGAAGAGCGAGAAAGCGATCCATTCACAGCCTGTGTGTCGGTCAGAAAGCTTCAGAAGCTGAATAATGGGGACCTACTCTCTCTCTGACTCGGCTGGATCACGCTTACAGTTACCTTATTAGTGCAGTTAATGCAAAGAAAGTCGTTAGCTGAAGAAATACTTTAATAAAGAAGCTCCTTCATAATCTATTTCCTAGAACTCTTGGAAGGACGAGCTCCTGCTACGACGTCAGGAGACGTGCAAACAATAACACCGTAAGAGCAAAGACAGCTGTCCGACATATTCTCTCTGATTAAAAGTAAATTTTCCTTTCATTATTCTTCATTTCAGGGCAGTTGTCATGAGGCCACATTCTGACTTTGTGTTAATGTTGTTTGTGTCAAGAGGAAGGTGCACATTCCTCTTGATTCCTCCTCATTCCTCACCTGAAGTAGGTTCCACTGATTGGGGAGCTGCTGCCTGATTGACCAAGTGAAGTGAGCAGGTGACCAGCTTTAAAAAGAGCTGCAGGAAAATGGCCGCTCTCTCTACACTGCTGTGTGACCTGAGGCCCGAAGAAGAGCCTTTTGAATTTATGTTAACTTTTCTCAATTTTCGTTTCTTATCACAGGGAACCCAGCAAACTTTGTTTTTTTTTCCCTAATTGTAACTGGCTAAATAAAATATGTGCCTAAACTCCATGGAACACCTGGTTGGAAGTTTTTCTTCTTTGTTTCCACTCACACTGCCTGCATCCCACAGTATAACAGCGGTAAAGGAACCGCTTCAAATGGTGGACTCAGTTTCAAGTACATAACCTCCATGCCCCAGCAGCGCCTCTGCACCTCAGCTTCATTCCACCCCAGTGACCTTTGACCTCATGGAGAAGGCAGGAGGACCAGAGAAAAGACTAGTCACTATCAGGAGATATAGACTTTATCACACACGGCAATAAATAGCTTTACACCACCTATAAGACAAACCCTTATAATAGAGAGCTGACTATAAGACCTGCATTTAACACCTTAATTGGCTCAAGGCCTGCTGGGGGGGACCCGTGTGGGTGCAGGGTGGAGCGACCTGTGAGAGATGTCTGACCGGAGGTTAAACAATGACAGCTAAAGGGTTAATCCTCTTTTTTTTCTCCTCTTTTTTTTAAAATCCACTTTTGAGTGGCATGAAGATTGCGAGGTCTGAGCAAACAGGAGCGAGCGATAAGAAGCCGAGCTAAGGGTCTAATTCCAACGAGATAAAGAGACCCACGTCGCCTCACACACATGCACACATGCACACATGCACACGTATGTAGATATGAGCCCACGGCCTGTATAGACATGAGGCTTGTTGAGCGTCCTCGAGTAAGAGCGGTGGAGCTTTCTAACAAACGGTGCTATTTTAAAGAACACATTCTCACTGCTCTGTTTGAAACACAAACTAATCACCACATTTTCACCTGAGGTTTATTTGTGATAAATAAAGGGGGGTCTTCTGCTCCACTTAAAGGTGACATATCAAGCTTTTTTCATCAACATATATTGGTCTAAGAGGTCCCCAAAACATGTCTTTAAAGTTTATGCTCAAAAAAACACTTTGAAATCAGATTTTGGTCTGCCTGAAAAACCCTCTTCTTCAGCCCTCCTCAGAACACTCTGTTTTCCCTCTGACCACGCCCCCTCATGAAGTGGGTGTGGCCTCGGCTGTCCAGCACGTTGATCTAATGTTTACATGTTGGCTGAATATACACGGCTGCTCAGAGATCACGTTACTTCAACCCTCTGAATCTGATCCAGAATCTGATCCTGACGGAGAGGCGCCTGCAGCAGGACCTTTCTGAACCATTGGTCACAGATTTAGTGTTTCTTGTTGTTTTATTTGTCAGCATGTCGACGTGTGTCTTGGTACACAGCTACCAACATGTGGCTATGCTAACTAGTGCTAGGGGTTGAGTTGTATTTTATACAGTCTATGGGCTGAACAAGCTCCGAGCTCTGACTTCCTGTTACAGACCGGATGGCGTTGTGACGTATGAAAAACACTGAAAACTGAAACAGCTGGTTTCAGCACACATTTACAGAAAGGTGGAGAAATCAGAACAGGGGCAGAATGGAGTCTTTTACTTTTCAGGGGGTTTGTAGACAGGGACACATATTTCAGGTAGAGAACTGTTAAAAAGTCCATTTTGCATGATATGTCACCTTTAAAGTCAGACAGAAGCAGATTCTTAAAGTGATTTATGATCTCATTTCCATCCGTGATGCTGAAGGCTCTTTTCTCTCGTCCTCTAACTTCCTATAGATAAAATGTAAATCATGGGGGCGGAGCTTTAACCTGCTTTGAATAAGAAGACTCCAAGCTGCCTGGTAGTCTGCATGTGACTCTATGATTAGTGAGTGTGCGGATGGAAGTCTGCCGTCAGCCTTTATCATGTCACTCAGCGCCGTTGTCACGCCGCATGTGTCAGTGTGTACTTTACGGCTGTGTTGGCGGTGAAACAGGCTTTGTTCTGATGCTATCAACAAACATTCCTGGACAAATATGATCCTTGTCTTTTGTTCCTGGAGTCTGTTTTTCTCGATACTATAAATCATCAGGTCCTGAGACGTGAGGCGCAGTGTGATCAGAGAATCAACTGAATAGCTGCAGAGTTATCACATGGAGTTCATATTTTTAAGACAGAACACCGTTAGCTCACAGATTGTTTCTGTTTTGGGGCGCCCGTGGCCGAGCGGTCTAACCTGGGACTTCTACCAGATCCGTGTCCAGTCCGTCTCAGATCTTGTCCGTCAACACCCCCCGGTTGCATTTTCAGAACGCAGCATGGAGCAGGACTTTGACTAGAAGAGAAACCGATCAGATCCGGTGCCGTGACGGATCAGAGACTGAGCGGACATGGATCTGGTGGAATTTGGCCGTAAGCATGCGCCCCATGTACGGGGGCTACAGTTAGAGCTGAGCGATACTGAAAATAATGTTGTTGTTTTTTTAAAGATATATTTTTTGGGGCTTTTTTTTCTCGCTTTTATTGACAGGACCGCTGAAGAGAGACAGGAAATGTGGGGAGTAGAGAGCGGGGGATGACATGCAGGAAATGGTCAACAGGTCAGGAGTCGAACCGGCGCCCCCTGCGACAAGGACTGCAGCCTCTGTATGTGGGGCGCTTAGACCGCTAGGCCAGCAGCGCCCCTATTGATAATTATGTTATCACATTAAAATATTTCAGATCAGTCGATATCGATTAATGATCACAATAAATATCAAATCATTATTTCATTTTAATGTAAAGTCAGATTTTTGCTCCTGAGTGAAAGTTGAAGACAGTTTGTTAGTTTGTATCTGGATTCAGTTTCTGATGAACTTCTTGAATCCATCATCTCTGACAGTGCTAACAGGAAGCAGGTCTTTAATGTAAGATCAGATTTTTATGAAGTTTTAGTTTGCAGATTCTTATTTTTCTCATGTTGAGATTATTTACATAATTTGATTTAAATTTACAACAAATAAATATCAAACTGTATTCTGTGTATCAGTTTATAGAGTATTGTTTTGAGTTGTGTTCTCCCCTTTAAGGTTACTAAGGGTTACAGGCAGAGTGATGTTGTTTCCCACAGTGCAGTGAATGCATCACGGTTATTCAGTGTTCAGTTGTCCTACGGTCACGGTGGACATTAAACATGTTCACAGCAGAAGTTGTCTCTGTGCTCTTCCTTTACCCACATCCTGAAAGTAGATTTAATGAAATGTATAAAGTTAAGTGTCAGACTAACGACTCTGCTTTGAGCTGCTAGGTTTTGAGTTTTCTTCAGCGTCACTGTCGCTCGTCTCAGCTGTGTTTACATTCTGTTCCGAACGTCTTTAAGCCCCGCCTACCTCTCACCCTGCGACATGATTGGCTGTTCAATGCCTCTTCTTCTTCTGTCTAATGTTGGGTGGCAACTAGTGTTTAAGGCTCATTAGCGCCCCTCCATTTTAAGTGGCTGGTGGATGTAATGACATGTTTATTTATATCAACTTTTTTTTAATAAATTATTTTTTTATATATTTTTTGGCCTTTTTGCCTTTATTTGAGAGGACGGCTGAAAAGAGACAGGAAGTGTGGGGAGTAGAGAGCGGGGGAAGACATGCAGGAAATGGTCGACCGGCTGGGAATCGAACCGGCGCCCCCTGCAACGAGGACTGTAGCCTCTGTATGTGGGGCGCTTAGACCGCTAGGCCACCAGCGCCCCTTATATCAACTTTTTATTGAACTTTTTTAATTTTTATATCAAGAAGAATTAAATCCCGATAAATATTGGTATTGAATTATCGCCCAGCCCTAGCTACAGTCTTCGTCGCAGCGGTCGCAGATTCAACTCCCGTCCTCTAGCATTTGCTGCATGTCTTCCCTCGCTCTCTGCTCCCTACATTTCCTCTCTCTCGCTCTTCATCTTTCCTTTCCAATAAATGCAAAAATGCAGAAAAACAACAACAAACATTTTCCTCGAATGATGAAAACAGAATAAAAGACAAAGACCTCCGGGACAGAGGCGCTCCCCTCCTTATATGTCTAAGTTAATGTCTGTTTACACCCATGTTTACATAAATACTTTCAACAGCAAATAAAAGTATGTTCACATGTAAATTCCTCATCGTCTTATCTTCAACAGAAAAACAGCCGGGCAGCGACAAACCGCTGGAGATGTTTGCTTTGCACAAAGACATAATTTGCTTCAATTAACGGCTTTGGGCTCTTCCCTGCGGCTGAAATCAAGCGTGGGTGGTGTCTCTCTTTTCTTTTTTTAGAGGAGAGGTTGAGTATAAATCTAAAAATGGCACTCAAAACAGAAGGAGGGGTAGATGTTGTTCGGCTAATGAGAGCCATGTGGGGAGCAGAGCTGGATGAAAGTCTGGAGCTGTAAAATAAATGCTGTGACGTTTGAAACTGTGAAAGTGAAATATTTTCATTCATAAAAGAGATTTATATCCAGTTAAATCGAACAGCTCATGTAGCTTTGACTCTTGGAATACACTGGTGAGCCTCTCATCAGACAGAAGCAGTGATCTCATGTGTGGAGAAGCCAAACTGGAGTCATTCATGATCCTGTCTTCATAAAAAAAAAGGGATAAAAAGAAGTCGGTCAGTGGTGCTGGTCTTGATTATGCGTCCCTCTCTCACATTCCTTGCAGTATTACTTCTCAAGGCGGTAACACAGGCTCCATTGAGCCCCGCTACACCAACAACAAGATCATTGAGGAAGTGTCGCGCAGGCTCGTCACGCACTTTCCACTGACCCCTCCGAGGGAGCCGGAGCGACACGGCCAGCCAAATCTGATTAGCCGCAGCTATGCCATAAATTAAGTGAGCATATAGCAAAAAATAATCCACTGATCCGCTGCTGGACGGGGGAAATCTACGGCTAAATGACAAGCAACAGGAGATGGAGTGAGTCGCCTGGGAGTGACTTTCTGTAAACGAGGCTAAAGGATGCAGAAAAGGGTGCTTTTATTCTGGGGGCGCCGTTAGCCTTGCAGTCTAAGCTTGCGCCCCATGTACAGCGGCTAGAGGCCTCATCACAGCGGTTTGACTCTCAGCCGGTAGCATTTGCTGCATGTCTTCCCCCCGCTCTCTGCTCCCCACATTTCCTGTCTCTCCTCAGCTGTCCTATCCAATAAAAGGTGACAGGGCCCAAAAATGTGTCTCTAATGAAAAAATAAAGAAGTGTTCTTTTATTTTGGGGCGCTGTGGCCTAGTGGTCTAAGCTTGCGCCCCATGTCCAGCAGCTAAAAGCCTAGTCCCAGCAATTGCAGGGTTCAACTCTCGGCCTCTAGCATTTCCTGCATGTCTCCCCTCACTCTCTTCTCCCAACATTTCCTGTCTCTCTTTCAATAACTTAAACAAAAAGTGTGCTTTTATTTTGAAAGGATGGAAGAGAGAGAACGTGTAAATTACATCCATTATGTGTATTCTTTTAACTGATTGGTATTTTCTATCTTTTCAGTTGTATTTTATGTTTGTAGCATTTTCAGGTTTTGTATTTAATTTTTTTAACATTCTCAGTTTTTGTATTTCATTTTTTTTTAGCATTTTCAAGTTTTGTATTTCATTTTTTTTAACATTCTCAGTTTTTGTATTTCATGCTCTTAGCATTTTCTGTTTTTGTATTTCATTTTTTTTTCTAGAATTTGCAGGTTTTGTATTTTATGTTTGTAGAATTTTCTGTTTTTGTATTTTCTTTTTTTTTTTTTTAGCATTTTCAAGTTTTGTATTTAATTTTTTTTTAACATTCTCAGTTTTTGTTTTTCATTTTTTTTAAAGTATTTTCAAGTTTTGTATTACATTTTTTTTTAAGATTTTCAGTTTTTGTATTTCATGCTTGTAGCATTTTCTGTTTTTGTATTTCCTTTTTTTTTCTAGAATTTGCAGGTTTTGCATTTTGTTTGTAGAATTTTCTGTTTTTGTATTTTCTTTTTTTTTTTTAGCATTTTCAAGTTTTGTATTTCATTTTTTTTTTAACATTCTCAGTTTTTGTTTTTCATTTTTTTTTAAAAGTATTTTCAAGTTTTGTATTAAATTTTTTTTTAACATTTTCAGTTTTTGTATTTTATGTTTGTAGAATTTTCTGTTTTTGTATTTCCTTTTTTTTGTTTAGCATTTTCAGTTGTTGTTTTTCATTTCTTTTTTTAGGATTTTCAGGTTTTGTATTTCCTGTTTTTAGCCTTTTTTCGATTTTGTATTTCCTTTATTTTTTTTTAGCATTTTCAGTTTTTGTATTTCCCTTTTTTTTTTTTTTAGCATTTTCAGTTTTTGTATTTGATGTTTCCATCATTTTCAGTTTTTTTGTATTTTCTGTTGTAGAATTTTCAGTTGTTGTATTTCATGTTTGTAGCATATTCTGTTTTTCTGTATTTCCTGTATATTCTGTTTGTTACGTTTGTTATATGTAAACCCCAGTAAGAGTATCTGCTGTGTTAGTGGCAGCTAATGGGGATCTGAATAAAGGAATAAAGGGAGGAAAGAGGCCCTTTGTGCTGGAGCCACTTTTTGTGTTCCTCCAGCAGACATTCATCTTCAGAGCGAGGTCGGATTGGATCATTCGATTAGTAGAAAGCAACATTAATGTTCATTATCGGGACGTTAGAGAAGCATCAAGCTCTGCCGGCCCATCATCATCGAGCTGCACACTGAAGCACAGGCAGCATTAAAAACATGAAGCATTAAAAACATGAAGCATTAAAAACATGAAGCATTAAAAACATGAAGCATTAAAAACATGAAGCATTAAACTCCTCTGAGGGTGGAGAAGATATTTCTGTGTTAGACGGGTGTTATTTAAAGAACGCCCACAGGAAGTCACCACATAAAGAGTGAAATCATCTAAAAAATAAAAGCCTGTGCTGATGCAGCTGAGAGGGTTTGGTGGATATTGACCTCTCTGTGTTACAGCTTCACATGGAGACTGAAGTATTATGAGAACAAACATAAATCTCATGTGTTGACAGCTCTGCTGGACAAACACAGGCTGTGCTAAAAGAGGAGGATGCTGTCACTACGTGCAGAAAAACAATGAGTCTTACGTCAGGGTTTCGGTCCTGCTGTTGTTTATGTTTTTATTCAAACACTAATTCATCGACAGACTTTCTGAAACTATACAGACTGAAATTCAACGACTAAAGCTTGATAGAAATCGAGTTCTGCAGGGATAACCTTCAATCAATCAAATTTTATTAATACAGAACCTTTCATACAAATCTAATGCAAGTCAAAGAGCTTTACAGCGATTTAAATAAATAAAATATATAATGATTAAGTATCACTGTCTGATGTGTACAGCTCTGTTAAATGTTGTCCTGTTGTGTCTTCCTTAACATTCCCTTATTGCTGCCTCCTTTCTCAAAGAGTCATGTCGTCTCCTTATGTAGCTTTTAGTTATTTTTATTATCATATGTTGCTCTTTGTACTTTTCTTTTCTTTTTTTTCTTCTTCTTTTTTATTGTTTGTGTTTTGGTTTCTCCTCTCCCTACTTATTTTCATTTCATTTTATTTTATTTTATTTTATTTTATTTTATTTATTTATTTATTTATTTATTTATTTATTTATTTATTCATTTACTTATTTATTTATTTATTTGTTTATTTATTTACTTATTTATTTATTTATTTATTTATTTATTTATTTATTTATTTATTTATTTATCTATTTATTTATTTATCTTTGTTTAATCCTGATCTTTTTAGGGAGCCTTTTTTAACATCTGGTAAGGGACTACAGATGTAAACTAGCCTTTTTGCTTATTCTGGCATATTTACAGAAGTGTTGATTAATATGCACGGTCCTTTTAAATGAAAAATAAATACATTTAAAAAATATAGAGAGAGTAAAAATTGATTTAGAAGTAGAGACTAATACAATATCATCTCTTCAGAGCTGCTTTTAACTGTTAATGTTTTTATGGTCACTGTGTTTCTATTTTGTTTCTTGTATTCTGTCTTTAATGTGTGTTATCTGTGAGGTGTCTTTTGAAAAGTGCTCTATAAGTAAAATGTATTATTATTATTATTATTATTAAAATGTGTAAAAATAAACAAAAGGGAAATAGTTAAGAAATAAGTTTTAAAAAAAGGTAAATATGAAGGTCTAAGATGAATAAAAGCACCAAAAATAGTAGTTAAATAATACAAATTGAAGAATTAAATTAAACAATAGAATATTAAACTAAATATAAACTGATGAATTAAAAGAAAAAGTCAGACTAAACAGATAATTTTTGTATTTAATTTAAAAGTCTGGATATTCCTGACTCCTCATAACCCTGCAGAGGACACTCTGAGGCACAGAGAGTTTATCTCATGACGAAGATGAGCCTCTGAAGTCTCATCATCAGCTTTTTAAAGAGGGAATAAAACTTTAAATTTAATATTGTTCGACTCAGAGGAGAAAAACGTGTTAATTTCAAACTCCATTTGAGTCATCTAACCAAGATCCATTCAACAAACCCATTGACTCTGAAAAGAAGGAAGTGAAAGTCCAAAAATACAAACGTATTTACGTCCTGTAGAACTCTTGATTGTAACGCAGCAGCTTTAAAACCAGCGCTGAAGACTCCTCTCTCCCCTCACATGTGATCTGTGTTACATGCAGCTGATAGTCAGGATTTAAACACAGCTCTGTGCCTCTATGTCATTCCTCAATCTGCTGTTTATATACTTCCTGTAAGTCACACAGCTAACAAACCACTCCTGGTGTGTGTTCACAGACATGCACCATAAAAAGTGAGATTGAGGCGGCGGCTGCGTGTTGCTGCTCGCAGAGTTCAGCGCTCTGCTGTTGTAACTCTACACTGATGGTGGTTCCTCTAGTGCAGGAGAGGAGGGGGGAGAGAGGAGGGGGGGGAGAGGAGGGGGGAGTATTTTCATTGAATGGCATGAATGTCCCAAACTGGATTAACGTGTTGGTTTATATGGTGACTGCGCAGACACGTCATGGCATTGTGATCTGTAACAATCAGCTCTTTTGTCTGCAGAGAGGCGATGGATAAGTGGAAAATCTAAGATAGAGAGCTCTGTGTTTTGGACATGGAGGCACTCTACAGAGATATGATCACTCCGCGCTGCATGTGGATTAAAGTTTCATGTGTCCGTGCTCCGGCTAATAAAATCTGGCAGCTCTGTGTGCTCCTGAGGGATGTGTGTCATTTGGCACAGATCTGATTAAATTGGTTTGTGATTGCTTGGGCCGGCTGCCAGGCGCGAATGGATGTTGGTATATAAAATACTTCAGATCTGATGGACGTGTCAGCGTGCTGCAGCTGTGTGCTGGTATCCAGGCAGACCGATACCAGGATAGATCCCGCTGACACTGAACCGCTGAGTGTCGTCAGCTCCGTGAGCGCAGAGAGCCTCCGGCTGTCCGAGCGGCTCGGATCAGGATCTGCAGGGTTTCCCAAAAAGCTCTGACCCTCTTGCGCTGAGCCTGCGTCAGCGTCGGGCCCTGCTGGGATTCCCCCATGGCTCCGGCCCAGGCAGTGAAGTAACTTGTGAGTTTTTTTTCCTGCATTTTTGGCAGGATAACAGAGTTAAAGCCCCACGTGCCGCGCAGGCCCTTCAGAAATGTAGGTTTTGGCACAGGAACAGCTGAACGCCTGCCAAGCCACACAGCTTCCTACTTCTTTAATGGCAGGAAAACTTGTGGTGCACACACACACACACACACACTAAGAGCTCTCTCTTACACACACACACACACACACACACGCGCGCATGCTGCAACACAACTCATGCTGGTATTTACAGGTGGGTTACTACTGAAACATTTGTGTGACACAATGTCGGCTTTAAGCCAAAGCCCGCGCCCTTAAGCCCTGCAGGCTGATTTGGATGTAGGGACAACATGAAGAGCGACCTTTATCACCCTGTGAGGATTATAGTTTGATCATAAGACAACAAACAGACGTCAGACCTGTTTGTCTTGTCTCTGCATGTTTGTCATTAATGCACAGACACTAACCAGTTTACTGGCCAACTGCCAGTGACTGCCGCTCGCTCACTCTTGTTGCTTGCAGGCAGACTGAGCTCTCTATTTGCATGTTACACTTAAAGCCTCCAAATGTTCATCAAATATCCCCGGGCTGAGATCAGACGAGCGACAGGAAGCTGTGCAGATTTTTTGCGTGTAAACATTTGCATGACTATCACGTCTCAATATGAACGTTAAACTATCGTAAACATGCGAAGGCGACAATCTGCCAACAAACTAAACTGAACGTGACTGACGCACGCACCTCTGAGTGAACATACGCCGGTCAGACCGCATCCAGCGCTTCATTACAGACAAGACCGGAGGGACGAGATCGCAAATCAAGAGAAGGAAGGAAAGAAGCAGAAATACCTCAGAGACACAAGAGCTCACAGGACGGAGAGGAGAGGAACAAAACCACAAACATGAGCCATGATAGGGTTAAATAACAGCTGAACAATGACCTCAGGGGACAAACATGTTACTTATTTATCTTTTGGCTTTTGTTTCCACATGATTCATGGATTAACTTCCTCCTAACTGCCAGAGTTAAGAATTCAAGCTGCTGGTCGATTACTAAAAGTGTGAAACTCTCGTCTGATTCCTCTGAATCCTTTCAGCACGGATCAGGTGAGGATGTTTACTGATAACATGATTACAGAGACTTTAGGGCCGGATATGTTCACCTCTGTTATTCCCAATGTGTAAGTCTGATCCACGCTGGAGGTATAACAGAGGAGTAAAGGGAGGAAGACGGCGGTGATGATGAGCAGCGTCTGAGCTGGAAGGACTCAACAGCTGTGAGCGAAGGTTTTGCTCTACATGCTCTGATCCTCACGTCTCCTCAACACCTCAATGTAATGTGAAATCACACACTGAGGCACCAATGTAATCACTGATTCACCTCAGCTGTCTCCTACAAAACAATCATTCATTCACATCATGTGTCCTGATCAGGGGCGCCGTTGGACTAGCGGTCTAAGCACTATACAGAGGCTATAGTCCTCCAAGCAGAAGTTGCAGGGTCGACTCCACATCGTCCCCATAGACTGTATATAAAATGGACGTCATGTCGCTCGGCTCAAAGTGAGGCCGCCACAAAAACTGCTCCCCCTAGTGGCTGGTTGCAGTATAGGTCAAAAACTTTGTCTCCCCAATTCATTTGAATGGGGCTGCAGTCAAACTTTAAAAAATAAATACACCTGGTATGAATGTTTCATACATTACCATCCGTATGCTGTGGTGATATGTAGTTAGTATTCGACTGTTTTGTGTTCAAGGCCTCTATTTCCTGAAAAGTTTCTTCTTCGTTGGTTATTAGAGGTTAAAAAACAAGGTTTTACTTCCCACTGATTATTTTTGTGATTAGTCGACTAATCTGATCATACGTAAATTGCAGCTTATCGCAGCAGCATGCAGTTGCTCTTATATAACCATCATTGGTTTCCAGCTTGAAGTGTTTAAGGTATGTGCTAACTCAAAATAAAGACAATTAAGATGATAGTTCATTCAACTTTTAATGAACTTTGCAGCTTGTAGCAGCTTTTCTGACATTTTTTAATGAAATAAAATGAAGGCACAACTCTGGCCTCAAACACTCTTAGCTGTAAATGTTTAGTGCATTGTAAAATAGAACCAAAGACTATGCACTATGGATAGTTGCACTATGAATACTAAGTAAATAGCTCACTATTGACGTTAATGTTAGCAGCTAACTAGCCAATAAGCTTACCGAGACGACGGTCCCTCTTCGTCAGAAATTGAATCAGCCACGACGTGCTTCCTTTTCAGATGCTCGTGCATCGCCGTCGTACTACCAGGTAAGTTCTGCCTTGGAGATTTTTTGTTGCACATTCTTCTCTTTTATTTTGGAGAAATGCTCCCAAACTTTCAAGCTCCTCAGCCGGCTAGCCATGATACTGTTTGGGCTTAACTTTTCAGGTGACATCACGGCTGACCCCGATTACCACTACTGCACATGTGCAGACAGAAAGGCAGACAAGACAGCGGAAGGTACAGCGGCAGTATCGAGAGAAAAACAATGCTTCAAAAAGTAAACAATGACGTCGATTATTAAAGGTGACATATCACGCTTTTTTCATCAACATATATTGGTCTAAGAGGTCCCCAAAACATGTCTTTAAAGTTTATGCTCAAAAAAACACTTTGAAATCAGATTTTGGTCTGCCTGAAAAACCCTCTTTTTCAGCCCTGCACAGAACAGTCTGTTTTCTCTCTGACCACTCCCCCTCAGGAAGTGGGTGTGGCCTCGGCTCTCCAGCACGATGATCTAATGTTTACATGTTGGCTGAATATACACGGCTGCTCACAGACCCGCGTTACTTCAACCCTCTGAATCTGATCCAGAATCTGATCCAGAATCTGATCCTGACGGAGAGGCGCCTGCAGCAGGACCTTTCTGAACCATTGGTCACAGATTTAGTGTTTCTTGTTGTTTTATTTGTCAGCATGTCGACGTGTGTCTTGGTACACAGCTATGACCATGTAGCTATTTGGCTATGCTAACTAGCGCTAGCACTTTTCCATGAAAACTAAAAATCCACCACTAGATCTTCAAATCTGCAGACGTGGGGAGTCAAACCGACCTTTGTGTTTATTAAGACAGCCTACAACTAGCATGCCTCCCTCCTAAGCTCCTTGTTAGCACACATGTGTGCAGGGAATGAAAAACGGGGGAGGGGTTGAGTTGTATTTTATTTTTACAAACTGGATGGCGTTGTGACGTATGAAAAACACTGAAAACGTAAACGGCTGGTTTCACACACATTTACAGAAAGGTGGAGAAATCAGAACAGGGGCAGAATGGATTCTTTTCATTCTCGGGGGGTTTGTAGACAGGGACACATATTTCAGGTAGAGAACCATTAAAAAGTCCATTTTGCATGATATGTCATCCTTAAGTTATAAGTCACCGTCATCGTGACTAGTCGACTAATCGTGGCAGCCCTAGTTAATACAGCTCAGACTCTGGCTGCAGAAAATATACAAGATGGCAGCGTTCTGGAATGGGATATTTTGGCTTCAAAACCGTCCAATGGGAAAAGGCGGAGCGACGTTGTCCGTTATATATACAGTCTATGGATCAAAGGCATAAAGTCCTCGTCGCAGCAGTCGGAGGTTCGACTCCCAGCCTCGACCATTTGCTGCACGTCTTCCCCCGCTCTCTGCTCCTCACACTTCCTCTCTCTCTCCAGCTGTTCTATCCAATAAAGGCAAAAATGCACAAACACTCTGAAGTGTCTGTGTGTAATCAACCAGCTGTGATGTAGGAGCAGGAATCTCTCTGGACGCTGTTTTATGAAAGCTGAAAAGTTTGAATGCATTTTCTGTGAAACTTGAATCGCCTCCCTTTAAGGGGAAACTACGAGTTCCTGCTGAAATCCAACCCAGAAGGAAGTTCTTTAAATGAAGAGCAACAAAAGGTGACTTCACGTACGCTGCTTTCACAACAAGCAGGTTTTTCTTTTATTGGACTACAGCTTGTGTGATGCAGAAGTAAAGGGAGGCCTTTTAAGACCTGAACTTGATCGCAGGCCATACGTTTCTAATCCACCATAGGGCCAATCACAACAGAAGCCCGACCCCCCCCCCTCCCTCGCTCACTGCTGCAGTATTTCTCTCCATTAAAAACTCTGAGCTGGTGCAGTTCTGCAGGAGAACACATGTCAGACTGGGCCACGTAGATAAGTGTCGCAACTTCTGGGCAAGCCTGTAAGGTGATTGGAGGGTGGTGGGGTGCAGGGTGCGATAAGGGCCGCGGGAATCTCCCAGTGATTGATAATCACACCAGGAGGCCGCATGCTGCAGTTAAAGTTAAACATCACACACTTTCTTTTCAGGAGCAACACACACTGTGACACTGAGGGGACTGAGGGGACTGAGGGGACTGAGGGGACTGAAGGGACTGAGGGGACTGAGGGGACTGAAGGGACTGAGGGGACTGAGATTGACTGAGGAGACTGAGGGGACTGAAGGGACTGAAGGGACTGAGGGGACTGAAGGGACTGAGGGGACTGAGGGGACTGAGGGGACTGAAGGGACTGAGGGGACTGAGGGGACTGAAGGGACTGAGGGGACTGAGACTGACTGAGGAGACTGAGGGGACTGAAGGGACTGAAGGGACTGAGGGGACTGAGACTGACTGAGGAGACTGAGGGGACTGAGGGGACTGAGGGGACTGAAGGGACTGAGGGGACTGAGACTGACTGAGGAGACTGAGGGGACTGAAGGGACTGAAGGGACTGAGGGGACTGAGGGGACTGAGAGGACTGAAGGGACTGAAGAGACTGAGGGGACTGAGGGGACTGAAGGGACTGAAGGGACTGAGGAGACTGAGTGGTCTGAGTGGACTGAGGGGACTGAGGAGACTGAGGGGACTGAAGAGACTGAGGGGACTGAGAGGACTGAAGGGACTGAAGAGACTGAGGGGACTGAGGGGACTGAAGGGACTGAAGGGACTGAGGAGACTGAGGGGACTGAAGGGACTGAAGGGACTGAAGAGACTGAGGGGACTGAGAGGACTGAAGGGACTGAAGAGACTGAGGGGACTGAGGGGACTGAAGGGACTGAAGGGACTGAGGAGACTGAGTGGTCTGAGTGGACTGAGGGGACTGAGGGGACTGAAGGGACTGAAGGGATTAAAGGGACTGAGGGGACTGAAGGGACCGAGGGGACTGAAGGGACTGAGGGGACCGAAGGGACTGAAGGGGACTGAGGGGACTGAAGGGACTGAAGGGACTAAAGAGACTGAGGGGACTGAGGGGACTGAAGGGACTAAAGAGACTGAGGGGACTGAAGGGACTGAAGGGACTAAAGAGACTGAGGGGACTGAGGGGACTGAAGGGACTAAAGAGACTGAGGGGACTGAAGGGACTGAAGAGACTAAAGAGACTGAGGGGACTGAGGGGACTGAGGGGACTGAAGGGACTAAAGAGACTGAGGGGACTGTAGGGACTAAAGAGACTGAGGGGACTGTAGGGACTAAAGAGACTGAGGGGACTGTAGGGACTGAGGGGACTGAAGGGACTTAAGAGACTGAGGGGACTGAGGGGACTGAGGGGACTGAAGGGACTAAAGAGACTGAGGGGACTGAAGGGACTTAAGAGACTGAGGGGACTGAAGGGACTGAGGGGACTGAGGGGACTGAAGGGATTCAAGGGACTGAGGGGACTGAAGGGACTGAGGGGACTGAGGGGACTGAAGGGATTAAAGGGACTGAGGGGACTGAAGGGACTGAGGGGACCGAAGAGACTGAAGGGGACTGAGGGGACTGAAGGGATTAAAGGGGACTGAAGGGCATGAGGGGACTGAAGGGACTGAAGGGACTGAGGGGACTGAGGGGACTGAAGGGACTGAAGGGATTAAAGGGGACTGAAGGGCATGAGGGGACTGAAGGGACTGAGGGGACCAGAACTCTGCTTACTGATGGTTAACATGAGAAACCAGCTGACAGCTGTTGGTTAAAAGTGTTTTTTTTTGCAATTCCTTTTTAAATAAAAGCTTCTTCTTTAAGTTAAACTATTTCACATCATGTTTTTTATCAAAGTTTGAATCATAAAGGGGGAAAAGGAACAGAAACTGAATCCAGATCAGACCAGGTAGCTGAGAATCTCCACTCAGAGCCGCCTGAACAGATCTATATGTTTACGGTCGTAAAGACAGAGTGCTATACGAGGCTTTAAAACCAAACCAGCTTCCTGTCCCTGTCCTCCCCCACCCCCACTGCTTTGGTGAGAAACTATTACACCAACCACAAACCGAGTCAGTAGTTTTGGTTGTGGCTGAGACGTTTGTCAGCTTTATATCACAATGACTATCCAGCAGGAGACGTCCCGCGCTCTTCTTCTTCTTCTGGCTCATTTTCATATCAGCTGACGTCACAGAGGGGAATACACAACCACATATATACAGCAGACTTTCCCACCACCCTGCTGCAGCTCTGAAAGCAGCTCATTGTGTCCATGTCACTGCCCTGACATGTTGGACTAGGTTTGATCTCAGATGTTAAGATCTTGACTGCCTCATATTAGCATGTTGTACCTTTGTTTGGCACCTCCCATGATCAGCCTCAGTGATATAACAGCAGAAATGCTCCTCAACGTAACGCTCTTTACATCTTTAAGTAGGCCTGCATGTGGGCTGGACATTTTTAGATCTTGTGCAGTCTTGTTTGTGGTCCTGGTCTGGATAATTACAGCCCTGCCGAACCCGGATTACTACAATAACCTATTACAGAATCATTTGGGTTATATATAAGAAGGAAAAAAGCCTCGAGAGCAGCTGTGAATTCATTCCTGAATCCACTAAACTCAAAGTGAGGCAGATTTTAAAAAGCTAGTTGTGGATTCTTGAACATCAGGCTGCATTTTGTACAATGCATTGATCTATCTGCATCACTGCTGAGTTATGAGTGTGTTCGCCTGTATTTATTGTAGTTTACATTGTAAGTTGAATGTATCTGATGCTTTGGTTTACATGCTCTAAATCGTCCATTTTTTAAAAAGTGTAACATATAATCTTGTTTTCTGGAAGCTCTAAAAGGACATGATTAAATACATTTTATTTTCTTGATATCTCGACTTGTTTTTCTCTTGATAATGGGATTATTAATCTCTTTTTATTCAGAGAACGAAGCTTTTTTTTGTGTTTTTGATCTTCAACCTGTAAAATAAATGTCTCCTAACAAAATGGCTATTTTAATTTTTTACTGAGGCAAAATGTTCTGAACAATGTTTGTGATAAAAACAAAAAAGAATTAAAGAAACTGATAACAGGCCTTTCCTATCACCTGAAGTTACATGGTTACCATCTGTATAAATGTGCTAGCCCTAAAAGAACATGATTAAATACATTTTATTCTGTTTTCTCAAGATTACGAGAAAAACAAGTCGAGCAAACTGAGAAAATAAAATGTATTTAATGATGTCCTTTTAGGGCTTCAATACTAAACATAAAAGGAACACATTAATACAGAAACTGATACCATTTTCCCAAGAAACATAAGTCGAGATCTCAAGATAACAAGCTTTGTTTTCTTGAGAAAACAGAGAAAATAAAATGTATTAAATCATGTCCTTTTAGGGCTTCCATACTTTCCTATTACCTGAAGTTACATGGTTACCACATGTATAAATGTTCTCCTTTATGTTTAGTACAGAAGCTCTAAAAGAACATGATTGAATACAATTTATTTTCTCCTTTTCTCCTCTTATTTTTCTCTGTACCTCGAGCAAACGGAGAACATAAAATGTATTTAATCATGTCCTTTTAAGGCCTCCGTACTTTCCTATTACCTGAAGTTACAAGGTTACCATATAAAAGTGCTCCTTTATGTTTAGTACAGAAACCCTAAAAGAACACGATTAAATACATTTTATTTCCTCCTTTTCTCCTCTTATTTTTCTCTGTTATCTACAGAAAACAAACCTTGTTATCTTGAGATAATGAGAAAAATGCTGCCGCCGAAGATTGGCTTCAAAACAGCTCTCAGGAACAGATGGGTGACATCACCAATACTACGTTCATTATTTATACAGTCAATGGACTGAATACATTTTAATTTCTCTGTTTTCTCCAGATCGCAACTTATTTATTTCATTATCTCAAGGTAAACATAAAACACAGGTAAAACATAAAACAGCACTGTGTTAGGATGTCTTTGTATCGCTGTCCTCTTTGGTTGTCAAATGAAAGAAAGGTAATATCACAGAACTGACTTCACGTTATCACATTGGCTAAATGCTAATGTGAAGCTAACCCTGTTGGCTTCATTTTACCATAGACTGTATAAATAATGGACGTAGTATCTGTGACGTCACCCATCTGTTCCTGAGCGCTGTTTTGAAGCCAATCGACGGCGGTGGCCATATTGGAAATGCAGAACTCAACCAGGCAGAGTGTGAGGTAAAGAGGCGGAGTTTGAGCCTCCTAGCCAACAGCTATGTGTTCCCGCCTATGAGTCAAATCAGTCATGTCCTTATTTGGACAAAAACTTGTAATCTTAATATCTTTTGAACTGTCGCATTAGAAAAAAATCCACCCCTCGTACAGTGTGTGCCGATAGAGAGATTAGCTACGTAGAGCCAAGCTGTTTTTTGAACCAGGCTGTAAACATGTTTATTTCTGCTGTAAAGATCGTCTTCTCTGAATTGGTGTGTATGTGGTTTCCTGTGTTTCTGTAGCCAGCCTCTAGTGGACGCTCGATGAACTGCAGTTTTTAGCACTTCTGCATGGGCTTCATATTTTGAGACATGAGGTTGCTTGATTTTGACTCCATATTTACATTTTGAACTTTCATAAAGAGCCAGTTATTGATGCGGTCACACGGACCGGCCTATAAATACTCAGTAATACGACTGTAACATAAGCAGACATTAGTCGCTTTGTAAAGAAACATTAACATGATTAAACATGGTGGGGGTTGAAATTGCACAGGATGTGCCTCCAGCATGAGGGACTTAATATAAAATACACACTAATAAGCTGATTTTAGAGCCACACTTATTTCATAGAGCGGTTGGTTTTTATCCCATATTGGATATGTGATACTACAGCTCAAGCTGAGGATCAGACTGAGAATAATCAGATTGTAATATTAGCTGCAGTAGCTTTAAAGGGGGGGGGGTCGGTGTTAGATGTTATAATGCAGAAGAAGTTCCTAACCGTTAGCTGTTAAAACACACACACACACACACACACACACACACACACACACATTTCACCTTCCATTAAAATGCTCGACTGAAAATCTGTAAAAGCTTCAACAAAGTCCACAACCGTGACAATTCCCCACGAGAACACAGAGCCGTGACACTGCGCGTGGGTTTACTCCACAGACTGTATAATAATAATATATAATGATATATAACAGAGTGTTTAATCTGCTCCTGAGGTGACATATGGCAGGTGAGTCCGTCCACTACACATAGACCATTGATCAGCAGAGACTCGGTGTAACAGCCTGTCCTGAGAGGAAACCACGCACGAGACACAAACACAGACTTTAACAGGATGAAGAGAGAACAGATACAAACTTACCACGTCGGCTTCCGTTCAGCTTTAGCACTCTGTGGAACCGGAAGAAACATTCCAGTTTTCCCGTGTCTGAACCATAGAGGTCTGAACCAGTCTACCCTGTGGGTCTACCCGAGTCTACCCCCTCAGACCAGAACACCAGAAACAGGAAGGGGAGAGCCGGTCCGTGTGTTTATCAGCGAGGATTAATGTGGCTTCATGTGACTGCATGATATCCACGCAATCGCCCTTTGGGTGTGAGTGTGTTTTCAGAGTTAGTGTCGGTTTGAGCCCCCGCAACGTTCAGAGACACACACACACACACACACATACACAAACAGAGAGACACACACCGAGAGAGAGAGAGACAGAGAGAGAGAGAGAGAGAGAGAGAGAGAGAGGCGTGGAGAGACGCGCACATCATTGGTTGACAAACAGTAATCAGATGCAAATTCCAAACCTCTGAATCAGCAGGGGCCAGTCCCCCTTCCAGTCCCCCTCCAGTCCAGAGAGGAGAGGATGTCGTTGTGTGAGGTCAGGAGGGACAAGGTGGGCATCAGGAGACCACAAGGCAGTTTAACTGATTATTATACAGAAGCCCTAAAAGGACACAATTTAATACAATTTATTTTCTCTGATTTCAAGTTAATTTAACATGTTTTTCTCATTTTTCTCATTATCCTCCGTTATCATCCTGTGAAATTTCAACCCACCATGTTCATATCAATTTTTTTAATAACGCTATCTAACATCTGCTTATGTTACAGTCATATTACTGAGTATTTATAGGCCGGTCCGTGTGACAGCATCAATAACTGTCTGTTTATGAAAGTTCAAAATGTAAATATGGAGTAAAAACAATAAAACAGGAGAAAACTACAGAAGCCCTAAAAGGACATAATTTCATACATTTTATTTTCTCTGATTTCTCAAGGTCGTAACTTATTTTTCTCCTCTGTGTACAATTTCAACCCACCGTGTTCATATACATTTTTTTATAACGCTATCTAACATCTGCTTATGTTACAGTCATATTACTACCCTTAGATGTGTATTTATAGGCCGGTCCATGTGACAGCATTAATAATTGTCTCTTTATGAAAGCTCAAAATGTAAATATGGAGTCAAAACAGAAGAAAACTACAGAAGCCCTAATAGGACATGATTGAATACATTTTATTTTCTCTGATTTCAAGTTAATTTCACTTGATTTCTCAAGATCGACACCTATGTTTCTCATTATCGTCTATTATCATCCTGTACAATTTAAACCCACCATGTTCATATTCATTTTTTTTTATAATGCTATCTAACATCTGCTTATGTTACAGTCATATTGCTACCCTTATACATGTATTTATAGGCCGGTCTGTGTGACAGCATCAATAACTGTCTCTTTATGAAAGCTCAAAATGTAAATATGGAGTCAAAACAATAAAACAGGAGAAAACTACGGAAGCCCTAAAAGGACATGATTTCATACATTTTATTTTCTCTGATTTCTCAAGGTTGCAACTTATTTTTCTCGTCATCCTCCGTGTACAATTTTAACCCACCATGTTCATATACACTTTTTTATAACGCTATCTAACATCTGCTTATGTTACAGTCATATTACTACCCTTAGACGTGTATTTATAGGCCGGTCTGTGTGGCAGCATCAATTACTGTCTCTTTATGAAAGTTCAAAATGTAAATATGGAGTCAAAACAGAAGGACATGATTTAAAACAATTTATTTTCTCTGATTTCGAGTTATTTTCACATGTTTTCTCAAGATCGACACCTATGTTTCTTGTTATCCTCCAATATCATCCTCTGTGTACAATTTTAACCCACCATGTTCATATAATTTTTTTTTATAATGCTTTCTAACATCTTCTTATGTTACAGTCATATTGCTACCCTTAGACATGTATTTATAGGCCGGTCTGTGTGGCAGCATCAATAACTGTCTCTTTATGAAAGCTCAAAATGTGAATATGGAGTCAAAACAATAAAACAGGAGAAAACTACAGAAGCCCTAAAAGGACATAATTTCATACATTTTATTTTCTCTGATTTCTCAAGGTTGCAACTTATTTTTCTCGTCATCATCCTGTACAATTTCAACCCACCATGTTCATATACATTTTTTTTATAATGCTTTCTAACATCTGCTTATGTTACAGTCATATTTCTGCCCTTACACATGTATTTATAGGCCGGTCTGTGTGGCAGCATCAATAACTGTCTCTTTATGAAAGTTCAAAATGTAAATATGGAGTAAAAACAATAAAACAGGAAAAAACTACGGAAGCCCTAATAGGACATGATTTAATACATTTTATTTTCTCTGATTTCTCAAGGTTGCAACTTATTTTTCTCGTCATCCTCTGTGCACAATTTTAACCCACCATGTTCATATACACTTTTTTTTATAACGCTATCTAACATCTGCTTATGTTACAGTCATATTACTACACTTAGACATGTATTTATAGGCCGGTCCATGTGACAGCATCAATAACTGTCTCTTTATGGAAGTTCAAAATGTAAATATGGAGTCAAAACAGAAGGACATGATTTAAAACAATTTATTTTCTCTGATTTCAAGTTAATTTCACATGTTTTCTCAAGATCGACACCTATGTTTCTTGTTATCCTCCAATATCATCCTCTGTGTACAATTTCAACCCACCATGTTCATATACATTATTTTTGATAACGCTATTTAACATCTTCTTATGTTACAGTCATCTTTCTGCCCTTACACATGTATTTATAGGCCGGTCCGTGTGACAGCATCAATAACTGTCTCTTTATGGAAGTTCAAAATGTAAATATGGAGTCAAAACAGGAGAAAACTACGGAAGCCCTAAAAGGACATGATTGAATACATTTTATTTTCTCTGACTTCTTGAGATAAAGAATTAATTTTCTCGTAATAATTTATCTCATTTAATTCAGAGAATGAAGCTGTTTTTTTGTGTTTTTGATCTTCAACTTGTAAGATAAATGTCTTGTAACAAAATGTATTTTCATTCTTTACTGAGACAAACATTTCTGAACAATGTTTGTGAACAGGCCTTTCCTATTACCTGAAATTAAGTGGTTACCATGTAAATGCAGTCCTTTTATGTTTAGTATGGAAGCCCTTAAAGAACATGATTAAATACATTTTAATTTCTCCATTTTCTTGTCTTGTTTTTCTCGTTATCTTGAAAAAACAAAGCTTGTTTTCTTGAAATCATCACAATCAAACGAGAGCATCAACGACAAGGTTGACTCCTTCCACATTGTAATTTTGAACACATGTAACCACCATGAGGGGGTAGGTGTCAGACCACAGGATGCTGAGGGAAAAGCACTTTTTGCTTTTCTCACTGTGGCTGTTTCCAGGGACTGACACATTTAAGTGTTAAAGGAACGCAGGAAGAGATGGGGTTGTCAAATGAACAATACTTGGATACTATTAGCGAAGATTTGTCCACATGGGGTGCCGTAGTCGACACAAACAGGAAGTTCCTCACTGGAGCTTTAAGCTGAAATAAAATCTGCAGATTTGTTTCTGTTCTGAAACAATTTCCTCTTTTCTTCTTCTTCTTTTGAGAACATTCGATACATTGTGTGTAATTCTTGCATTATAAGCTTTAAAGTGAAGCACGGCGGGTGTCAGTGACGTAACCAGTGTTTGATATTGCGAGTCTGACGCTTACCTTTGTTTGACTTGAGAGTCGTTTAATTCACAAAGTTTCACAGCACTCATTTTGAAAATACGAAGGCGGGGAAGTGGTTAATTTGGTCAAAATGAAACTCATTAATATTCACTTGTCAACCTTCAGATCTAAGACAGTTCTGTGGGATGAATGAATGACTCAGACTGAGACGTGTTATTAACAGTAAATATTAAACCGCTGATCGTAACTTCTGCTCTGATGGGAAACAGATATTCTACCTTCTCTGAAAGGGTGCTGCAAATTAGCATCTGTTATACACACTATGACGCTTCCATCAGATGACTGTTTGTTCATGTATGTTCAATATAAACTATAACACAACAACTCAGAATGTCAAAATGTGTCAATGCTGCGGCTTATTTCAAAGTAAAATGAAATTAAAACACCAAATCTTGCTTTATATGCTCAAACATATCATATCTTTTAAACTCAGCACTTCAGACTCCCTGCAGGTTCAACTGAGAGTCATGAATTAAGAGACTTTATTGAGCGCTCTTCCAGCTTCATGAAGGTAAACTCATGTTTAGGTGCCACATATCGACATATCAGCACCTGTGCAACAAAATAAATGACACATTGAGGAAGGAAAGCATGAACCAGGATGTGAGCAAACATCTCAATGATTCACAGAATAAATTCATTTCAAATGTCATATTGAAGATCTAACAAATGTAAATAAGATGCTTTGTTTTTTGAGATATTTTCTTCCACTCTCAGGACTACTCATCCAAAACAAAACCTTATTTGAGCCTCATCTACGTTACTGCAATATCCTCTGCTTATAAATACAATGTTAAATAAAAAAAACAATACAAATATTGCACCTTAGATATAAACTATATAATATAACTAATATAATATACAAATTTAAGAATATATAATATTCTACTTTTAAATAAAAAATATATAACATATAATTAATATAATAAATACAAAATAAATTAAAAATATATATAATATTGTACCTTCAAATATAAAATACATCACATAAAATATTACATAATAAACACAATATTAAATTTAGAAAATAATAATATTGCACCTTAAATATAAAAGATAATGTAGAATATAACATAATATAATACAAAATTCAAAATATATTATATTTTTAGCTGAAAATATACAAATATTATAATATAAGATAAATATATATATAAGTTTAACCCTTTAAAGTAAATACATATTTTCTTGCTTTGCAGTATTTGACCCTCCTGTTATCCTTGGGGTCAGTTGGACCCCATTCAATGTTTAATGTCCTCTAAATTAATGACATTCATCATTTTTAGCTTCATATTTCCTGACTTTTCCTAATTTAATAGGTACAACTGGGAAAACATAAAATTAAAATGTTAAATTTACCGATCATATCAATGAACCCACTAATCTATGTCTGTAACCACAATATTGGGATTGTCTGTTGTGTGTTTGTTGTCTGTGAGTATGTTGTTGTTGTATCTTGTCTGTTGTGTTTGTTGTCTGTTAGTATGTTGTTGTTGTATCTTGTCTGTTGTGTGTTATATGTCTGTTAGTATGTTGTTGTTGTATCTTGTCTGTTGTGTGTTTGTTGTCTGTTAGTATATTGTTGTTGTATCTTGTCTGTTGTGTGTTTGTTGTCTGTTAGTATGTTGTTGTTGTATCTTGTCTGTTGTGTGTTTGTTGTCTGTTAGTATGTTGTTGTTGTATCTTGTCTGTTGTGTGTTTGTTGTCTGTTAGTATGTTGTTGTTGTATCTTGTCTGTTGTGTGTTTGTTGTCTGTTAGTATGTTGTCGTTGCATCTTGTCTGTTGTGTGTTTGTTGTCTGTTAGTATGTTGTTGTTGTATCTTGTCTGTTGTCTGTTAGTATGTTGTTGTTGTTGTATCTTGTCTGTTGTGTGTTTGTTGTCTGTTAGTATGTTGTTGTTGTATCTTGTTTGTTGTGTGTTATGTGTCTGTTAGTATGTTGTTGTTGTATCTTGTCTGTTGTGTGTTTGTTGTGTGTTAGTATGTTGTCGTTGTATCTTGTCTGTTGTGTGTTTGTTGTCTGTTAGTATGTTGTTGTTGTATCTTGTTTGTTGTGTGTTATGTGTCTGTTAGTATGTTGTTGTTGTATCTTGTCTGTTGTGTGTTTGTTGTCTGTTAGTATGTTGTTGTTGTATCTTGTCTGTGGTGTGTTTGTTGTCTGTTAGTATGTTGTTGTTGTATCTTGTCTGTTGTGTGTTTGTTGTCTGTTAGTATGTTGTTGTTGTATCTTGTCTGTTGTTTGTTTGTTGTCTGTTAGTATGTTGTTGTTGTATCTTGTCTGTTGTGTGTTTGTTGTCTGTTAGTATGTTGTTGTTGTATCTTGTCTGTTGTGTGTTTGTTGTCTGTTAGTATGTTGTTGTTGTATCTTGTCTGTTGTGTGTTTGTTGTCTGTTAGTATGTTGTCGTTGTATCTTGTCTGTTGTGTGTTTGTTGTCTGTTAGTATGTTGTTGTTGTATCTTGTCTGTGGTGTGTTTGTTGTCTGTTAGTATGTTGTTGTTGTATCTTGTCTGTTGTGTGTTTGTTGTCTGTTAGTATGTTGTTGTTGTATCTTGTCTGTTGTTTGTTTGTTGTCTGTTAGTATGTTGTTGTTGTATCTTGTCTGTTGTGTGTTTGTTGTCTGTTAGTATGTTGTTGTTGTATCTTGTCTGTTGTGTGTTTGTTGTCTGTTAGTATGTTGTTGTTGTATCTTGTCTGTTGTGTGTTATGTGTCTGTTAGTATGTTGTTGTTGTATCTTGTCTGTTGTGTGTTTGTTGTCTGTTAGTATGTTGTTGTTGTATCTTGTCTGTTGTGTGTTTGTTGTCTGTTAGTATGTTGTTGTTGTATCTTGTCTGTTGTGTGTTTGTTGTGTGTTAGTATGTTGTTGTTGTATCTTGTCTGCTGCCACTTTATGTGTGTGAAATTAAGCCCCCTATTAAAAGCTTTAAATAGCTTCCTTGGGGTCACTTCTTTCCACACATCCAACCATTGTGAAAATGTTTACTGAATATATACATATATATATTTTTATATATTTATTCATTTATTTTAATTTATCTACTCAGTTTTATTGACATTTTTAGCCTTAATTTTATTTTCAACCCTTATCGTTCCCTTTTTAAATGTATTTATTTGAACTATTTATATTCTTAATATTAATTTGACACTTGAACTTATTTTAATTACACATATTTTATTGTTGTTGGTGTGCATTAGTCTCTATTTTA
Organism: Notolabrus celidotus; assembly: GCF_009762535.1. Taxonomy (NCBI): domain Eukaryota; kingdom Metazoa; phylum Chordata; class Actinopteri; order Labriformes; family Labridae; genus Notolabrus; species Notolabrus celidotus. The sequence continues at coordinate 3,468,328 of NC_048273.1, read as the reverse complement.
ACATCAATTTTTATTTTATTTTATTTGTATTTATTTATTTTTTTAAATATGTCTTGCCATTATTTTATTTCTGCTTCTTTCTTGTTTTCAGTTGCTGTAAAGCTCTTTGGGTTGCATTTGATTTGTATGAAAGGTGCTACATAAATAAAGCTTGATTGACTGACTGATATAGATGTACATTTGTGATGATGTGGGTGAATAAACTAAACTAATGTGGTAAACACTGAAAACAAGCCGCCCACACTTTCACGTTGACAGATCTGGAAATGGTGATGTTTATTTTTACATCCCTACGATTGTTTACTGAACCCAGAAACCCTTGGCCTCCCACTCTACTTCCAAATCTGAAAGAGACACATGGCGTTTTGGTGCTGAGCAGTCAGTGGCCGCTGCAGCTGTTGAATAAAATGAAGACCTTGATATATTTGAAACATGAAAATGATCTCTCTCATCTGCTTCATCAGATGTAAACGGATCCAGGAGAGAAGTCCCCTGACTCGGTGAGAAATGAAATTAAAATTAAACCCGGCCTGAGACTCTGCGGGGTGCTGACAATGATTATTCCTCACTTGATATCAAAATACTAAAAAACACTGACTGATGGAGTTCAGAGGGGGTTAGACTCGGCCAGGGTCGAGGTCAGCACCGGGGGGTAGAGCCACAAATATACATTATACACAGAAAACAACAACATGAAGTGAGATCAGTCGTACAGTGGGGATGGTATTTGAACAAAACATTGAATATAAACAGAAAACAAACACACTGAAGTAGTTTTCCTTTTATTGTTAGCCTGAAACGTGTGTGTATATAAAGATAACCTCACTTTATCTCTTAGAGTTTCACAGTTAGAATAAAGCTTTTGTCCCTTTGTGAATAAATCCACAGACATGCAGCCGTTTGAATGTTTAATATGAAACCAAAGTCTGCTAAATTTGAAGTTTGACTTCAAAAAACTACTTTTAAAGGGACATTACAACAAAGATAAGACCTGCTAAGAGTATAACAGTGGAAGTGATGCTGCAGAGTGCCTCATATTGTATTAAATTGTAAGATAAAAGCAAAATGTATCAGTGTTTATGTTGTTGATAAAACTGTACTAACAATCATAAATAATAAGTTTTAAAAATCCCATTTTTGCCCCTATAATTTAGCAGACTGATCTATATTGTGCATCCCTAACAAAGAGAGATGTAGAGAGTGATGTGGATGAATTAGTAACTAAATACATCTTTAAGTACTTTATTTAGTCTTTTTGTATCTGTTAATGTGTTTTCTTCTTCAGAGCAGTTTATCTTTATGAAACATGATTTTTCAGACTCTTCAATCTGACATTTATCATTTTTAAAATACGTCCTCATGTCTTTTGTTTTCTGCCACATCAAACTACAGATTTCCTCTCTTCTTCTATCATTTATAAAACTATCACATCAAAGTAGTTCATTAAATGTTTACAGTATTTTGACTACTTCATCTGTCAAAGCTGATCCTGCAGGATCAAAACAAACAGAACCAAAATTAGTTGGATTTATTTGTGCGAGAGCGCCATCTAGTGGACGGGAATGAAAACCAGTCTGTATTCACTTTTAAATTCTAAATGAAAGGTTTTATATGTTATTACTCACTCAGTAAGCTTTTCTAAAATAAAGAAGCAGTCATCAGTTTTTTAAAATCTGGCTTCAAATGGGAAAATGTTGTATATTACAACAGAATAACAACATCAACTCCTCAAAAAGAAGTTTGGAAACGCTACTTCTGTAAATTATTTCTCCCTTTTAAGAACACCAATTGGTGTTGTGTTATACATCGTTGGAAAGCCGCATTAGTCACCTTTACAATGACATATAACTTGTAAGGATTGTGAATTCATGGAATGAGCAACACAGATAAACGTGTTGGTAGTGCCCTAAAAAGTGTACCAAAATCCCCTGCAGTATTCTCCTGTTGGTGTTCTCTCTTGTGTTGAGTTACTCGGTGGATTGGATGATCGCACTCTCTCAGTAATCAGGAATAAACAACACATATCGGCCATTTTTATTCATGTTACACTGTCAGGGACCTCAGGAGCTGTTGAAGGTCAACCAGTGTGGTTATGTTGGTCACTCATGTACAGCTCGCCCAAGCTGACCCCACAAGTATTCAAAGGGGTTGAGGTCTGGACTCACGGCAGGCCATTCCATCCTCTCTACTCCCAAATCCTGGAGGTACTCTGTGATGATCCTGGCTCTGCAGCGTTGTCATCCTCGAGGTTGGAGTCAGGTCCCGATCAGGGGCCAGTCATACACCTGTGACTGTTACACACCTGGCAGCACTTAAACCTCAAATGAGAGTGATCAGGGGAGTTTGGCACATTTGTTGGGGGGCACTATCGACACGTTTAGTTGTGTTGCTCATTCCACGAATAGAGGATCCCTCCAAGTTATACCTCATTATGAAGGTGACTAATGCAGCTTTCCAACGATATAAACTAGCAGTCAAAAGTTTGGACACACCTTCTCATTCGATGGTTTTTATTTATGTTAACTATTTTCAACATTGTAGATTAATACTGAAGACATCAAAACTATGAAATAATCTACTTTTACCATAATCTGGATTACAACAGTAGTTAAATAGGGCTACCCACTGTGTGCTAACCCTACCTCTGAACAACACAACTGATGGTCTCAAACACATTAAGAAGGCAAGTCATTCTACAAATGAACTCTTGACAAGGATCATGTTCATTAGAAACCATTCCAGGAGACCACTTCATGAAGCAGACTGAGAGAAACCATTCCAGGAGACCACTTCATGAAGCGGACTGAGAGAATACCAAGAGTGTGCAAAGTTGTCATGAAGGAAAAAGGGGGCTACTTTACAGAATCTAAAATATAAAACATATTCTGCTTTGTTTAACACTTTTAAAAAAATCAAATAATTCCATATATGTTCTTTCTTATTCGCTCACCCATCCAAATGATCAGAATCAGGTGTCCTAATCACTTGGCCTGGCCACAGGTGTATAAAATCAAGCACCTAGGCATGCAGACTGTTTTTACAAACATTTGTGAAAGAATGGGCCGCTCTCAGGAGCTCAGTGAATTCCAGCGTGGAACTGTCATAGGATGCCACCTGTGCAACAAATCCAGGGTTTGGAGGTTGCCAGGAGAACGGTACATTTCGGACTGCATGTGCCAAGTGTGAAATTTGGTGGAGGAGGAATTATGGTGTGGGGTTGTTTTTCAGGAGCTGGGCTTGGCTCCTTAGTTCCAGTGAAAGGAACTTTGAATGCCTCAGGATACCAAACCATTTTGGACAATTCCATGCTCCCAACCTTGTGGGAACAGTTTGGAGCGGGCCCCTTCCTCTTCCAACATGACTGTGCACCAGTGCACACAGCAAGGTCCATAAAGACATGGATGACAGAGTCTGGTGTGGATGAACTTGACTGGCCTGCACAGAGTCCTGACCTGAACCCGATAGAACACCTTTGGGATGAATTAGAGCGGAGACTGAGAGCCAGGCCTTCTCGACCAACATCAGTGTGTGACCTCACCAATGAGCTTTTGGAAGAATGGTCAAAAATTCCTATAAACACACTCCTCAACCTTGTGGACAGCCTTCCCAGAAGAGTTGAAGCTGTAATAGCTGCAAAAGGTGGACCGACATCATATTGAACCCTATGAGTTAGGAATGGGATGGCACTTAAGTTCATGTGAGTCAAGGCAGGTGAGCGAATACTTTTGGTAATATAGTGTAGTTTTGATGTCTTCAGTATTACAATAATTACAATAATTACAATAAATACAAACCCTTGAAGGAGAAGGTGTTTTGGTTTTCTTAAAGGGGAGAAATAATTGACAGAAATAACGTTTCCAAACTTTTTTTGAGGAGTTTAGTTGAAATGTTAACAGCTGAGAGTCACACTAAACTAAAAGTAAACACTGAGTCAGGAGTTAATATCTTAAATCCTTTAATGGATGCACTGATAATTATAAATAGGTACACACACGTTTCATTATATACACACAGATGTGTCAGTCGAGAGTATAAAGCTTTCAGACTATTGGAGGCGTCTCCGATCCAAACGTTGGCACACGTCGATCCTCTGACTTCAGTATTTACATCATCACTACGTCTACGACACCCACATGGATTTAAAAAGATGGCAGCGCCCCGAAGCGACGAGGCGAACATGATCATAACGAGTTCATCTTGCAGATACAGTACTCAGAAAAATGACACCATGAGAGATCACCGCATGACATTCAGAGAGTTCGACAGCCTGAGAAATAAGAGCGACACACAGACACACATACACACACACACACACTTTGGTTGTTTGACAAAATGCACCAACAGGTCAAGTTTTGTTACGCTGCAAACGGCAGCATAAAAAAGATTATTTTAAATAACCTGCGTCCAAAATCCAGTCGAGTACAAATGTAGAAATATATTTACAGAGAAAAACAAAGAGACCTGTTTTCATAAGGCAGAAGTGCTTCTCCTGTAAGTGTTGATATGGAAACACACCCGAGAGTCCGGACTCTGCAGGTCTGAACCATCCAAACACTTTGTAAGTGGCTGTTTTTCATGAACAACATCTACTGCACATACAGTATGACTTTAAACCAGGTCACATGGACGTGTGGATCGAGGCTCTGAGCTGAAGGTGTGTGAACGGAGTTAGTGTGAGTTATTGCAGGAAAGATGAAAGAAGAAGGAGACGGCTTCAAGAAGAGTTCCTTATCTCGTCTAAAGGCGCTTTTCAACCAGAGGAACTTTACCCTGGAACTATGTGCGTTTCGACCAGTGGACCCAGGGTCTAAATTTAGTTCAGGGGTAGATAATCTCCCCCCTAAAAAGCCCCTGCTAAGGGGGTAGTACTTTTCAAAGGTCCCGGGACTTTCGGAGGGCAGGTCCTGATTGGTAGATTCACACACACATCTGTGATTCACTTGATTTCTCTTTCTTTCATTAGTTTTGATTTGTTCTATCTTTTTTGTATGTGTGTGTACTTTTCAAAAGAAGAAGCTGTGATTCTCTTGATTTAGCAGCTTGTAACAGTAGTCTTCTCTCAGCCCACCGTGAATGCGTCTCTCCTCCCGGTGTTCCGGTTTTAAAAGTGACCCTGTAAACTGGAGACCTTCAGCTGAACGTGTCAGTGTTTGTGGAGTTTACACAGCTGTTGAAACACAGAGGGAGTTCCTGGGAATGCAAACTAGTTTAGTTTTTATTAAGATTTCAAAATATCCTCATCAGATATTAAATGATCGTCTAAAGACGTTTATGAGGGATGCATCCGGCTGAGAGTCTCCAGTTAACAGGGTCGCTGTTTAAACCAAAACACCGGTCGATCTCTGCCACGGCTTTTTGAGTTCAAAAGGATTTTAAAAGCGTGTTGAAACGTCTTTGCTACTCGCGCTTATCTCCTCTCACGTGTTGATTCATTCATTGCTTTTTCCATGTTTTTAGTGGATTTGCAGTGAATCCATCTGTGATGAAATATAGCACCATCTAAAACAGCGCCAGCTGAGTCTCTTCATGCTAACAGGCTAACTGTTGTGTTGCTCATAATGATACCTGCCTGTCCGTCTGCTTCTATGGTGTCATCTGTGATGAATGGCATTCCTCTTTGGCCTGATTTGCACAATCTACCCGGGACTTAAGCCCTGCAGTCGAAACGCAGACAACAATGGGGGCACAGGAACCTTTTAGTTCAGTGTAAAGTAGTTCTGGGGCTAAAAGACCCCGGAACTCTTAGTCGAAATGCACCTTTACATTAACCATTAAAACCTTTGTTTACATTTAGACTTTATCTAAAGAAGTGTTACTTTTATAATTACAGACTGTAACTGTATTGAGTTTGTGTTGTTTCTACATCGACATACGGACACTTTGAGTGTTTGAAAATGAAGCCGGTGTGAAGAGAGAAAGATAATCCGTAGAAAGTGAACCCACAGAAGGAGAAATGATCAGAGTTACTTTACATCTCAAGTATATTTGATTCAAACACTCCCTAGCTGAGACGATGAGTGATCTGTCTGTGCATAAATGTAGAGATTATTAATATTCATGCTTCATAACTCACATCTGACATAAATCCTTCAGGCTAATCCTTCAGGCGCTGACGCATTAACAATGAGCTCTCTGTTGCAGCATCATCACACACTCTTCTGTACAACAAGGAAGGTTCAGAGTGACGTTCAGATAAATCATCAGGGTGATTTTTATCTTTATTGACTGTGACGACTTTGTGCTTACATTAATATAAATGTGAATTCATAACGGATTCCACGACGATCAGAGGCGAAGATTAGAGAGTGAGAGGTTTAAAGAATCGTGTTAAAGTGAAGCAGATTTAATGGAACATCATTCACTTATGTTTTATATCATGTCATGTTGATAAGATCCGATCATTAGCGCTACGAAAAAGGACAAAAAACATCGACAGCTGCTTCAAGAAGTTCAGATCAGCTCTGACGTAACGCCCTCTCTGCTTTTAAATTGCAACATCCACTTGTTGCTTTTGTGGACTCCACATCACCACTCATGAGATTACAACCAATTAGGAATTGTTAATCAAAACCGCTCCATTAGTAATCCATTAACTCGTATCATAATCGAACCATGTGATGGATGAGGAGCCGCTTCAACAGCTGGACTCATCGTGGATCTGAACCATGAGAGAGGAAAGTGTAACATGTCAGAGGGAGGTCATGTGACCTTGTACTCTGCCTCAGCTGACCACTAATTGCATTGTGCTAACATGCGTCCTAGCTTCTATTAACAAAGAACTTTCATCGTGTGTACCCGATCAATACAATGTGATTTTGTTTTGGACAGATGAAAAATGAACCGCAGACTCCAGAGAAGAAGGAAGCAGGCATGTCTCAGCTTTGTCTTCTGAGACGTTACACAGACGTCACCTTATCTACACCCCTCCTCTCCGTCCAGCCTGCAGCAGAGCGGTCTGGAGGAAACGGGGGGAACACGGCGAGGGCCTGGTCTCAGCTCATCTGCTCCAGGTAGGCGGACAGCAGACGACCAGGAGGAAGGAACTCCTCCTGTTTGTTCACCACTTCAGTCTGACGCGTCCCGTTGTAGTCTGTGCCTGAGGGCGCAAACAAAGAGGTGATGATTGCTCTGATGTGACTCATAACCATGAAGCACGCTTTGTAGATCCAACCAGGATGTGTGAGGAGGATTACGTCAACAATACAGGACTAAGACTTAGCCTAAAGCTTTTAAACAGCTGTTAATGATTTTCATCTTCAGTTTATATTTACAGAAAGAATCAAAATGACACATCTGGATCATGTTTAAGGTAAACACTGTGAGGTGTGTTTGCACTCACTTGCAGAGACGAGGTCCATGTACTGGCAGACGGCATGAAGCAGCAGCCTCTCGAAGCTGAACACAAACAACACAGAATGACCTTCTCTTCCTCCTCTCCTCCTCTTATCACTTACACAAACTTATTTACAGGGAGCAGGTTTCACAGCAAACAGACACATCTTCTATAAGGAAGCTCTGTTTAAGAGAGGGGACACTTTATAATAGTTGAAACCAGGACTTCAGGTGTTCTGAGGGACACTTGAGGAGCTGCAGAATTAACTCCCTCCCAGAGTAAACGTGTTGAACGCTCCCTGTGTGTCACTGCGGGGTCACGGTGGCTCTGGACCTGTGTCATTTAAATAAACTGAAGGTCTGACCGCAGGCTCACACTGCTCAAGGACGGGAGCTGATAGCGGCTGTGTGGACTTTGGAGTTGGTTATAAGAGCGCTGCTGGAGTCGACCGGTGGAAACCAGAGACAGCTTCTTATTTTTGATTTCTCCTCTTTTTTTGATTCAAACTTTTCTTTATTATGAACGCTGATAATAAAGACAGAGTTAGTGCAACGCTTCCTGAGGTAACATATTAATCCACTCACAGACTCCAACTTATTAAGCTTTTAAAATTTTACCCAAGAATAATGAAGGTACCAGCAGCTCTTAACATAATTTATTACTTTAACATAAAGTTTTATTTAATTTTAAGAGAAACATACATTTCATTTAATTTTAACAGAAACTTTAATTTAATTTAATTTTAACAGAAACAAATTTTATTTAATTGTAACGGAAACATAAATTTAATTTAATTTTAACTGAAACTTTCATTTAATTTAATTTTAACAGAAACACATTTTATTTAATTTTTACAGAAACTTTAATTTTATTTAATTTTAACAGAAACATTAATTCTTTTTATTCTAAAAGAAACACATTTTATATTGACAGAAACATAAATTTTATTTTATTTTATTTTAACAGAAACATAAATTTTATTTTATTTTATTTAAAAAGAAACATAAATTTTTTTTTATTTTAATTTGAACATTTTTTATGTTTGGGTTAGTTAAGATTTTTATTAGCAAAACACTAACTTCACAATACATGTAACATATTCATATACATACATATTTTTTAATGTGTTTGAAACAGTTATATATGTATAGTAATAATAAAAAATAATAATAATCATAATTAAAAAATATAATAATAATAATAATATTATTTTCAATCTTTATGATTAACGACATTAATTAAACATTTATTAGGATTAAAATCACTTAAATAAAGTGCTAATTCAATTTAATCTGATCCAGTTAGATAAGCTTGTTTGATGCCTGGTGTTGAAAATAACCTCCTTCAGTGCAAGTGTGTAGAGTCTGCGGACAGCCCATCATCACAATATGAACTATCAATGATCGACATCATGGTCTGAGTTCAAGACTCTTTAAAACTTTCTTCATCCTGATAAAAGAGAAGTTCATATTCTTTAAGACTTGGAGAGAACAGAGTCGGGGTCTCTACCTGGTGTCGAGGTGCGTCGTGTAAACTGAGTGAGGTTGAGCGTTGAAGAAGCTCAGAAGGTTCTCCTCAAGAACTTCCAGAGTTCCCTTTAAAGACACAAAAACACACAAGAGAGGTTAAACCTCCACAACATGAAATACTGAGAGCTTCCTCAGTGACTCACCGCAGAGTCACACCTGGTTTTACCATTCCTAAAAAACTGGACCAGCAGGCCTCGGTTTCTAAATATAGCTTTCAACATAACAGGCAACTATTAAGGGAGGCAGGACTTCTGTAATTGAGGCTCTGAACAAAAAGATGGCGTGGCTTTAAGTGTGATGCACGGAAGAAATGTCTGAGCAGTTGAAGGATGGCAAAGCCTGTAAAGTTTAATTATCTTAGTTGTCACAGGAACTTGAATCTGTGTGATTCATTCGATTAGAAGAAGAAGAAGAAAAGGTGACTCACTATGGGGACTTGTTTTCGTCTCAGAGTCGCTCGTAACCTGCGATCGATCCTCTGGAAGCAGTCCTGAGCAGTGAAGGCGAGATTTACTGTGAAGAAATGAGTCCAGTCAGCATAAACACAGCCGTCAACACAGCCGTCAACACAGCCAACAAACAAACAAACAAACAATCACAAGCTGCTGATACTCACCATTCCTCTGGTCTTTGAGGAGCTTGGCAGTGGTTTTCTTCTTGGCCCCCTCCTTCTCCAGCAGAGACAACAGTCTCTCCTGCTCCTCACCGGAGCAGTTCATGAAGTCGTTCCATGGCTGAGAACACAAAGAGGACTTTAATGTGGGCTTTATTTGGGGCTTGTAGATTTGATCACGCTTGTTTCATAGATGTAAGAGGAGAGCACATCTCTCCAGTGTTAGCTTCTCTACTCTGACTCCCCAGAATTTAAAATCCTTCTTCTGACCTACAAAGCTCTGAATAATCCGACACCTTCAAATATTATCAATAAAGTAATATCTTATCTTATCTTATCTTAAAGAGCTCATAGTGCCCTATTACCCCTCTAGAACACTACATTCCCAACATGCAGGCCTGCTAAAGTCTCTAAAAGTAGTATGGGAGGTAGAGTCTTCAGTTATCAGGCCCATCTCCTTTGGAATCATCTACCAGTCAGGGTCCAGGAGGCAGAAACCCTCTCTACTTTTAAGAGTAGGCTTCAAACTTTCCTTTTTGATAAAGCTTATAGTTAGAGCTGGATCAGGCTTGGACCAGGTCTTAGTTATACTGCTATAGGCTTAGACTGACACACTGGGATCCTGTCTTTCCCTCTCTCTCCTCTCTCTGTCTGTCTCTTACTTTAACTCTTCCTGTCCCATTAAAGTTACTAACCATAGACCTTTCTGGAGTCCCTGAGCTCCCTTGTCTCGTATGTTCCTCTGGATCTCTGCTGCTGTGGACGTGCCAGACTCCAGCTGCTACAACTACTACTATCTGTCTCTCCACTATCATCTCTCTCTCTCTCCATCTCCCTCTATCCCTCTCTCCAACTCAGCCTCAGCAGATGTGTGTCTAACATGAGTCTGGTCCTGCAGGAGGTTTCTGCCTGTTAAAGGAAGTTTGTCCTTCCAGCCTCTACAACTACTACTATCCGTCTCACCACTATCATCTCTCTCTCTCCAACATAGACCTTTCTGGAGTCCCTGAGCTCCCTTGTCTCGTAGGTTCCCCTGAGCTGCCGTACACGTCCTCCTGCAGTGGACGTTCCAGACTCCAGCAGCAACAGCTTCTACTACTCGTCTCATCACTCTCACCGCTCCCTCTCTCTCTGATTCTCCTCTATCCCTCTCTCCAACTCAGCCTCAGCAGATGTGTGTCTAACATGAGTCTGGTCCTGCTGGAGGTTTCTGCCTGTTAAAGGAAGTTTGTCCTCTCCCCTGTAACTAGCTAAATACTGCGAGGTGTAATGCTCATGGTGGATTAAGGTGGGGTCAGACTGAGTCTTATCCTGTCTTGGTGTTGGGTCTCTGTTCATAATTTGACATGGAGTGGTCTAGACCTGCTCTGTTTGTAAAAGCGTCTTGAGATATTGTTTGTTGTGATTTGGCGCTTTATAAATAAAGATTGATTGAAGTTGAAAAGTCTTTAAGAGCTTAAGATCACGCACCTCGATGTAGTTTCCGTTGGTGCAGGCTTCAGTGAAGATGGATGGGATTGCCGGGTTGCTGCAAACCTCCAGATCATCTTTGGAGCACTCGTCCCTCTCAAGGAGATTAGCGAGGAAGAGTGCTGATTGTCGGAGGAGGAAACAGGAGACGGACAGCGTTGATGTGAGAGAGACTAAATCTAAATCAAAAACCCACTCTGACTGAACACACAGCTTCACATGTGCTTACTGTTCTCCTGGCGGCGGAGGCTCTTCTTGCCTTTGGCTCGGGGGGTGAGGTCAGAGTTGCGGATGGCTCGGTTGATGTAGAACTGCTTCTTTTTGGTGGGAGACACTCGCTTGGCGGGGGAGCTGGGCAGAGAGCTGCATTTGCGCTCTTCGATCAGGCTGGAAGACAGAAGACAGGATGTTAAATTAATCATCATCAGAGATACTGAACATACACACGTCTTCTCACGGCATGAGGAAGCACGCTGTTCTCAGGGTGTGATGAGTGGAGGTAGAGAGTCTCTGACCTCATTTTCATCTGTTTTGATTACTTTTACTTCAACCTGCCGTGTGTGTCCTTTCAATCTGGCACATTCTTCAGCATATGACAAAAAGTATCTCACTTCAGTTCTTAGATCTCTACACTGGCTTCCTGTCTGTCAGAGAATAGACTTTAAAATCCTGCTGATGGTTTATAAAGCACTGAATGGTATCTGGACCTCTGAGGTCCTCGGGTACTGGTCTGCTTTCAGTCCAGAGAGTCAGAAGGAAACATGGTGAAGCAGCGTTTAGTCATTCTGCACCACATATCTGGAACACACTCCCTGAAAGCTGCAGGTCCGCTCCAACTCTCTCCTCTTTTAAATCAAAGACTAAGACCTTTTTATTTGACCCTACCTTCCTCTCTTAGCTTATTCTAATGTTTCCAATGCTTTTAGGCTTTTCAGGCTCCAGTCTAAATCAGGGAGCTGCTGAAGCCTTACAACTCCAGCAGGACTCTGAGGTCCTCTGATCAGGGTTTACTGGTTGTGCCTTGTACCAGGTTCAAAACTAAAGGGGACTCTGCTTTCCAGGTTGTTGGTCCTAAACTCTGGAACAGTCTCCGTCTGGAACTGAGAACTGCGGACACTGTGGACAGGTTCAAAAAGCAGTTGAAGACCTCTCTGCTTAGACTCTCCTTTGTTTAATCGGTCTGTTTTTATGTCATGTTTTTGTATTTATTTGCAGTCTCTGTTTTGCCTTTTAATGAGAGGTGCTCTCTAAATAAATCTCACTTACTTGTAATGTTTTAATGTAAAGCACATTGAGTTACCCTCATGTATAAAATGTGCTTTACAAATAAAGCTGCCCCGCCTTGTCTATGGTTGAATTCTCAGATTAAAGCATGTGAGGGTGAAATGCTCTGATCAGGAGAAAGACATCCAGCCTCTCATCTTGCAGAATGATGGTGCTTCTTTACAAACATGCACAACCATCATCTGTATTTCAGTGTATTGAGTTTGATTGTCTAAGACTGGTTAAGAGGTCCAGCTGTCTGCTTCAGTTCTGTCTCTGCAGCAGAGATGAGCCTCCTCATGCAGCAGCTTCAGATGTAGGTCAGTGGGTGTTGTGTGCAGACCTCCTCATCTGGGCTCTCTGCCTCTGTTGCCAGCTCTCTCTCTCTGCAGATGCAATTTTTAGCCAGAGCCCTGCAGGTCGTTAGAAACACTGCAGCAGCAGAATGTCGTCACCTCTGCCTGGGTTAGTCCCAAAACAGAGTCTCAAACTTAGACTTTATAAATCAGAACCCCCAAATCATCCTCCTAATGCAAACTTCACTCTCTCACAGAGCTGCTTCCTCTCACTTCCTCACATGTTTACATGAGATCAGAGACAGAGGAGTGAAGAAGAGCTCAGTGACAGAATGTACAGAAACATATCTAGGTCGATGCTAAATGCTAACAAGGACAGAAAACACCCAGCTGCATGTTTGACTGAAACACTGACACCATGAGGAAATGTTGATTAGTCGAGTTTAACTATAAGAGACTTTAAACCTGTTTCCTCCTCTTCATCTGGAAACAGAGAAACTAATAATCTGTCCTTTTAAAGAGAGCTGTTAGAGAATTCAAGCTAGCAGACAGAGCCTCTCACTCACATATAATCCTGCTCTTCATTGTTGCTTGTCAAAACGACCATCTTATTCCAGCAAATAATCCGAGCTCAGAGACTCTGAGGAAGGAGTAAAAAAGGAGAGGAGAGAAGTAGAGGAGAGGAGATAGGAGAGAGGAGTTAAAGCAGGAGTCTGTTTGGCAGGTTGTCGTGTCAGGAGGAGGTGTTAGCTTTAGCTGCTGTTAGCAGAGAGACAGAAATAGCCGTTTGTCCTCCGAAACAAAGATAGGAGGAAAACAGAGAAGAGAGAGGTCTCACTCCGACTGGATTTAGAGACAGGTTATAACTCTGTTAAACACTGATATATAAGTTAAACATAATTAATTCAAGGAGATTTGTTTCATATGTGTTTATCTAAATCGATCTAGAAACATATTTTAGGCCGTTTTTCAACAGGAGGAACTTTACCCCGGAACTACTGAGTTTCGACCAGTGGACCCAGGGTCTGAATTTAGTTCAGGGGTAGATAATCTCCCCCCTAAAAAGCCCCAGCTAGGGGGGTAGTACTTTTCAAAGGTCCCGGGACTTTCGGGGGGCGGGGCCTGCAATGCTGAACGTGTCTGATTGGTAGATTAACCGCAGTGTTTTCATTCCGTCCGCCGTCCACTTTTTTCATGTTTTTCTAATTTTGGAGCACAATTTCAAATTTCAGGAAAATGTATTTTTTCGACAGGCTCTTGAGCAACTTTTTTGTCAATTTTTTTTTAAAAAAAATTTTTTTTCAAAAAAAAATTGAAAACTTTTTTTTTCAAAACTTTTTTTTCAAAACTTTTTTTTCAAAACTTTTTTTTCAAAACTTTTTTTTCAAAACTTTTTTTTTTCAAAATTGTTTCTTCCAATTTTTTTTTCCAATTTTTTTTTTCAATTTCTATTTTAATTTTTTAATTTTTATATTAATTTTTTTTATTTTTTTGTCAAATTTGTCCAAAAAACATTCCCAGTATTGTTTGTCCATCTGTGATTCACTTGATTTCTCTTTCTTTCATTAGTTTTTATTTGTTCTATCTTTTTGTATGTGTGTGTACTTTTCAAAAGAAGAAGCTGTGATTCTCTTGATTTAGCAGCTTGTAACAGTAGTCTTCTCTCAGCCCACCGTGAATGCGTCTCTCCTCCCGGTGTTCCGGTTTTAAAAGGGGCCCTGTAAACTGGAGACCTTCAGCTGAACGTGTCAGTGTTTGTGGAGTTTACACAGCTGTTGAAACACAGAGGGAGTTCCTGGGAATGCAAACTAGTTTAGTTTTTATTAAGATTTCAAAATATCCTCATCAGATATTTAATGATGGTCTAAAGACGTTTATGAGGGATGCATCCGGCTGAGAGTCTCCAGTTAAGAGGGTCGCTGTTTAAACCAGAACACCGGCCGATCTCTGCCACAGTTTTTTGAGTTCAAAAGGATTTTAAAGCCGTGTTGAAACGTCTTTGCTACTCGCGCTTATCTCCTCTCACGTGTTGATTAATTCATTGCATTTTCCATGTTTTTAACCGCAGGCGCAAAATTTTCACTTTTTTCATGTTTTTCTAATTTTGGAGCACAATTTCAAATTTCAGGAAAATGTATTTTCTGACAGGCTCCGGGTCAACTTTTTCGTCAATTTTTTTTTCCAAAACTTTTTTTTCAAAACTTTTTTTTCAAAACTTTTTTTCAAAACTTTTTTTCCCAAAAATTTTTTTTCAAATTTTTTTTTTTCAAACCCTTTTTTTTTCTCGCTACTCGCGCTTATCTCCTCTCACGTGTTGATTCACTCATTGCTTCTTCCATGTTTTTAACCGCAGGCGGTTGGAGCACAATTTCAAATTTCAGGAAAACGTATTTTTTCGACTCTGGCTCCGGGTCAATTTTTTTTGTCAAATTTTTTTTTTCAATTTTTTTTTTTTCAATTTTTTTTTGTCAAATATTTTTTCAAAACTTTTTTTTCAAAACTTTTTTTCAAACATTTTTTTATTTTAATTTTTTGGAATTTTTTGGTCAAATTTTTCCAAAAACCATTCCCAGTCATTGTTTGTCCATTTACATTCCCCTTCCGTCAGAATCTGCTGATTGTAAAAGTGTTTCTGATTTTGTAAATTTGATTTGTTCTTGGTAAAAGTGTTTTGCTTACGTCATTTTGTTTTTATAAAATGTGTCACAGTATTCTTTCTAAAGCCCGAGTGATTCATCTTCTCAATAGACAATCTTTGTTCCCACATCACAACAGTGCCTCAGTCATAACTTACTTAATGAAATCCTCTGCCACCTCCACCCTCTCTGAGTCTCTGAATTATTCCAGCTCAGATGTAATCCTTCCTTTCACGTAATCTGAAACAACAAAGAGTGTGTTCACACTCATCAGAGGTTTGTGTGTGTGTTACCATAACAGCCAGTTTAATAGGCCTCCCACAAAGTCCTCTAATTGTTCTCTGTTTCTCTTCCTGCTGCTGGAGGAGAAGAAGCAGAGATCAGGACTCTGAGAAGGTGGGACGTTTCTTTTCTTTGAGTTATGTTAAGATATTTTCTGAGAAGATTCTTGAAGGTGATTTTATTTTCATTTTGGGATGTGGACAGAGAAGAAGACGAGGACAGTGAATCCAGTAAAACCTGAAGCAGACACTTTTCCACTGATTGTTGTTAAAGCGAAGAGGTCAGTCCCCTGCGTGAGAACAGTGAAGTCAAAAGAGAAGGTTAAAGTTGCTACAACAAACCGCAAATGTCTTATAAACACAGCGGAGACATCAGGAGACACAATGAAGCTGTGTGTCAATCTGATGCCTCTTCTGGCTGCAGCGAGGGAGACCATGGAGGAAGAAGAAGAAGAAGAGGAGGACAGCAGCTGTAAGAAGGAGAAAGAAGCAGAAACAAGAAACAAAGATGATCCGTGTGTCACCAAATCAGAGGACAAAACGAGTCTTTCTAACTCAGGATTCAGTTTAAATGTAAGTCCAAGACTAGTGCTGCCCCCTTTAACCCAACCTGCAGCAGCTCCTGAGAGTCTAAAGACCAAAAGGTGTCACACTCCTCTTCCTCCCATCAGTTCATCAGAGCAAACTAACACCATGTCTTCAAACTCCACAACTAAAAGCTTCCCAGGTGATGTGACCGCAGAGCGAGACAGCAGACCGTGGATACACAATCCTCTCCTCTCTCAAAGTGTGAGTAAACAAAAAAGACTGAAACAATATCTTCACCCTTCTTTCTCCCTCCCTCCGTCTGACTCTCCTCCCTTTGTTCCCCACACAGAGGTCTGCAGAGTTTCATCTTCCTGACATCTCCCTCTGCAGTCTGGATGCTCTGCTGCAGACTGTCACACAGAAGCTGAGGAGGAAGAGGAGAGGTGGTGATGAAGAGTTGTGGAGACGAGTTCAGTCCGATCACCTGCTGCTGGCTGTTAGTGATCAGAGAGCTGGGCAGAAGATAGAAAACAAACAACCTGCCGATGTGTGAGTCTGATGTAGGCTTCAAACTTTCCTTTTTGATACAGCTTATAGTTAGAGCTGGCTCAGGCTTGGACCAGGTCTTAGTTATGCTGCTATAGGCTCAGACTGACACACTGGGATCCTGTCTTTCCCTCTCTCTCCTCTCTCTGCCTGTCTCTTACTTTAACTCTTCCTGTCCCATTAAAGTTACTAACCATAGACCTTTCTGGAGTCCCTGAGCTCCCTTGTCTCGTAGGTTCCTCTGGATCTCTGCTGCTGTGGACGTTCCAGACTCCAGCTGCTACAACTACTACTATCCGTCTCCCCACTACCATCTCTCTCTCTCTTCATCTCCCTCTATCCCTCTCTCCAACACGGTCTCAGCAGATGTGTGTCTAACATGAGTCTGGTCCTGCTGGAGGTTTCTGCCTGTTAAAGGAAGTTTGTCCTTCCAGCCTCTACAACTACTACTATCCGTCTCACCACTATCATCTCTCTCTCTCTTCATCTCCCTCTATCCCTCTCTCCAACATGGTAGGTCTCTGCAGATGAGTCTGGTCCTGCTCAAGGTTTCTGCCTGTTAAAGGAAATCTGTCCTTCCAGCTGCTACAACTACTACTATCCATCTCTCTCTTCATCTCCCTCGATCCCTCTCTCCAACTCAGCCTCAGCAGACGTGTGTCTAACATGAGTCTGGTCCTTCTGGAGGTTTCTGCCTATTAAAGGAAGTTTGTCCTTCCAGCCTCTACAACTACTACTATCCGTCTCCCCACTATCATCTCTCTCTCTCTTCATCTCCCTCTATCCCTCTCTCCAACACGGTCTCAGCAGATGTGTGTCTAACATGAGTCTGGTCCTGCTGGAGGTTTCTGCCTGTTAAAGGAAGTTTGTCCTTGCCGCTGTAACTTGCTAAATGCTGCAAAGTGCTCTGCTCGTGGTGGATTAAGATGAGATCAGACTGAGTCCTGTCTGGAAGATGAGACTGGATCTGATCCTGTCTAGATGTTGGGTCTTTGTTAATAATAGAACATAGAGGACGGTCTAGACCTGCTCTGTTTGGAAAGAGTCTGAAACCTTGTAGTGAATTTGTTTTAACTTAAAGTGTTTTATCTTCTTGACAGCGATGCAGAAAGAGGAGCTTCAGTAAACAGATGGAGGAGGCTCCCTCCACTGTTCCCCACTCAGAGACCGACGCTCATCCTCTCTATGACGAAGAGGAACCTCCTGACTCCGAACCCGCTGCAGTGACTCTTCAGAAACACGGCACAGTATTAAAAGAAACTTTTATTTCCTTCAGACGGACGCTCATGTTTTTGATCTAAGCTAGCAGAGTTCTCTACACACTGCACATCGCTCTGAAGATGCACTGCTACATTTATTTTTTCAAGCTTGAGAAAGGTACATTCAGAAGAACAGGCTTTCATTCCAAACAGAAACATCCAGCTGAGTGATCTGACATCGACGGTTTCAGCGTGACCTTTGACCTTTTGAACATGTACATATAACAACTCTAGATCAAAACAAAACTCTCTGTCTCATAGTTTCTACTCTAACAATCCTTTGAATGAGTAACACTGCGGTACAGTACAGTGACCACTTGCTTTGGACATTCAATTAGCCGTGTCTTTGTTTGGTAGAAAAAAAATAAAGATATTAAAAAAAACTTCAAAGTATGAAAAAAAAAGAGCTGCTGACGAGGCAATGTAGTTGCATCTTGTGTTTACAGTTAAGACTGATCGAGCGTCACTTTGTCATGTTGGTCAGACCATGCAGCTCAGAGTCTCACCTGAACATTTTATTTTAAATCTCTGGAAGATGAAAAACAACTTTCCTTAAAGCTGGGGTTGGTGTTCAGATTTAGATCCACTTTTTGTTCTACTGGTTAAAATGATCTCTATGTCCCGATGGTAATCAATACATAATGTGTTCTTAAAAAAGAGGTAAAAAAAGCTGCTATCTACAGCCGGAGTAAACCTGGGAAAACACCAACCAATCCCTGCCATCAGGAGCCAAATCATGAAACCAATCAGATCCTGTCCTGCCGTTCTGCCCGCCTCCTGCAGAGCGTACATTTCCTGTTTGTTTGTTTTTAACTTTCACTATCAGAATGTTTTGGTGTTTTCTTACCGCTGAGTGAGACATGAGTTGATGTAGTGCAACACCATAGACTGTGTAAATAATGGATGTAGTATCCGTGACGTCACCCATCTGTTCCCGAGCGTTCTTTTGATGCCAATCAGCGGCGGCAGCCATATTGGTAATGCTGAACTCAACCAGGCATAGGCTGTTTCCGAAACCGCCTGCTTCATACTAATTACTAATGTAGTAGGCAGTAAGTATTGCCTACTACATACTGCGTTTGAATTTAGTCTGTAGTCTGAGTGTTCTTTTGGCTCTGTGTTGCAGTACGCTGAGCCGGACGTCACTGGATTTCCAGTTTGGGAAAGCGGAAGTAAACAACGGCAAAGCCGATAGAGAAACTGCTTCTTTAGCATCCATTTATGATTTAAAAAGTTCGGAAGTGGTTTATATGTAATTCAATAACTTCCACAGCACCCAGAAGCTGATTACCTCACGTCAAAAAAGAAAGAAAAAGCAGAACGAGCGCAGTGCATTGTGGGAAACAGTACACAAGGCAGACTGGTCCGATGCATACTGTGACATTTACCCGAATCAGTAAAACAACCGGGGAGTTTTGGCGTACTGCAGATTTTGCTCTTGTTCACATACTACTTACTACATACTGAATTCTGGCCAAATCAGTACGTACTGCTAGTATAGTGGGCGATTTCGGAAACAGCCAAAGTGTGAGGTAAAGAGGCGGAGTTTGAGTCTCCTAGCCAACAGCTGTGTTCCCGCCTATGAGTCAAGTCAGTCATGCCCTTATTTGGGCAAAAACTCTCAATCTTAATATCTTCTGAATCATCGCGTTGGAAAAAAATTCACCTTGGTACAGTGTGTGCCGATCATAGACTGTATATCTCGCTCGGCTGGAAGTGAGGCCGCCACAAAAAACTGCTCCCCCTAGTGGCTGGCTGCAGTATAGGTCAAAAACTCTGTCTCCCTCATTCATCTGAATGGGGCTGCAGTCACACTTAAAAAAAATAAATACACATGGTACGAATGTTTCTCATATTCGTATGCTGTGGTGATAGGTAGTTAGTATTTGACTGTTTTGTGTTCAAGGCCTCTTTTTTATGAAAAGTTTCTTTGTCATTAGTTATTAGAGGTTAAAAAAAACAGGGTTTTACTTCCGTTTTTCTCCGCTTGAGGCTGGCTCCTGAAGTACAGGAAACCACATGCACACCAATTCAAAGAAGCCGATCTTTACAGCAGAAATAAACATGTTTACGGTCTGGTTCAAAAGACGAGTGGAGTCTGGATAGCTCATTTCTTGATCGGCACACACTGTACGGGGGTGGATTTTTTTCTAACGCGGCAATTTCGAAGATATTGAGATTACGAGTCTTCCAATGAGAGGCACAGCTGACTTGATTGACAGGCGGGAACACTGTAGCTGTTGGCGAGGAGGCTCAAAGCCCGCCTCTTTACGTCACAATCGCTCGACAGCAGCCGCCGCTGATTTGCCTAAAACAGCTCTTCAGAAACAGATGGGTGATGTAATGGACACTACGTCCATATTTTATACAGTCTGTCACCAACCCTAGCTTTAAAAGAACAAAAACAAAAAAAAAGTCAAGATCTTTCCCCTGATCTTGTTTTAAACCCAACTTTGGAGAGTGACACTGTAACCTAACGATAAATAACACTTAATAAATAAAAAATAATCTTCTTTCAGTAACTTCTTGATTAAGAAAACAATCATACACGTTCATTAATAAACACTTAGAGGTATTTAACAACACACATGCAGTAAGAGCTCTCTCCATACAGAGCTCTGGATTATAACAGCCTCACAAATGCTCTTTGATATATAAAATGTATTTCTGGAACATGAGAGTTTGCAGCATTTTCCTTTTAAAGTGCTTTCTGCTAAATAAACACGAGATTGTCAGAGGTCTAAAGATTGAGCCCTGAGGAACACCAAATCTTCTTTGTCTGTTTGTTTTTTTTAAATCACACTGAGCCTTGCATAATATTCTCGCAGAACAAAATAAACCACGACTCTGGAGGACTGAGATGACAGAAGGGGAACACACAGTGTAACATGACCCGGGATAAAAAGGGGCGTAAAGCTACAGATCTGTTAGCGAGGTGAACAAGGCACCAAAGCCGTATCAAGAAGCATAACTTTAGGTTCTGTCTTCACCTCCAATGACTCAGTTTGATCAGTAATACTCTCTCAGTCCATCTCTTCTTACTCTGGTGATTCGTCCTGTTAGCTCTCACTGCTCACAGCATCTGTGTGATTGTACAGTGTGTGATACAATCCCTCAGACAGTAGTTGGTCGTTTAAACCTGCTTCCTCTTCTCTCCCGCTTCACATGGAGCTGTCCTGCATGTTGCGGTCCACGATAAAGAGTTCAGTGGGGTCTTTAGAGGAGCTCTCTGCTCTGTGTTTGGATCTACTGGATTTACTGGATTCTCCCAGGATGTCCCCGTTACTGCTGTTCGAGTCAATGCTGCCGCTCCGGCTCGTGTGAGGTATTCTGGTCATGGCCGTGCCGCTGCTTTTTTCCCCGTTAGCTTTTCCTTCTTTAGTTTTGGACTTGGTAGCTTTAGCTTTTTTAGATTTGCTCTCTTTCTGTTTGCTCTCAGAGGATTTCGCTTGTTTTTGTGGCTTCTTGCTCGGCTGAGGGGGCGTGATCGGCGGCTGTGGTTGGATGGTGGGGGTGGTGATCCTGGAGGGCTGCACAGTCCGGTCAGTCTGGATTGGGCTGTTATCAACGACCACATCTGTGAGGCAGCCGTCATCCGTTTGCTCCTTGGCAAAGTTGACAAACACCTAAAACATAATATTAAAAATGACATGGCTTAGGGTCACATCGACACATTAATCAATCAATCAATCAATCAATCAATCAATCAATCAATCAATCAATCAATCAGACTTAATTTATAAAACACTTTCACACAAAGTACATAAAAATAATAATAGTAGTAATAAAATAGAAAAAAAATACAAAACAGATCCCCCACCCAACAATCCATATAAAAGGTTTAAAACATGATAATAAATGCTAATAATAATAATAAATGATAACAGTAATATAATAATAATAATAATAATAATAATAATAATAATAATAATAATAATAATAATAATATAATAATAATAATATAATAACAATAATTTAACAATAACAATAATCATATAATAAAAGAAAACAGAATAAATAAGAAGTTGCTGACGAACTGAGGAAACGCCATCATGATATCTTAATGAGGAAACACTGGAGGTAAAATGTTAAAACCCAAGACAGGAAATTAAACTTGCCAAAATAAAATAAATCAATAAGATAATAAAACACAAAAATATTTAACCAGCAAAAGAAACTATGATGCTACCCTTTAAGTAAATACAGCAAAATAAAACAGAATAAAATATTAAAATGCTGAGATTTAATCCATAAAAATCCCTGGAATAAAATAATGAAATAATCCCAATAAATTAATGAATAAATACAAATTATCAAATTTGAACTACATAAGTAAGATAGAATAAAACTCAAACGGTCAGTCTTAAGATTGTTTTTAAAAATGTTTATGCTCTATGCAACTTTCAGATCTTCAGGGAGGCTTTTCTACAGACATGATGATAAAAATCTGCCTCACCATGAGTCTTTGTTCTAACATGCTTTAACTAAACCACCAACACACACCAGACAAACACTGGTGAAATGTTTAAGCACAGAGTAGCTGTTGGATCAAACATGAATCAAGCAATCACTGAGGGCTGATATGTTGTCTCAATAAGGGATAACAGGGATGCAAAGTTCAGATGTAGAATCTTTAAAGTAGGTCTCAGATAACGACTGAAACATAAACCCTTTAGCAGAAATAAGAGAGGTCTGAATACACCATCGCTCTCACCTGGTCCAGCGTGGTCTGTGAAATGGAATAGTCGAGGACGCCGAGCTCGTCGTGGTTGTTGGCGAGCACATCAAAGACTCGAGCCAGGCAGCAGGCGTGTGAGGGGAGCTGGTACTGAAGCACGTTCTGATGGCGCTCCTTCAGCTCAGCGCTGGGAAAAGCTTTCCTCATGTAGGCGTCAACGGGACACGAGTCCGGGTCAGATTTACCGTCCTGCAGACGGAGGATGATGGTGTAGCCGTCACCAAACCTGGACGACGAGGGACGCAAAGAAGCAGAGTTTGTTTACCGTCCCATTAAAGTTACTAACCATAGACCTCTCTGGAGTCCCTGAGCTCCCTTGTCTCGTAGGTTCCTCTGGATCTCTGCTGCTGTGGACGTGCCAGACTCCAGCTGCTACAACTACTACTATCCGTCTCCCCACTATCATCTCTCTCTCTCTCTTCACCTCCCTCTATCCCTCTCTCCAACACGGTCTCAGCAGATGTGTGTCTAACATGAGTCTGGTCCTGCTGGAGGTTTCTGCCTGTTAAAGGAAGTTTGTCCTTGCCACTGTAACTTGCTAAATGCTGCTGAGGTGTGATAGGATAGTAGAGCTGCGTACCTGTTCTTCAGGTGTTGCACAGATCCGAGACACTGGAATCTTCCATTCACCATGATGGCCATTCTGGTGCAGAGAGCTTCACATTCCTCCATACTGACCACACAGACACAAGAGAGGAGCATGAACACGTATGTAGTTTATATACTTAAAGAAGAATCTACACGAACACATCTCTGGATCCTCTGTAATGAGTTCATAAAGAATGATCTCCTCCTACCTGTGAGAAGTGAGGACTACGGCTCGTCCCTCTTTGGTGACACTCAGGATGCAGTTCCACAGAAACCTTTTGGCCTTCGGGTCCATGCCTGTGGTGGGCTCATCCTGAAACACAGATATGATAGCATCAAGATGAAGATCCTGATATGTTTCTACAACAACGTCTCTTCTTTCTTTTCTCACCAGGAAGATAACAGGCGGAGCTCCGATGAGAGAGATGGCGGTGGAGAGTTTCCTCTTGTTGCCTCCGCTGTAGCCTCCAGCCTCCCGCTCTGCGTACTGAGTCAGCCCCAGCTTCTTCACCCCCCACTGCGCCACCTACAGGACATCAGAGAAACAGCATGATAAAACATTTCTGCATCAATGTCATCATCTTGTCTGACAAACTTGGATATCACATCAGCTGTTTTGAGGTGACTTGACTTCACCTTTGTGACAGACTCCTCCTGCACCCCTCTGAGGCGGGCGTACAGCTCCAGATGTTCCCGACCCGTCAGGAGGTCACTGATGGCGTCAAACTGCGGGCAGTAACCCATCAGCTGATGGACTCGTTCCATGTCTGTGAGCACACTGAGGACCACAGGAACACACGGTTCATTAATGCTGCACAAATATCACTGTTTCTAATAGAACGTCTGCCGCAGTGTCACTTCATTCTGCTTATACTTCTTTAGTTATGATGCTTATTGTTGATCTTGAGGAATATTTCAAAGTTTGGGGATCTTGATAAAGTAGGCAGTTCATAACAACTTTGTTTTTCTGTCTCTTGTTTTGCCGTATTTTCCAAAACATGTGACTCAAGTTTAAGTGTTCTTATCTGATGGGTTATAGGTGTTGACTGTGTTGATCCTGTGGCAGGTATTTAGCTGTGCCCTTCTCTCTGTGTGCCTCCAGAGTATGTTATTGAATGTGTGTTTATTGCTTAATTAAACCATTTAGCAGACATCTCTGGTCAAGGCCACACACAACCTGTGAAACTTGAATCATTTGGTGGTGAAGATGGTTTGTACCTGTAGTGGTTGAGGAAAGCCTCTCCGTAGGTGACAGCTGTGTCTCCGGTCAGCATGCGAAAGGTGGAGGTCTTCCCTGCTCCGTTCACCCCCAGCAGACCGAAACACTGAAGGACACACAAACAAGAAGATACAAATACAGCCGTCAGAACTCGGCTGATATATAACAGATGTTAGTGGAGGAGCAGGGTTGTGGACGAGGGTGCAGTGAGCAGTATTAGTTGTTAGCTGCATCTCTAGTAGTATTAGCAGTGGTTGTGGAAGAAGCACTCTGAAGTAGTAGTTTGAGCTGCAGGGGTAATAAAATAATCACTACCATGTAACCTACATCGCCTCTTTTTGGAGTGATTCATCACAGAAACTGTGGCTGACAAACACAGAGCTCATTAGAGTGAAAGTCTTTGTGTTTTCATTGAGCTGTGCTGCTTTTTGGTCGATGCTAATCTCACCTCTCCGCGGGGAATCCCGAGGCAGAGACGGTTCACCGCCGGCTTCCTGCCCGCTTTGTAAACCTGCAACACAGGAAAGCTTTTGACTTAACTCTCAACCAGGAATTCACAAATACTGTAAGCCAGGAAAGTGAGAAACAAGAGGATATGATACGTACATTTAGCTCTTATAAATAAAGCTTGAATGAGTAGCTTTAATGTTTTTCATGACTTATGTTTGTGCAGCTTTTCTACAAGTTTTAGAGAGATAAATATCAAACTAAAGCAGTCAGTTCTACTTTTGTACCTTGCTCAGGTCGATCATTGTGAGGATGTCTGATTGGGCTTTGCCGCTTTTGACCCTCTCTCTCTCCCGAGCCACATCCTGATCTTCTGGACCAAGAGGAGGAATCTCAGGCTCCACCCACCACGGCCTGAGGAGAGCAATAAAACGATGCTTACTGAATCTAGTTTTAGCACCATGGGATAGCATGAATGCGAACTCATGTATTCATCATCTCTGCATTTAGAAATCTCCTTCTCAAGCATCCCTGTAAGGATGCTGCAGCTCAGTTCCAACCCCAAATATTTGCATCCTTCAGCTAAGATTACTATAATTTTACTATTTAGCGAGTTGTTTTAAACGTACTTGAAGTTGATGAAGAACTTGTACTGCAGCAGTATGGTGAAGATGAAGAAGATGATGCCTTCAGCCGCCATCGCAAACAAGTTCTTCCCCACAAAATCCCACTGAAGAGGGTCCAGAGTCTGCTTCGTGCCTGGACGAGAAGAATCACACACAAAGATATTCTCTACATTCATGGATCAGATCTTAATGTCCTTACTTGTGAGTTTGCTGCAGTCAAACGTGGAAGAACGGGTGAAGTGATGCTAGATAAGACTGAAGCTGGAGTTTAATTTGTACACTTAGAGCCTGATTCAAGGAGTGCACAGCTTTTGTTCCCTGCTGACTCTTCTTGTTGTGTGTTGTGTGGTGGGGGCTGCTAGGGTCCAGGTGCTAGAGTAGGTAGCATCAGTGTTGTCACTACCTGGAGCTTGCATGGACGGAGCCTGTGGCCGCTGAATGTGGGAGTACTGTACGTGTTGAGTTATTAAATTGGGATGTTCTGCTGATGGATATGTGGATAAAATTTAGTGCAGTCAGATTGAGAGCACACAGGACAGCTCTGCACAGCACAGAGTGGAGCTGTGGCATCTAAATCAAGTGCTAAACCGGAGCCAACTTGAATGTGCGCTTCAATGTCATTAGCATAATTTGCTTAGTGGATTAGATCTTGAGACGGAGCAGATAACGAGGGCAAATGATGCACAACTTGATGCTATCAGTGACCGCAATCCATTCAGTGACAACGAGGCGCCAGCATCAAAAGGAGACTATATTTCTGGAGATAATTAATCCTCAGGTTTGAAATAAAGAACACATTTTAGATAGCAGATTTCTACTGGTACTCAAAGGAGGATTTGTTGGTACCCAGTCTTTGGAAGGCGTCTGCCATGGCCTGGTTTTTGGCCATGTCGATGAGTCCTCTCCCCAGGCAGAAGTGAGGGAAGATCAGAAACACCTTCTTCAGGATCCTGTTCACCTCGTTCAGGTGCTGAAAAGATAAAATCATCCTTAAATCAAACATTTTGTGTCACATTTCTAAAAGAGTCTTTGTGTATTAAGGCCAAAGGCTCTCCAACATCATTGGATAGATTCCTGAACCCTTCAAAATAAGAGCTCAAAATAATGTCATAAAGCTCTCATAGATGAAGGTGGTGCTTCTACTCTTGTTTTACTCTAATGATTATGTAGTCAGTAAATCTGGATTTGTTCTACCTCGTCCACAAACAGCTCCAGTACGAAGGTGGCGATGCTGCCGTTGATCCCGATGAAGAGGTTGATGGAGGTCAGGACCACGTAGGCTGTGCTGGGGACGCTGAACAAAAAGGATGCTGGGTACATCAGAGGGGTGATGGACCACCTGTAGAGGATGAATAGGTTATTAATCAAATCAGACACATACATTCTTTCATGATCGTAATCTCACAAAAAGGGAACATTGAATAAAATATTGATGGTGCATGAGTTAAGATGTGTAACAGCGTGTGAAGAAGTCAGTGGAGTGTTCCTGGATGTACCCGTAGAGCAGGAGGAGCAGGATGAGGGCGGGCAGGTTGGTCTCTGAGACGTAGGACTGCTGCTGGAAACAGATGAAGATCAGCACCACCATGGTGGCTGGGACGGTGTAGTTCAACTGAAACATGATGAGAGGATATATGAGGATATAAAGTAACAGTTTATTGATCACCACTGATCACCACTCCAGGAATTTAGAGTTAATTAGACCATTATTATCAAGGTATCTAAAAGAGTGTGGCTAATTTGTGATTTACAAACAGCTCCAATAAGATAGAGACAGAAAAAACGTGAGGTTTCATGGTGTACTGTAAACCCACTCATGACAGCTACACCGACTTCTCACAAAGTCTGAGGTTTCTGCTGAATTCGCAATAAATGATGACTTATCTCTTAATATCTCAAAGCTTATTAGATGATATAAGATTACAGTTTGTCTGCTTCCTGAAAGCTATCAATAAAACAAGTGTGAACTGACCATGTCCCAGGTGAAGTTTGCGAGCCAGTAGAGAACAGGTCTGACTCCGCTGACAAACTGCAGGTGTTTGGCTTTGCTGACTCGCTCCTCGATCAGGAAAAGAACGAAGCTGGCCGGCACGAAGGACATGGCAAAGATCACGCAGATGGAGACCAGGACATCCACGGAGGTGGTCATCCTAAAGAGGAGGGAGGGGAATCAAACCAGGTATCACATGTAATGACACACAGCTTTAGAACACTACACTCCCAACATGCAGGCCTGCTCATCGTACCTAAAGCCTCTAAAAGTAGTATGGGAAGTCAAACTTCAGCTATCAGGTACCTCTCCTTTGGAATCATCCACCAGTAGGCTTCAAACTTTCCTTTTTGATAAAGCTTATAGTTAGAGCTGGATCAGGCTTGGACCAGCTCTTAGTTATGCTGCTATAGGCTTAGACTGACGGAGATCCTGTCTTTCCCTCTCTCTGCCTGTCTCTGCCTGTCTCTTACTTTAACTCTCCCTGTCCCATTAAAGTTACTAACCATAGACCTTTCTGGAGTCCCTGAGCTCCCTTGTCTCGTAGGTTCCTCTACTATCTGTCTCACCACTATCATCTCTCTCTTCATCTCCCTCTATCTCTCTCTCCAACACGGTCTCATCTAAATTTACCTCTTGAGATGACTTAAAGAAACTAAGTGTGCCAATATAAGAATCTAAAAGCTGCACAGTAGTGAACTCACATGGCCATCTCTGTGAGTTGCTCCTTGGTGAGGTTGAGTGGATGATTGTAGGCAGTGATGCCGTGTCTCTGCCTCTCAGGACCGGGCGGCAGGTTCGCCCTCAGCAGGCCGTTATTTATCACGTTGACAAATGACACCATGGCGTGCCATCCTTTGTTGTTGTACCACACCTGAGACCAACAAGAGAAATGTTGAAGTTTCTCATGTCAGATTTTTTATTGGAAACAAAGTAAAAAGAGAAGACAGAGAAACATTTACCTTAACGTTATCTTGACTGTTCAGTCCTCCCAGGAAACCCGGCAGTCTTTTCAGCAGGTGATCCAGTGAAGTGTTCTGTGATGAATCAAAGAGCATCACATCAAGAGAAACGCAGAACACACAGGAAACCACAGGAAACCACAGGAAACTGGTGCTTCATTCTTACCTGAGGTACTCTGTATCGAGTTCTGATTGCCATGACCGAGTCTTGGACGTGGTTGACCTGAGATAAAGTCTGTGTGGCGCTGCCTCCGAGAGAGAATCCTCCATATCTGCATCACAGGAATGAAACTCTTAACAGCCTCATTCACAAGAGGAAGGATCAAACAACTGTTGAACACTGGAGATAGTTTAGCTTTAAATACAGCAGACGGAAGAAGCTTACCTGAACTCATTCACCCACTTCTTGGTTTTCAGGCTGTGAGGTAGAAGAAACAGTGAGTTTAAAATATATCTGAATCCACCACAAATATACTCACATCTTTAAACTTTATATTATATCATCAGCTTTCAGAGAAAATCTGGACACCAAATGTAGTCTGAATATTTTTGCAAAGATTCTGCATGTCAGCCTTCTTTAAATATATCTTTGATCATTAGTTTGTTAATCCGGCACTAAAGCTCTGTATCAAAACACCACAGAGAGACTCTAATGGTGGAAAATTAAAGACTGATTTTATCTTTAAGTAAAAAAAAAACAACAATTTATCAAAACTATAAAATCAAAGTAACATAACTCAGTGAAATGAAACAGTTTAAGGTGGTATCCTGTAAAGTGCAGTACCTTTTCTTGAGGATCTGAGAGTAGGTTTTGACCAGATAATCACTTATATTATAACTTGTCAGGTTTTGAAGGACGTCTCCGGTCAGCCTCTTGATCTAGAAGGTAAAAAAAAAGCTTCTTAAAGATAAAAGCTTCATTTGAGAGGAACTGAGCCCCATCATGTCTGTGTGCCTTTAAGTGAGGTCATTGAACGCTGCACTGACCTGTGGAGGCGGTATACCCCCGGCCCCCCGCGGACAGTCAGGAAGCATCCTGCGGACGTCCTCCGTGCTGCACTGACACTCCGGTGATGGTCTGTCTCTGCTCCAGTTTCCTCTGCTGTACATTTGCCAGGTGGAGAACTCAACCTGCGGTCTCATGAAAGGACCCGCCCGCTCGTCTTCACACTGAGAACTCCTGCAGGACAAACAGGGAGTGAGCACGACTGAAGCTCTGAGGCGGAGCGTCTGTCTAAAGATAAAGCATGTTAAAGCTCCTGCAAAGCAAATGAGACCGTTATCAAAAAGATTATTATTTCTAATTTGTTATTTTTAATGCCTGAAACTTTCAGTGTTGGGGTTATGTCAGATGATCAATAACACACAGCCAAAACAGTCTTTGTGTACATTTCCACCCTCCCAAATAATTGAACAAGTTGTTTTTTACTGTTAAAAGACGGCAGGATGACATTTTTCCCTAGAAGACAAAAATTCCACAAGTACAGGACAAAATCAGCAAAGAGATAAGACAAAGTTTTGCCTGCAGGGGGCGCCAAATAGTCACAAACTGAGAGTTCCTCACAGGAGCTTTAAAGAAATATATAAACATTTTACTGATTCATATAAAGCCAGAGACCTACAGTTACTCCTTAATAAGGAGTGTTTTTAATGTTTATGTACAGGGGTTTGTCTTACGTGCTGTTTTCTTCTTCCTCTTTCTCCATGCACTTTGTACCAAACCCCGGCTGGTCCAGCAAAGCCTCCAGAAGATTGTCCATGGCTGTGTTTCCCAGAGCATCATTGCTGTAGATATAAAACAAGGAGGTGAGGAAGACGACAAATTATGACCGGTAGTTCTTTGGGTTTAATGTTAGCATCAGATTTGGTAAAGCTTATAGTTAGAGCTGGATCAGGCTTGGACCAGCTCTTATTTATGCTTAGATTTGACTCTTTCCCTCTCTCTGCCTGTCTCTTACTTTAACTCTTCCTGTCCCATTAAAGTTACTAACCATAGACCTTTCTGGAGTCCCTGAGCTCCCTTGTCTCGTAGGTTCCTCTGGATCTCTGCTGCTGTGGACGTGCCAGACTCCAGCTGCTACAACTACTACTATCCGTCTCCCCACTATCATCTCTCTCTCTCTTCATCTCCCTCTATCCCTCTCTCCAACACGGTCTCAGCAGATGTGTGTCTAACATGAGTCTGGTCCTGCTGGAGGTTTCTGCCTGTTAAAGGAAGTTTGTCCTTGCCACTGTAACTTGCTAAATGCTGCAAAGTGCTCTGCTCATGGTGGATTAAGATGAGATCAGACTGAGTCCTGTCTGGAAGATGGGACTGGATCTGATCCGGTCTTGATGTTGGGTCTTTGTTAATAATAGAACATAGAGTACGGCCTAGACCTGCTCGGTTTGGAAAGAGTCTGAGGATAAGATTTGTTGTGATTTGGCTCTATATGAATAAAGATTGATTGATTCTGTTGGTTTTTCATAGTTTACTCCCTCATCATGCAACAGAGGACGTGTCAAACTAGCAGCAGGACAAGTTATAAAACACCTTCAGTGCATCCTAGAGGAAAGATTCAAATATGAACATTAAGGGGAGGCAGACCTGAAGAAGGTGAACTGTTCTCCGTACATCCAGGGCTGCAGCTGCAGGGCCGGATACTTCCCAAAGGGAGGAACGATGAGGCTGAAGAGCAGAGCAATCAGCACGAACACAGCAGGCAGAACAATCTGAAAGCACAAATAAACCTTCATGTGAAAACATCTCAAGACTCAAATACAGAAACCGCTTTCAAAAACTATTCACAATCAAAGCACCCTCAGAAACTCATTATCACCTGAGCAAAGAGGCCCCGGCGGCTCCGGCGAGCATACAGCCAACGTTTGATGAAGAGCGCCTTCAGCTGCTGCCAGGTCAGCCACCAGCCGGTCAGGGGGATCCCACCTCGGCCGTCTCCACTCAGCAGGTCGGTCTCCTGAGGTTCTGCGAGACAAAGAACAAACACTGGGTGAGAACTACTCTTTCTTATTGGGCTAATAAATACATAAGGTGCTTTTCAACTGCAGGAACCAGGGTCTAACTTTAGTTCTGGGGTGGATAATCTCTCCCTGAAAAGCCTCTGCTTATGGGGTAGCACTTTTCAAAGGTCCAGGAACTTTTGGGGGGCGGGGCCTGCAATGCTGAACGTGTCTGATTGGTAGATTAACCGCAGTGTTTTTATTCCGCCCACCGTCCACAATAACATCACACACATCTGTGATTCACTTGATTTCTCTTTCTTTCATTAGTTTTTATTTGTTCTATCTTGTTTGTATGTGTGTGTACTTTTCAAAAGAAGAAGCTGTGATTCTCTTGATTTAGCAGCTTGTAACAGTAGTCTTCTCTCAGCACACCGTGAATGCGTCTCTCTCGGTGTTCCGGTTTTAAAAGTGACCCTGTAAACTGGAGACCTTCAGCTGAACGTGTCAGTGTTTGTGGAGTTTACACAGCTGTTGAAACACAGAGGGAGTTCCTGGGAATGCAAACTAGTTTAGTTTTTATTAAGATTTCAAAATATCCTCATCAGATATTTAATGATCGTCTAAAGACGTTTATGAGGGATGCATCCGGCTGAGAGTCTCCAGTTAACAGGGTCGCTGTTTAAACCAAAACACCGGCCGATCTCTGCCACGGCTTTTTGAGTTCAAAAGGATTTTAAAGTCGTGTTGAAACGTCTTTTCTACTCGTGCTTATCTCCTCTCACGTGTTGATTCAGTGAATCCATCTGTGATGAAATATAGCACCATCTAAAACAGACCAGCTGAGTCTCTTCATGCTAACAGGCTAACTGTTGTGTTGCTCATAATGATACCTGCCTGTCCGTCTGCTTCTATGGTGTCATCTGTGATGAGTGGCATTCCTCTTTGTTTTACTGCCCTCTACTGGTCTGGTGGTGTAGTGCATTTAGTTTTTTTTCTCCATATGTCACTGGCCTGATTTGCACAATCTACCAGGGACTTCAGCCCGCGGTCGAAACGCAGACAACAATTGGGG
This sequence comes from Notolabrus celidotus, assembly GCF_009762535.1. Lineage (NCBI taxonomy): Eukaryota > Metazoa > Chordata > Actinopteri > Labriformes > Labridae > Notolabrus > Notolabrus celidotus. The sequence goes on along the minus strand of NC_048273.1, from coordinate 3,435,989 downwards.
CACAGGAACCTTTTAGTTTCTGGTCGAAAAGCACCTTTAGAGTCAGTTTTAGTGTTCTCCATCTTTGATACACGGAGGCACAAGTCAGCTTAGATCAACAGAAAGCAGTACGAACACAAAATGACAACACACTAACAGATGGTTCTGATGTGAGGTAGGGAGTGAGGTTAAACTCTTTCTTCTCCATAAACAGGTGATTACAGGGAGGCGTGATCTGAAGGTACCTTGCTTACGAAGCCTTTTCCTTCCTGGCAGCATGATGGAAACAAACAGACACAGTTTGTAGACCAAATGGCAGACAGACTGTACACGCAAACAATGAGGAGTATGAAGATAAAAGGTGTTCGTGAGTGTGAGGATACGTACCGGTCTCTGGTTCTTCAGCATTCTGCCTCTCTGCACTCGGTCCGGCTGCTGCCTGCGGCCTGAGAGGAGACTCAGCCTGCAGGTCTGGATCAGCGTCCACACCGGTTTCCTCCGCCATCCGCAGAAAGATCTGGAAATGAACCCAAGAAGAGCCATAATGAGAGATGAATGAACAGAACAAAGCACTCACTGGTTTTCTGTTCATCAAATACTCTGGAAAGTCCCTGACACCTGCAGGCTCGGACAGCAGGGGGCAGTAAAAAGCCTCGAGTAGCTCTACGCAGAGGCCACAGGAGCAGAAGATGTGTGACTTTTACACACTAGGTGAACTCATCAGGCTCCATGAGGTCCCAGTCTGAACTAATCTGAAGCTAACATTAAACCCATTAAGACCAGGGCTGCTCCACAAATATCTAACCCTGCGGATTTGACCCAGTTGAGCTTCTGTAGATCACACTGCTGGGATGTCTGAGTCCCACTTCCAAGAAATGGTCAGCCCTGACCCTTAGACTCTAACCCTTACAGACACTTCTAATTTAACACACAGACCAGGTTACAGACTTTTATTGACGGCATCAGCTGAAAGTCTCAGCATTGTTTACATCTGTTTCTCAATCTGGCAGAAGGATGAAGTGTTTAATTCATTCATTCATCAAACAAACATTTAAATATCTTACCTCCTCCAGTGTGCTGTCCGACAGGCCGTAGCTGCTGATGCCGAGCTCGTTCAGCCTCTGGTCCAGCTCCGACAGGAAGACCCCCAGGCTGCTGTCCTTGGCAGAGCCCTGCGGCAGGTTTATCACGGCCTCACGCGCCGACTCCTCCACCAGCCTCGCACCGGGGATGTGGTGCTGCACCAGGGAGAGTAACGCCGCCAGGTCTGCAATGGAGTCATTAATGAGGAGAGAGTTCATGCTTAGAAGAAGAAGAACTTCACACCGGCTGAATTTTACAAATGCACCATGAAGCCGTACAGCAGATTAAAACTCACATAAGCTGCTCTCCTCACTTCCTAACCCGGTGTCCTCGCTCATGGATGATTCGCTGTCCTGAAACACAAAAATCACTTTTAATGCATCCTTTTTTCTCATGCACGCCTTTTAAAGAAACAACATCAAATCAAAACCCTCGTTGGATGAATATCAGACCTTGAGAGGAGGCAGTTTGTTGGTGCTGACGCTGGTACTGGTGCAGATACTGGTGCTGCTGAGGGTGCTGGTGTCCAGTCCCTCCCTCTTCACCACGGTGAGGTAGTATCCGGATCCAAGGCGGGATTTCAAGAAGAGTGGTGAGCCACAGCAGCACAGCTTCCCCTGGGAGATGATGGCGATCCGGTCTCCGAGGAGCTCAGCCTCGTCCATGTAGTGAGTCGACAGTATGATGGTCCGATCTGAAGGAGGAAGACCACACAGATTCATCGAGTTGTTATCTGTATATTTCAGAGGATTTCCTTATTACCAGGCTCTCTTACTGATCTTCTGGCTGTGTCAAATGCTTGATTCTGATTGGTCTAAAACTTTCACTAACATGAGCAGCACCAGAGACAAACTATGATAATAGCAGCAGGGTTCAAAGTTGTGACATTTGCCTTGTTTATTTTTAAAGGTGTGTGAACCGCAGAGCTCAGAGAAGAAGGAGAGCTGAATGAGGACAGTTTCATGTTCAATCCGCCGCAACAGGCAGAGAAGAAGCAGTTTGGAAGCTCAGGCTGACATGTCTTTTAATTTAAAGTTCATCTCAGCTTCTGGTTCTCATTTGAAAAGGCCTGTAGCCTTGAAAGTGAGGTCACCTTTGCGGTACTTGAGCAGCAGATCCCAGATTCCTCTGCGAGAGTAAGGATCCACACCGGCTGTTGGTTCATCCAAAACAACCACCTTAGAGCCTCCGACGAACGCGATCGCCACAGACAGCTTCCTCCGCATGCCACCTGACAGACACAGAGAGAGTGTGAGTGTTTGTGTGTTTTGGTGGTTGCAACAACAAAATAAACAACAGCTCTCCACATATTGATGACTGTGAGGATGAGGGCAGAATCTTTAAGAGGCTTACCAGAGAGGTTTTTAGTCTGTTCGTGGCGTTTTTGCAGCAGACCGACATCATCCAGCAGAGTGTCCAGCTCAGCTCTCACCTCTGCTTCTGACAAACCCTTCATGCAGCCATAGAACCACACGTGCTCCTCCACAGTTAGGCTGAATCAGAGAGACACACACATTCATGATAAAAGTGTGATGTTATTTTGATGTCAGTGTTTGTCATCAGACGACAGCAGCTTGTAAAAAGCCTTACATGTCAAAGAGGACATTGTGTTGAGGACAGACTCCAAGCGTCCTCCTGATGATGTCCATATCGTGCCGGATGTCCATGCCCTTTATGTACACAGTGCCCGAGGTTGGTGGGAACAGGCCGGTCAGGACGGATCTGACAAACATCAGATGAGACATCATGAGAAAACGACTCCTCCTCTGACACATCAACCACCTCATCCTACAATTATATTTTTATCCAAGCCCAAAACACGTGAGTGTGATACAGTAATGCACACATTTAAGGTGTAAGAGGCATGATGTCAATGAACCTGCAGAGACTGGAGAGTGAATCTTGTCAGGTGGTGACTGATTTAAAGGTGACAGTGTGACTTTTTAACCTTCTCTTTTCAGTTTAACTTCCCTCAAACTCTAAAATGCTGCTTTCGGTTTTGCTCCAACTTCAAATGTTTTACTAAGTTTAGCAAAATTATATATTTGGACTCTGTTCTTTTAAATTCTACACTGTAGGCACAGATTTAGCCTAATGGAAAAGTTGCTGCACATATAGCGTTCATATAGGTTCCCATATAGGTTCCCTTCCAGCCTGTAGCCACTTTCCCTCATGTGATTCCTTCACTCTCTCTCCTGGTTTCCTCCTCTATCCTCTGTCCTATCCTCTCTAAATTAAGGTGTAAAAGCCCACAAATAAAAAAATAGAATCTCGATAAGTCTGCTCCGTACATGGTTGTAGTTTTTCCGGCCCCGTTGTGTCCGAGGAAGGAGGTGATCTGGCCCTCGTAGAACTTCAGATTGAGGTGGTTGACGGCCAGTTTGGCTCCCTTCTTGTAGATCTTCACCAGGTTTCGGATGCTCACCCCCAGATTCAGGTTATTTGGTTCTGGTTCGATGTGATCTGATGACAGTGAGACATTTAATAAAGTGAGAATTATTCCACTGACGCTATTAAAATGTTGGGTAGTCAAATACAAAGTGTTGATTCTATATTTAATTTAAGTTTACCACGTTTAACTAAAGCTATCTGCTTATGGTCACAGTGCGTGAGAACACAACTTCACAAACTAAACAACACAGGAAATCTGTAACCGAGCAGAGAGACAGACTCCTGAAACTCTGAACAACAAATGAGCTACACACACACACCGGCCCTCATTTATCAAACATGTGTGTAGGACTGAAAACTGGGTGTCTGATTATTTCCACGTGAAGATCAGCATTTATCAATCTGAACGTGGGCAGAGGATACGCTCAAACCCAACGCCAGTTCTCAGGTTGCTATTTTAGAGAGCTTAATATTTATTTTTTAAATATATTTATTATTATTTTAATAATAAATAAGTTTTACCTTTGATTAAAATATTGAAGGAGTTTTCATTTTCATTTCTTATTTTGTATATGTTATGTTTTACAGAGCTTTGTATTTATTATTATTATTATTATTATTATTATTATTAATAATCTGTTTTTTTTTTAGAATAATAAAAGAAGTATAACTTTGAAGAGCTGCCGATGTCAAGCCACATCTGAATCTTTGTACCTTCGTCCTGTTCTGTCGGTGCGGGGGGGATCGGCATGCCTGCCTCCAGAGGAATTCCTCCCCAATAATTCAGCTGGAAGATAAAGTACCAGGGCCGGGGAACCCCGAATTCACCTAAAGCAAAAACACACATAGACATGCACACGTGAAGTCTGGATATAATATCATGAAGGAGTCTAAATCAAGCAAAGATGATGATGAAATATGATTAGATTGTGTTGTTATTCTAATAGATATACTATACTACCAATATAAACCTGTATATATAGATACATAAACAAATACACCCTTTAAAACTTCACAAAAGGAACAAATCTCAGGGAATGATCAGCAACAGGCGAGAAAAACATCAAATGTTTGTGAAAAATCAATTTCAGAATTTTTGCAACAAAAAGAGAAGGACTTAAAACAAAGATGAAGCTTTAAGTTGCAGGATTTGTTTTGCAAATTTAGAAGGCATATCTTTGATTATTTACCCATTAATAATTGCCTTCTCATCTGACAATTTTTTTTAATTGAAAACTTTTAGCACAAAAACAAATTCCTCCCTTTATTCTAAATCTTTACATCTGAGATTCAGTCCGATTCGACGTACCAGGAAACACTGCTTCGATATACCAGGCTGCGAGGGCATAGATGAAGGCGTCCACGTAGAGCATGCTGATAGAGGTAGTGAAGCTGTACGAGTCTCCTTCCACAGGGCTGGACTGAAGGTTGTTCCACTGAATGCCCACACCTTGCTCCTCATACTGAGAGAAATACTCACAGCCGAAACCGAAGGCCACAGGGGACAAGAAACTCTGAGGACAGGAAACAACAATAAGTCTCATATGTGGTTAAAGATGAGGGTAGCACATTCTCTGTTTCAATGCCTACGTATCATTTAACTCACAGCAAAGACTCTGTGCGTGGTTCTGAGGTGATCTCTCCACGCCACACAGAGCACATAAGGCAGGTAGAGGCCGAAGTATATGAGCCCTCCACAAGCAGCAGCGAGGTTGGCTTTGGAGAAGAAGGTGCTGATGAGGAAACACTGCATGATGGTGGCCGTCGCAAACGCCATCAAGAAGAAGAAGACGACAGAGGGGTCGCTGTAAGGAAGGATATCACCCCACTGGAAAGAAAACACAGGAAGGAATCAATGTTGATTCATGACTACAGATCAATATACCTCTAACATGTTTTATTCAGAGGTCTCACCTTGAGCAGAGCGATGAGGAGACCTGCAGACACCATGAAAGGAACGATGCTGCTGATGAACCAGCTGAGCCAAAGTGTTCCCGTTCCCAGACCCATAATCCTCATGGTTTCCTTCAGCCGGGCCTCCTTCTCGTAGACTATCCCTTTGATGATCATGGCCACCGAGTAGATCCAGGCCAGGGTCATGAAGAGAGGCAGAGAGCGGTTCAGGACTCTGAGAAAACTGATCGAAAAGGTCATGAAAATTAAAATTCAACACTTATTCTGACACAGATCAGCTGAAAAGCTGTTATCTATACAACTCTATGTAACTCACACATCATCCACATAGCAGGGGTAAGGCATCTGCTGGACGTAGATGCCGGTTGTTTGTTTGACTCCTGTCAGAATGCGGTTCACAGCTCTCTCCACCAGGTCCTGGACGTACACGAAGCCGCCCCAGATGTAGCGCATGTCGCTGAACGGGTCTGCTGCGGGGCCAGGATCCCAAAACCTGATGAAAACACAAAACAAACAAATGTGTTGTTTTTGTTTATTTAATGATGGAGAGAGAATCTTCACCAAGAACAAATTAAATGAAAATCCTCATAGCTAGTTGATAAATCAAGGTATCTTTTATTTTAAGGAACCCAATGAATGTCACAAAACCAAGAAATATATATTTTTCAACACAACAGTACTAAATTACAATAAAGACGTAATTTTAGGCTCTCAAAATCTCTCTTTCAATCTGGTTATTCCAGTTCAACCAGTGGTTTCTATTTTTTCGAGGACAGTTACTTGTTCTAGTGAAGAGGAATGGAGTGGTATTTCACAAAACCCCCCAAAATCCTCTGGAGAGAGGAAATTGATTAATGTTGAAGAAAAAAAACACTTCTATACTAATGTCAGTGAACCTTTCTTTAAGTTATGTATTATTATTTTAATTTAATTAATTTATTTTTTCTATTTTTATTGTTTTTCTATTTATTTGTTTATTATATAATATTATTATTTATATTTTTTGTATTATAACTATTAGTATTTATGTATGTATAAATTCACTCGTCTATTTATATTTGTATATGAATGTTATTCATATTTTTACTGATTTGTTTTTGTCAGATTTGGTTCTTTGTCTTCACTGTTGAGTGTCCTCTTGTTATCATGTTGTGATGTTGTAAAAAATATGAAAAATAATCAAACTTTGGTCATAAAAAAAGCTTGTTGGTAAAAGAAATGAAGTGTTCTTTGTTCTGTTAAAGTCACATAAAACTAAAGCGGTTTCTTTGTCGGCTCCATTAAAAGTTGTACGTCAAAGAACAGCAGGACCTTTCAATGCTTCCTCAGTACCTGTCCTTGATCTTGTTGGTCCGAGCCACATCATCGATGTCCATTCGGATTTTGTATGTGACGTGCGGCGGGAGGTCGGGGGAGGAGGAGTTGGGCAGCATGAACACCACGCCCGCCCAAAACTGTCTGTCCTCCAGCAGCTCCAGAGCCCTGCTGATCATCTCGCCCTCCGTCTGCAAGCCTTCCAGCTTGTTCAGAGAGAAACACTGAAGGAAAATATTAAAAACAAATACATATGAATGATAAGAAACTGTGAAAAGAAACTGGAGCTTTATTTCACATATACATTTAATGATTTCTGTAAAATAAAAGAGGCTTTAGAGAAAGGATTCACCGGACAGAAGGCCTGGTCTGGTTGTTGAAATACTTTGGTTTAAATGCAATTAGTTTATTCTTAAAAAAAGCAACAAAAAAATTAAAAAGTAATATTTTTTTCTTATTAATTTTTCTTATTGATAAATAAATTACAATTTAAATTCTCAATTTAAACCAAAAGTAAATAATTCTGTCCTAATATCTCCAATGTTCTCCTGATAGATGGACACTCTAAAATATTTAAAAATGAAAAGTGTGTTAAAAATCTAAAAATGATCATGAAGGAGAACCTCAGTGACTTGTGCCAGAGTGGTGATAGTGTGCCCAACGTTGTTGTAGACATCCAGCCATGTAGGAGCTGCTCCGGGTTTCCTTGGGACATCCGGTGAGGGTGTGGACAGGAAACGTGCAATCCGTGAGGCCGTCCAGGACGAGTTCTCCAGACGCAGGTTGACCAGCACTGCCACCTCTGGCCTCTTCAACAAGTCCTGCCGAAACCACAACAAAGACCATTTGAAACAGAAGCTCTGTAGCTCCTCCTGTAGAGAGAGAGAGAGAAGCTGGAGAGACGTACCTGCAGCAGCTGAATCTCCACACTGGTCTCCATGTAATTCTTGATTCGAGGTCCCACCTCCATCCAGGCATCGTTCAGCTCCTGGAGGATCAGCAGGTCCTCAAACGTCTTGTTCACCTGAGTGGAAACAATAACAGCACACAGGTTACATGGATGCATTCTCCTCTTAATGTTCATTCATAACTGTGTTGATCTTTGCAGCTGAGAAATATCACAGTTTGGCTCCTGATGCTCGCAATATAGACAGGCACCTTAACTCCTTTTCTAAATCTGCACCCAAAAATGTGAACATCCTTTGACAGACTCTCTGGATATCTGAGTTTCTGTACCTCTTTCATGACTTGTCGGACCGTTGGAGTATCTGGTGTGTACAGCAGCTTTCCGATGAACAGAGGTTTTATTCCTCTCCACACGATGCGAGACAAAGGGTTGGACTCCAGACCTTGGATCAAACTCTTACAGAAGGGAGCTGCGTGGAAGACAAGTATGATAAAATGTGAGACATAAAACCCAGAGAGACAGATATATTCAATATTATTCATTTTTTGGATCCCTGTTTGTGACGTCCAAGGTAGCAACTGCTTTACTTTGGGGCCACCCATGCAAATGCATAACTATAATCAACACAGATTACATAATTAAAAGAACAAGGCAAAGTATAAAAATAATAATGGTAACAAAAGCACACAATAGGCAAAATCCAAAACCAAGAAGATCACAATAACCCAGTTATAAATCATGTCTTATTATATTTTTATTTAAATGTTTATTTATTTGTATTTTTAATTTTAAGTCATTTATTTATTTGTTTAATTTTTTACTATTTTAAAATGTGTATTTCATTTTTATTTTAAGTCATTTATTTATTTGTTTAATTTTTTTAAATTTGTATTTGTATTTTTCATTTTTAGTAATCTATTTATTTTATTTACTTTTTACTATTTATCTATTTGTTATTTTATGTTTTATTTTGATATATTTGTATTTTTTATTTTATTCATTATTTATTTATTCTTACTTCATGTAAAGCAAATTTGAGTACTTAAAAGCACTATTTAAGTCCCATCAGTTATTAGTAATCCCTCATGTGCCCACAATAAATCCATCCAATCATATTCTAATCATCTCTCTCCATGCTGTGAGAGAAAAAGAAAATTATAAAAATACTACAATGTCCAAAGCTTCTTACTGGTGTTGTTGTCCCGGTCCAGGTCGGTGTCTTCAGTACCATTTTTCCCCAAGAAGGACTTGATGTCGTTGTCTTCGTACCAGTTGAGTGATGGGATCCGCTCACCGCCGACCTCGGGGTGTCCGCACATGATCCTAGAAAAGGCACGGAAACTCTCCCTGGGCGCCGTAGAGCGATTCTCCGGGGAGAGAAGTCGAAGAGCCTCGCTCATATCCTCGAAGCTGGAGAGCGAGGAGAACTGGAGGAAGAAGAGAGGAGAGAGGAAGGTGAATACGAAGGGTGGAAGCAGATTGGAGTAAAGGACATTTTTGATTCCTGCAAGAGTTACAAAAATGATTAAGATTGAATCATTATTAATTGTTCAAATGAATGCATTTAATCACAGTCTAATTAGAAAGATATGATTCTTCAGACTCGTTCTTACACTGTCGATCAGGGCAGCCAGCTCCTGGGAGACTGAGGTAGCAGCCTGACTGATGACTCTCAGATCTGCAGCGTTAGCCATCAGACGGTCTCTCTGAAAGGAGGGATACGCAGACAGGTTTATCCCTTACACTTCTTTAGTCGCTCATTAGGTAAAAGGAACTCCATCACAGGCTGACAGGAGTCAAAGTCGGTCTCCTGTCTGCAGAATCATACCGAGAACAGCTTGCTGAAGTCGAGCTGAGTGAGGAAACGCCGTTCCACCTCCTGCAGGATATCAGCCGGCACGTCACACAGCCGAGTCTGAAGTCTGTTCATCGCTGCTTCTCCTCCGTCCACCGTCAGGAACTGTCTCAGCATGCTGGCATTGCACACCAGGTCCTTCAGCTGCAGCTGAGCTCCAGCCGTGGCAACCTGGACGGGACAGAACGTGCTCTTACATACATGTCCATACTATCCGTGTTAGGAGAAACATTTCTGCGGCTGTACGAGTCGCCCCTCTCCTATCTCACACCGCATGTTTGAGGAGAACCTGGAGATGACGAGCAGACGACCTGATTCTAAGTCGGGGTTTTTTATGTAACAGAGCAGCTCCCTCGCTGCAATCTATTGAAAGTTGGCCCTCGTTCCAAGCAGGCCCAACCAGCCCCCTTACTTCCTCTTATGGTTGCTGCCAAAGGCTGACTGTTACAATTTTTAATACATTCTGCCCTGAGGTATTAAAGGCTTCTTAAACTTCCTTGACTCAAGCTAGTGTGCCTGAAGACAGGTAGCTTCCCAACCCTTCGACAGTATCACTTCATTCTTCTAGAGCACATGGCTCCTACCTGGAGTTCACTGCATCACCTCCCTGAGCTCACGCTAACTTACAAATGTTTGTTGTCACAGCGGATCCCTTACCTGAAAATTAAGACGGGCCTTCAGCAGCTGGTCCACGGTTTCAGGAGGCAGGGTGCTGTTGGTCTGAAGGAAGGAGGAGAACGTCTCGTTGGGTCTCAGGTAATCCTCTACCGGGAGATCTGAAGGCAGAGAAATAAACATTAAGATCTGCTTCAAAAAACGATGACAGACAAACTCTGGAGTTTAAGATATTTGATATCTACATCAGCTGAGGTAGAAATCAGGTAAAAAGGTGTGGAGTTAAATTAATTTATGAGCCTTCTGAAAACCTGGAAAACACTTTAACTTAAATTGAAGATAATCCCTTATTCGTCCCACAAGGGGGACATTTTCAGGGCTATAGAAGCAAAGTGGAGAGTGCAAACATTACAATAGTGAGCATACAAAAGAGTAAATATTTAATTAGAAGTTGTTAAAATGAAAAATATGTTAAGAAATTAGCATAAAATTTAATAAAAGTAAAGTGACAATATATCTACAGAACAAAAGTAGATGACAGAAGCTGCAGCACACTGAACAGGGGAGATCTCACTCGTGTTCTTCGGTCAGAGTTTGTCGTTGGTTGTTAAGTTATAAAATTTGAGACTAAAATTTGTGAAAGAGCAGTTTGTGGTGAAAACCCTTCTTTATGTTTTACAGTGTTAGTGGGACTGTGCTTCAGGATTCTGTTCAGCCCTTTAAACAGGACTTTACTGCATGAGAACCTCATTGATGGCCCGTCTTCATCCATCTGATTGTTTGTCTGGAGTCGTCCTGTAACTGAATCCGCCACAGCGAAGAGAGCCTGACTGTGCTGCTTTCACAACAGCAGTAAACGGCCACATTCAGCCGGTCATTCGACACCCGTTTACATTCATTCATACAGATCAGCTAACGAGCGCTAATGTAAGCACTTAGTGCTGCTCAGAGCAGACCTAGAACAGTGCAGATTAAAAAAGGAACGGATGAGATCAGTGGGTTTACAGGGGGCTAAATCCTGCTTTTCACGACTGTAAGTAAAAAAGAAAGGTTGTGTGTTCTCTGGTTTTAACATCACCGTTCCTTCTTGTGACTTGATGAGGCTTCTCTGTGATACATAATTCATTTAGATTCTTGGGATGCAACCTTTAGGACACCTCAACAATCATTCACTCTCATTTTTTGCACGTTCTGGCTGCCAAAGTTATGAATTCATCACTGGGCCTAGCGGTGTAAGCACTTGCCCCATGTGCAGAGCCATAGTCGCTGCAGAAGTCACAGGTTCAACTCCTGACCTTGAGCATTTGCTGCATGCCTTCACCTCGCTTTCTGCTCCCCTCATTTCCTGTCTCTCCAGCGGTCTTATCCAATAAAAGGCAAAAATGCCCAAAAACCCAACTTTAAAAAGTGAATAAATTCATCCCTTGCTCTGGAAGTTAAGCAGCAGTAATGAATGTATAGCTCGTGGTAGTCTCCTCTAAGGTTTGAAATGTGAAACACTTTTTTCTCCGCTGCATTAAGCGCCTGGAGAAAGTAAACACAGTGTTTTAGCGTCACTGTGTCAGAATGTCAAGGGAATCCCTTTAACTCTGTGCTAGATGAGTTTCAAACAAGCTGTAGTACTTGGCCAGGCTCCAGGTCGCTCTCCCAGCACTCGGACGCTCTCGATCAGGTCCTGGAAGCCGGAAAAACTCTGGTTCCCACTGTAGGAGAGAACGGTCTGAGCGTCCACGAAGAGGCGAGAGAGTCTGGAGGAGAGAGACAACGAGAGGGATGAACACATGAACAGTAGTCAGGTCACATTCAAAGATGGTTTTACAGACTTTCTGTTTTCCACCAGTTTCTCATCTGCAAACATTTTAAACTGAGGTCAAGAAGGAGCAGAAACAACGCACTATTTCTACCAGGAAACTTTTGCAACAAAAGCAACTTTGATGCCGATTAGTTAGCAAGACTTGAGGTTCAATCCCCAGCTCCTTCTGTCTGCATGTTAATGTGTCTTTAGCCACTATACCCCAAAATATTATAATATAAATCTAACTGTATCTCCTTTATGGAAGCCATAGAGGACACTAATCAATACATTTTATTTCCTCATTATCTTGAGATCTTGACTTCTGTTTCTCGTGATAATGGGATCATTTATCTCGTTTCATTCAGCTCATTTTTTGTGTTTTTAATATTCAACCTGTGAGATAAATGTCTTCTAACAAAATGTCTTTTTATTCTTTACCACGACAAAATAATTTAAACAATGTGAAAAAAACTTAATAATTGTGGTTACCATATGTATAAATGTATTCCTTTAATGTTTAGTACAAAAGCCCAAAAAGAACATGATTAAATACATTTTATTTTCTCAGTTTATTCTTCTTATTTTTCATGTTATCTCCAGAAAAAAAAGCTTGTTATCTTGAAATTACAAGAAAATAAAATGTATTTAATCATGTCCTTTTACGGCTTCCATACTCATCAATTTAACAATTATATTACTTTAATGTTTTTCTATTATTTTATTTAGTTTAACTATTTGTTTGTTTTTTAACTGTCATTTATCAACTCAGTTTTATTGATTTAGCCTTTATTTTATCTTCAACTTTTATCCCTATCCTTTTTTATCTATTTATTTTGACTATATATATATTTAATATTAATCTGATGCTTTAACACATATATTTTATTCTTGTTGGTGTGCATTAGTCTCTACTTCAAAATCCTTTTTTTTTTTATATCTAGTATGTTTTTTCAATATTTTACTTCTGCTTCTTTCTTGTTTTCAATCTCTGTGAAGCTCTTTGTATTGCATTAGGTTTTAATGAAATAGGCTTTAGAAATAAAGCTTGACTGATCGATTGATTCACATACTGGAAACACTAGAATTAATGGATGCACAAAATAAGTCAAGTAAAAGTCTACTGCAATGAAGGGAAATAGGAATGAGCCTCTCCTAATTAGCAGCGTTGCGTTCTGGTTGAATCATTCTACCATAAATATCGACTGACTGTAGTTTGTTTGTTTATCTTTTAGACTTCTTTATCCCACAGACACTGATCCTCTGCTGCGCTCAGTCTACCTACATGGAGTTGTCAAAGTTGCCAACTTGGCCGGCCGTCTCTCCCGGAGTCGGGCTGTGGAAGCAGGGGTTGTTGATGTTGCAGATTATGCCCTGAATCCAGGGCAGGGTGCCCGCCGATGGCAAGGCTTTGTTTGGAAAGTGGCCTAAAAGTGACGGAGAGGAAAAACAAACCCAAACAGTTCATTAGCGAAGATTGGCCCGAGCTAGAGAACAATTAATCGACTGTTGTAGTGACCTGGATGGTTTAATTCAACAGGAAGTGGACTAAACAGTTATCCTAGCGTCACCTGGGCTGTTGTTATTTAAAGAAAACTGCATTCTTAATTAAATTATAACGATATCAGCTTCAACTGGAGTTTCATTCACCTGCAAGAGTGCTCCAAAAACATGAAGGAAGAAGCATTTAGCACAAGACACAAGCTGTGTCTGCAGGATGCACTTTATGGTGCCCCACTTTTTCATCAAAATAATCACATATCACTGAATATTAAATCGTATGCAGAGTTTTGTTTGAGGATTTCTTTCTGTCTCACTAAGAAAAAGTCTTCAACATATAAGGCTCTGACAGGCTGGTGTGTGTGGTCATGATGCCCTTTAATAAGTTGTTATTATTGTTATTATTACATTTAATGTGGTTGTATGAAATGAAGTATCTCCTGAGGTCAGAACTCAGCAGGTTAGGAAAACAAAAGTGCATGTGTGGAGTCACTCTCAGTGAGTTAATCCTCTTTAACCGGTTGGCACAACACCGTTTTTTTCAGACCTTGTAGGTGTGTGTCTGCAAAGTCGCACGTTACACAACAACACTCACATTGACTCTGTTTGTAAGGAGGGTGCGAGTGACGGACAGAGATGAGGATGACAAAGAGGAAGAGCGGCCAGAGGAGTTCGATGATCAGCTGGATCTGCGTGAGACGAGAGAGAGAGAGGGAGGGTGTTAGAGCCACAGATTTAAACTCTATACTCTATACTGGGTCTCATAGTGTGTGAGAGTGTGAGCACCTTGTTCCTCCTGCGGTATGTGATGTTCTTCCAGAGCAGGAGGAAGAGCTGCCTGAAAACCCCCATCGCTCAGCGTGCAGCTACCTGGCCATGATGCAAAGCTGAAACACAGCATGGGGTTAGACAGAGAGACAGGTGCAGCCGAGGATCCTGGTTAACTTTCTTGTTCTGACGCCATCGATCGATTCAATCAAAGTGCTTTTAAACAAATTATAAAAGATGCTTTCAGCACTGATTAGAGTCGAAGTCACATGAACAGCCCGTTTAAAATCTGTTCTTCCAGCTCCCTGATCTGTTTGGACAAAAAACCTGCAAAACAAATTCTCCTAAATCTCACAGAAGACACATTTAAGTTCAAATACAGAGACGTCCTGTTGCACTCAGCTTAATGACACACTGACAGACTCAAGTCCAGTTGGTTGAATAACTGAAGACAATCAAAAGTGAGTACTGGGGTGACAACGTGTCTGACCTTTACCTTGCAGAGGTCAGTTAACGTTAATCCTCATCAGAAATCAACCTCCCATTTCAGCTTTTTAACATCTACACCCTCCCTTTAGTCACAGGAACACGGACGGAAGTTAAAGCATCTGCGTTCAACAAATCCAAAAGTCTGTTTTTACACTCATTGTGGGTGAATGTTGTCTAATGTTGCCCACTGTAATCTGCTCAGGACGGACAATCCCTCGCTTCATCCTGAAATCCTCCTGATCCTTTACAGCTTACCTGTTTCTTTCTAAGACTTTAAGGTTCAGTTTGCCCTGTGAATGACTCCAGAGTGTGTGTTGCACCCCTGTGGTCTCTTCCTGGTATATTGGCTGTGGTAAACAATCTGAAGATCTAGCTCAGGATGTGTGTGTAAGGTCAGGTAAAAAAAAAAAAAAGGGCCTGGGCTCATTTCCCTTTGGAAATGTGCACACAGTCAGACATGTTTTAGATTGTTATACTCTGTGCAGATGCAAATATGAAGAGTATGGTGCACAGGTATGGTAGGTGCTACATTAGAACATCTTTCCCTACAGGTTAGAGTTTCCTAAAAGGAGAAATGCAGTAAAAGACATTATTATTGATGAGGTTTCATCACAGAGCAAGTTTATACAGCCAAACAGGAGGACTTAAATAATGTGAATTGAAGCTTAAGGTAAAAATTGCATTCAAATTGATTAAATAAGATTAATTAATTACAAGTTTAGTCCACCTTTTGCCTCCTTTGTCACTGTTAGCTAACCAACACACAGAGACAAATTAAGCTAACAGTCATGTTAACAGGAAAAGTCCCACTAGCTTCCTCCCTCGCATGTTAGTGATGCTGTTTCTGGTTGTAAATGACCTCTACAGAATAAAACCTTCATCACAGCAGCTCTCTGAGACTGTTGGACCTGTTGTCAATGATTACCTTTCTGTGGTTCAGCTGATAAAACCTCCTTCCGTGTCCCGGACAGACCAACGGCCGGTAGCATGTCATTGACTCTCCATTTCCCGTTTGTAACTAGCAGGTGTGAGCCGGAGAAAGACCCGCCCACCCCAAACGCTGATTGGGTGAAGTGTACTCAGAGGGCGGGGTTAAAGAAGCCGGTGAAGAATCTGATTGGCTTGTTTCTTTAATGTTTTGATGCCTGAAGACAGCTGATTGGCCAGAGCGATGTTATGTACTGTGCATGTACACAGAGAACACAGTGCGCATAGGCTGTGCGCAGCAATGACAATCAATTAAAAACAAGGCATTACTTTATTAGCAAGAGCAGCAGGTGAATACATTATATACTTGTGAATACTTTAAGAAATCTAAAAGATTTTAACCATGTTTCTTTTGCAGTTTTGATACAATATGGTGTGCATTACTGTGCTATTACAAATATTTTCCAAGTATTTAAAGATACAGTGTGTAGAAAGGGGAATATATATATATAAGGATCATACTTATCATGCAACACAGGAGCTTCTGTCCCGGGGCTTGAGCAATACGGTTATATATATACAGTTGTGCTCATAATTTTAAATACCCTGGCAGAATTTATGATTTTAAAATTCTGTTAGTCGAACTGGCTAAAACACATGGCAGAATGTAAATAACCACTATATCCTGGGGATAATTTTATTTGTGTACATGAAAAGGTAGGTCACTTTATTTTGATTTAAAGTAAAAGACTGAGGAAGTCTACGAGTGTCATGTTGAAGTTTAGGATAATTCATTTGTAAAAGAAAATTAAAAAAAAACACTCAGTTCTTGTGTACCAACTGTATGTAGAGTATATGGTATAATGTTCAATAAAAAGAAAATTAAAAAACAAAACAAAAGAGAATTGATGATTTCTTGTGTAGTTTCTGTTGTCATTATGATATTAATAGAGTAAACACAGTTGTTTGACAATAAATGGCTTCACCCAACCACTAACCATGAGTGAAAAAAAAAAAAAGTTATTCTCTTATCATTCATATTCTCTTAAAAATGTCCAAAAGAAATCACAAACTCTGCCAGGGTATTTAAAACTTATGAGCACAATTGTATATATAAGGATATTGCTAAACCCCCAGGAGAAGAAGCTCCTGTGTTGCACAATAAGTATGATCCTTTCTTTATCAAATAATCTTTATTAAAAAAAAATGTGCATGTTGTATCATTTGTTCATTCTGTGCTACTGTAGAAATGTTGCAGAGTGGGGCGCTGGTGACCTAGCTGTCTAAGCGCCCAGAAGGCTACAGTACTCATCGCAGAGGTTGCCAGTTCGACTCCTGGCTAGTCAACCATTTACTGCATGTCTTACTCCCCCCATTCCCTGCCTCTCTTCAGCTGTCCTATACAATAAAGTTGAAAAAAGCCCCAAAAAATATAACTTTAAAAAAAGAAATGTTGCAGAGCAAGATGGCGGCCTCCATGTAAGGGGTCCTTCTCCTTATGTTAATATTAAAGGCTCATTCTAAGTGAACAAATATAAAATCATTTTAAATAAGGTGATTTTACACTCATTGAAACAAATGATATTCAGTTTCTGTCTGTTCCAGTAAACTCTACACACTGTACCTTTAAAAACAAATTGAAAGAGCAGTCCAAATGTTAGCATACAGCACCTCTTAAAAAGCCAATACAAATATGTAATGTTTGTCTAAAAATGACTCAATTTAAATATAGACTCAGATATAAAAACATTTCACTGACTCTCAATAAATAAAATCCAGGTGAAATCTAAACAGGATGTTGTTTTAATAAACATTAACACCAGCAGACTCTAAAAAATATTTCTCTCTCTATCAGATAAGGCAGTTATCTTGAATTGTGCATGATCTCTGCTTCCTGTCAGGCACAGTTAGGGGAAGCATTATTTGGATGAACAGGAGTGCAGGCCTGCATGGTACGTGAGGGACTGAAGGGACACCTTAATGATCGAGTCTTTGTTCTGGGTCTAAAGGTTTCCCCTGTAAGCGAGTTCAGCTCAGGCACACGAGATATACCATGCTGGAAGACCATCAGCTCTAAATGAAAGTAAACCTAATCCATGTAAAAGTTATGAAAGTCAAAAAATAATCTGTTCAGACTTATTGCATCTCAGCTACTTCCTGCATTGTTAAATATCAGATATATACAAATGGAAAGCTACCATCTACCCCTGTCACTTTAAAATATGCTTTACTCTTAAAAATATATAGCTAGACTATTCAGTTATATTCAGTGGTGTGACAACAGCTTTCCACGAGCTGTGTGATCAATTGCATAATATTTTCTGAGTTTGGCAAAAGTCCTTGTAGCTTGAACACTGTGCAGTATTTCTGTCCTTAACGCAGCAGAGAGCGCTCAAAGGAACACCGGCTGCTCCTGTCCCGTTAGAAGGCGATATGTTGAAGCGGGCATCGTCTTCAAGTGAATCTGCAGAGAGGAGATTCAATGTGAGGATTCTCCTTTATAAAGATGAGTAAAAACTGGATGTAGTATCTGATCTTGTCTCACCTCTCCGACAGCATTAGTCAGAATCTGGATGATCTTGTCATGCGGCGTGGCGACGACGCTCTGCCCGTTGATTTCGATGATGCGGTGCCCGACGCGGATGCCTCCTCTCTCTGCGATACCGCCTCGCATCAGACTGCAGATCTGCACCAGGAGGTTAACAAGTTCATGCTAGAACAAAGAGATGTGAGCCACGATGAACAGAGGCAATGATTCTCTACTTACGATGCCGTCCTCCACGCTGAAGCCCAGCTGAAACTTGGGGTCTGGCCTCCTGATAATTGCCATGGTGACCGGCGGGCAGTGAACGATGCTGAGCTTTATGTATTTTTGGCCTTTTAAGTCCTGAGAGAGAAACACAATGTGAGGCAGAGTGTTAAAGTGACATGGTTCTTTAAAATGATCTGACAGGGTTCAGTGGCTTTTACTCCGGTTGATTACTTCTTGAATGTGTGTGTGTGTGTGTGTATGTGTGTGTGTGTGTGTGTGTGTGTGTGTGTGTGTGTGTGTGTGTGTGTGTGTGAATAAAATAAAACCATCAACAACCTGTGAAGACTGTTTTCTTGATTTATGCAGCTTTGGTAGCTTTTGTTCATAAATTGTCTTCTGCCATGTGCAGTCTATCAAATAGTGCATGTGATTATTACCTGTTTACTGTTTTTTTCCTCGCCCTTGGTTTTAATGCATTGACAGTTTGTTTGCTTTTTGCATGATTACCAGCTCTTAAAGCTCTTTTTAAAAGTAAACTTAAAGGTGACATATCATGCAAAATCGACTTTTTAATGGTTCTCTACCTGAAATATGTTTCCCTGGCATGTCTACAAACCCCCCCCGAGAATGAAAAAAATCCATTCTGCCCCTGTTCTGATTTCTCCACCTTTCTGTAAATGTGTCTAAAACGAGCCGTTTCAGACTTACGTGTATTTGTTACGTAACACCAATATCCGGTCTGTAACAGGAAGTCAGAGCTCGGAGCTTGTTCAGCCCATAGACTGTATAAAATATAACTCAACCCCTCCTCCGTTTTTCATTCCCTGCACACATGTGTGCTAACAAGGAGCTTAGGAGGGAGGCATGCTAGTTGTAGGCTGTCTTAATAAACACAAAGGTCGGTTTTACTCCCCACGTCTGCAGATTTGAAGATCTAGTGGATGATTTTTATTTATCATGGATAAGTGCTAGTGCTAGTTAGCATAGCCACATAGCTACATGTTCGTAGCTGTGTACCAAAACACATGTCGACATACTGATAAATAAAACAACAAGAAACACTAAATCTGTGACCAATGGTTCAGAAAGGTCCCGCTACAGGCGCCTCTCCGTCAGGATCAGATTTTGGATCAGATTCAGAGGGTTGAAGTAACGTGATCTCTGGGCAGCCGTGTATATTCAGCCAACATGTAAACATTAGATCAACGTGCTGGACAGCCGAGGGCACATCCAGGAGGGGGCGTGGTCAGAGAGAAAATAGACTGTTCTGAGGAGGACTGAAGAAGAGGGCTTTTCAAGCAGACCAAAATCTGATTTCAAAGTGTTTTTTTGAGCATAAACTTTAAAGACATGTTTTGGGGACCTCTTAGACCAATATATGTTGATGAAAAAAGCGTGATATGTCCCCTTTAAATCGTACATTTTAAACCTGGCTTTTAATTTGGAGTAATTCTTTTTTAGCCCTGGACTGCATTAATATAATCATTGATTTAACAACATTTTGTATCTTTTTATTTACTGTATTTTTTTAATTTTTTTTTTACATTAACTGATTTATTAATTTGCTTTCTACCCTTCTGTATTTTATTGTTGTCAGTGCAGCTCTGTGGAATTAAAAAAATGAGAATGAATGCAGACTTCTGCAGCACACAAAGAGTTCTGTGAGGAACCTCGAAACGCAAAATGAGGTTAAGTGCAAACTTTAAAAGGTGGAAGTATTTTTTCAGATTTCAGTATTTCTAGATCACATCCATATGCAAGTTAGATATGACATGATATACAGTATAGATCAACTATGCACAGTCATTGAATTGGTCTCTCTCTCCTTATGTCTGCAGGGGAGGCGGGCAACTATTCAAATAATCTGCAAATACTTAGCAGTGACTGTTGAATAGTATTTTTGATTTAAATGCCCGTCCTTAATGCGGTCTATAAAAACTTTGCATAACTCTAATCACAATCATCTGCTAGCAAAGACTGTTCATTGGTTGTCACACCTCCATGTTCACTACACTCTGCATACACTGATGCAAAGCAGTGCAGCATGACTTACTAGAGCCTCATGAATTATACTTCATAATATTTACTATTGATGACACTGAGCAGATGGTCAGAATATTGTACTCAATGCAGGGATGATTTGAAGGTTCTGCTCTCTCTTTACAATCTTAAAATATGAATTATTAGCAACAAATAACGGAGAAAACACAACTGGATAAATGCTGACATTAGTGCATAAAATCCCAGGTACTCCCCAAATGTAAGCTCTATATGCGGTCTCTCACTAAAGAGAGAAACAGTGCCATCTAGTGCATTTCTAAGAGTATTACAAAGGAGGTGACATCACTCTATAATTACATGTTGAGTGTTAACATTTCAGTGTTTCATCTGAAGCCTCATCGTGAGATTCTGTCGTCTTACCCGGATGATGTTCTGACAGGTGGCGATGGGCAGACCCACCATGCTGGTGCCGTTAACAGACATGATGCGGTCTCCGATGCTGAGCTCCCCACTGCGCTCGGCTGGACCTCCGTGAAGGAGGTTTGCCACGACCACCGTGGGCAGGATGGAGCCCCAGCCTGACTCCACCACGGCCAGACCCAGGATCTCTCCAGCAGCCTTGGTGATGGCAACCTGAACCACACAGAGGATGCTGCTTTAGATAACAAGCTTATTGTTAAACAGCTATTCAGTGTCTGGGAGGCAGACACCCTCTCTACTTTTAAGAGTAGGCTTCAAACCTTTTTTGATGAAGCTTATAGTTAGAGCTGGATCAGGCTTGGACCAGCTCTTAGTTATGCTGCTATAGGCTTAGACTGCCACACTGGGATCCTGTCTTTCCCTCTCTCTCCTCTCTCTGCCTGTCTCTCACTTTAACTCTTCCTGTCCCATTAAAGTTACTAACCATAGACCTTTCTGGAGTCCCTGAGCTCCCTTGTCTCGTAGGTTCCTGCTATAACTACTACTAACCATCTCCCCACTATCATCTCTCTCTCTTCATCTCCCTCTATCCCTCTCTCCAACACGGTCTCAGCAGATGTGTGTCTAACATGAGTCTGGTCCTGCTGGAGGTTTCTGCCTGTTAAAGGAAGTTTGTCCTTGCCACTGTAACTTGCTAAATGCTGCAAAGTGCTCTGCTCATGGTGGATTAAGATGAGATCAGACTGAGTCCTGTCTGTAAGATGGGACTGGATCTGATCCTGTCTTGATGTTGGGTCTTTGTTAATAATAGAACATAGAGGACGGTCTAGATGAACAACAACAGACTGCTCTTACGTCTCTGATGTTCTGGGAGTCAGAGAAGTGGGCCAGGTCTCCGTTGTAGAGCTCCTGGCTCTCCAGATAGTCGCTGTACTCGCCGGGCCTCAGATCGCTGGCCTTGATGCCGTTGGCTTGAAGAAACTGCTGATAGGCCACTCCGAATGCCTGACCGATGGCCTGGGCGATGGTCTGAGCCTAGAATGGATAAAAGCTGAGTCAGGATCAACTCTGGGAGATTTAACAAATGATAGACGAGCAGTGAAAAGTAAAGACTCTGCGCCAAGAAATGAATAAAACGTTTCACATAAAGAGTGAAGTTGGGGGAATGAAATTAGCAACAGACACAGTGGCCTCTTGGCTTCAAGTATCCCACAGCTAATTAGTTTCTAAAAAGAAAGTCTTCCTCCGCCGGCTCCTATTCAGTCCTGCCAACTGTGGGAAACTGGGACGACAGCCAGCCCATTTTTACATTCAGGAGAACTCGCTGTCTGTCTGAGGGAAGGAAACCAGGCCAGGCTGGAGCTGAAACTATTGTGAGGCCAAACAAACAGCACATTTGATCTGAGTGCAACACTGAGGGGAGCAAAAGACACCTTAATAATGTCTCTAACTGTGGGATAAAGGGCTCAAAGGGAATCAAGAACACAGACGAATGAAATGATGAAGTAGAGGACTCTGAAGGTAACAGGAGAGGCGGCTGCTGCGGATCCAAACATGTGAGAGCTTTCAGAGTCCTTTAAGACAAAGATTTTCATCAAACAGACTCACATCATCAGACGAGAAGACGTGGCAGATCATCATACACTTCTTCTGGGACCCGGAGGAGGACGAAGCGTCTGCATCCTGCCCTTTACGTTTCCTCCGAGCCATCAGAACCACAATGTTCCCGATGTCTGCGATATATGAGATCATCTGCAGAGCGTGATCCATCATGGCCTCCTGAGAGGAAACAGGACACAAAGGGTTAATGATGGTAGAATGGGCGGGAAAACAGGAAGTTCTGATCGGCACAGAAACCTCATTAAAAGGTAGTGCTTCACAAAGAAAACTGCACCTCCTTCATTTCATTTTTACAGACAAGTTTTTAGAAACAATCATGAAGGAGGCGTTCAAGGAATCATCACAGCATCACCTTAATCTGAAATGTTGAGGTGGAAAGGCAGAGAGACTTAAAGACTGATGCATGCTAAAAAAATGACATTGTGCATGACGCTTATAAGAACTAGAGTCCTTTTCATATCTACTGGCACGCTGCAACACGGAGCATCCAGCCGTGCAAAGCAGGAGCAGCTGACGGGAGATGACCCACTTTGACTCTCCTGACAATTCAACCACACGGAGGAGGAAAATAGATTCTACTATAACTGCAACATTACTGCAGAGCTCTGTTATTAAACCTCCACCCAATTCTATTTTGAGCATCCTTGCTGCAAGGGTGAAGAAGTAACGCTGTCCTCCGAGGACAAGCCCTTAAGATCGTCACATATCAGGCCTTTAATCTCTGTCAACTTGTGTTGTTACTTCTAAACTTAAACCAGTTTCTTCTGATCACACAGTGAAAATAAAACTGCATGTTTTCATATTAACATTAATGCTGCTCGTCATTTTATCTGACACTGATTTAAAGTTACAGTCGTGCACTTCAGAGTGCTACAAGTTTGGTCCAGACCAATAGTCTGTATAAATAACGGACGTAGTATCCAGGATGTCACCTGTCTGTTTTGAAGCCGATCAGCGGCGGCAGCCATATTGGAAATGTTAAACTCAACCTAACATCTGTCAAGCTAGTGTGAGGTAAAGAGGCGGGCTTTGAGCCTCCTCGCTAACAGCTACAGTGTTCCCGCCTGTCAGTCAAGTCAGCTGTGCCTCTTAATATGTTAAACTTGTAATCTTGATATCTTCTAAACTAAAGACAAAGATAAACTTTATTGTCTGCTCACAATCAATACATTCATCATACTGATATTACAATAATGGCCCTTTTCCACCGTCCGGTCTTAGCCCTACTCTACTCTACTCGACTCTACTCGGTTTGTGTTGCGTTTCCACGGCGCGGTACCTCGTGTCAGATACCAGTTTTTTGTACCTGCTCTGCTCTGGTTCCAAGCGAGCTGAGCCGATACTAAATGGTGACGTCGAGGGACTGCCGGCCACTGATCGCTCAGAGAATGTCGTCACCGAAGAGTCATGAGCGCGACGCCCAACACAGGAATCAAACCCGCCATTTAAAAAAAACGACATCAGTATTTTTGTGCTCTCTTTTGCTTTCCTCTCTCACTCGGCCTGAGACAAAAAGCAACAGACCGAGCAGGAAGTCCTCCATGTCCTCCATGTCCTCCATTGATTGTGATTGTTGTGTTTGTGTCGCGTTCGAAATGACGTGAACGCAGTTTCGCGCAGCTGTGTTATGACGACCCTGCCCACCGTGAGTCGGTACTCGGGCTGGTGGAGAAGAAACCCAAATCGAGTGGAGTCAAGTCGAGTAAGGCTGATACTGTGTAGTGGAAAAGGGCCATAACATGCCCAAAAACCATGTCACTGTGGTATACAATGACACAACGAAATACCAATAATACAATAAATATCAATGTGGCAGTAAAAAGCAATGTCTTATTAAAGTTAGTGCAAGAGTAAGTCAACCCTCATACTCATATTAGAGCATTCTGTTAGTGCAGACTGTTTGTTGAGTAGAGTGGTGGAGGTAGGGAGGAAGGAGAGCTTGAAGTGATTACTTTTATATCAATCAATCAATCAATCAATCAATCAATCAATCAATCAATCAATCAATCAATCAATCAATCAATCAATCAATCTTTATTTGTATAGCGCCAAATCACAACAAACGTTATCTCAAGACGCTTTTACAAACAGAGCAGGTCTAGACCCCTCTATGTCAAATTATGAACAGAGACCCAACACCAAGACAGGGTAAGACTCAGTCTGACCCCACCTTAATCCACCATGAGTATTGCACTTCACAGTATTTAGCAAGTTACAGCGGTGAGGAAAAACTTCCTTTAACAGGCAGAAACCTCAGCTCGCTCTGAACCGTCTTCCAGAGGACAATAATTCATATTCTGAATAAAGAACACGAGAAGAGTCCTTCAAAAAATGTTTGTTCCTGATTGAGGACAGTTCAATCAAAGATAGTTTGAAGGGACAGGTCATTTTTCTTACAAATCACTTTCATGGCACATTTAAATATTTGTTCAATCTTAGATTTACATTGAACAACTGAACAAACTGCAGCGTTATGAAAAAATTCACCCCCCGTACAGTGTAGGCCGATCAAGAAAAGAGGTACTCAGACCTAAACTCATTTTTTTAACCAGGCTGTAAACATGTTTATTTCTGCTGTAAAGATCAGCTGTTTGAATGGGTGTGTATGTGGATTCCGGTGTTTCTGCAGCCAGCCTCAAGTGGACACTCGAGGAACTGCAGTTTTTAACACTCCTGCATTGGCTTCATTTTTCATGGTCAGAATTTGCCCTTTGATCCAGAAAAGAATAAAAAATAATAACACACCTGACTCTTCCCTGAGCGATGACTCACCTGTGTATCATCAGTGAGCACTTTGATTCGCTGAGTGGAGATGAACAAATCCACCTCTGTCATTGGCTGGGACTCTCCCTCTGGTGCCTGGAAGATACAATTACACTTCTATTAATGTTACAATGTCATTTAGCAGACGCTTTTATCCAAAGCGACGTACAAGAACAAGACAAGCAAAGATCTAGACAAGAGGAAACAAGATCAGTAAGAGTAACAGAGTGCTTCAAGTCCATTTGGGTGCAGGTACTGCCAAGCAGTGTAAAGGCAATGCACAAAGTAAGTAAGGATTTTTTTTTCTTAATAAAATAAGGAACATCTACAATGAAGCAACCAAACAATTTAAGACCTTCCATTATCTCCATCAACAATTAACATCACCACAATAATGACCAAAGTACCAAGTGCTGGGTCACTCTAGAGCTGAACATTTACACTTCTATTCACAGCTCAACCAGCAAACATCATGACGGGATGAATCTGAATCTTGTATTTTAAAGTAAAAAGTGATATTTAGAGCCACTGTGAGAGCATCATATGTGGTTTCACCTTGATGCGGTCCACGGCCTCCTGAGCCTGGGTCATACGGGCGTTGGTAGACGGGTTCTTCTCAGATCTGAGCTGAGTGGAGCCGAGGTACTTGGCACCAAAGACGACTCCATCCAGCAGGTCTTCGGGGTCACACGGACCAGGAACTGAAGGGACAAACACAAAGTCAACGACTGAAACTCATTTCTGCTTTTTAAAGAGAAACTGAAAGTCTCTAAAAGAAGAAGTGAGGCTGATGACTTACCGTTCTTATATGAAGGCTGATCGCTATTCTGAAATCACAGGAACAAAAAAACAAGGAATAAACTTCAGTCACTTTTGATTGTTGTGTAAACTGACTCACTTAAAAGCTGGATTATCACAGAATAATATAATGTGAGTGTAGATTAGAAATTGTGTCCTCCACTGTACATGCTCTAATTTCAGCCGCTTGTCATGACGGTTCCTGAACATACCTCCTCGCTCTCTGCACCAGCCTCGTCTTCCTCAGGTGGCTCCTCCCCCACCTTCATCCACACAGGCTCAGGATACTCTTCATCAGGCAGGGAGTTGATGGAGTCGTCCCTGTGCCGCTGCTGCTGCTGCTGCTGACCGTTCCCATAGTGCCCCCAAAACCTCTGAGCGTCCTCCTGGCTGTAGGACACAGACACCACGGCGTCCACATCCCCTCTGTGGGGCGCACCGGGGGGAGCGGGTGCGGCGCCGATCTCAGTGAACTGCAGCAGCCCCAGCAGGTCTCTGTGGTGGCTTTCAGAGAACAGCAGCCCGGTGGTCTCGGTGCTGTCGTCTGTCGTGAGGGAGCGGGCGCACGCCTCCAGCTCGGAGCGGGTGGAGTACTGATGCTGGGTGAGGGGAGGCGGTGTGTCATGAGGGTGGGGCTCTTCACCCATCATCTGGAGCTGGCTGAGTAAGGTGTGGATGCGGCTGTGGTCTTCATCACCTAAACTCCTCCTTGCAACGTCAACCTCCTCTTCTTCACTGACCCTGCTGTCCCCGTCACATAAAGCCTCCTTCTCCTGGTACTCCTCCACACCCTCCAAGTCCTCAATCCTCACATGTTCCTCTTCCTCAATCCTCACATGTTCCTCCTCCTCAACCCTGACATGTTCCTCCTCCTCAACCCTGACATGTTCCTCCTCCTCAACAGGGTCATCCTCCTCTTCTTCTTCTTCATCCTTGAGTTGCTCCACGATATTTTCTGTGAGCTCCTGCTGGCTCTCCCTGACTGACGCTGCGGTCTGACTCATGTCTGGAGGTAATAACACGGCCTCACCTGGGCTGGCCTCCTCCACAGTTTCAGCAGCAGGAGGGGAGCCTGAGTCATCCAGGTCTCCCTCTGAGCCTACCTCACTGGAGGAGTCCGACCTCCAGTCTAAAGGAGGAGGCTCGATGGGGTTGTAGGAGTCCAGATCCTCCACCTCTGAACCTGGAGGTGCTGCCACAGTCTGTCTGCTGAGCTCAACACCTGAGAGTGAATCAGCTGGATCAGCAGGTGGACTCACAGCGTCTGGGAAGGCAGAGGCCGGCTGATCAGCAGGGCAGACGTCTGAGTCCATTTTGAAAGAAAGCCTGTGGGAGGAAAAGTTGCATTAAAATACAGCAGTTTATTTCAGCGTTCACTCGGTTTCTGCAGGAACATTACAGAAACTGATTTGTGCAAATAAGAACTGTTTAGATAACCAGACTGTAACGGCAGATTGAGGCACATGTGAGTTAAAGAAAGTGTTATCTGGAGCACAATCATGCAGGCGCTCGTCCTCTTTGCACCATGACCATCATGATAGAAGACGCAGCCTCAAGCTCAAAGTGCACGGACAGCATGTACAGCATGTGTCACCATCTAATACTCCTTCAGAGAACACAAGTCACACTTTCAATAAAGAAACACTGCTGCCATAACTACACCAAAATCATCTGCAAAGAGAAGAATGCAAATCTGACACATCTTTAACATGCCTTAGTCTATGGAAGAGGATTAGGGACCCTAAAAAAATAATAATTAATAAGGTCAATTTTTCTATTATTATTATTCTGGGGAAAAAGTCAGAATTCTGGGATTAAGGAATTCTGACTAAAAATGTTTTGACTTTAATCTCAGAATTCTGACTTTAATCTCAGAATTCTGACTTTAATCTCAGAATTCTGACTTTAATCTCAGAACTCAGAATTTAATCTCAGATTTCTGACTTTAATCTCAGAACTCTGAATTTAATCTCAGAATTCTGACTTTAATCTCAGAATTCTGACTTTAATCTCAGAACTCTGAATTTAATCTCAGATTTCTGACTTTAATCTCAGAACTCAGAATTTAATCTCAGAACTCAGAATTTGATCTCAGAATTCTGACTTTAATCTCAGAACTCTGAATTTGATCTCAGAATTCTGACTTTAATCTCAGAATTCTAACTTTAATCTCAGAATTCTGACTTTAATCTCAGAATTCTAACTTTAATCTCAGAATTCTGACTTTAATCTCAGAATTCTAACTTTAATCTCAGAATTCTAACTTTAACTTTAATCTCAGAATTCTGATTTTTTTCCTCTGAATAATGATAATACAAATAAATTGGACCTTAAAGTAATTAATTTTTTTTCATTGGCCCTAATCCTCTTCCATATTTTGATCAATCATATAAGTCTCCTGCACCTCTGCAACATGAAAACATGATTTAAAAAAGTCTGTTTTTCCACAAATGCCTCATAAAAGTTCTCATATTTATAAAGGTGAGTGTTGCTTTCAGGGTCTAAATACTGGTCCGTTATTTAGGATGTTTGTAAACAATAAATATATTCATGCTCTCTCTCCTAAATAAGATTTTATAGAGTCAGTGTTTTTTAGTAAGGGGCATGCAATTAAAAACTCTAGCATTATTATAATAAAAACACAGAATAACAGGTTTATTATTTTAACACTTGGAGACATGAAGTCCTCAAGTTACATCTCTCTGGCTAACTAAAGGTAGCTGTAAAAGTAGCTTCATGCTAACTAATTCAGCTAATTTCAAACCTTTACACACAGACACGAGCTCCTGAGTAACATGTGTTTTATTTACTTTAAGTTTAAGATGAAAGCAGAGGAAAGAGCAGCTCTCACCTGGGATTTGAGGTCTTTCTCGGGCTCTTTGTACAGACTCTCCTGTGGGTGCCACGACAGAGAAGTTGACGTGGTTTGGGATTTTAATAATTTCCAAAACTTTAACTTTGTTTTATTCTTCATACTAACAGCAGCAGCTCGGTTAAATAAGATAACCTGAACATACTCTAAGAGTTTAAAGAAGTGACTGAGGGAATCAGAGCTTTACTGTCATTCTTTCTTCTCCCGACTCCACTGCTTTTATATATTCGCTGACTCTGAGGCTGCGGTGCGTTCACGTCACCTCGGAATTTCCCATACTCTCACTTGGTCGCGTTGTTTCTGCTTTCTTCTATCTCTCTACTAAGAACCATTACAACATAATTCAACATACTTTGTCTCCAGTTGTTACATATCTGTTTAGCAAAAGGTTATGAGCTCACAGCCAAGATAAGCCACACGAACCTGGTTATTAAGGGTTAAGAAGTTATCTGATTTACTACTTGTTCCGCAGCACCTGAAGGCCACATTTAAAACACGTCATTTGCAGGCATCCAGACCCGCTCAATCAAACGTCGATAACAATCCGAAAAAAGGAAGGTGACACAATTTGCTTTAAAAAATCATGTTTATAATCAATGATGACATTTTTACATACAATTCAGTTTAAATTCAAAGCAGCTTCATGAACATATAGAGAGAAACAAACGAGATTTCATATAAAACATTGCTGTTTATGAGCTGATCTGTATGAAATATGTCAATTCAGCATAACAGCAGAGGAAACAGAGTGAAACTACATGATGTAGTGCAGCTTTAAGATAATACATTCTTTAAACATACACCAAGTTCATCTTCAAACATTAGAATTCAAGTATCATGTTAAAAAAGTATTGCAATTCATTTACAGTTAATGAATCACTTTGTGTTAAAATGCAAGATTGAAGAAGAAGAAACTTACTTTTATTAATTAAATTTTTTCACTCCTGTTGTTTTTTTTTGGGTCATGCTACACGCACAGTTTTTTGGTGTGTATACATACAATCATGCACACACATGCAGTGGACATGCACTTTGGAAGAGATGTCAGAGTGAGGATACTGCCATCAACCAGCTCACCCCAAGCTGTTGGGGGTTCGGTGCCTTGCTCAAGGGCACCTCGGCAGTGCCCAGGCAAGTGAACCAGCACCTCTCCAACCACCAGTCCACTTGCCAAACTTCATCCATACTGGGACTCAAACCGGCGACCCTTTGGTTCCCAAGCCAGGTCCCTATGGACTGAGCTAGTGCCGTCCCCATGACCAAAAAAAAAACAACACGAGTGAAAAAATTGAATTTCCCCCCTGGGGATTAATACAAAAAAAAAGTACGTTTCTTGAAAAGTCGGTTATGGAGTGTGCATTTAAGGCAATAATTACCCAGTCAGTCCACTGCTGTTGTGCTCCTCTTAAAATCACCACTAAGCTTCAATTTCTATACAATACTCCTCAAACTTAGTGTCTTGTGCACTGACCTCCTCATGAGATCAAACATGTAGAGCTCAAGAGCCTCCTCTTAGCTCTAACCTGGAGTTAAGAATAACACTCTGTGGAAGGATCAACAGGTACAGGACTCAGACTGCTTTGCATATTGAAAACAAAGATACACACAGTAAGCAGTCTTGTGCTCTTCAGGCAAACGAGTAGCTCTGGCTGCACCAAACTTCCACTTTCTGCAAACACTGTCCATGAATGCAACGTAAGAAACTTAATGTCTGAGAAACATTTCTACCAAAGATGGCTGAGAAAAATCATCACCATTTAATACATGATAACATTTGAAGGACTAATCTCATGGATCATTTTTGCATCTTACTACTGAACGTCTAAACACAAAAATAAAGTCATTACTTTCAGATAATCTAGGAGAAGTGAGGATGTTTCGCCTTCAGATTCAGCTCTTGAATTTGTAAGTGTAAGGAGTTTTTCATTGATTTGGGATTGTACACCCTGTGATTGTTCTTTTTTTATTAGTAGAAGATCAAATTTGATTCCCACAGATGATCCAAGTGAAGTCTGACCACATTCACATCCTTTTACTCAGAATCTTCCTCCATCAGCGCCCATCAAACCCCCTCACTACTCCTCACTGTGATGTAAAGTCTGCACACTGTCCGTCTCATCACTGCTGCCACCGCTGCTCATCTGGATCAGCCCGACCACAGACGACACGGTACCCATCAGCCCCACCAGCCAGCTGGGGAACCGCCCAGCCCACAGGAAGCCGGGCGGCATCCAATGAACGGCGTTACTGAGGTCGGCCATGCTGCTGAGGACTGAGAGCAGCTCCCCTCGCATCTGTCTGCGCAGCTGAGAGCGACTGCAGGATGGAAACACAATCATGACAATCAGTTTTAAGGTTTCTAAATGTTCTGCAGAGAGAGAGAGTGATTAAAACCTGTAAATACATCACCTGCTTCCTCCTCCATCCCTCCCATGCTTCTTCAGCTTCTTCTTCAGCAGCAGCAGAACTCGCAGAGACCTGAAGAGCACAAGAATCAGAAGCAGTTCAAGTGGGACAGAAGCTGCTTTGTGGCCTTTTGCTGCAAGAGGTTAATTTCACACACTTTATTTATTCTTTATGATTTATTTGATCTACTTAAAGGATAATGGTTTTATTTATTCTATAGTGTTCTTGCAGAAGCCAGTGATTAACTGCATACAAAGGCTTCAGTCTTCTTCTCAGGGATCACTGGGATGACTCCTGGACTCCATGTTCCTTTGCTGCATGTTATTCCTGACTCTCCACTTCCTGTCTCATCAAGAAAAAGCAAAATGGCCCCAATATCTCTATCCCTCTCTCCAACACGGTCTCAGCAGATGTGTGTCTAACATGAGTCTGGTCCTGCTGGAGGTTTCTGCCTGTTAAAGGAAGTTTGTCCTTGCCACTGTAACTTGGGATCCTGATTCCCTCTCTCTCCTCTCTCTGCCTGTCTCTTACTTTAACTCTTCCTGTCCCATTAAAGTTACTAACCATAGACCTTTCTGGAGTCCCTGAGCTCCCCTGTCTCGTAGGTTCCTCTGGATCTCTGCTGCTGTGGACGTGCCAGACTCCAGCTGCTACAACTACTACTATCCGTCTCCCCACTATCATCTCTCTTTCTCTCTCTCTTCATCTCCCTCTATCCCTCTCTCCAACATGATAGGTCTCTGCAGATGAGTCTGGTCCTGCTCAAGGTTTCTGCCTGTAAAAGGAAACCTGTCCTTCCAGCTGCTACAACTACTACTATCCATCTCTCTCTCCATCTCCCTCTATCCCTCTCTCCAACTCAGCCTCAGCAGATGTGTCTAACATGAGTCTGGTCCTGCTGGAGGTTTCTGCCTGTTCAAGGAAGTTTGTCCTTCCAGCCTCTATAACTACTACTATCCGTCTCCCCACTATCATCTCTCTCTCTCTTCATCTCCCTCTATCCCTCTCTCCAACACGGTCTCAGCAGATGTGTGTCTAACATGAGTCTGGTCCTGCTGGAGGTTTCTGCCTGTTAAAGGAAGTTTGTCCTTGCCACTGTAACTTGCTAAATGCTGCAAAGTGCTCTGCTCTTGGTGGATTAAGATGAGATCAGACTGAGTCCTGTCTGTAAGATGGGACTGGATCTGATCCAGTCTTGATGTTGGGTCTTTGTTAATAATAGAACATAGAGTACGGTCTAGACCTGCTTTGTTTGGAGAGAGTCTGAGGATG
This sequence comes from Notolabrus celidotus, assembly GCF_009762535.1. Taxonomy (NCBI): domain Eukaryota; kingdom Metazoa; phylum Chordata; class Actinopteri; order Labriformes; family Labridae; genus Notolabrus; species Notolabrus celidotus. The sequence continues at coordinate 3,403,551 of NC_048273.1, read as the reverse complement.
ACTTTTGTTGTGATTTGGTGCTTTATAAATAAAGATTGATTGAAAAGTCCAAGAGTTCAAAGGATAAGGTAGGAGGAAAATATCTGTTACACTCAGTTTGTAACTTCTGCAAGTGAGTGTTACGTATTGCTCCTTTAAAATTGTCAGTTATTTTTATCATCCAGTTACTGAATCATCAGATATGTGACATGATAATGTGTGATGTGCAGACAGATGACCTCTGACCTGAGTATTCCCAGCAGCAGGGACGTTCCCCACAGCCCCGTGCAGAGCAGCCACCACTTATCAGACTTCACTTTGATGAGCTCGGCGTCTGCTGCCCACGCGATGTGCTCACACGGGTAATACAGCTGATCGGCCACGTTGGTCAACACTGAGATCCAGCGCACGCCTGCATCCTCTTCCTTTAAAAGAGCAACAACACACATTAACGCTGCAGAGGACATACTGAGTTTTAAAGAATGATAGGTGTTGTGTTCCTCACCCTGCCTCCGAACCCATAGCTGTGAGAGTAAGCCAGCATGGAGAGATCATCGAACAGCCTCAGCACCATCCTGCAGTGGCTGAGCTGAGCAGAGAACAGCAGCAGACTCTTCCCGAGCTCCTGGGACGGGAGGTTTGCTTCTGCTTTACGGGAGAGAGCTCCTCCGACCAGCTGAGAGCCGTAACACATCGTCCGGATCTGTGGAGAGAAACATGCAGGAGGAACTCACCTGTTAGGACACAGTGGAGACGTTTCCCTCTTGTATGCAGGTAGATTTACAATGTGCACAAATGTGTACTCTTTATACTGCTCGCCTAAGAGAGCTCACTCAACTCAAATTAAATAACACAAGATTTTATTTTCTTGTTTTCAGACACACTGGAACAATTTTTTGTGTGTTCTAATCCCGGTGAACATGTGAACCTTGTTGCTATTGGACTGTAATGTATTTATTATTGTCGTTCATGTATTATTACTTTTTGTGTTGATGTGGATCTATGTGTCTGAAATAAAGGAAAGTACTCCCTATAACTATCTCTTGAAGAAAGAACACCACTTCTGTAAACAAATTGATACCATATTCAGTCTCAGCAGATGTGTGTCTAACATGAGTCTGGTCCTGCTGGAGGTTTCTGCCTGTTAAAGGAAGTTTGTCCTTGCCACTGTAACTTGCTAAATGCTGCAAAGTGCTCTGCTCATGGTGGATTAAGATGAGATCAGACTGAGTCCTGTCTGGAAGATAAGATCCAGTCCTATCTAACAGACATCCCATCTTCCATTGACCCCTCATGAGACAACTAAAAAGGCTTGTTGTACCTTAAATCTCTAAAAGTAGTATGGGAGGTCAAACCTCCAACCATCAGGCACCTCTCCTTTGGAATCATCTACCAGTCAGGGTCCGGGAGGCAGACACCCTCTCTACTTTTAAGAGTAGGCTTCAAACTTTCCTTTTTGATAAAGCTTATAGTTAGAGCTGGATCAGGCTTGGACTGCCAGGAGAACTGGATCCTGTCTCTCACTTTAACTCTTCCTGTCCCATTAAAGTTACTAACCATAGATCTTCCTGGAGTCCCTGAGCTCCCTTGTCTCGTAGGTTCCTGCTACAACTACTACTATCTGTCTCCCCACTGTCATCTCTCTCTCTCTCTCTCTTCATCTCCCTCTATCCCTCTCTCCAACACGGTCTCAGCAGATGTGTGTCTAACATGAGTCTGGTCCTGCTGGAGGTTTCTGCGTGTTAAAGGAAGTTTGTCCTTGCCACTGTAACTTGCTAAATGCTGCAAAGTGCTCTGCTCATGGTGGATTAAGATGAGATCAGACTGAGTCCTGTCTGTAAGATGGGACTGGATCTGATCCGGTCTTGATGTTGGGTCTTTGTTAATAATAGAACATAGAGTACGGTGTAGATCTGCTCTGGAGTATTTGAAGAACAGTTAGGTGTTTATTTGTCCTCATAATAAAGACAACAGGCGCACTTACAATCTTATCTCTCCCTCTGTATGTCTCCAGCACGCGCACCAAAGCCTCCACGGACTGCTGCATGTCTCCGAGATCTCTCACAGCGTGGAACAACAAGTAAACCCTGACCTGAGGAGCTCCTGCAGAAACATCTCTAACGGTGAGGTGTTATCACTCCCAGCGCTCAGCTGGACTTTGAAACCGGAAGTAGTAGAAACAGACTCGGGTAGACGATCACAGATTACATCGAACTCTCCCTGCTCTCAGAGACTGGGGTGAAAATTTGTTAGAAAAATAGCCTCTGTTGGGCGAGTAGATAGGAATTTATTGTATTTATTACAATAATTTCAAAGTAAATAATGCTTGCTGATATTGTAGACTTCAAAACAAACATAAAGTCTTAATAAAAAGTCATATTTTGAGTTCTATGTAGCCATATATGTTGCAGTCTTGTTCATAAATGTAAAACTTTATATAATTATTGTTGTTTTTACTAATGTTTATTACATCAAGATAGAAAAGTTTAGTTATTTACAGATGTGAGTACTGTATACTTGTTTCTACCACAGACTGTATAAAAGAATGGACCGTGCGCCATCTGTTAAAAGAAGTGAAGCCAAAATGCTGCCTCAATGGACGTTGGCATGCACTGGTGGCTCTTTCTTTCTTTCTTTTCCTCTTGTTTTTATTGACCAATCATTGATTTTATTTCTTTCTTGTTTTATTGATTTTGCTCTTATTGATTGCTCATTTCCTGTCTTTATCGTTCTTATTAAGGGTTACTTCTTAAGCATGAAGCACTTTGTCACTTTGTTTGTCATGTGTTGTCCTGTGCTGTTTGTTGTGTTGATGTTATATGGAGGCTGACTCACTGTAAACAAAATCTACCTACGGGTAGTGCTGTCAATGATGTTTATATAATGTGTACCAGGGATCTTCTGTGTTGTTTTAATCGCTGTCTGCAGATCCTGAAATCCAGGACATTGCATATGTCAAGGTACTATTCACAGAGAGGACGGTTTCTATTCACGGCTTGGGGAGAAAAATAAAAACGTACATTTCTTAAAGCAATGTTTCCTTTTGTCAATCAATCAATCTAAACAGAGCAGGTCTAGACCGTACTCTGTGTTCTATTATTAACAAAGACCCAACATCAAGACAGGATAAGACCCAGTCCCATTTTACAGACAGGACTCAGTCTGATCTCATCTTAATCCACCATGAGCAGAGCACTTTGCAGCATTTAGCAAGTTACAGTGGCAAGGACAAACTTCCTTTAACAGGCAGAAACCTCCAGCAGGACCAGACTCATGTTAGACACACATCTGCTGAGACCGTGTTGGAAAGAGGGATAGAGGGAGATGAAGAGAGAGATAGAGGGAGATGGATAGTAGTAGTTGTAGCAGGAACCTACGAGACAAGGGAGCTCAGGGTATCCAGAAAGGTCTGTGGTTAGTAACTTTAATGGGACAGGAAGAGTTAAAGTGAGTGACAGGCAGAGAGAGGAGAGAGGGGGAGAGACAGGATCCAGTTCTCCTGGCAGTCTAAGCCTGATCCAGCTCTAACTATAAGCTTTATCAAAAAGGAAAGTTTGAAGCCTACTCTTAAAAGTAGAGAGGGTGTCTGCCTCCTGGACACTGACTGGTAGATGATTCCAAAGGAGAGGGGCCTGATGGTTAGAGGTTCAACCTCCCATACTACTTTTAGAGACTTAAGGTACAACAAATCTTTTTAGATGTCTCATGAGGGGTCGATGGAAGATGGGATGTCTGTTAGATGGGACTGGATCTTATCTTCCAGACAGGACTCAGTCTGATCTCATCTTAATCCACCATGAGCAGAGCACTTTGCAGCATTTAGCAAGTTACAGTGGCAAGGACAAACTTCCTTGAACAGGCAGAAACCTCCAGCAGGACCAGACTCATGTTAGACACACATCTGCTGAGACCGTGTTGGAGAGAGGGATAGAGGGAGATGAAGAGAGAGAGAGATGATAGTGGGGAGACGGATAGTAGTAGTTGTAGCAGCTGGATTCTGGCACGTCCACAGCAGCAGGCTGAGTCTACGGCAAGGAGTCAAATAATGAAACCTAAAACTTTACATTTTCTTTAATTAAGTTTCACAAATGTTGACATCCCTCTCTGAAATAAAATAAAACTCTCAGACACAACAACCAGAAAAAGTTCATTCATTTATTTTACATTATCTCAGAGGCCATCTATACACAAAGCTGAAGTAATAGTGTGTTCATATTCTATACAGGACAATCTTATTATGACGAGTTTGATATTTTCAGTTTGGGGCACGTCTGTGTTTAAGACTTGTTTTAAAAGTTTGTGTGTGAGTAGTTAATACATCATGTGGCACAGACTGTGTTAAATCCTGTTGAATCAAATGCAACCGGTGAAGTCCAATAACACAAAGAGTGCACCGATTGAACAGATTGATGTAGCTTAAGTTTGATTTAATGATTGTATATAGTTTGCTTTTTTAATCTGTGTCTTCTTCTCTTTAGTTTGAGTGTGTTATAATCTAGCATGTTTGAATAGTTGGTGATGTTCAGTCGTTGTCGTAGATATCTGGAATACAAAGAAAAAACATTTTTCACATGAAGTCAGATCTACAAGAAATACAAACTCACATTAATCCCAGAACATGAAGATCAAAAGAGAACTCACCGGTTCCGTAGTCAACATCATCATATATGTCTCCCTCCCTGGAAAGAAAAGAGATTACTTTAATACGATTTCAACCTAAGACTTATTATACAAAGCAAAATGATATATTTAGATCCTCAGGTTGGGCACTTCTGGTCGTTCCAAAGTCAAGACTTAAATCCAAAGGGGATCAAGCTTTCTCCATCTGAGCTTCTCGTCTTTGGAACGACTTTGCAGGTTTGGTGACATCCTTTAAATCTCTTCTTAAGACTCACTTTTATGTGAATTAGTAATTTTTTTAATTTTTAATTTTATAATTATACAGCTAGAAGGTTCCTGGTTTGAATCCCCGGCCGGGCGGGTGCCTTTCTGTGTGGCACATGCTCAGGTTGACTGATCACTCCAAATTGCCCGTAGGTGTGAGTGTGTGCATGAATGGTTGTCTGTCTCTCTGTGTTAGCCCTGTGATAGGTTGGCGACCTGTCCAGTGTGTACCCTGCCTTCCGCCCGAAGCCAGCTGGGATAGGCTCCAGCCCCCCGTGACCCCTAACGGGATAAGCGGTCAAGATAATGGATGGATGGATATTATAATTATAATTTATTTACAGGATCAGTCTTGAAGATTTCTGGCAGTAAGAAGCAGCTTCAGGTGTGGACCACGCTCTAACAGAGACCCATTATGAGTCCTCACTGTTGTTTTTTTATTGCTTTTCATCATGAGAATAACAGACGTGTTTCTATCTTCTTTTATTAAAGTAAAGAAATTATGTTTGTGGCAAAGACAGTTATTAAAAATGTGATTAACTTACAGTGGAAGAAGAAGAGATCTGGACACATAACCGACTGTGAGAGGTGACAGAAAGAGATTCATGAGAAACAAACAGAAAGCAGGGAGAGTTCACTGATTAGTCCGTCAGGTGATAAAGTTTAACATACACTCAAACAGGATGTGAAGGGTTAACTTACATTTTCCCTGCTGGTTACGACAAAGAGCTTTCTTGTTGTTGGTGAGCTGGATGACGTCCAGGACTTCACCATGATTCACAGTTAGATAATTAGCTCCTGGTTTCTTGATGACTGCGTTAGGATCCACCATCATGGTGTGCAGCACCATCAGAGTCCCTTCATACTGAAAACAACAGAATCAGAGATCCTTCTTTAACATCCTCTGGATTTAAGAACAGGCTTTAAACTGACCTTTTAATAATAATAATAATAATAATAATAATAATAATCATCTTTATTAATATAGCACTTTTGAAAACAGGGTACAAAGTGCTTTACATATAAGGAACAATTAAAAGACAATAAAGAGAAATGTTAGGAAGACAATTAAACAAAAAGTAAACAATGTTGGAACAAAAAGATTTAAAAAATTAGAAATATAAAATATTTAAAACATATATATTAAAAAATGTAAATCATTTAAAATATATAAATATAATAAAATATAAATATAAAATATATACAAATGTGAAAATATAATAATATATGAAAACATCAACATATATAAATATATATACAAAAATAGAAAATACCAAAATATCCAAATATGAAATTATAAACAAATATAAACATATACAAAAATATATCAAATATAAAAATACATAAATATGAAATATATAATGAACACTAAAATAAAATCATAAAATGCTGCACACATTTTTTTTTTTTTAAATTTATGAAAAAACTCAGTGACTGTACATATGCAGTCGGTATAGTTCTCCAAAGAAACACTATTTACTCCAGTTTTTAAATTTTGTACTCAAATGTTTCAGAAACATAATAAATATTTAGTCTCATCACTTTTCCAAAGCCTCTCGTCTTCTGCAAATTAAACCTAATAATCCGGTGTGACAGAGTGAAAATTACTAACCCTGAATTTCTTTTTCAACTCCTTCAACACTCGAGGATCGATACTGAAAAACCAACAAAGATACAACAATTCATCAAGAAGTATTAAAATAAAGCTTTCATGACATGTGCTCTCTCAGTGACCCTGATGTAAGAGGAGGATACCTGATTTCAGGTGGAGGTGGAGGGAAATCCTCAGATATTGGTTGAACATCATCGTAGTCATCTATGGAAGAAAGAGAAAAAAAAAATGAAGCTTGGGCTTGAAAAATTATGTTACAATGTAAAATGTAATATTATAGTTTCAGGCATTCAGACTCTAACACTTTAAAATGTACAAAAATTATGATCTTAAAATGAATAAAAAAAACTTACATAACAAACACTTTGCAACACTAAGCAGCTAAGAGAACCACTCTGTCCTTTCATATGTACATTTAATAATGTTAAGTTTTGTTATAACACCGCCCCCTCCTGGTTGTTTAAGAGCATTGATAAGATAATATCAGATAATCTTCATTGATTCCACATTTGAGGATGATTTTTTGTTACAGCAGGGACAGGGGAATATGAGCTGTTACTTACCATCATCTTCACCTGGGCTGCAGATTAAAGGGAACAAAGCAAAGTATTAGTTGAGGTGAAACAACTGGTTGAAAATCAATAATATTCAAAGTTTATAGGTGAATCACAGAGAAGCTAACCACTAGGTGGAGAGAGCTAGCGGTCTTAGCAGTTAGCAGTCAACCCAAGCTATTGAGTTAGCATCAGAAAGCTTGAAGATGACACGGCAGTTTATTAAACAGAACTTAACAGTCAATCTTATAATGCCAGGTCTCCACGGCATTACATTCATAAATCATACATGAACATAGAACATAGGCACAGCTAACACCAACTCGTCACTACATGAAAGTCCTCTTTCTGTCAGAACCAAGTGTTAAAAACTACAGTTCATCAAGCGTCCACTAGAGGCTGGCTGCAGAAACATCGGAAAACCACATACACACCAATTCAAAGAAGAGGGTCTTTACAGCATTAAAAAACATGTTTACAGCCTGGTTCAAAAAACGGCTTGGCTCTACATCACGGGAACACATAGCTGTTGGCTAGGAGGCTCAAACTCCGCCTCTTTACATCACACTTTGACTGGTTGAGTTCTGCATTTCCAATATGGCTGCCGCCGCCGATTGGCTTCAAAACAGCGCTCAGGAACAGATGGGTGAAGTCACGGATACTACGTCCATTATTTATACAGTCTATGGTCAGAACGTAACAACAACTACTGTCTCAGAAAGTAGCAACTAGTCTGTATAATGGGACCAAAACGGAAAGTGTCACCCCCTTGTGGCGCTGCCTGGTACTGCAGCAGAATTACATTAACTAGACTCTGCCTGTTACACACTGATAGGCTAAAAACAACTATAAAAACTGTGGGAAAAGTTAGCTTGAGAGTTTTAAGACTTTGAAAACAGTGTGATTAACGTGATTTGGATATACCTGTCTCTGTTATTTGACTCCAGATGTAACATCTGCATTGGGGGGTCTGGAGGTGGTGGAGGCAACGTTGATGTTTCTGGTTTTCTGGCCCCGAGCAACTTGCGCTTCACCGCTTCATAGTCAACGTCCACACATGAGTTACTGATGTAGCCGTCTGCAAGGCAACACAGCATCCATACATGTGTTAGCATTAAAAAGATGCAGAGTGATTAGAATCATTTAAAGTGTCTGAATGTCTCAAAAGAAAAACAGAAAAAGCATTTACATTTGTTACATCCTGATGGTTAGTCAAACAGTCATTCAAATGTTTTATAGTTTACAGCGTACCATAAGACGTAACCATGCTACAGTACCAGTTAGCTTAATGGGCTAAAGTCAGACTCTATGCCCTGGTTGACTCAAGCAGCACATTTTGACCCTGATCCATGCAAATCTGACTGAACAGGGGTTCGGGCTGTTTGGGGGTCAGGGGCGAAAACCAAAAAAGGGGGCACCTCCCTTCAAACCCCTGGTACTCACAGTTTAGGGTTCATTTAAATGTGTTGATGCAGAGGTAACAAGAGGGCGGTCATCTAACACTTAATTCTTGTATTGTAGTGAATATTTGTGTGACTAATTGTGGGGGAAATTGAATAATGTTAAAGGAAATCACAAAATTATTGATATATTTCTATGTTGTTTATTGTATTAGATGATGAACGTAACATAATGAACTACAAGAGCATCCAGAAGACACTTTTTCTCACTATAGTGGCAACTAAAGCGCCTTTTTTACCTGAAGTTTACTGGAAGGGCATCCAGAGGGCACTATTTCTTAACATTTAATCCACTGGAGGGGCATCCAAAGGGCACTTTTATCCATTCAATCCACTGGTAAGGAACCTAGAGTGCACTTTTTAACAGTTTATTGACTGTAAGGACATAAAGAGGGTATTTTTTTTTGCGTGTTATCCACTGGAAGGGCATCTACAAGAACAACTTTTATGTGTTTCCCACTGAAAGAGCACCAGAGAAGGCAGTTTGTAATGTTTTATCCACTACAGAGGAATCAAAGAGGGCCCTTCAGCATGGTTGCTTTCAGACATGAGGGCACCGCTGTGACAGAAGGAAGGAGGAGGGCCTAAGACCCAAAATTCAAAAAGAGAGGCTCAAAAAGAGCGGGACACATGGTTCAAACACAAGATTTTCATCAAGGAAGCCTTTGTTCACTCCGCTGGTGTGAACAAGAAGTCAACACTGACTTTTTCTAGCTGCTTTAATCCAATTATTTAAACCAGGACATGCACTTTTTTCTATATTCTGGTTCATTAAAGTGACTTTAGACAAACTTCATCTGTAATTACTTTAATTGATCTCAGCTTGATAGCGGGTGTTCTGCTGGTCTGGTCTGCTTCTTGACATTCAGTGTCTTAAATCTGTTCATGACTTTCTTCAATAGGGACTTAATGTCTGGTTTAACTGCATACATAACATTCATAAGCTACAAAGAGTACCAATCAAGTATTTAAGACAGAGTGTGAAAGTTTGGAAGAGATCAGAACACCAGGACTTTTTGGTTTCACCGACTGAGTTGAATATCATCTGCATATAAAGATACATCCACACACACATAATGAACTCAGAGACATGTTAGAGCACAGACTTTCAGAAAGCCAGCACCAGAAAAATATGCATGTGAAGATCTGAAGACCTAGACTCCACTTTGTTCTCTTAAAGCCAAAAGCAAACACACACCTTGCTTACAGGAAGTTGGCGCTTAAACTTGAAGACTATTGACAAAACCAGAAATCTGAGATTTTGTTGTTTTGAGTTAAAGAGCATATCACTGGTTTCATGATTTACAAGTATTACTGTGCAAACTGCAACATGCACGGCATTACAGTGGAATAGAAACCTGTGGTGATAAACCTCTTCCCACACACACGAGTGCCCTTGGATGTCAACGGAACTGGGCAACAACCTGAAATCCTAAACCTGCCTGTCACCCTGTAAACTAAGACCTTAAACTTCTACTTTTAAAGGCACATTATTGTCACAACATGCACGACCCAAACTGAAGCACAGAGGAGGTTCAGACTGGAAGGGTTTCTCTTAATAATAATGGAAGATTAAACTCACAGGTTCCGTTCATGGAGCGAGCCAACCATTTGCCTCCCGGGTTATTCTTCACTCGGATTATCTCCACGCTCTCCCCTTGTCTGACACTGAGGTCCAGTTTTCCTCCCCCGCTCCAGTCGTGTCTGACCCTGGCTGTGTGAAGAACCTCCACCTCACCTTGTAACTACAGAAGAGAGAGAAACAGAGCTCTGAGAGTCGACACAACAAAAATGAACCGGATTCAGACGCAACGAGCAGACAGGAAAAACCTCAACGCTTTGTGATGTGCAAAATGCTAAACTGCAAGCTTGAGTCAAAAAGAAAAACTCTACTTTGAACATAACTCAAAATTTGACTGACATTAAAAACTCATGGTCCCAAGTCATTCTTTCAACTTCACATGAAACAGATTCTATTTGATGTTCTAACAGAGTCAGACTTCAGAGTTTCAGGGTTTGATTTTTACCTGAAAGTTCTTCTTTAACTCGTTTTCTTTTTTCCGACGCTCTATCTTCTCCTTCTTCTCCAGCTCTTGTTGCCTCTTTGCTTCTTTTTTGTTTTTCTTCTCAGCGTTCACCCGATTTACCTCCACCTGGTCCCTGCAGAACAAAACATACAGGGGAGCAAATAAAGGAAGAGATTAGGGCATTTAGACAAAGGGCACTGTAGTGGGGGGCTGACTACAGCAGGCCATAATGGAGGAAGGGGGGCATTTATGGGCCTGAAATAAAGATCTGTTTGTAGGTTAGTTCCTTAGTTCATTAGTTTGTTAGTTCATTAGTTTGTTAGTTCATTAGTTTGTACGTTACTTAGTGAGACAGAGAGTCAGTCAGTTTGTACGTTACATAGTCAGTTTGTTTGTCTGTTTGTGAATTAGTTAGTTATTTAGTTTAGAAAGTTTGTCAGTTAATTCTTTAGTTTGTCAGGTAATTAGTTTGTTAGTGAATTAGTCAGTTCGTTAGGTCTTTGGTTTATTTGTTAGTAAGTTTGTTATTTAGTTAGAAAGTCTGTCAGTCAGTTGGTCCGTAAGTTTGTTAGTTAGTTTGTCCGTTAGTTCATCCGTTAATTCGCAAGTTAGTTCGTCAGTTAGTTTGTCAGTTAGTTCGTCCATTAGTTTGTCAATTAATTTGTCTGTTAGTTCGTCAGTTAGTTCATTAGTTTGTCAGTTCGTTATTTCATCAGTTGGTTAGTTTGTCCCTTAGTTCGTCTGTTAGTTTGTCTGTTAGTTTGTCCCTTAGTTTGTCTGTTAGTTCGTCAGTGAGTTCGTTAGTTAGTTTGTCTGTTAGTTTGTCTGTTAGTTTGTCTGTTAGTTCGTTAGTTTGTCAGTTTGTTATTTCATCAGTTGGTTAGTTCATCCATTAGTCTGTCAGTTAGTTCGTCTGTTAGTTCGTCTGTTAGTTCGTCAGTTAATTCGTTAGTTTGTCAGTTCGTTATTTCATCAGTTGGTTAGTTCATCCATTAGTTGGTCCTTTAGTTCGTCTGTTAGTTCGTCAGTTAGTTCGTCTGTTAGTTTGTGAGTCAGTTCATCAGTTCTTCACTTCGTCAGTTAGTTCTTCAGTTAGTCCGTTCGATAGTTCGTCAGTTAGTCCGTTCGATAGTTCGTCAGTTAGTCCGTTTGTTAGTTCTTCACTTCGTCAGTTAGTCCGTTTGATAGTTCGTCAGTTAATCCGTTCGATAGTTCGTCATTCGTTCGATAGTTCGTCAGTTAGTTCATTAGTTTTTTAGTTCGTCAGTCAGTCTGTTTTTTAGTTAGTTACATATCACATGACTTCACATCCACAAACACAATCATAACATATCCAGACGACACAGCGATGGTGGAACTCATCTCGAAAGGTGACAAAACCGCCAACAGAGACAAGATCTGCAAACTAATCAAACGGTGTGAAGTTAATAATCCGTCACTTCACATCAGAAAGACCAAGAAGCTTCTTATCGACCTCAGAGGACAACAGGAAGAGCACCTTCCACTCAGGACGGGTGAGGAGGAGGGGGAGAGGGAACTCCACAACCCTGGTCAGATAGGTTCAGCACTCAGACCCAGCTCCTCCTGGGGAATCCTTCAGGTGTTCCCAGACCAGGTTGAAGATATAATCCCTTTAATTCGCTCTGGGTCTACTCTGAGGCCTTCTCCCAGGTGGACATGCCCTGAACCCCTGTAAAGGGAGGCGTCCTCATCAAATGCCTGAGCTACCTAAGCTGACTCCTTTTGATTCTAAGGAGCAGCGGCTCTACTCCAAGCTCTCTCCGGATGTCCGAGCTCCTAACCGTGTCTCTAAGGCAGACCCCAGCAGAGCTCATGACCCCAGGTGAGGGTTGGAACGTAGACCGACTGGTAAATGAAAAGCTTTGCCTTCACGCTCAGCTCCCTCCTCACCAATCCGCCTGTCAGTATTTTTTTACCTGAGTGTTTCTACACTTTCAGACAATTTTCATTCAATAAATAAACAAGACATCAGATTATTTCCACCATCACGTAGCAACAGCGGCTGCAGTGGAAGTGGTCACTGCAGCTGCTTCACTTTTCTGAACCGTGGGAGCAAAAAATAACATCAGCAGCAACAAGTAATGTGAGCAGAGTCTCGCCTCAGGCTCACGCAGCTGCAGCCACTCTCTACTTATAGCCTGTGGAGCGGTCAGCGTGCTGCAGAGTTTAACACTGAAGGAAGGATAATTATACTCACTCATCAATCGATTCATACACTTCATCGTCTTCCTGCAAACGACAAGAAAGACGTTACACTTTAAAAAACAGGGAAAGACTTCCTGCAGCACAGAGAGCGAAAGTCTCTAAGTTTGAGTTTAGGGAAGTGTAACATGTCACGAGAGGGGACACCTGGTTTTAAATCCTTAAAGTGGATGTAAGTCACACTTTGCTGTGAAATATATGTTGGTTTCAGTTTTTGTTCCTTACCCCGTCCAAACAGGGAGAGCTGTTGTCACTCCAAGTCTCTGTGAAGACAAATCACACATCAGAGGATTGTTTTCTGTTCAATGCAGTGGAATGATTTCTCAAATCAGAACAGTTTAATTTAGTATTTCAAAAAGTGGAAGTAGATGCATGTATACAACTGTTTACTCACCACTCTTCTCAAAGCTTCCAATGTCATCATAGGTCTCCTGGAAGTCCTGAATGTCTCTAAAATCATAAGAATAAATTCAGTTATATTAAATTATGATTGATTTGGAGTCTTGTTTTCAAACACCTGGCAAATATAACCCAACATTCGCCTTTTTAACGCCTGATTTCTGATTCTGCCCAGATTATTTGTGATTATTTGTGATCTCAGGTGACTCGTTTCAGTCTGTGGAATCATTTATTCTCCTTAGAGAGATATGTGACTATTGGAAAAGAGGGAGTATATTTCTGTGTGTATATCCCTACACTTCATATCCCTGTAACGCTTTAAATCCAGCGTCCCGTGAACTCCAGTGAAACACTCACACTGAGGCGGCCTGGTGCGGCAGCCTGCTGGGTTTGTTGAATCTTTGAGGCAGTATGGGAGGCAGAGCAGGCGAAGAAATCTTTCCACCCGCTGGTTGAGGAGGACCAGCTGGGAGAATGAGAGAAAATGAGAGAATAATGAAAACACAAATACACAAACCTGAGCCCACTTGACTAGAAATTACAAAAGATACGACAGAAGTTTTCAACTTTAAAGTACTTATCTTACTCATCTTTATTATTTTACTTTAGAGATGAAGTGTATTGTAGTTTATCAGAGTTGAAATGATGATTTTTTTTGGATTACTTAAATGTCAGAAAACACAAAACTTCACTTTTCACATTTTCAAACAGCAATATTTAGATTTAAAGAATTATTTTTAATTTTAACTATTTTGTTTTATTTAATAAACTGTTTTGACCAAATTAAAACAAGAAGTTTAAACTAAATATGAAATAAGGCTCAGCAATATTCAAATTTTAGAATTTATTGACTTTTTCTAAACAAATTAGAATTTTTTAAAAAGGGTTTGAATAAGTACTTTTTTTTAAAAGGCTGAGAAATATTTAGATTTGAAAAAGTATTACCTTTTTTTTCTTTTTAAATTATAATAAATTATTTTCATATCTAACATTAAAGTAGTTAGAATTAAATATGAAAAAAGGCTCAACAATATTAAAATTTTAGAATTAATGGACTTTTCCTTTTTTTTTTTTTTTTTACCAATTTTGAAAATTAAATGGTTTAATTAAATATGAAAAAGCAGGCTTAGAAATATTAAGATTTAACAATGTATTAACTTTTATTTTTACAAAAAGTTATGATTAAAATGTTTTTAAGAAGATGAGAAAGATTTTGATTTTAACCTGTATTAAAATTTTATAATTAAAATGTTTTTAAAAAGCTGAGAAATATTTAGATTTGAAAATGTATTAACCTTATTTTCACATGATTTTAAAATTTAAATGATTTAAATAAGTGTAATTGCCATAATTTTAACAATATATGTTTTAACTCACAATGACATTAGAAGATATTTCTGTGGGTTAATAGGAAACAGTAAACCTTATTTTCACACCTTTTTGCACAGCTGTCACTCTAGTTCATCAAAGCATAGAAGGTGTGAGTGTAACCTCATTTTTAAGCTCCGTTTAGCTCTGTATTAGAGTCCACTTCAGCCTTAAGATGATGGCCTGTAAAAGAGCAGGGGTATGGAACTGAAGCAGCCAAACGTTGGTACACTGCTGTGACAGGTCAGGATCCGGATACATGGCAGCAGAAGGAAACTGAAGTGTTTGTTTGCTTCCTGATGTGAATTTGAAATCTTGCAGTCGCTCTGATTTAACAAACACTTCTCCAGAAAGAAAGAGTGAACTGACAGAGACTCACCGTCCTGCTTCCTCGGGCTGGGTAAGGCCGGTCCTCGATTTTGCCTCAGGAAGGGCTCCAGGTTGACATGGGGGGGCCTTTTTGGTTTTACAGGCAGGAGTCCTTCAGGGGGCAGGTGCCTTCTCAGCGGAGTCACGTCCCCTGTGCTCTTTTGCCGGGACTGGTGCCCGAGCGATGGAGGAGTCGAGGTGTGAGAAGGAGCAGGAGCGGGAGCAGGACCTGGTTTGGTTCCTGGAAGCCCCTGGTGCCTCAGCATCATGTTCTGTAGCATCGCCCCGGTTTGCTTGACATTGCTGTTGTCTATCGGCTGGATTGGCACCCTCATTCCCGGATTTGAAGGCGGTCTGGGGGAGAAACCAAGTCTTGGAGGGACTGAAGCTGGCATCGGTTCAGCCCTGGGGAACCTCACAAGGCCTGGGCTGGCCATCGGAGGGGGAACCGTGGGGGACAGTCTGTGCTGGGCCAGAATGTTCTCCGTCAACAGTGGGGTTGGTTTCCCAAACCCTGGTCTTGGAGACTTCGGGGAGCCGCTGTCTCTGCTGCTGGTGTCCGAGGTGCTGACCTTGGTGTTGAAGCGGGCCCTCAGAGCCTTCACATCGACGCTCTCCCCCTGACAACAACAACAGACACACAGGCTCTGAAGGTGTAGCTGCTCTGTGTGTGAAGCAGGAAGTTAGCAGCACAGCAAGGCATACCCCCCACGCTCACAAACACACACCGCTCATCAAACCCAGCACTATCTTTACGAAGTGAGAACGACAGCTTCCTGGTTGTTTTGATCTCTACAGAACTGAAATTCTCTCCTGACAGAGGGCTGCAGAAAAAACTCTTATGAGAGCAGCAAGAGCAGCAAGACTGAATCCTCCCAGATTACACAGATTATCTCTCATCAAACATCCACTTATGTTTCTGTTTCTTTTATCATATTTAACAATTAATTTCAGGCTTTTAATCCATGATTCAGGTTTTATTCATATCACATTGAATCATAAACAAAGTTTGACATAAAGAGTGAGTTTAGACTTCACTCTTTGCAACAGTAACAAAGAAAAACTCCCTTCAAGGAGGCAGAAAACTCAAGTGGGACCAGACATGTGTAAAAAAACATCTTCCACTTAAAGGTCAAGAAATATTTAGTGATTCTTTGTACTCCTCTGCCATCTCCCCTTCCCCCCCCCCTTACTCATAACCCTCTCTTACCCTGTAGTTTGGAGCAAATAAACACAATGTTCAGTATTGTTGAGAGGAAATTTGTTTCTCAAATCATGTCAGCACTGGAAAGATGTATGACTGAACAAAGGAGCTGACTCAATTTAGTCTTTTTAAGTTTGACTAAATTTAACAAGAGATTTAACCACAGTCTGAAGTTATTCTGGTGTGACTTAAAATAGATTTTTTTATTAAGATTTTCTCTGCTTGAAACGGTCGTCCTGTTTGCTTGTTTTTATTGTGGTCATTTGGTTTCAAAGAGGATGTATCATGCAAAGCTGACCTCATAAAGTCACATGACTTACAGGTAACTCACCTGAGTGTAACCTACTTTATAAGAGGAGTGCAGTATGTCGTCAATGTCAGACTTATTTATTTATTTATTTATTTATTTATTCATTCATTTATTTTTAGAATTGACTTTTTATTGGTTTTCAGATTAGATAAAAATTAGACATTTTTTTTTAAAACAAATAAAAACAGTACAGAGACTAAATAAATTGCCACATCAAAAGAAGTAATAAAGCAATTGGCAAAAGGAAGACAAAAATAATACAAAAAACATTTGTTTTATTTCTTATTTTCTGTGTTTTTTTCTGTGCACCACTAAGACCTTAAACGTCTTTATTTTTCAGCGTACCTCCTCTTCTAACTCTCTCCTTTTTTTAAAATAAGTAGTCTTCGTACGGCTGGTGATCCAACATTGACGTCGGTGTCTATCTTCCATTAAACTGCATGGTTAGAGTCACTTCCTGTCTGGTTTCTTATATTCATATAGAGTTGCACACAACTGCAGCAGAGAGGAACTCTGCTCTGTATTTAGGAGAGTAATCATCACGTTGTGGGTTGTTGTTTCTAAATAAAAAAGATACAGTGGTCTTTTCTTAAATAGATACACCTTTGCTGTAGATCATACAGTTCGGTTACAGAGCTCTTGAATTTACAGTGTACTTGTAATTGGACTGTATAACATTAATGCATAATACATCAGTATTTAAGATCTGAACATGAAGTCCTCCAAAATGCGGAGCTTGTGGCACACATGCAAGAGTTTGGATGTATTCAAAGGGCTGAACAGGGGGATTTTGAAGACATGTTTGCAGCAATAAAAGTCCCAGCAGACACCTTTAGTCATCTCAGTAAGGATTAAAGCTCTCAGGTTAGAACAGGATAAAGCAGAAGGCCTTGATTGTGATTGTACAATGAGATAAGAAGCGCTGCATCAACTTCTGGAGGAAGGTGAAGTCCAACGTGATATTGTTGCACCTGTATACAGCTGGTATTAATTTAAGAACCAAACAATGCATGTTTATTGATGTTGCTCTACAGCAGGCAAAACAAACACTGGCCTTTAACTGGAAGAGAACTGATGCACCTACAACCGCTGGATTAAAAATATGGCACAGCGGAGGGAATAATAAAAAACCTGCAGCTTATGAGGGAATCTCATGTTTATCACTTCTCTCCTGGACTAGAGTAATTCTTTGTATGTTGGTGTTGATCAGTCGTCTCTTCGTCACCTGCAGCAGGTACAAAATGCAGCTGCACGCCTGCAGACTGGGAAGAGACGACGAGGTCACATCACGCCTGTACTGGCTTCTCTTCACTGGCTTCCTGTCAGCTTCAGGATCCAGTTTAAGATTGTGCTGTTGGTTTTTAAAAGCTTACATGGGCTGGCACCATCATACCTGTGTGAGTGTTTGCACCTCCATGCTCCGGCCAGAGCTCTCAGGTCAACGCTCCAGGTGGTTTCAGATGTACAAGGCTCCAAACTCGAGGTGACCGAGCCTTTGCGGTGGCTGCTCCCACACCGTGGAACAGTCTGCCTCCTGATTTAAGGCATGCTCAGAACATTGAGAATTTTAAATCTTTACTTAAAATGCACCTCTTTGCGTTGGCTTTTAAAATCTGTCGAGCGAGACATCCAACATTTTATTTTGCTTTTATTTATTGTGGCTTTTTTCTTGTGTTATCTCTTGTGTTTTTAATATCTGTTCTTTTTTAGTTACTATTTGTTTTTATTGATTGTGTTTTTAAGCTTGTACAGCACTTTGGCCAACTGCGGTTGTTTTTTTTTAAATGTGCTATATAAATAAAGTTTGACAGGACTTACCTTGAATCTGGAAAACATTCAGAGTTTATATTAAAAGTAAAGATATAGGACAGCTTTTACAGGATGAAATCCCAGAGCAGGAAACGAGTGGTAGAGGCCAGAAAAAGGATGAAGGTGCTGAAAACTGCTGTAATTATTATTATTTATAATTATTTACTTCCAGATTCTGGGAGATAAATAAATGTGTGTGGGAGGGGGTGTTATGTTTGTTTTTTTTATAGAAAAAAAACAACTTTATATTGTACAATATGGCGACATAAGCTGAACCCGCTCAAGACGGTAGAGATGACAGTGGACTTCAGGAGAAGCCCCCCCCCCCCTCACCATCCTGAACAGAACTGTGTCTACTGTGGACTCTTTCAGGTTCCTGGGATCCACTATTTCCCGGGACCTGAGGTGGACCTCCCACATAGACACAATCAGAAAAAAGGCCCAGCAGAGGATGTACTTCCTGCGTCAGCTCAGGAAGTTCAACCTGCCCCAGGAGCTGCTGATCATGTTCTACACCTCCATCATCCAGTCTGTTCTGTGCACCTCCATCACTGTCTGGTTTGGCTCTGCAACCAAACTAGACAAACACAGACTGCAACGGACTATAAGGACTGCAGGAAAAATCATCGGTGTGGACCTGCCCCCCATCCAGGACTTGTACCGGTCCCGGGCCAGGAAACGGGCAGGTAGCATCACCGCTGACCCCTCACACCCTGGACACAAATTCTTCAAACTCCTCCCCTCCGGCAGGCGCTACAGATCACTGTGCGCCAAAACAACCCGCCATAAGAACAGCTTCTTCCCCCAGGCTGTCACTCTGATGAACACTAAACCATAACAGTGTCATACCTGTCAGATAAATACTCTCTGTAAATATACATGTAAATACACAATGCAACAATTCTCCAAGCAGAATTCCATATTTCTATCTTTTGTATTAACTTCTATTTTTATAATGTGAAAACTACCTCTGCAACTCACCACTGCACTTTATCATATTATTTTAGCCTGTACATATTAGTCAAGCCTATTTGTTGTTTCTTGTATTTATAGCTGATGTTTTTATTATATTTTTATTTCATTTTTTATTGTAGTTCTTATTCTTATTATTATTCTTATGTCTTGTACAAAGAGAGCACAGTTTACTAAAGTCAAATTCCTTGTGTGTTCAAGCATACTTGGTGAATAAAGCTGATTCTGATTCTGATTCTGATTCTGATTCTGATTCTGATTCATAATATCGGATAAAGAGTCAATAAAGATACGGTTAAAAAAATACAATTAGTGGTTCAAGTCCTTCCTCACAGGGAGATCTTTTAGAGTATCATGGAGAGGAGAAGTGTCCAATATGCATGGCTTATCAACAGGGGTAGTTCAAGGGTCAGTGCTTGGTCCCCTCCTGTTCTCAACCACATCACTTGGTGCAGTGATCCGCTCCCATGGCTTTTCCTATCACTGCTATGCAGATGATACACAGCTTTTCCTATCTTTCCCACCTGACGACACAACTGTCTCAGCTCAGCTCGGATCTCATCCTGCCTTGCTGACATTTCTAAATGGATGAGGGAACGTCACCTACAGCTCAACCTGTCCAAGACTGAGCTTATTATCATTCCAGCCAGTCCCACTGTGGACCCACAGATCAATATCCAGTTTGGATCACAAAACCTCATGCCCACTAAGTCTGCCCGAAATCTAGGTGTCATGATCGATGACCAGCTAACCTTCAGGGTTCATGTTGCCTCGATTGCTCGGTCCTGCCGTTTTGCCCTCTATAACATCAAGAGGATCAGACCCTACCTGACAGAACACGCAACACAGCTCCTGGTTCAGGCTCTTGTAATGTCACGCATTGACTACTGCAACTCTCTACTGGCAGGCCTCCCTGCATGCACAGTTAAACCTCTGCAAATGATCCAGAACGCAGCAGCAGCACGTCTGGTCTTCAACCAGCCTAAGACAGCTCATGTCACTCCCCTGCTCATTTCGCTACACTGGCTTCCAGTTGCAGCTCACATCAGATACAAAACTCTAATCATGACTTACAAAGCAGGAACCAAAACCGCTCCAGTTTACCTGGAACCCCTCATCCAGGTCTACTGCCCTTCTCGCCCGCTACGCTCAGCCTCTGAAAAGCGCCTAGTGCTTCCAGCACACAAGGCCTCAAAATCAAAATCACCAGCTGGACTCTTCTCTTCTGTTGCCCCTAAATGGTGGAGTGAATTGGCCAACTCCATTTGATCTGCAGAGTCCCTCTCTACTTTCAAAAGACAGCTAAAGACCCAGCTCTTTAGGAAGCACTATGCACTTAGCTAGACTGTTCTCCACTGTTGTCCCCAGTGGCAGATCATGTCTTCCAGCTACAGTTGACTCGCGCTGTCCTGCTCTACTCTGGGAATCTGTGTTCAGGTCTGGAGTGACCCAGCACTTGGTACTTTGGTCATTATTGTGGTGATGTTAATTGTTGATGATGATAATGGAAGGTCTTAAATGGTTTGGTTGCTTCATTGTAGATGTTCCTTACTTACTTTTGTGCATTGCCTTTACACTGCTTGGCAGTACCTGCATCCAAATGGACTTGAAGCACTTTGTTACTCTTACTGATCTTGTTTCCTCTTGTCTAGATCTTTGCTTGTGTTGTTCTTGTTCTCGTATGTACGTCGCTTTGGATAAAAGCGTCTGCTAAATGACATTGTAACATTGTAACAATTAAAAAAACAAGAACTGTTTCTGAAGCTGGTGCCAAGGTCAATAAAACGAGGAGTCATACAGCGGGGGATAAATGCTGTAAAATAACTTCTTGCAGGAGGAGTCTGTGTGAAATTATTTTGGGGTTACATTAAGTCAGTCTTACCAAGAAGACTGAACCAAACTCCAATAAGGAGACATTTGAAAAAAGAGCTAACGTTGTGCAGCGGCAGAGATTAGCCTATGTCACATGTTAAGCTGCTAATGGAGCATCAGCAGTATAAACGAACACTTCTGCTTCTTCTATAAACAAAAACAGAAAGATAACAATTAGAAACTCCACCGTCTACATTTCAGGGAACCTAAAGTCGTCAGAGAGAGGTTGTGAAGAAGAGCAGGAAGTTCTCACAACCACACACCTCTCTGCCTCAGCTAGCATCCTGCGGCGGTTACCATAGACACTCAGTCCCCGCCGTTTCTCCTGCACCAATAAGCTGCAAGCTCAGCTCAGCAGTGCAGACATCTCGCTCTCTCTTGTTACAAGAAACAAAGGAAACGGCATTCTTCTCTACACCACAACACACACACGCACACACACGCACAAGGACGGGGGAGGTTCCCGCTCATGTGTGTGTGTGTGTGTGTGTGTGCGTTGCCTGCTGTGGGCTGACATATTAACACAGATGTGTTAAAGGCTGCACCACAGAGTGAAGCTGTGCAGGTGTGCTGGGGCTGAAAACGGTGTGAATAGGCATCAAAATAAAGACCTTCAGATAAAGTCTGCTTCAATAAAAAGTATTGTTTTAATTCTTTTAATTATTTCTAAGTGAATGAATGCAAAGGGGGGATTAAATGTTTGTATGTATTCTGTTTAACTCCACGCTAAACTTTAAATAAGCAGCTTGTTAGTCCTCTGTGAAGTTTAACTTGTGACTGAGTGTTTTGCTAATATAATATATAATAATATATAATATTCCAGTCTTATATCATACTTCAGGCACCAGCCATACTCCGCTTCAGGAAATAGGCACTTGATTTTTAACTAACAGTTTGCATATTTTTTCAAACACAGTCTTGTTTGTGTTGCTCCAAATTCTTTGCACAAGATAAATATTCAAAACCCTGCCGTCAGACCGGCTCCTTTAAAATTCACCAACTAAACATCCCATCAGTAATCCTTCCCTGTGACAGAAAGGCTTAAAAAGCAGGTGATTTTAAAGTTATTAGAGGTAGGAAAAGGTGGAAGTGTTACAGAGCGCACTGTGAATCATTAACAGGTGATAGCTGAGCCTAATAAAACTCTCTTTCATCCACATGATCATTTAGATTAATCACAAACTGAACTTCCTCTTTTACAGTTAAAACATAACTGAACAAATACAACAGAAACTTTAAGTCGGCTGTTTTAAAATGCCTGATCTGGTAAAATTAAGATCCAGGTTCAAGTTTTAAACATGAATTAATTAGTTCTGGTATTAATCAATCAGACGCTGAGGTTTTACCCACAGTGTTATGATTAAATCTGTCCACAGCAGTCGAGTTATTCATACATACCTCGATGGTCAGACAGACATGGTCAAAGTTGTGAAGGCTCCTCTGAAGCTCCACACTGATGGATGTATTTAAAAACAAACTCCCAGAATAAAGTGTGAGTAATAATCTCTTACCATGTTTGTCTTCTGTGATGTTTCAGTGATGGATAAAGAGCTCCATGTCCAGCAGGGAATCAGTATCCAGGCTGATGCTGCTGCAGAGACACCTACATGTCCTCTGTCAGGGAGCTCACAGCTAATGAGGAAATGCTCTGTGGCTGAACGACGTGGGCTACTGTGAGACTGACAGTGAGACTGACAGTGAGACTGACTGTGAGACTGACTGTGAGACTGACAGTGAGACTGACAGTGAGACTGACAGTGAGACTGACAGTGAGACTGACAAGGACAGCACACAACATGGGACTAACATGAGAGAAACATGAGCATGCTGTCTGCATGGTTCTTTTACTTTTACCTGGAAGGTCACAGTTTTGGGGTTATGAGAGGTCATTTGCAGAGTGAGTTTAAACTTTTTCTTTCTTGTATTCAAAAAGAGAAGAAGAGAATAAAACATGCAAAACAGAAAAATAAGATTAAAACACTGCAGGACAAAGTTATGCATTTATATTCTGTGTTTTATTGAGCAAGAGAAGAATCTGAGCAAACTTAGAGGAGACTTTAGGAGACAGTGAGCTGTAGTGAATTTATATAAAGTAAGAAAAACATAACATACTGGTCACAAGCAGCATCCGTCTTATACATTTACATCTATATTAATTATTATTTTTGATTTCAACCATAAAATCTAAAGGAAAAGAAGTGAAACTAATACTTTAAAACAATATAATTATTGTATTTTCCAGTTTAAACAGAGTTGCTTTAAACTGCAACTCTAAGAGACATTAATCTTCAAGATGTCTTGAAAAAAAGATCTGATTAAAAATAAGGACAGAGTCCAGGATAATGCAGAGGTGATTATGTGAAATAGAATCCCTTCAAGGGGACACAAGACCTTGGCAAGACAACCAACAAGTCTTTTCTCTCTGCTGATACTTATCAGTACCATTTTTTTGTTTAATTAAGTGTGTTTCAATTAGTATTGTATGGTGCTCTGTTTTCAACATATTTGACTTTGTTAAAGGTGACATATCACGCTTTTTTCATCAACATATATTGGTCTAAGAGGTCCCCAAAACATGTCTTTGAAGTTTATGCTCAAAAAAACACTTTGAAATCAGATTTTGGTCTGCCTGAAAAACCCTCTTCTTCAGTCCTCTTCAGAACAGTCTGTTTTCTCTCTGACCACGCCCCCTCAGGAAGTGGATGTGCCACGGCTCTCCAGCACGTTGATCTAATGTTTACATGTTGGCTGAATATACACGGCTGCTCAGAGACCCGCGTTACTTCAACCCTCTGAATCTGATCCAGAATCTGATCCTGACGGAGAGGCGCCTGCAGCAGGACCTTTCTGAAGGATTGGTCACAGATTTAGTGTTTCTTGTTGTTTTATTTGTCAGTATGTCGACGTGTGTCTTGGTACACAGCTACCAACATGTAGCTATGTAGCTATGCTAACTAGCGCTAGCACTTATCCATGATAAATAAAAGTCATCCACTAGATCTTCAAATCTGCAGACGTGGGGAGTCAAACCGACCTTTGTGTTTATTAAGACAGCCTACAACTAGCATGCCTCCCTCCTAAGCTCCTTGTTAGCACACATGTGTGCAGGGAATGAAAAACGGAGGAGGGGTTGAGTTGTATTTTATACAGTCTATGGGCTGAACAAGCTCCGAGCTCTGACTCCGTGACAGACCGGATATTGTTGTTACGTAACAAAAACACGGAAGTCTGAAACGGCTGGTTTCAGCACACATTTACAGAAAGGTGGAGAAATCAGAACAGGGGCAGAATGGATTCTTTTCATTCTCGGGGGGTTTGTAGACAGGGACACATATTTCAGGTAGAGAGCCATTAAAAAGTCCATTTTGCATGATATGTCACCTTTAAATCGAAAAACTATAAATAAAATATTCCAAAAGAAGTTGACTCCAGGTATTGATTTAAAGATTATTCTATCGATTTGAAAATACTATATTTATTTATGTAGCTAAAACACTCTTCCTGAGATTTGATGGCACTATCTAACTTTTTATTTATCATCAATCAATCTGTATTTATAAAGCGCCAAATCCCAACAAACGTTCTCCTCAGGCTCTTTCCAAACAGAGCAGGTCTAGACCGTCCTCTATGTTCTATTATTAACAAAGACCCAACATCAAGACCGGATCAGGTCCAGTCCCATCTTCCAGACAGGACTCAGTCTGATCTCATCTTAATCCACCATGAGCAGAGCACTTTGCAGCATTTAGCAAGTTACAGTGGCAAGGACAAACTTCCTTTAACAGGCAGAAACCTCCAGCAGGACCAGACTCAGGTTAGACACACATCTGCTGAGACCGTGTTGGAGAGAGGGATAGAGGGAGATGAAGAGAGAGAGAGATGTTTTTATCTTGTTTTTTTTGTCCTGAGCACTTTGTCACTTTGTTTGTCCTGTGCTGTTTTATTGGCCCGCAGGTCAAATTAACATTAAATTTAACATTTTCCTTCACAGTAAAGTCGAACCGTTAGTATTTCTCTATTGGTATTTTTAACAGATGCAGAAAAGAACAGCAGCACCTGTATAAATCCTGTATCTCTATAAAAGCCTATACCGTGTTGCAGCTTGTGGTCACTTCCTGTCTGTTATCTTCGATTTGGTCAACGTCTCTCTCACTCAGCTCTTTGTGTGTTTGAACTTCCCTCATTGGTTTCTGCACCGTTTCCTCCTCTAGACTTCTGTTCTTCACTAACTAGTCAGCCTTTAACCACAAATCTAAAGTTTTTTGAGTTCAAATAAATTGAGAGTAATATCTAAAAATATCCTCCATGTTGTTTACCGATGTTTTTGCCACATTGTCAACAGGAAGAGGTGAATCATCAACTATTTAAATGTGCTGCATTTCATTACACCGATTGCTTTAATATGACACGTGTGACCATGTCGCTCTTGCTAGTCAGAATTAATTAATTATCCTACTGTTGGGGTCTCGACCAATCAGAATTGAGCATTAAACACAACCAGGTAATAAGCAAATAACACACATTTAGTTCCCAATGAGCAGCTGTTTACTGTTTCTTTTGATTTGGTTGGTTGTAGTTACACATATAACACTAGCTTTAATGTTGTTAGCTTAGCATCAGTTTAGCTGTCTTAAGTTTGATACTGTTGGATCAGTGTTGAACTGGAAAAAAGTAGAAACATAAAAGTGAGAAACTACAGAATAGCAGCTAAATCCTCTTTAGACTCATCCATCAACTGGACTCAAATTCTTCAATCAAATCAAAACACATGATATGACTATGATCCAGAACACATGAACACATGATATGACTATGATCCAGAACACATGATATGACTATGATCCAGAACACATGAACACATGATATGACTATGATCCAGAACACATGAACACATGATATGACTATGATCCAGAGGTGAAGCGTTACCGTCTGAACCACCTCATCCCAGGAGGAAGTTGTGGTCTAAGGGTGGAGACAGAGCCTGTGGTGGTTCTGTTGCTCCAGGAGGACTAAACATGGGGTTAAAGACAGCAGGGTGCCCGTTCACAGCAGTGGGAGAAACCGGTATGTTCCCTCCTCCCATGGCTCCGGGCTGGAAGCCCTGAACCGGGATCTGACCACCAGCAGGGGGTGCTCCAGGTCCCCATGCTGCTGCCATATTGCCGGGCATTGAGGGCCAGGGTGCCATGGCTGGTCCGGCCCACTGGTTCCCCATGGGCCCCTGCTGGCCCCAGGGCATGGTGCTGGGAGAGTATGGGGGAGAGGCGTATGGAGAGCCCCCTGGTGGCTGCGTGGGGAACATGGAGAGGATCTGAGAGGTGGAGAGGACGGGCTTTGGAGACTCTGAGGGAAAGAAGAAGAAGAAACTTTAAAACCCAAGTTTATTTTAGAGTATTCAGGAAATGAGAGGCAGAGGAAAACTTGAAGGATTTAAAAACTTTAGAGGAGCAGCAGAGGGGGGCGGGATCTGTTTGAACTGCTGCCACCAGGCAGGCGATACAGGTGCATGAAAACAAGGACTTGTTTTTTTATTTGTATTTGCTTATTTATTTTAACATTCTATTTTTATCTACATATTTACTTTAATTAATTTCTATTAGTTCCCCACAGCCATCATCATATTATTATATTTTTCAAAGATCTGTTTATTTGATTTTTTTTTAACATTATATACAGAGGATCAATTTAACAATTTTTAATTTTAACAATTAATGCAAGTGGGTTTTTTTTCTTGTAAAAGAAAAACAAAAATAAGTAGATAGGTGAATAAATATGTTAATGAAAAATAACAACAACAATAATAATAAGAATTTAAAATAGAAAACAAATAACTAGAGAAGAGCAAAAAGAAAATGACAATAATGAAAGTACAAAAAAATTAAACAGGTTAATATTCAAAAATAAATGTGGCAGGGTTGGCCTGGCGGTCTGGGTGCACCCCGTGTGCAGAGGCCATGGCCCATGTCGCTGAGGTCGTGGCTTCCCCCACTCTCTACTCCCCACATTTCCTGTCTCTCTTCTGCTGTCCTATCCATTAAAGGCGAAAAAGCCCAAAAATATAACTTTAAAAATATTAGAATAATTAAAAATAATAATAATAATAATAAATAATAATAATAATAATAATAATAATAATAATAATAATAATAATAATAAATAAATAAATAAATAAATAAATAATAATAATAATAATAATAATAATAATCAGAAATAAATAAATAAATACAAAAGTTGAATATAATTTCCTTCTGTGTGGAGGAGTCAAACATTTTTTTAATGTGTGGAAGAAAATTACAAACTTAAACATGTTACATGGAAAACCCACTACAGGCCTGTCAGGGACAATAAATCTGAATAACTTGAGAACCTCTTTAATTTCATTGAACTTTACTCTCTGGTGGACTTGCTGTAGTGTTAAAAATCTTGATCAGATTACATAAAGTTTTCAGTGTGGGAACATGTTTAGAGGCACTGTGTCTTACTGTACAGAATATCACAAACTTGACCGACACTCTATCAGCTGCACCGAGGGGATTATGTAATTGAGCGGGGACATCATGGGAAAGTTGTATGTATATTTATAGGGACACCGCAGATGCCTCTGACACATACAGGTCAAAGGTCGGATGTTTTATTATCATCATATTAGGTTCTCATCTTCACTCTGCTGCAGACTGAGGTTACATACTGTAAATAAATAAATAAATAAATAAGGATGTGATTTTTGTTTTGTACTGGCTCCATTATGACAGAGCAGTGTTGTGTTTTGATATCTTAATTTCAGTTTCGTAAAAACACATTTATCTCTGTGTGGATCCTTCTTTGGATGAGCAAACAAAAACGCACAGTGAGAACAAATTCTATGCAAAACTCTCATCCTAGATATCCTGACACGATCTCAAACTACATGTAAAGGTTAGTGCAGCACATAAACATCCCCTGACTGATCCTGCTCTCCTCTTGTAACCAAGCAACAACCTCTGGCTGGGAGAAATTAAGCCAATGCGGTAGTGTTAATACCCCTGCAGTTCCCCGAGTGTCAACTTGAGGTTTGTGCCGGACGTACGTGAAACCACATGTTTACAGCCTGGTTCAAAAAATGAGTTTAGTCTGAAATAGTTCATTTCTCTGTACGGGGGTGAATTTTTTCATAACTCAGCAGTTAAGAAGATATTAAGATTAAGAGTTTTGCATAATTAGAGGCACAGCTGACTTGATTGACAGGCGGGAACACTGTAGCTGTTAGCGAGGAGGCTAAAGGTCCGCCTCTTTACCTCACACTAGCTAGACAGAAATTAGGTTGAGTTTAGCATTTCCAATATGGTACCCACGGACGATCGGCTTCAAAACAGCGCTTCAGAAACAGACTGCTGACGTCACGGAGACTACGTCCATTTATTATAGAGCCTATGGTTGTAACCAAGCGTGCCGGATACGGCCCTGGTGGTGAGGCTTTCAGCAGTGTGTCTGCCCCCTGGTGGCTGGCTGCAGTATAGGTCAAAAAATCCGTCTCCCCCATTCATTTGAATGGGGGAGCAGTCAAACTTTAAAAAATAAATACACGTCGTACGAATGTTTCTCCCATCCGTATGCTGTGGTGATATGTAGTTAGTATTTGACTGTTTTGTGTCCAAGGACTCTTTTTTCTTAAAAGTTTCTTCTTCGTTGGTTATTAGAGTTTAAAAAACAGGGTTTTACTTCCTGTTTCCTTTGATTCACAGCCGCTGTAGAACAAAACTTCAAAGGACACACAGCGTCTTGTGACGTCACGCTGTAGGGCGGAGCTTATTACAGTGGCTTCACAGGCTCTGGCTGCACAATGGCGGCGCCCAGGAGAGGGATTTTTTGGCTTCAGAACCGTACAACGGGAAGAGGCGGAGCAACGCTGTCCATTTTTATTATACAGCCTATGGTTGTAACCATAGACTGTATAAAATATGGACGTAGTATCCGTGACGTCACCCATCTGTTCCTGAGAGCTGTTTTGAAGCAAATCGACGGCGGCAGCCATATTGGTAATGCGGAACTCAACTAGGCAGAGTGTGACGTAGTGTGAGTCTCTTAGCCAATGGCTGTGTGTTCCCGACCGGGAGTCACGTCAGTCATGTCCTTATTTGGGCAAAACTCATAATCTTAATATCTTCTGAACCGTCACGTTAGAAAAAAATTCACCCACCGTACAGTGTGTGCCATTAGAGAGATTAGCGTTGTAGGGCCAAGCCGTTTTTTGAACCAGGCTGTAAACATGTTTATCAATGCTGCAAAGATCGTCTTTTTCCCATTCATATCTATGTGGTTTCCGGTGTTTCTGCAGCCAGCCTCAAGAGGATTTTCGATGTATTGCAGTTTATATCACTTCCGCATTGGCCTCATCGTTTGAGACCGGAGTTTGCCGCTTGGTTGTAACTCACCTGGCTCAATGACACAAGAGGTTTCAGGTGGAACCAGAGGATCCTGCATTGGGATGGAAAATACCGCCATCAGCTCGTTACTGGAAGACGCCTTCAGACGAAGAAACAGAAAAACACCCAATCTTTATTTTACAACAAGAGAATACATTTCAGTTTTCATGAGCTTCATATCAGTGAGATGGCAGAGAGACTTTTAGCTGAACTTCAGAAAGAGTACTCTCATTATGGAGAGTGGAGGAGCACATGAAAGCAAATCAAAAAATGTGAATGGTTAGAACTATCAAAAAACCTTTCAACAGAAGAAAAAGTGCTGAGACTCTTTTATTTGTTCACATTATCCTCTAGTTAAGCAGGTTAGCAGCTAACTCGCTCACGTATACACACATAAAGCTCTATGGCAAGTGTCCTTTCAATGCTGCTGTCTCTTTAAACAGTATGAACTAATGCTGCCTTCTTATACCTGTAGAATAGAGATATCCTGTACATCTCAACATGATTTCTTTCGGTTGAATGAGTCCATAGTTGATGCAAGTTCAATGGTAAGTCTGGACACACCATCATTTGTATAAATGCTGAGAAACTGATATTTCTGTGCGGTGGTGCATAAAAACAATCACATCTTTCATGTTGTGTTTGTTTTCTTCTTATTTTACCTCGTTGGATTGAGCTGCTGAAGACTCCTGCTGTGGACTGAACATATCCTCTGTAGCTGGCATCTGAAAATGATGATATATAAATATATAACATACTTTAACACGTGATCTCCATCATCTGGAGAACTGAAAGTACTCAAGTTTTCTGCTCCATCATTTACCTGAGCAGGTGCAGCTGAGCTGTCGTTTAGAATCAGCAAAGTGTTGGTCTGGAATATCAAACAAAGGTTAAACAGAATCAAACGCTCACAAACACACCAATAAACACTGATGAAGACTGTCTCTGACTTGTGTTGGCGGCTCTGAAGGTTCCTGTGGGGTCTCTTGGATCACACCCTGACAAACCTCCCTGATGTCAGTCAGGACCGGATCTGCCTGATGAACACAGATAACAAAACCACATACTGTAGTGAACACAGTCACTACAGGGTCATCCAGTGTCTGTCTCAGCGCTCTCAGTTGAAAACAGTAAGACTTTTTGAACACTGCCGCACTCATCAATGTCACTTCCTGATCACCGACCAATCAGAATCAAGAAGGGGCGGGACTTCTGATACCAAAAATGTGTCAACAACAATGGTGGAGGTCAGTATGGAGGAGGAAAGCTATCACACTTGTTTTTTCGAGGTACAATTTCCAAGTTTGGAGCTGCTGCTGATGCTCTGACACGATTTCTATCATTAGTTTTTACAGTTTCTCTTTAAAATCAAATTGAATAAAAGCAAATATTAAGCTTAGAGAGCAAAAATAGACCTAACAGTCATAACTTAGGGAAGCGAAGTGTCAACTTTTTCTCAACAGTTGAATGAAGGAATGAATGCTGGTGAGATGTGCTCTGAAATTGAGGTAATGGGCGCTGCCAGCACAATAAGGACACGGCCATAAGTTAAACAATTTAATGAAGGCAATGTAAGCTGTCATCATGTTTCAATGTTGTTGAAGGACAGTATTTTGCCATTTGAGCCTCAACTAGCTCTATATTACCATGTCCCCACAGAACCATTGCATGTGTCCTCATGCTCATAGACCTTTCTGGAGTCCCTCAGCTCCCTTGTCTCGTAGGTTCCTCTGAGTTACCGTAGATGTCCTCCAGCTGTGGACGTTCCAGACTCCAGCTGATACTGATATACTGGACACCAGCGGCAACAGCTACTACTACCATTTTTCTCTTCATCTCCCTCTATCCCTCTCTCCAACACGGTCTCAGCAGATGTGTGTCTAACATGAGTCTGGTCCTGCTGGAGGTTTCTGCCTGTTAAAGGAACTTTGTCCTTGCCACTGTAACTTGCTAAATGCTGCAAAGTGCTCTGCTCATGGTGGATTAAGATGAGATCAGACTGAGTCCTGTCTGTAAGATGGGACTGGATCTTATCCGGTCTTGATGTTGGGTCTTTGTTAATAATAGGACATAGAGTACGGTCTAGACCTGCTCTGTTTGGGAAGAGACTTCAGATAACGTTTGTTTGGATTTGGCGCTATATAAATAAAGATTGATTGATTTACA
This sequence comes from Notolabrus celidotus, assembly GCF_009762535.1. NCBI lineage: Eukaryota > Metazoa > Chordata > Actinopteri > Labriformes > Labridae > Notolabrus > Notolabrus celidotus. The sequence continues at coordinate 3,371,941 of NC_048273.1, read as the reverse complement.
GTGTTTGATTTCTGCCTCTTTCTGCAAAAAAGCCTTTTTAAAAATGTATTAATAAGGAGTGCCGAGGTTAAATCGCCCCATGTACAGAGGCTGTAGTCTTCAAGTGAGCAATCCCCTCAACATCGGCATATAATAAACACAGATAATACTGCACATGGCTGCATATTGTTCAGGTTTACTCCTCAAGATGAGATCAGACTGAGTCCTGTCTGGAAGATGGGACTGGATCTGATCCGGTCTTGATGTTGGGTCTTTGTTAATAATAGGACACAGAGTACGGTCTAGACTTGCTCTTTGTTAAAGTTTGTTAAAGTGTCTTGAGATAATGTTTGTTGTGATTTGACGCTAGACAAACAAAGATTTATTTATTTATCGATGTGCTAGCCTAAAGAACTTCTAATTTTTCAATGTATCATCTGTGCCGTTTTACCGGGTTGGCCGTCTTGATGTAGAAGAGGCTGAAGGTGTCTTGGTGTTGGTAGACGTAGGCCAGAGCTCTGGGGTCAGATTCATCTTTGGTCAAAGAGCTGATCCTGGTCCTGTCATGGTCATGAATAACCGCCTGAAAGTAAAGGAAACAGGCAGGATTTGAGCTCCTGGTCATGATAGTGTCATCCTACCAACTACAGCACCATACGTTAATAAAACCAGCTGCTAATGTGAAAACTGAAAACAAAGATAAGTAGCAGTGAAGTTTGAGTTATTTTATGTAATGTCCTGTCACAAATCGTTTGTGTTTCTCGAGGTGTTAAGAGCTGGATGATCTCCTCAGCCTCAGTTTTCAAGTTCAGAAATCAACAAAGAAAGTTTTGTGCCAACGGGAGCTGAAGAGGAACCAAAACTTTTGACTAACTTTGAAATAAATTACAGTATCAATTTTACAGCAAAACTTTCGCTACTTCCTCATTCCATTCAAAGCATTTTCAATTCTTTAGGATCCTATAATTAGAAGAGGAAATGTATATGTCACATGACGAGCCTCACTGAAGAGAAAGATCAGATTTTGACCTCTCACTGAAGGGACAGGTCTATGACTGACTCCTGAAGGAATTCTGTGTCCACATTTGGAAAAAGATGATATAAATGGAAAAATGTGTGTCCAAGCAGGAAGTTTAAACATCAACCTGAAGGGGGCGCAAGAGCTTCATTAGGGGGAATCAGTCGGTGTAACTCACCCCGGTCCTTTCATCCACGATCTTCAACCCGCTCAAGGAAACTTTCAACCAAACCCTCTGCTTGTGTTTCCCCTGTTTTCTTCCTGCTGCCTCGAAGCCCTGACACAGAGGGAGGGAGAGAAGAAGAAGATGAAGGGTTACAAGAGGAAGACAGTCATAGGAGCTGAGTTTATGATACAGCTAATGATAATTCAGAGAGGAGATATCCAAACTTTGAAGGAATTTTACACAATAAAACATCCGTGCTCCCACATTTTCAAATTTCTGTTACCATAAAATACTCCTTTAAATTATTTTGCAGAAAACAAGAGCAACGTCTCTCTCTCTCTTCTTCTCCTTCAATAACAACAGCTCTCTCTTCTTCTCCTTCAACAACAACCGCTCTCTCTTCTCTTTCAACAATTACCTCTCTCTCTTCTTCTCCTTCAACAACAACCGCTCTCTCTTCTTCTCCTTCAACAACAACCGCTCTCTCTCTTCTTCTTCTTCTACAACAAACGCTCTCTCTCTTCTTCTTCTTCTACAACAACCGCTCTCTCTTCTTCTCCTTCAACAACAACCGCTCTCTCTTCTTCTCCTTCAACAACAACCGCTCTCTCTCTTCTTCTTCTTCTACAACAACCGCTCTCTCTCTTCTTCTTCTTCTACAACAACAACTCTCTCTCTTCTTCTTCTTCTACAACAACCGCTCTCTCTCTTCTTCTTCTTCTACAACAACCGCTCTCTCTTCTTCTCCTTCAACAACAACCGCTCTCTCTTCTTCTCTTTCAACAACCGCTCTCTCTTCTTCTCTTTCAACAACAACCGCTCTCTCTTCTTCTCCTTCAACAACAACCGCTCTCTCTTCTTCCTCTCTTTCAACAACAACCGCTCTCTCTTCTTCTCCTTAACAACTGCTCTCTCTTCATCACCTTCGACAACAACCGCTCTCTCTTCTTCTACTTGAACAACACACGCTCTCTCTTCTTCTCCTTCAACAACAACCGCTCTCTCTTCTTCTCCTTAACAACTGCTCTCTCTTCATCACCTTCGACAACAACCGCTCTCTCTTCTTCTACTTCAACAACAACCGCTCTCTCTTCTTCTCCTTAACAACAACAACTGCTCTCTCTTTTTCACCTTCGATAACAACCACTCTCTCTCCTTCTCCTTTGACAACAACCACTCTCTCTTCTTCTCCTTCAACAACCACTCTCTCTTCTTCTCCTTCAACAACCGCTCTCTCTTCTTCTCCTTCAACAACCGCTCTCTCTTCTTCTCTTTACTTGTAAATATTATATCCAATTGCCACCAAATCTGTTCTGCTAAATGCTGCTAACTTCTACACACTGCTCCTTTAAGAGTAAATCACATGTCTGACTATGGAAAATTATCCATCGATGACACTGATCCCTCATGTTTCCTCTGTTTTTTCAGCCTCTGTGGATCATGTTGGGGTTATCAGTAAATCATCAGTTTTTTTTTTGTTTGTTTGTTTTTTAAGTCTTTCAGAGAAAAGTTGATAAACGAGAAGTATCCCACCGGATTATTCAAAGTCCTGAGAGATTAAAGGAGCTGAATATATTGACATTAGAAGTTGGCAGGAAGTCAGATATTTCAGAGACTAATTTCCATCGGGGGATTTTTCCCATCACCCAGAGAATGTTTCCTGGAATATTAATACCTTAGACTCCCTTGAGATGTTTTAGTACTTTATTTCAATAATTACAGAAGTTTAGTTTGATTGATCGACAGAAACAGTCTTATAATGTAATTTATATATATCTCTATTTACAAATACATAAAATACATGCTTGCATCAGCCTTTGGTAGTTATTGGTCCATTTAGATAAAGTGCCTAAAGTGCATCTCTGTCAGCAACACACATCTGGACATAACAGTTTTAATGCTAACCTATACAAGCATGGTAAGGTACAGAGGTGTTATGAGAGAACAGCATTTTATAGAGACAAATTGAATGAACTCAAAAAGTCATATCAATCTTCTAGGAGCATCATCAGCCCAACATTTCTATTAGCCAATGCTTTAATACGTCTGCCTGCAAAACTAAAATGAACCGTTGCTTATTATTACTAATAAGCTAATGTTAGCATGCTCACACTTTACTGAAATGGTGAGCGCTGTAAACAGTAAACTAGCATAACTTTGTTAGCATTGCCATTGCAGGCATTTTAGCATGCTGACATTAGCATTTAGCGCAGAGTACCAAGTGAATCCCCACAGAGCTGCTAGCATGGCAGTAAACTATGTTGTGTTAAAGCTCCTGTGAGGAAGTTTCAGTTGTTGTCAAATTTGGCGCCCCCCTGTGGACAAAGCAGTGCCTATATCTCTCTGTTGATCAACAGTATCGATCTTTATAGAATTAAGTTCAAACAAAGGCTGTCTGCAGGGCGCTGTGACACATTTCCTCCTACATTTATCCAGAAGATATGTTAGAAGCTTTAAAATGATGATACAGAAATGATCTGCTTCACACACACACACACACACACACACACACACACACACACACACACACACACACACACACACACACACACACACACACACAGCAGTCCTGGCCTGCCTGCTTTGGCACCTCACAGTAATTAGATCACACCTCTGTAACGCCTCTGTTACTCCTCTGTGTGATAACTCGATCCCACCATCAGGTCTTTGAGAAATTCATAAAGAAGTCGAGATGTTACAGGGACATAAATATAAGGCTTTGAACTGGCTGCATGAAAAGGACTACTGATGACATTTTATGCTTCTATAGGTCGTATCGGGACAGCAGTCATAGTTTTACTTTATTTCATAACTAACTATAAAGCTGCCCTGTTACCCATCCCTCAGCACCTCCACTGGCTCCCCATACAGCACTGAATCCACTCCTCATCTCACCGCATCAGATCCTCAGATGCCGACCTCCTGTCCCCCATAGCCAAGTCCAAGCACCGCACCTCGGGGGGGACAGAGCCTTCGCCATGCTGCCCCACGCTGCCCCACATAACCACATAACCTCCACTCCCTGCACCTCTCTGATCTCTCCTTCTTTACCTTAAACTTTAATATGTTTTGCACTTCATGTAAAGCACCATTGAGTATCTAGAAAAGAAGCAGCGTTTAGTCATTATGCACCACATATCTGGAACACACTCCCTGAAAGCTGCAGGTCTGCTCCAACTCTCACCTCTTTTAAATCAAAGACTAAGACCTTTTTATTTAACACTACCTTCCTATCTTAGATTATTTTAACCCACTTTAAATTAAAATTTTAATGTAATTTTTAATATATATTTCTAATTTTCCTTTTCTTTTCTGTTTTATCATATTTGTCATTTTAATTGTGTTATTTTATGCCTGTCTGAATGTCTCCAATGCTTTTAATGTTTCAATGTAAAGCACATTGAGTTGCCCTCGTGTCTGAAATGCGCTATACATATAAAGCTGCCTTGCCTTGCCTTGCCTAGAAAAGCGCTGAGTCCTTAAAAATAATAATAATAATAATAATGGTAGTTATTATAAGTAGTATTATAACAGCAACAACAACAACAACAACAACAACAGCAACAACAACAACAACAACAACAACAGCAACAACAACAACAACAACAACAACAACAAAAACAACAACAACAACAACAACAACAATAATAATATTAATAATAATAATAATAATAATAACAATAGTAAAACTTATATAATATCAAAATTAAAAATTATCATATAAAAACAACATAAAAAATAATAATTATTATTATAACAATCATTTTTGATATAATAATAATAAGATGATTTTTTATTATATAACAACAACAATAATTATTATTATTATCATAATATTTTTGTTATAATATAATAATAATTATTATTACATTTTTATTATTATTATTATTATTATTGTGTATTTTAAGTTATCATATATTTTGGGGAATTTCCTTTAATGGTTTGGACATCTGAAGAGAGACTGGAAATGTGGGGAATAGGTAGAGGGGGGAAGACATGACGCAATTGGTCGAGGCCAGGAGTCTAACATGCAACTATGCTTAAACCGCTGGGCCAACGTCACCCCTATTATTATTATTAAAAACTCCTCACAGGAGCTTTAAGGAAAGACTGGACAATGTCTGATTAAAGTTAAATCTGTTATGAACTTTGGGAATCCAGGTCACACATTTTGTGCCAGTTTCATTACCAAAGGCTCGTTTAAAAATGTTAAGTGTTAAAATGAAATTCAGCCAACTTTTACAAAAACAAATGAAGTTAAGGTGTTAACTTAGATTCGGGAGCAGGACCACGCCTAAACCACACCCTCAATCACCTGACAAGCCTTCTTAAAGTAGCCAGCCTACTCCAACTGCTTGTCCGTGATTCTTCAACCCACCCTCCCTCACCTTACTCTACTGCACTTAACCTATTTCCTTGTCCTCTCCTACTCAACTCGTGCTCGCTCCTTCTATGCCCTGTCTACTTCCAGGTACAACCTGGGTCAAGATCAGCTCCGGCAGGATAACGCTGAGACGGAACCCCCATCCTGAGTCTCCTTCTGCTGGGCACACCACGCACAACTAATTCATTAAATGTTCAACTTATATCCTTGTGTGGCGTGGTCCTTGCTAGTGAAGATAAGATAAAACCTTCCAAAGAGAAGTGAAGGTTTTATTCAGGCGCTGTATTTTAGTTGGATTGGGATCATCAATACCAAATAAACCTACTAAGGGTGAATTGCTCAGATGCAATTGATCAGATGTCCCTGTAAGCTTAGAGCCTGCTTATATAACACTGACGTGATATGATGTAATGACATGATATATTTATCTTTGATTATCTTCCTGATAAAGCGACCATTTATGGTTAATAAACTTGAGTGAATTAAAGACTCTCTGAGGACGCAGCATACCTTCAGTTTCATCATCGAGTCCCAGCACATCTTCTCTCCCTGAGCGTCTGGTACGGGGTCAACGCCGATGAGTTTGGCTTTGTAACGCACCCCCTCTCCATGGAAGCGGGAGACGGCATCACTTGGTGGTCCTGGGAAACATGAGGAGAGGAGATACAGGGTCAAACCAGGAGAAGGACTCTATGAGAGAGGAAGGGTGAGAATGTCTGTGTGTGTGTTTGTGCGTCTCACTTTTGTTTGTTGTAATTTAATTAAAGTACACGAATGTTTGTGTTTTTAAATGATTTGATTTGTCTTTTACTGTAACAACTCAGTGTGCGTCTGTTTTTGTGTATCTATGAGGATATATTTGTGTGTTTGTTGTACATGGATCATCATCATAAGTCAGTTTGTGTATGTTTGTGTGTGTGTGTGTATATGTGTGTGTCAGCAAACTGCTGAGCAAGTGTTTGACTGATCCTTGGTCAATGTTTCATCTCATTTCCTGGAATGAAAACACGGTGTAGTGATGGTGGTAATGTCAGAGCGTGTTGTTGTAACAAAGGTCGCCTCTTAAACAGTTGTGAAACACTTTACTGGCTTTTAGTCACTGTTTAGTTTAATGTTCAGCACAAATACACAATTACAAACCCACAGTCGGTCAGTGACCTGAGCCCGAGGTTCTCAGTTCCATTTCCTCTTGTTCAATTACAGTAACAATAACATCTCTCTCTCTCTCTTCATCTCCCTCTATCCCTCTCTCCAACACGGTCTCAGCAGATGTGTGTCTAACATGAGTCTGGTCCTGCTGGAGGTTTCTGCCTGTTAAAGGAAGTTTGTCCTTGCCACTGTAACTTGCTAAATGCTGCAAAGTGCTCTGCTCATGGTGGATTAAGAGGAGATCAGACTGAGTCCTGTCTGTAAGATGGGACTGGATCTTATCCTGTCTTGATGTTGAGTCTTTGTTAATAATAGAACATAGAGTACGGTCTAGACCTGCTCTGTTTGGAGAGAGTCTGAGGTATCAATAAAGATGTGCCCTGGTTAAATCGCCCCATGCACAGAGGCTGTAGTCTTCAAGCGGGCAGCCTGCAGCCTGCAAACGCATGTTTCTCTCTCTCCTAGTTCCTTACTCTCAGTCCTTTCCTCTCATAACGGCAGATAATACTGCACATGGCTGCAGACTGTTTAGGTTTACTCCTCAAGCATGCACATTTTAAAAAACCTAGTCAGTGATGAAGACACCAAATATTCCATACCTCATTGTCTTGTTTATAGTGATCCTATGACAACAGCTTTAACTCCACTTGTGCTTTTTGGATCAATTTCTACCTATTAACATTTTTATTACTTTTATTTAAACAAGGAAAAAACAGCAACAAGAAACAAAACAATCAGCTGAAACAGGTACAAACTGAGCTGCTGTGAGTCTTTATCAAGGATTTGAAAACACTAAGTGTTCATTTGCAAAGAATTCTAAGCATATGGTGCAAAAAAACAAAACGCTGATCTCTAAAGCTCACTACAAACTCCAGGAACTTTCAGTGAAGGAGTCAATGGACCTTGTTTGAAACGATCAAGATGACCAGGCGAAGAGAGGTGGGATGTAGAGTGGCAGTTGATATTTATCACCCGGCTCTCTTCCTGATCTTCTGGCTGTTTAAGATGCTTGATTCTGATTGGTCAAAACCTCAGGGTTCAGACACATTTAGCTTCTGCTTGTTGACACCATAGATTGTAAGGGGAGGTTGGATCCTGTCCATCAATATGATGAAGGAGCAGGTGAGAGAAACTTTAGGTTACCCGTCTCTCCAAAGAAAGTTAAACCATGAGCGGTGGTGATGATAGCAGCAGGGTTCAAAGTTGTGACATTAGTTTATTTGTAAAGGTGTGTGAACCACAGAGCTCAGAGAAGAAGGAGAGCTGAATGAGGACAGGTTCATGTTCAATCCACCGAAACAGGCAGAGAAGAATCCATCACCATGGAACGCTGACTGACGAGGAATCACTGGGACTGTTTTTAAAATCTGTAAACATAAATCATATAAATCAATGTTTTTTGTGTTCGTATTTGAAGTTAGTATCCGGGTAATGTAAGGTTTGTGCTCGCTCGTCTTCATCTCTTCCTCTGGAGCATTTAGGATGTGATTCCTTGAGAGGTGTGGCATGCCTCAATAAAAGTGAGTCAAGTAGATAAAGTGAATTCCTGACTTTAACAAGCTCTGCAGCCATCGCTGCAGTGTTTCATCATTAAAGGATGACCTCTGCTGCTTTTAAAGGAACAGATTAGAAATATATTCTCACCCACAGTGATCATGTTCTCATAAAAGCATCAGAGCTCGTGTCTGTAAATGGTTAACACGCCTGAGAGGTGATTACAACAGACTGTGAAAGATTTACATTCATTCAGAGGAAACGGCTTTATTGACAAACCAGCTGTGGTGGAAGTTTAAACTCTGAATCAGAGCTAATAGATATTTATACACTTTAGGTTCACTTAGTCAGAGATGTGTTTAATGATTTGAAGTGTAGATCTCAACACATGACATCAGCAGGGTGTTCCCCACGCAGCAGGAGCAGCTGGACTCCATCCAGAGACACGTCTGCTCAGTGTGTTCAGGAGGAGCGATACAAACAGAGTTACCTGTGTTTGCTCCTGTTTCCCATCATGTGAACAAAGTTACTGTAACACATCAGACCGCTGGACGTACTGAACACATCCAGCAGGAGTAAACACTCAGATACACTGAGTACCGACCTACTTTTATAAACTATACAACAAAGTCCAAAAAGTTTAATTTAATCTCAGAGTTGTGACATTGAAGGAAAACTAAGAGTGGAATTAAATACACTAAACAATGATCAGGTCTTATTCATGTTATCTGAAGAGGTGATTTGATGGTGAATGGCAGTAAACTGTGGAGTGGTTTTAGATTAAGATTTAAAATGTAATGCTCATTTTAACAAGGTTGTAAGTACTTCATTTTATCATCTCAGAAACAGGAAGTCAGACCTTTTGTTACTCAGAAAGATGCTGACATTTAATCCATGCTTTTATCACCAGCTGTATTGATTTATCATAACTCCCTTCTTACTGGTTTGCACAAAAAGTCTCTGAAAAAAACGACACAAAGAGAGCTTTCTGTTTTTATGCCTCTAAACTCTGAACTATCTGCCTCTTGATATTAAAACATGGAGCTATCTGGGTGTTTTAAATTAAACTAAAGACCTTTTTAATCTGACTTTTAATTTGGAGTGATTGATTTTTAGCCCTGGACTGCATTATAACCATTGTTTCAGCATTATTTTTTTTAAAATTTCTGATATTTTATGTTATCTTATTTTTCTGGTATTTGTCTGATTTAATTTTATTTATTTAATTGCAATGATTTATTTTAATTTTCTGGTATTTCTTTTAATTTTTTAGATTTTAATGTAATGATTCATTTATTTTTTCTGATTTATCTGATTTCATTTTATTGATTTAATTGCAATGATTTATTCATTTTTCTGGTATTTATTTCATTTTACAGATTTTATGGTCATAGTTTTATTTTTAGTATTGGAAAGTATTTCATATCACTTTCCTCTCTTGTTTTAGTCTTGTATCATTTTACCTCTTACTGTTGTTTTCTGTTGAGTTAAAGTTGTGGGACATCAGCTTCAAAAAGTCAAAATGAATATTCAGAAATTAAGAATAACAGACTTATTATAAGGCAGAATAGTTTGGGTGTTTTTCTAACAACTCTGCTGTGACTGCCTGAACATCAGCTGCCTCTTTGCTTCTGTATAAAACTTAAGAATCTGTGCGCTCAGCAGCATCTGGAGTTTTTAAATGACATGATTTATGACTCTAACCAAACGTACAACAGTGAGCTAAATTTGTTGAAGATGTTCCTGATATTAAACAACAGCAGCGTACCTCGTGTGCTGGAGGGGACCCAGGTCCTGACAGCAGCTTGGCCTGGGGCAGGACAGCTCCCAGCTGTCTGCTCCGTCTGCATCATGACCGGCTCTGTTTGGAGGCTCACAGCCAGGGGACTCGAGTCTGCTGCAAAAGAACATACGACATCAGCTTCATGTAGAGAACAAAATAATCCTCAGCTGTATAAACTGTGAAAGGAAAGAAAACCTTGATTCAGAAGAGAGAATCTTCAATCACCTCACCTGCTGGGAGTTTGTCTCCACTCTGACCCTGCAGCAGCTCATGGTCAAAACTTCAGGGAGTCAAAGGTCAGGCCATCGACTGACTGGTGATATATTAACATCCTCTGAGGCCTGAAGACATGAGAACCTTGTAAAAAAAAAAAACTGAAGAGACTTTAAAGAAATGATTGTCAGCATATGGTGCTGTCCCTCCCAGGGGACGAGGGAGAGGTCATGTGACTCCCTGAAGGACAGGCTGTGGATGGTTACTTCTTAAAATAACAGTCAAACTAAGCCGCCAAAGAAAAGTCTGTTTGAACACCTCAAGGAAGGATGGATTCAAGAAACCAGAAAATTAAGAACAGAAATGATTCATCCTGATTTCTGTGTAAAAGTTTATGACCGTATTAGAGATAGAAAGAACGCCCCGCTCTAAAAATAACTGCACCCATCATGATGAGCTGATTTCACTTCTGCTCTTCTTCATGCATTCATTGAATCTTTTAAAGGATCCTTAACATACACATTAACATACATCAAAAACAGGAACAGCTTGTTTTTCAATGATAAAACAGATTTGATTTAAAGCAGTGGATGGAGGTGATGGATTCAAGAGAAAGGGGTCGATTATTCCAATCGGATGGGGATTTGTATTTGAATGACCTGCGACCAATTTTCTTTATGGATTCTGGAGACATGAAGAAATGCTGCTGCGTATGTCTTGAACCAGAAACTCTTTTAGATAGGGCGGACAGTTAATATGAACACTTTAAAAAACAAACTGAAGCCAATTAAGTGCTTCATACATCAATCAATCAATCAATCAATCAATCAATCAATCAATCAATCAATCAATCAATCAATCAATCAATCAATCAATCAATCAATCAATCAATCAATCTTTATTTGTATATACAACAAACGTTATCTCAAGACGCTTTTACAAACAGAGCAGGTCTAGACCACTCTATGTCAAATTATGAACAGAGACCCAACACCAAGACAGGATAAGACTCAGTCTGACCCCACCTTAATCCATCATGAGCATTGCACATCACAGTATTTAGCTAGTTACAGTGGTGAGGAAAAACTTCCTTTAACAGGCAGAAACCTCCAGCAGGACCAGACTCATGTTAGACAGCCATCATGCCTCGACTGAGTTGGGACAGGATAGAGGGGAGTAAGAGAGAGAGGTGATAGTAAAGAGACGAGTAGTAGAAGCTGTTGCCGCTGGAGTCCAGTACGTCCGTATCAGCTGGAGTCCAGAACGTCTGCAGCAGGAGGACGTCTACGGCAGCTCAGAGGAACCTACGAGACAAGGGAGCTCAGGGACTCCAGAAAGGTCTATGGTTAGTAACTTTAATGGGACAGGAAGAGTTAAAGTGAGAGACAGGCAGAGAGAGGAGAGAGAGGGAAAGACAGGATCCCAGTGTGTCAGTCTAAGCCTATAGCAGCATAACTAAGAGCTGGTCCAAGCCTGATCCAGCTCTAACTATAAGCTTAATCAAAAAGGAAAGTTTGAAACCTACTCTTAAAAGTAGAGAGGGTGTCTGCCTCCCAGACCCTGACTGGTAGATGATTTCAAAGGAGAGGGGCCTGGTAACTGAGGGTTCTACCTCCCATACTACTTTTAGAGATTTTAGGTACAACTAGCAATGTAACATATATATATATATAACATAACATAACATACATGAGACAATCGTGTGTTTTGTATGGACACTGTAAAACAAAAGAACCAAGAGAATTAAATACAGTGTTGAGAGACTTAAGGAGACTCATTACTTATTGGAAATGCTGAACTCAACCTAACTTCTGTAGAGCTAGTGTGAGGTAGAGAGGCGGGCAAAACTTGTAATTTTGATATCTTCAAAAATAACAAGTTATAAAAAGTTCACCCCCTGTTTAGTGTGTGCTGATGAGCTATTCAGATTGAACTGAACCAGGCTGTAAACATGTTTATTTCTGCTGTAAAGATCATCTTCTTTGAATGGGTGTGTATGTGGTTTCTGGTGTTTCTGCAACCGGCCTCTAGTGGACGCTTGATGAACTGCAGTTTTTAACACTTCTGCATTGGCTTCATGTTTTAAAACCGGAGGTTGCAGCTCGCTTATTAAGCATCCAGAAAAGATGGTGCAGCACCCCTACTTCTCACAACCGTGAATGTTGGTGACAGTGGTGACTCAGGGAATCTCCAACATGAATATTTGCACCAGTTACTCCAGCAAAATATCAAATAGCTGATGAGATATTCCAGTCTGAAGCACAGCAGACCAACAGACTGATCCTTGAGGTCTTTAAAGATCAACAAGATATCTTCATGTCGAGTCCCTGTTCTGGATTAAGCTCCAAAAAGTCCCAGACTTCCTTTAATACAGCCAGAACATAAGTCCCCCACCTCTCTGCCATCTAAATGTCATCTTCTTTTAGTCAGTGCTTTAGGCTGTCTGTAAAAAATGTGTCTCAAGCTGGTGCTGAGATCCTCCTGATGACATCACTAAGACATCATCGTGCGTAGCTTTGACAAATCTCCTGTCAGAGCCCCAGAACTCATCGTGCCCTGCTTTCACAGGCTGAGTCATTCTCTGTGTAAGGAGTACACTAAACTTGACGTATATAATCTACTCAGTGATCCTTGAAAGCGTCGCTGGCGGGTGGTCGGGATCTGGGGCGTGGCTTCGGCTCGACAGGAAGCAAAATAGGAGCGGTGCACTTTCTCCAATAAATATTTATGGAGCAGGTCGCTGATGGCACGATGTTTTGAAAGAGTGAACTCGCTCCATGTAGAAAGATTTTCTCAGGGAGAAAGGCGGATGCAGAATCAGGAAGAGTTTCATTTCAGAGGAGTGAAGGCTTTCCTCCAAATCTCCTCTTAAACGAGAGGATTATTTAAAAGTTAGAATAATATACAAAGTAAACCTTGAGGTCAGGCTGCAGAACAGTAGAGACTTTAGTGACCTGAGGACATGGAATAACTCATTTCATCAGCTTTACTCATCAATCCATGTAAACACAAACAAACATGAACATGCAGATTATTATTATTATTACAGATCTGAGTGAGCTTCAAGTTTCCGTTTTGAAAGTGTGGGAGAAACGTTACGCTGTGTCATACACAGCTGAACTTTTATTAACACACAGAGTTTTCAGGTGTTACTCCAATGACTAATACACTCATGTAATACACGCAGAGCTCAGTCGGCCTTTTCATTTGAGCCCCACTAAAGTGCATCTCCACAATAAATGCTAAGCACCGAAATCAAAAGCATCAGCAGCTCTCCAACATGCCGATCTGAGAGTCTCAGGGCGGTCAAGTGTTTCCCATGTCTGACATCCAATGATGATGGAGGACTGAGTCAGCTGCGTGTGCATGAAACCTCCTAACCCCAGTTTTAAGGGTTTTCATATTCATGCTCAAACTGAAGGATTACATGTTCTTATGTGAGTTGTGGAAACTCTGCGACCTCTCGAGTGGATGAAGAAGATTCAAATCCCAAAAATGTTAAACGGCATGACGGTCCTGTGGATTTATGTCCTCGCAAGCTCTTCATGAGTAGAGTGTAATGAAGTTTCTCTTCAGGTTTCTGTCATCAACATGTCTTTATTTGAAGCGGACAGGAGAGAAGACATTTCATTGTCCTTGTTTATAATCTGAGAGGATTGACTTGTTTGGCTTGGGGTTGTTTGTGCATCGTAGTTCCTGCATTTACAGCACTTCAGGAATTGCAGTCTATTAGCTGTGCTTTTCATCTCCTTTTTCAATCTTCCATGCGTTCATCACTGTACGATAAACAGCAACATGTATCAGCTCGGCCAAATTCCACCAGATCCTTGTCCGGTCCGTCTCCGATCCGTCGCAGCACCGGATTTGTAACATCATGAGAGGTTTCTAAAGGCAGGTAAGAGGTGGGAAAGTGTAAAATAACCCAAAAACAATCCAAGACCGAGGTTCAACAGAAGGGGGGGGGGGGGGGGGGGGGTAACTCAAAAAGGGTAACTCATGTTATTTTCATAAAAAAAGGAAGGTCTCAATGTCAACTCAAAACATCCCGGAGGAGAAAACAGTTCCTTTAAAAATAATCAAAAAAGTCAAATCAAGTTCAACTTAAAGTCTTTCTTTTCAAAAGGGTTCCTGTCAATCACTTCCCTGTACACCAGCCGTGTGCTCCTCCCTCTCTATCTGACTTCCAGCTCCTTTGTCCTGCCTCAATCAAGGGTCTTAAGCACCTGCAGCTGACCAGGTAATGTTGCATGCTGGGAGTTGTAGTGTGCCCAGTGGTGGCCTTTTTGTCTAGTTGCTGACAATCCAGGATTATATAGCACTCGTCCACGACGTGTCCCCTCGTGATGCCACAGTTTCTATTCTAGTCAATGTGTTAACTTCCACTGGATCCGCTCCGTTGCGTTCCAGATGGACTATACGTGACAGGTCCGTCTCCGGTCCGCTGCAGTCCGGCTCCGTGCTCTCTTGTCCGTCAACATCCACTGGTTGCGCTTTCAAAACGCAGCGAGGAGCAGGACCGCCGGACAGCTGGAGTCATGTGACCGAGGTTTCCTGCAGTAATCACTGAATCAAGGATTCTCCTCTCCTCCTCCTCCTCTCCTCATCCATGTTGTCTTTCTGGTCCTCTGAAAACCTCTGACCTGTTGACTCCAGGCCTGGCTCCGCTCATCATGACTTTGGTTTGTTGTTGTAGTTAAGTGAAATACGATCTGGTGATAACACAGAGTGTTTTATTCTGAAAATTAACCGGATGTTTTCATTTTGTTTTGGTGAAACCTGACTTCCTGTCCCGCTCCATCTGCTCTGTTGAGATGATGCGTCGTGCTCCGGCATCCGGCAAAAATAGAAGTCTCGTGTATCTGATCCTGAGGACTCTGACCTGCCGGATCAGAGACGCAGCCGGAACGCAACGGAGCGGATCCAGTGGAAGTTAACACATTGACTAGAATAGAAACCTATCAGATCCCGTGCCGTGATCAGAGACAGACCGGACACGGATCTGGTTGAATTTGGCCATGGAAAAACCAAGCAGAAAACGTAGCGGAGCCGGAAACAAGCAACCCGACTTTCCACACGGACGCATGGGTATCAAGAGCTCATGTACGCGTCAGCCACTGCTGCGTAGGGCTGACGCAGCTATAGATCAAAAAATGGTCCAAGTACTGACTCCTGAGGGACTCCAAAAGTGAAAGAAGAAATAGGAGAAGCATGATGACCAATAGGAACAAAACTTCCCGCTCCTCAAACAGGAACAGATAAACAGCTCCTTGCTGCATGAGTTTCGTCCTCACTGCACTTAAATCAAGCCGCACCAGGATAGAGCAAACGCCAATATCAGTGTGAGTCAGTGTTTCTGTCTCAAAGCAGACTGCACTTTTTATTAAGTGTTGTTTTGTTTTTCATTCTCGGAAGTCATGCATAGAAACTGTCTTCTCAAGAAATGCTGCAATGAATGTTCTGAGATTGGTCTGAAGTATCTGCGGTCTGACGGATCCAGTCTGGA
Organism: Notolabrus celidotus; assembly: GCF_009762535.1. Lineage (NCBI taxonomy): Eukaryota > Metazoa > Chordata > Actinopteri > Labriformes > Labridae > Notolabrus > Notolabrus celidotus. The sequence continues at coordinate 3,356,252 of NC_048273.1, read as the reverse complement.
TTTTTCTGATAAGTCTTCAAGTTCTTGTGGGAAACAGCCCGTGGGTGAAGGGCTGTTAATTATCACCTCCAACATATCGGCTGCTTTGTTTCGGGAACTGTTTAGGAGGTAGCACGTCTTCAAGGCTTCATAAGGTCATTAAAACAAACCGGCGTATAGTTGTGCAGCAACAAATGAATCATGATGCTCTCTGATTTAAGGTTAAAAATGTTAGACATTCTTTAAACATGACTGAGAATAGTCAAAATATGATGGTCGAAAAAGTAGCTCCATTGAAAATCAGCAAAAAGATAAGAGGTCCCACTTTGTCCACAGGGCGCGCCAAAAGTGACAAACAGTACGTTCCTCTCAGGAGCTTTAGAGTGCAGTGGCGTCATTCAACTTGGCATCTTGTGCTTACGTTTGAAGAAGGGGGCTGAGCTAGAAGTTTGTCTTCCTGGTTTACTCAGAGGGCAACTCTTTCAAAGGCCCAATCTCAATGTCCTCCCTGAGCCCTGAGCTCTTCTTGACTTAACTGATGTCAGCTGTAAAGTGACTGAGGGCAGGAGGCTGAGGACTCAAACTGCAGAACTGGGATGGGACAACACTTTGAGACTTCGTCAGCAGCTCACCATAACAGCATTAGGAATTTTTATTGCGCAATTTTTACTGTTCTCAAATTCAAGGCGCTTAAGGGACTGTCTGATTGTCATGTGATCCAGGCTCTGACCGGACTGCATAACCACACAACTTCAAATATATAAATAGGCTATATAACTATAAATATATAAAGGATACTGTGTTCACATCTGTGTGAAGATAGTAGATTTATGGCCGGCACACATCACAGGATTCTTCAAACCTTCACACATTTAGAGACCACACACTTCATGGTTGTAACTCCCTCCAGTCAAGACACGGATACAAGGCGTTCCTTTTCTTACGGGCATTTATTTTGCACAATCTGTGCCTTTCAGCATGCCGTGAGAACTGCAATAAAAATCATAAAATCAGACAAGAGGAAACAAGATCAGTAAGAGTAACAAAGTGCTTCAAGTCCATTTGGCTGCAGGTACTGCCAAGCAGTGTAAAGGCAATGCACAAAAGTGAGTAAGGAACATCTTCAATGAAGCAACCAAACCATTTAAGACCTTCCATTATCATCATCAACAATTAACCTCACCACAATAATGACCAAAGTACCAAGTGCTGGGTCACTCCAGACCTGAACACAGATTCCCAGAGTAGAGCAGGACAGTGTGAGTCAACTGTAGCTGGAAGACATGATCTGCCACTGGGGACAACAGTGGAGAACAGTCTAGCTAAGTGCATAGTGCTTCCTAAAGAGCTGGGTCTTTAGCTGTCTTTTGAAAGTAGAGAGGGACTCTGCAGATCGAATGGAGTTGGCCAATTCATTCCACCATTTAGGGGCAACAGAAGAGAAGAGTCCAGCTAGTGATTTTGATTTTGAGGCCTTGTGTGCTGGAAGTACAAGGCGCTTTTCAGAGGCTGAGCGTAGCGGGCGAGAAGGGCAGTAGACCTGGATGAGGGGTTCCAGGTAAACTGGAGCGGTTTTGGTTCCTGCTTTGTAAGTCATGATTAGAGTTTTGTATCTGATGCGAGCTGCAACTGGAAGCCAGTGTAGCGAAATGAGCAGGGGAGTGACATGAGCTGTCTTAGGCTGGTTGAAGACCAGACATGCTGCTGCTGCGTTCTGGATCATCTGCAGAGGTTTAACTGTGAATGCAGGGAGGCCTGCCAGTAGAGAGTTGCAGTAGTCAATGCGTGACATTACAAGAGCTTGAACCAGGAGCTGTGTTGCGTGTTCTGTCAGGTAGGGTCTGATCCTCTTGATGTCATATGGGGCGCATGCTTAAACCACCAGCCAACGGAGCCCCAAAGTGACAGTCCTTTAACACCGTGATTCAATACTGCTTTCACCACCGATTGAGATACAGTATATTATATCTTTTGTTTGACCTCTCAAGATCAAATCACCTGGTTTACTGAGAGAGGAGATTACTCTCTAAAACACACACACACACACACACACACACACACACACACACACACACACACACACACACACACACAGAGTCTACATTGTGTCCCACAGAGGTTGACCAAGTCAGAGTTCTGGTCCCTAGAGGGTTCTTATGGATGCCAGAGAGCAGACAGGGATTACAGGGCTTCAAATCTTTACCGTGAACTGCGTCACTTCTCGTCCTGCCTGTGGAATGTCAAACACACCGTATGAATTACTTCAGGAAGAAACCGCTGGACATAAAGACAAGAGAGCAGCAGGAAGTTTTATCCTCTTAATCCGAGAGTTCAGTCATGTAGTCGTGCTCGGGTCACAGGCGTTCAAGTTTAGGGATTAGGGGAGGTTTTGGCAGAATCGTTCTTCAGTCATTAACTCGATGAGGGGCTGACAGGAACGGGATAAGCAAAATAAACAGCTTCATTTTTGCAAAGTGGAGGGAGAGTCAATATTTGTCATCAGTGAGATACTCATGGTGTTGGCAGAAGATGAGGAGGGAGTGAGCTGAGAATGATTTCTGGGTTCCCACATTTAAAAAAACTGAGCCAAGAGACATTGTTGGTCTGTTTGGTTTGGCGGTTGAATAACCTGAGGGATGTATACGTCGTTTCTTTGGAAAGTCATTGACAAATTAGAATTCTGTTAATGCAGAACACATGTTGTTGAATTATTATTACTCCAGGTACATATTTGGGATTGTCCCGCAGCAATTTTCAAGGTTCAGAGTGAAAATTAAAGCATTTAAGTTCTAGATTTATGTTGCAGTTATTCCTTTACAGCTCATTGTGAGATTAGATGCATTAAAGAGGGATTAAAGAACACAGCTGGTGATTAGCTGTTGCATAAACGTCTGAAACACTGAATCAGTATTTTAATAGGTGTGGATCTGGTTTTATTTTCAGTAATAAAATCTTTTTGTCCATTTAACAAGAATCTGACACAATAAAAGTTGTTTCTGATGTAACGACTTCTCTGGGATTACAACCTTCCTGCTAAACTGGAATTGGGAGTTTGAGGGAAAAATAACTCAGATTGCAACATCAGATCCCTGAAGTCTTTGAGGAGCCCTTAGAGGTGTGTGCTGTTGAGCTGTGACTGTAAATACTCTGACCTCATCATCTCTATTTGATTTGGTGGAAATCTCAGGGGTGTAATTAAACCACATGACAGTAAATGTTTCAGTTTTTGCTTCTGTTTGCAGAACAATCATGTTTTATGCAAGCGGCAACCTCCGGTCTAAAAATATGAGTCAATGCGGAAGTGTTAAAAGCTGCAGTTCATGGAGGATCCGCTTGAGGCTGGCTCCGGAAGTACCGGAAGTCACAAACACATGAATGGGGAAAAGACGATCTTTGCAGCATTAATAAACATGTTTACAGCCTGGTACAAAAGATGAGTGTAGTCTGAATAGCTTATTTCTCGACGTCGTCTCACTGTGAGGGGGGTGAATTTTTTTCTAATTAGGCAATTTCGAAGATATTGAGATTACCAGACTTCCAATGAGAGGCACAGCTGCCTGTGGGAACACTGCAGCTGTTGGCTAGGAGGCTCAAAGCCCGCCTCTTTACGTCACACTGGCTCGACAGAAGCAATATGGCTGCCGCAGCCGATTGGTCTCAAAACAGCTCTTCAGAAACAGATGGGTGACGTCACGGATCCTACGTCCATATTTTTTACAGTCTATGGTTTTATGTCATTAACATTAACAACAGTGAGTGGTGCAAAATGTAATATAATCTAATCAGGGATTAAAGCAGGTTGATCTGGGATTAAGGAGATTATCATCAGTAAATATCTGGAGGGGAATCTGGTCATATTTTAATATAATGCAACATATTGATTAGCCTGTTAGCAGCAGTCAGATAACAGCTAACATTAGCATGCAGTCCCTCATTAGATATCACTGGAGGTGGCTGAGAGTTGCATGCACTGTTAGCTAGTTTTAGTACAAAAGGAAAATCCTAAAAGAGGGATGATAGACGTATATATATAGACACTGCATTAAGTGGCTGATTCGTACGTCAACGTCGCCGCCATGTTGAATGTGGCAATCTGTAAAGATGCACACACAAAATTAACATGCCTCCCGATTGTTGTTATATTACCACACCGGTGTAAATTTGACTTATTACCATTAGCAGAGCTTTCCAAATATACGCAACAAATGTTTTGTAGAAGTCTCCACAGTGTTAATATTACCTTTTAAAAACTCTTTCATGCTTAAACAGTGTAAAACACTGGGACACCTGTTAAACGTACTGTGACAGGCCTCCGGGGGGGCTAGCCAATCAGAGATTAGGGTTTTTGGAGAGCTGGAAGCAGCAGCAGCAAAAATTAAGCGTTTCATTCAGAGGCTGAAATGAGTGTATTCTAAACACCAGTGTGAGAGAAATAGAGATTTTATTGAGCTGTAACTCATGTAACGTTACAACAGAGGTACCAGAGGGACAGATTAAAGCTTGAGGAAAGCAGCTACTATGTTAGCTTGGATAAACTAACTAGATGATGTAGCTTACTTACTAGCTAACACAATGTTAGCTTACGTAAAGCTGACTTTGCTTCATAGTGAAAGTAAACTCTCTCATAAACCTCTGATGAGTCTCAGCTGCGGTTGTGACTCCAGACCGACCCCCTTGACTTTCCCTCACCCGGCAGAGTGCAGTGAGTGGCTCACATCCAGGAAAGAGCGGAGTGCGGTCCTTCTCTTTCAAATCCCTGACTCTCTTTGTCACAAACTTCAGATCTGCAGATGGCTGTACCAAAATATCATACAGAACATTACTTCTTTTAATAATTGTATGTCAAGTATAGTGTCACAGCAGTTCAACTAAAACTTCCTATAAAAGTCCAAGAAAGTGAATCCAAAAGAAAACACAAGGGAAGGTAAGATAAGATAAGATACTCCTTTATTCGTCCCACAATGGGGAAATTCATGGAAACAAGAAGGTGTACAGAACAAGAATTTCAACAAGAATATATATAGAAAATAAATGTTCATCAGAGACGACAGCTTGGCCATAATTCTCCTGTCAGCCACCACCTCCACAGGGTCCAGGACTGAGCTGGCCTTCTTCCCCAGTTAGTTCAGTCTTGCTCTCCTGTATCCTGTCCGCCCCCAGCAGGTGAAATCCTTCCAATGTGGCGTTCGTGTCCGGTGTTAGCTCTGTTAGCATGATGCTACTCTGCCAGTATTCCCTCTGGTGCTGGGTTAGCCGTACTGAGGTGCTCACACGTTTAAGGAGAACACAATTTGTACATTAGAGCTTTAAGTTTCTGAGCTGCTGGGTTGGATATTCAAGAAGGAAAACAAATCAAACTTCCACCTTCTCTCTCTTAATCTATTTTCAAGTAATTTCAAGGCATTCTCTAATTGAGTCTCTCTTAAATAGAACCTTCCTCCTGTCAGTAAAAGGCTCTTTCTATTTGCTTGTGATTTATGTGTTGTGATGGGTTAATGGACAGAAAGACAAACGTGTAATAAACCTTTAGAGTTTAATGTGTCGTGTTCTGTTTTGCAGCTTAGTCATGCACTAAATTAAACATGTGCTTTTACAGTTCCAGTCCACTGCAGAGACAGCAGACACAGATAATACTAACACTATTTGTAATCGACCAATTACCTTTCAGTAATAGAAACTGTAAACCCTGCATGGACGTCCTGTACGCCCCATGATTCACTTCAGCTGAGGGACATTCCAGTCACTGCTGGATCTGTGGCATCACTTAAGTGCTCTGTTGTTGTTCGTCTGCCTCCTCCTCTTCTGTCTGCAGCAGAGATGAGCAGAGCTCGTCTACCTCTCTGAGAGGTGTTTGTCTTTTAAGGCCCACAGCACACAGAGAGAGGCCTGGCTGCTGCTCCTCACTGTAAACTAAAGTCCTGCTGTGATAAATGTGTGATGGCAGGAGAGTCGGAGCAGAAGGAGCGCACTGACGTCTCCTGTGTTCAACACTGTTCATCAGCTGGTTCCTCGTCTCACAACCTTTTACAGTCATCTCTGTTTGGGAGAGAACACCCTGGCTAGTCAGGGGGAAACTACAGACCACAACAACACAGACTCACATGAGCTCACTCCAACTCTACCCTGAAATGATACTCAGGGATGGCAGGAAAGTTCAGAGTGAAGTCAGGGTGAATAATGCGGCTGTTTGCGTTCACACATGCAGCTCAGACAGATGACCTCTGGATGTTTTAGGGGATTTTATTCAAGAATGAGATCAGTAAAAGACTATGGACGTAGTCTCAGTGACATCACCTACATTAGTTACTGAAGAGGAACACAAAGATGGCCGCCTGGACAGTCTGACTCCAACTCATCTACAGATAATCTAATAACCAGCAGAGAAGAGGAGGTGAGGCCGTAACCTTCTGCAAACAGCTACAATGTGCACAAGCCACAACCTTACTCATGCACAACTCTTAGCCTATATCTCATCAAAACTATCTTGCAGTTGTTTTACTGAGCTTTCAACAGAGGTGGAATAATTTACCCAGAGTTCCTGAACCTTTGAGAAAAGTTATAAACTCAGCTCTTCTGTGAACACCTCTGCTCTGGTTGATTAGGTTGATGACAACACCCTGCTTATGATGATACTGAGGGTAATTAGGACTTTCATGATGATGAAAATAAAACTAAAATCAAACTATAAAAACACCCGCTTCTGTATGCCCTGTGCATTTCCTCTTGCTCTGCATGTCAGCTCCTGTAGGAGATCAGACTTCATGCTGTCAGGATGGGATAAATGGAGGAGGACCCATGTATGAAGGGAAATATGTTGCAAAATGCACGAGCTTGTAGACTTGATGTGAGAACCTGCAGAATACAATTTGAGAACTTTTGCTAAAAGAAATGTTGCAAGAGTCAAGCGCGCAGATTCGTCACTTTGAAATCAATCAATCAATCAATCAATCAAGCAAGCAAGCAAGCAAGCAAGCAAGCAAGCTTTATTTATAAAGGGCTTTTCATACAATCAGTTCTATACAATCTACAACTCATTTGCAATCAGTGGAGTCGCCCCCTGCTGGTCATTACAAAGAATGCAAGTTTAAGGCACTTCCGCATTGGCTGCTCTTTTAAAACTGGTTATTTCCATTCCTTATAAGATAGTCTTGTGTTTAATCACTCCCGGGGTCTGCGCTGACACAGACACATTGCTATTGGTAATCAAGGCTAGCTTATTAGCTTGCCGTTACTCAAATGTAATGTAGAAAGATAGGGCTTTAACATGATGTCGGTCATGGGGGAGAATTCAGCTTCTGTTTTATTGGCTGCAAACCCTGAGCTCTCAGAATAACTTGTTGGGCACACGATTCGTGTAAATGTACTGCAAGTGCTGAAAATAAAAACAACTTAAAATAGAATAAATTAAGAAAAAGATCCCAGCCCCAGCCCCAAACCCAAACCCACCCACAATCCCAGGGTTAAGGACACAATATATGCAACAAATAATAATAAAAACAATAAAAATAAAATAAATAAATGAAAAAATAAAAATAAGTTTCTGAATGAACTGAGGAAACGCTCTCATGATATCTTAATGAGGAAACACTGGAGGTAAAATAAGATGTTAAAACTCAACACAGGAAATTGAAATCACCAAAGTAAAATACATTTCTAAGATAATAAAAGACTAAAATATTAAACCATTAAAAGAACTTAAAATAAATAAATAAGTACATAAATAAATAAAGTAGAATAAAAGTGACTTAATTTGAAATAAATAAATAAAACTATTAAGAATACAAATAAAACTTAGTTAAAAGCGAGACTAAAAAGGTCGGTCTTGAGTTTGTGAGAAATGTGAGAAAGCTCACTCGTGAAGTTAGAGGGACCGATTTGAGAGACTGTAATCACAGAGTTGTGGTTGTAAATATCAATCTACACGTGTGATTATTTTTTGTGTGACTTCCCATTCAGAACTCGGTTGTATGAATATTTTGTACAAGTGAACATTTTCAAAATACAAGTTCACATTTTTTCCACAAGCTCCCATGTAGTTATTTTAACATACAAGTTCAGATATTTGATCCACAAGTTCTCAAATCGTATTCTGCAGGTTCTCACATCAAGTCTACAAGCTCCTGCATTTTGCAACATATTTACCTTCATACCATGTGCAGAAAATAAAGATTTTAATTATAAAAGAACAAAAAGTTACAAACAAAACGTCCTAAAATATCTAAGAATCTAAATCCAAAAGGAAACAAAGGGATAATGAAACACAGTGAACACAAGAGAGACGTACAATGATCCGACACAGGACAGGGGAAACAGAGGAGCTAAATACACAGAGCAATCACCACAGGTGTGAAACACAGGACACAGGTGAAACTAATCAGGGTAATCAAAAAGGAGGGAAACACACAAGGACAGGAAGTATAAGCTGGAAACACAGGGATCAAGAACTAAACAATAAAACAGGAAACACAAGAGACTGGACTAAAACACAAGAGAATACAACACGGATCACTAACATGAGGAAGACAAAGGATAACTTCTACAGAACTCAGACTGGGAGGAAACTAAACTAGAGGTCAACTCATGACAGATGCAGTTTGTGTCACTCACTCATGTTGTTCCCTCTGAACAGATCCTTGAACTTACCTGAAGCTGGTTCACAAAGCTTATACTCTGACTAAAAGTGAAGAAAAGTCATATTTTGAACTGGAACTGTCTCAAATAATAATGACATATTTAGCTAGTTGCAGCACTTATCACTGGTTTCTTTACACCACCCTATGGGAGGGCTGTGTCCCAACATCCTCAGACCCTCTGTGTGAGACTGGAATGTAATAACTACAGAGGAAATAGGAGCCTGACTCTTCCTGGAACTGAGATTGTCTCCCCTTCAGCTGTCTGGGTTTCACCTGTTAGCCAAGAGGAAAGTTTTTAAAGAGGAAAAATCTGTGCAAGAAAAAAGAAAAAGTAAAATATTAAAGGCTTCTGTCCCCAATTTGAAATACATCTGTGAGTTCAAATGCAGATTCTCTATTTCTTCAACAGCAGGAGATCAAGTGTGCATCTAGAGGCTGTTTCAGTTATCTGACCTCCAAACATGACTCATGTCGCACTGGCTGAGAGAAGCCTGTGGAGAGAGACCCCCTCCATCCTTCCATCTCTACTCGGCAGACAGTCCAGCTGACCTCCTGACAGCCTGTTGCAGCTCTGATGACGCCAACATCCTCATGTGGGAGGAAATTGGATGAAAAAACGTGTATTTCCTGGTTAGTCCATCTCTCCGAGCCGCTCAGCTCATCCATCCCTCCCTGTCAGGCTGCAGAAACATCCCGCCTCTCCTCACATGTGGATTACTGGAAAGCAGGAGGGATGAGGCTACCAGAGAAGATACCCCTTATTCTGACCCCTTATCTTCAGGGGGTTCAAAAGGTAACTCACTCCCACATCCACAGACAGAAGGACTTCACTCTGACCAGCAGCAGCCTCTGGGAGCGTCTGGGCATGGAGGACAGGAACTTTACGCACGGATCTATTTCCACTAACGAGACTGTGGTGCAGCCGGTCCACGCTCACAGGCTCGAGACAGTGATCGGTTTACCGATCCTGATGTTTGCTGGAGGAGCCCTCGGGAACCTGATCGCGATCATCGTTCTCTCAGTCTCGAGGCAGGAGAGGAAATCCTCCGCCTTCTACACGCTCGTGTGTGGACTGGCTGTCACGGACCTCCTGGGCACGTGCCTCGCCAGTCCCATCACCATAGCGAACTACCTGGACGGGCAGGTCCTGCAGGACCAGCATGTGTGCGGGTTCCAGTCCTTCCTGTTGCTGTTCTTCGGTCTCACGGGTCTGAGCATCATCTGCGCCATGGCTGCAGAGCGCTACCTGGCCATCTGCTGTCCCTACACCTACCAGCGGTGGGGGGTGGACCGTGGCTTTGCGCAGAGGTTCCTGCTCTTCATCTACATCAGTCACATCCTCTTCTGCTGCCTCCCTGTGATGGGCATGGCGAGCAGCGAGCTGCAGGACTCCAGGACCTGGTGCTTCATTGACTGGAGGACTCGGAAGCCCCTGACTGCAGCGTACTCCGTCCTGTACGGGACCGTCAGCGTGCTCCTCATCTTGGGCACCATCCTGCTGAACCTGGCGGTGTGTGGAGCTCTACTGCTCATGCGCAGGAGGACCGTGCAGCGGCCCGTCAGCAGAGGCAGCGTCCGGGAGAGGTGGAGGGCTCTGTCCTCCGCGGCAGAGACGCAGATGATCGCGGTGCTGGTGACCACCTCTGCTGTGGTTCTGACCTGCTCAGCTCCACTAGTGGTGAGTCTGGAGGAGACCATGTTACAGGCTGGCAGGCTTTTCTGGAGTTATTTGATCTTAGAGCAAGTTGGACTAGGTGCTTCAGTTTTTTCTTATATGGAAACATCAGGTGCAGACTTCTCAGGACTGGTCTGGGTTTATGTATTATTATTTATTAGTTTATTTGACATGGGCCATGCAAAACAAAAACTGTCAAGACAGACTGTAAGCTAATTTTATGGTGGCCCTGAAGGACAAAACAAATTTACAAAAGATGAAACACTTTTATAAAGTTGGAGACAAATTTACATTTTGGAAAACATTTTTACATTTTATAAAAACAAAATTACATCAGCAAAACACTTTCACCAAGACCAAAACAAATTTACATTTAAGAAAACAAATAAACATTTAAGGAAACAAATTTACATTTAAGGAAACAAATTTACATTTAAGGAAACAAATTTACATTTAAGAAAACAAATTTACATTTAAGAAAACAAATTTACATTTAAGAAAACAAATTTACATTTAAGGAAACAAATGAACATTTAAGGAAACAAACTTATATTTAAGGAAACAAATTTACATTTAAGAAAACAAATTTACATTTAAGAAAACAAATTTACATTTAAGGAAACAAATTTACATTTAAGGAAACAAACTTATATTTAAGGAAACAAATTTACATTTAAGGAAACAAATTTACATTTAAGAAAACAAATTTACATTTAAGAAAACAAATTTACATTTAAGGAAACAAATTTACATTTAAGAAAACAAATTTACATTTAAGGAAACAAATGAACATTTAAGGAAACAAACTTATATTTAAGGAAACAAATTTACATTTAAGGAAACAAATTTACATTTAAGGAAACAAATGAACATTTAAGGAAACAAACTTACATTTAAGGAAACAAACTTACATTTAAGAAAACAAATTTACATTTAAGGAAACAAATATACATTTAAGGAAACAAACTTATATTTAAGGAAACAAATTTACATTTAAGGAAACATTTAAGGAAACAAATTTACATTTAAGGAAACAAATTTACATTTAAAGCTGCTGTGAGGAACTTTTGTTTTGTATCGATTCTGGCGCCCCCTTGTGGACAAAGTGATACCTCTTATCTCTTGTCCTATACATGCAAAGGTAGTGTTTTTAACAAAAGCCTCATCCTGTTGTCTTCTTCAATAATCACTTTGTCTTCAGGCAATGTGATTATTTTCCATGAAAACAGTCAAATAAAGGCTGTTTCTGAAGCGAGATGTCCATCATCTGGTCTCACACCTACTCCCTCACGGCGGTTTTAGGCATCAACAATTACACCAGAGAAGGTGTCAGTGTTGCTGCTGATGGTCTTGTTTGCTATTGAAGGTCATAAAGAGGCATTAGTATCATTTTCAGTCTGTTTCTCAGCCAGTTCAAAACTCCTCACAGGGCCTTTAAGAAAACAAATTTACATTTAAGGAAACAAATTTACAAAAGATGAAACCCTTTTACAAAGTTGGAGACAATTTTACAAACAACGGAACACTTTTACCATTCCTGAAACAAATTAACATTTCATTTTTACAGAAAGGGAATGTACCAAATACAGGAAGTGATCCGGAAGTGATGGAGTGAGGGGTCAATTAGTTTGTTTTGATGGAGAGAAACCAAACGGAGATGGACATGGTTTACAGATTAGGACATCCTCGGGTCTCAGAGAGAGGTGTCAGACCTCAGATGAAACAGCATCATGTCTCAGTAAAAGCTCTGTCATATCTCTGGAAAACCTTCATCATGTGTCAGAAGCCAGATGAATGTTAAATTTGTTTCAGAAATGGTAAAAGTGTTTCATCTTTTGTAAATTTGTTTTGTCCTTCACGGCCACCATATAATTTTCATCTGTGGTCCCTGGGCAGGAAGATGTAAAATAATGTACAATACAAATGATAAAAACATAATAGCATTTAGAACAATACATACTCAACAACAGTCCATCACTAATAACACATTTAAAATGACATTTCATTATCTCTTGTTTGATGCATTTGGAGGATTAACTCAGTGATCACATGACTGTTTTTCCTTGAGCCATAATTTCAGCTTGCTTTTAAAAACACTGAGGCTTGTACAGTCTCTACTGTGAGTCGGGATTGAGCTCTGACTGAAAATGCAAACTGTCCAAATGAAGTTAAAGGTGACATATCACGCTTTTTTCATCAACATATATTGGTCTAAGAGGTCCCCAAAACATGTCTGTAAAGTTTATGCTCAAAAAAACACTTTGAAATCAGATTTTGGTCTGCCTGAAAAACCCTCTTCTTCAGTCCTCCTCAGAACACTCTGTTTTCCCTCTGACCACGCCCCCTCAGGAAGTGGGTGTGCCTCGGCTCTCCAGCACGTTGATCTAATGTTTACATGTTGGCTGAATATACACGGCTGCTCAGAGATCACGTTACTTCAACCCTCTGAATCTGATCCAGAATCTGATCCTGACGGAGAGGCGCCTGCAGCAGGACCTTTCTGAACGATTGGTCACAGATTTAGTGTTTCTTGTTGTTTTATTTATCAGTATGTAGACGTGTGTCTTGGTACACAGCTACGAACATGTAGCTATGTGGCTATGCTAACTAGCGCTAGCACTTATCCATGATAAATAAAGATCATCCACTAGATCTTCAAATCTGCAGACGTGGGGAGTCAAACCGATCTCTGCCAGAAAGGCTGCAGGACCTTTTCTGAAGGATTGGTCACAGATTTAGTGTTTCTTGTTGTTTTATTTGTCAGTATGTCGACGTGTGTCTTGGTACACAGCTACAGCTACAGCTATATACATGTAGCTATGTGGCTATGCTAATTAGCACTAGCACTTATCCATGATAAATAAAAATCATCCACTAGATCTTCAAATCTGCAGACGTGTGGAGTAAAACCGACCTTTGTGTTTATTAAGACAGCCTACAACTAGCATGCGTCCCTCCTAAGCTCCTTGTTAGCACACGTGTGCAGGGAATGAAAAACGGAGGAGGGGTTGAGTTGTATTTTATACAGTCTATGGGCTGAACAAGCTCCGAGCTCTGACTTCCTGTTACAGACCGGATATTGTTGTTACGTAACAAAAACACTGAAGTCTGAAACGGCTGGTTTCAGCACACATTTACAGAAAGGTGGAGAAATCAGAACAGGGGCAGAATGGATTCTTTTCATTCTCGGGGGGTTTGTAGACAGGGACACAGATTTCAGGTAGAGAACCATTAAAAAGTCCATTTTGCATGATATGTCACCTTTAAGTGTAGCTGAACAGTCTCCTCTTGCTGATGCCCTGGTCTCCCTAAGATTGTTCCTGCAGAGTAACACACATTGTTTAAGTAGTGGTGGGCCTGATCATGAATTAGCTTAGAATCAGACACATATCTGCATAACAAATAAAACCATCAAAGGTCATTAAGTTATATTTCTGAATGATTTTACAGTGGTGGTAGTTCCTTGGTTTTGTTATCCAGAGTTTTCAGTGATTGTTTGTAGAGGGTGTATAATGGTTTGGATCCCTCAAAGAGGATGAGATTTGAAGGGTCAGAAGACGATTAAGAGGGAGAAGTTATGAGGCTTTTCTTTTTTAAGCTAAATACTTAAATACCAGAGTTCTTCTTGGTCATAATCCAAATACTGTCCACAAACAGAGTAATGATTGAAATCTACTCCTCATTGTTCCTAAACACTTAAAACCTGGACAAGAGTGAACATCTATCTCACCCCAGGGTCAAATATAAGATAAAAACTTTGTGAATTCCTGATGTTCCTACATTTTGTCATTGAAGTATTTCTTGCTGAACTCTGATTAGAAATAAATCCACATAAGTAATAAATGTTTCTTCTCTTTCAGATTCGTGTGTTTGCAAACTGCTTCATGCCGAATGACGACCACAAAGCTGACCTGGCTGCCATCCGCATCGCCGCTGTGAACCCCATCCTGGACCCCTGGATCTACATCCTGCTCAGGAGGTCTCTGTTCCAACGGTTACTCAGTTTATCGAGGCACGGCAGCAGCACACGCAGCAGCTCGCCTCCTACTCCACACAGACACCTGTTATATCCTGAACTGATGGACAGCCACGTGCTCACACGCCTCATGTTCAACACAAACGTCATCACGCAGGTTCCTGTCAGCGTCAAGTTCACTCCGTACACCACAGAGAGCCTCCAGCAGACTTAAGACCCTCTGAAGGTGTGTGTGAAACCTGTGGATGTTTGCTGCATCCTTACTCTGCAAGCAGCCGGAGACGTCGTCTCAGAGCTGTCGACGGTGGGATGGAAACACTGTGAGGACTCTGAGGACTCACAGCTGATGGGACGCTCCGAGATCTCATTGGATTATTATTCAACATGAGCTAAAGGCTGATCTGAGCGCTGGCGGGGAAACAGGAGATATGAGACTCTGTTGTTCTCACTAAAGAACGACAGAAAAGACTGAGTGCTTCATTCAGCTGCTCCTCTGCAGCTCATGCCTCCTCTCTAAGACATGACTGTGGTTGCACTTTTCCTCTCTTCAGGAACCAGGTTTTTCCTTCAGGGTCGGTTCACGGCTCCTGTATGTGAATCTGGAGAGCTCAGAGGATCAATGACTCTTGGGATCCAAGGAGAACTTCATCAGGTTCTTTGGTGTAGTATAAGAAACGTCTTAAACACTGATATGAAGCTCTGACTGAACATGGCTGTTGGATGTTTGCATTAAAGATCCTCCAGCTCGATCTTTGGTGTCTTCTGTCTTCATTCGTCCCCTCTCTTTTGGTCTTGAATAAAACTTGTTTTCAGTTGTTTGAATTGAATGATCCCATCTGAACTGAGTGTTGTGTGAATGTTCTGGGAGTTGCAGCCCTGCAGGAGGTAAACACACAGGTAACTTTAACACTGTGAGAATGGAGCAGGTGGTGACTGAACTCCACCTTCAGGAGTCTCTGTAGACCTTCCTTGATGCAGAATCCGTCTAACTTTGAAAGTTCTGCAGAGACAGCTTCTACAAGTGAACCAGGATTTCTTGTGAATGCAGACAGTAAACATGTGCAGAAAGTGATTCACAAGTCTTCCTCACTTTGGTGTGCCTCCAGGAAAATTAGTTTGTTGTTGCAGTAACTATTTGTGGCCACTAGGGGGCAGAAATACACTCAAAGTCTGATGACAATGACACCAAGCAGATATAAATGAACCTTTCAGCAGCTGGTTTTGAACATATGTTCATCACTTCATGGCTTCATCGTAAGAGGACATAAAGAGAGGAGACTTTAGCATCGTGGGATTGTGCTGACTGAAGGATTTTGAAGTTTACAAGAAGCTCCCCAAGTGTTGACAGTGTTTCTACAGTAAATCCAACCTGCACACTCTGTAAAAATATTTTTTACAGATAAATATAATTTAAAAAATAAAAAAAAATTAAATTAAATTAAATTAAATTAAATTAAACAAAAAATTTGATTTCAAAAGCAGTTGGTTTCCTTAAAAAAACAAAAATAAATGAATGATTAAAAATAAAATACAAATAAAATAATTTTCAAAAGTTTTTGGTTTCCTTATAAAAAAATTAATACAATCAAAAATAAAATATAATTCTTCTTTAAAAAAAAAAAAAAAAATGGTTTCCTACACCAGGGGTTCCCAAAGTAGGGGTCTGGACCCCCTGGGGGGCCCAGAGATGTCTTCCAGAAGGTTTTTAAATAATCTATAATTGTATATTTTACCCTTCTTTATAAAAATATTGACAAAAATAGTAAGTTACATTTGAAATAAAAAGCAAATAATATTTTCTTCCTTAGTTTTCTGCCTTTTTTTGTTTCCAGATGATTCCTGAAGTTAGAGTTATTCAACAGTTAATGAACAAAAGCTTCCGTAGCAGCAGGTTAACTCATAACAGCACAGGAAACAGCCACATGAGCATGTAGGAGGCTAATTCTCTGCAGCTAAATGAGTTATGTAGCAACATTTAATCACTTTGAAAGACAGCAAGTCTTTGGCAACTCCACAGTTTGGGGGTCACAGGCTGAAAAGTTTGGGAACTTCTGTCCTCCACCACCAAACAGAGGAGAACAAGCCTGAGGCTTCACGTCAGCACATCTGAGACCAGTTTGACTTAAACCACACAAAATACAAAAACAGAGGAACATTTAAAATCACAGATAAAAAAAAAAAAGGTTTACATTCCAACCTGACTGAAGTCAAAGGTTCATAAAAAGACAGTAAAATCTGCTTTCAGTTTAAAACTAAAGACAGTGGACTCGTTCAGTATTCCATGATGCATTTATTTTCCCCCAACATTGAAAAATAGCATTTACTAAACATAAGCACACGAGACTGTGCAAAGCTGCACCTCTGTACAACATCTTTGTACCTGGACACATAAATAAAAATCTATAAACATCGGTTAAGTAAAAACTCTGAAGATCTTTTAAAGACGCACAAAAATAATAATTGTACAAGTTTAACAAAGTAACCCCCCCCCTCCTCTTCATCCTCCTCTTCCTCCTTCAGTCATTTACATCAGCTCACTCCTTTAATCAATCTAGAGCTCTCTCCTCCCGCTGTACACAAATAAACAATCATTTCAGAATCCATAAACAACAACACGTCGTCGTCGTTTATGAACTGTTTACATCTTGCTCACCTGCAAACAAGGCCTCCGTGCTGCAGCTCATCAGCACCACAAAGATTACAGACTCTGCTTTTGGCAACATGACAGAAGAAGAGAAAATAAAAAGACGAGGAGATGAAGGAGAAGCTGCTCGAGCACGGTTTGAGTGAACGGATTCAAACAGAGCTCGTTGTTGTTTTCTATGATGCATCTACGTGTTGAAAGTCCGGATACGACCCGGGGAGTTTGGAAACACCCGAGACTGACGGTCGACTTTTCTCAGGAAAGTGTTGAGAAACTTCTCTGTTGAAGTTTGTTTGGATGTTTCTCTGCAGCTTCATTGACTTCTTACACAAACACATTAACCTAAAAAGAGACGTGCAATGTCCTCTGATTTATTGCTCCAGTCTGACAGACTTGGTTTTCTATCTGACTTGAATTTATTTTGAAATACTGCATCATTTTATTCTGAAAGTCTCCTTCTGATGACGACTTACAGGAACGTATACGTCTGTGTTTTGGATGAAGAGTTGAAGCTGTCAGTGAAATATCCAGAGAGGTTTTCAGAGCGCAGTATTGTCTACATTGAAGTTCATCACATTTCAAAGTCGAGGGAAGAAAACGTCGGTGATGGATGATTTAAAAACAGGAAACAGAGACGTGGTGTTGGATTAACTTTCAGACATTGATCGATTTAATTGATTTAATTGATTGCTGATAAGTTTGAGGGACGCTGAATCCACTCCTTCACTTTTTAAAGCTGCGGTCTGTGGTGTCAGGAAACTGTGATCCGTCTCTGATCCGTCACAGCACCGGATCTGATAGGTTTTTATTCTAATCAGTGTGTTAACTTCCACTGGATCCGCTCTGTTGCGTTCTGGCTGCGTCTCTGATCCAGCAGGTTGGACCCCTCCGGATCAGATACACAAGACTTCGACGCATCAATCTCAACAGAGCAGATGGAGCGGGACAGGAAGTCAGGTTTCACCAAAACAAAATGAAAACATCCGGTTAATTTTCAGAATAAAACACTCTGTGTTATCACCAGATCGTATTTCACTTAACTACAACAACAACAAAATGTAATTTAGAGTGGAGCCAGGCCTGGAGTCAACAGGTCAGAGGTTTTCAGAGGACCAGAAAGACAACATGGATGAGGAGAGGAGGAGGAGGAGAATCCTTGATTCAGTGATTACAGCGGGAAAACCTCGGTCACATGACTCCAGCTGAAATGAGTTCTGAAAACGCAACCGGTGGGTGTTGACAGGCGAGAGGCTACGGAGACGGACCGGACACGGATCTGGTGGAAGTCCCGTGTAACACCACAGCATGCAGCGCCACAGCATACAAATATGAACGCATGAACAAACAGGCTGAACAAAAAAATGGACTTTTGAGAGTTTGGAGGACGTTTTGAAATCGGTCTGTCTTCTTCTAAAAAACGGGGACTTGTTACCTCCGTCTCTGCTTGAGAGAGGCGGTCCACACGTCTCGCCACGTCTCCAAAAATCATCAAAAGGGGAAACAGACAGTTACTGATAGAGACACTATCTCTTTTTTCGTACCAAATATCACGACAGAGTTATGATTTCGTCAAAGAAGGCAAAAATAGTACTCTAAAAAAATATTACAATTAGCATATTTAACCGCATACTCTCTCCTCACCGACGTCCACGACTTTAAAAAAAAAAAGAAGCTCATCGGCTACAACTGGCACTCCTGCACCAATTAGATGTGCACTGTCCCTACAAAATAAAACAAGCAGGAGCTCATTCCAGACGCTGACACAGTCGGGCTGCACACACAAATTAATGCTAAATCTTCATATTGCTGCGGTGAGATGCTCAGTGTGCATCCGAGAAAGCAGAAGCTGTCCTGGAGGGAGAAGAAGCAGGAGTCTGAACAGTTCCTCGAGTAGTAAAAAAAAAAAGGCTTTTCAAAATAAAGCAGAATTAGTTCAGAGCACAGAATCACGAGTGAGAACGAAACCTCTCGTCTGCTTTGAGTTACAGTTTCATCTTTAATCACACCAACCAAACGTTGATTTGTCTCCTCCGTGCAGCGACCAGGCTTTTAATCAAACACCAGAGATGTAGAAAGAGTCACAAGCTGTTTCATGATGTGCAAACCGGGCCCTCGATTGAAAAACAAAGCAGAGACAAAAGAAAGCAGCTTTGGTTGACGCTGAACGGAATCAGCCGACAGGAGAGGTCTCACTCTGCCTGAGGAGCTTCGCAGATCTATAAATATTAATAATCAGTGTTTAAAAAACGACCTTGGATTCTAAACGGGTTCTCCTGCTACGTTCTGTGACTGCAAAATAAAGCCTTCATCATCTAAAGTACATTTTACAGAAGCCCTGAAGAGACGTGAATCATCCTCGCGGCTCTCAGCGCGGCGGCGGCGGCGTGAACTGTGAGGACGCTTCACGGCGGATCATTTCAGGAGCGATCTGTGGGAGGTCACCGACTGTTCTGTGACAGAACTCGTCTCACTCTGTGTTTTACTGACGGGTTGTTTCAGATCAAAGACTCTGGGCTCTGTGTGTGTGTGTGTGTGTGTGTGTGTGTGTGTGTGTGTGTGTGTGTGTGTGTGTGTGTGTGTGTGTGTGTGTGTGTGTGTGTGTGTGTGTGTGTGTGTGTGTGTGTGCAGAAAAGAACGATTCATGACAGCAGCAGAAGTTTCACTGATCTGTGTAAGCAATACGTTTACAGCATGTTTGTTTTGCATGGATGTTTTTGGAATCTGGAAATGTTTCTCCATCAGGCACCTGAACCAGGAAGTGATCTTTACTAGCTTTAAGCGTAACAGGACTCGTTTAACAGAGTCATGTTCGTCATGTCGTCACGATGCCTGATGAAGAACAGAGACGATCCCAGAAACCTGAATGTGAAGGCCCCCCTCCTCTGAGCGTCCTTCCTCACATGAATCATGACTCTTGTTAAGTAAATAACTACAGCTGACCTCCGTCGTCTGAAAGTGAAGAATCGACCTCTGACTGTCCGCCCGCTGTGGCTCTTTACGTGTCGGGTGAAACGTCTGAATTTGTCCTCAGAGTTTGAAATCAGCTGATTTAAGGTTTCTGTCTCGGATGATCCCAAACAGTTCGTACCAAAGGAATAAATAAATAACGGCGTACAGAGAGTGAAGTTCACACGGGGAGGATTGTGGGAGAGGTCACGTCACCGGCCCGTAAAGAGGGACTCGTCTCATTCTTCCGAAGCCCCCAGCTAACAGCACTTGTCTTCAGTCTGGTGTGTGGTGGCAGAGAGACCCCGAACACACACGGTAACGTCTATGACGGCGAGCCTGAGCGAGGACGCGCTCCTGCTTTACACCACGTACTGGTGGTTGCCGCTGTAGTTTGTCGTGTAGGCCTGCCGGCTGTACTGGAAGTGGTCGGTGAGCACGTTGTTCCAGTTGTGCTGCTGCTCTGAGCCGTGGGGGAAAGGCACTGACCCGTTGGGCTGGATCTTCTCCAGCGCCGGGTTGTCGAAGGACATCAGGTCCTGCTTGGCGCTTGGGAGCAGTTTCTTCTGATGGTTGGAGTCGTACTTGGCCTGTTGGCGGAGGTCAGAGACAAACAGGTTTCAGTGACAGAGATGCTACATGCTAATAAGGTGTCCCTTACATACATCATCACGTTCACTGTAATCAACAAATACTCACACATGAATCAATATGAAGAAGAAAAAAAACAGCATGATAATATTTCTATTATCAGCTGATGGGCTGGGCTTCTGTACCTGGTCACTCACCTTGTTGTAGAGGAAGACCCCCACAATAGCCGTCATCATACCCATCACGTTGGTGAGCGTCACCGGGTTGCGCAGCATTAGCAGCGAGATGCTAATGACCATGATCCTCTTGGTGGCGTTGGCGACGGCGTAGCTGAGCGGGCTGACCAGGTTGAGCACGCTGAAGGCGATGACGTTCTGCGCAAAGTTGCAGAAACCGCTGATGAGGAGGAGGAGGAAGGTGCTCGTCCACTCTGAGACTTCGGACTGTGGGGAGAGAAGGGTGCGTTCAGGGTCACAAATCAATCCAGGTACCTCTGAGCGCCTTTTATTACAGCTGGTTGATCAGCTGACACTCACCAGGTCTCCGTTCACGAGGAACACAGACAGGTCCACCAGGACCCAGGTGGGCAGCATGAAGATCACGGCGTTGAAGCCCAGGATGTTGAGCAGCCTCAGGTGGTGGATCCTCGTGTCACGCAGCACCTTTAATGTGTGGAGAAAAACAGCAGTTAGACATGAAGGGAGTGGACGGAGTTTAAGGGTTAAAGTGCACCGACCAATCAGAGGAGGGGATTGTCCAGCACTGAAGGTATTATAACTCTCTGCCTTAACTCAGAGCTGATGTCCAAAGAGCCGACAGCTTGTTTCAGTTATCAGTTTGAATAGATTAGTTTTATCAACAAGTTGCTTCTGACTTCCTGCTGCACATTTTAGAAGCTCCATCCTCCCCTCATTATTATTTATCTCTGTCCATGTCACTTTAGGAGCTCGGTAAAATAATCTCTCTTCAAACAGAAGCCTGATGTATTTATAAACACAAGAACAGAAGTATCATTCTTTATAACCGATCATCAAAGTAAAGATCCACCGCTCAAAATCAAAGCTGAAAGAGATAAAGAAGAGTTTGTGTTTGAAGTTCCACTTTTCAAACCAAACTCCAGGATTTCAGTTTCAGGTGTTTCGTATCAAACAACAAAGAAGGAACATTTCAAACCCTCCCTCCGCCGGCCCCTCCGGGGATCATGTGGGACGTGATGGTGTTGGGAATGAGTTACCTTTTTGGAGAAAATGTTCTGCAGAGAGAAGCAGAGCGTGGCGGCCAGAGCACTGATCAGTCCCGAGACATCAAAGGAGAGCTCGGTCACCGTGGCCAGCAGCACTCCTCCGATGATGGGGATGAGCGACACGTAGACCTGGGACGGAGAGAGCGCGGAGTCAGCGTGTGAGGACACAAACAGAACGATGATAATCAAAACTCATCGCTGCACCAGAGGAGTCAAAGAAAACTTCCTTTAGCTGTGTGACTTTGTCTCATATTTCCCCTTTTTGTCTCTCAAAGAGCTGCATCCAATTCTCCCTTTCATTCTTGATTCTTTCTGATGTGAATAAATATATCTCTTTGTCTGAAGTGACTGATCTGATTCAGCTCTAGCTTTAAGATGCATTTCCACCAAGAGTTCCTGAACTAAAAGGTTCCTGTGCCCCCATTGTTGTCTGCGTTTTGACCACAGGCTGAAGCCCTGTGTAGATTGTGTAAATCAGGCCAGTGACGTATGGAGGAAATAAAAAGTAAATGCACTACACCACCAGACCAGTAGAGGGCAGTAAAACAAAGAGGAATGCCATTCATCACAGATGACACCATAGAAGCAGACGGACAGGCAGGTATCATTATGAGCAACACAACAGTTAGCCTGTTAGCATGAAGAGACTCCGCTGGCGCTGTTTTAGATGGTGCTATATTTCATCACAGATGGATTCACTGAATCAACACGTGAGAGGAGATAAGCGCGAGTAGCAAAGACGTTTCAACACGGCTTTAAAATCCTTTAGAACTCAAAAAGCCGTGGCAGAGATCGGCCGGTGTTTTGGTTTAAACAGCGACCCTGTTAACTGGAGACTCTCAGCCGGATGCATCCCTCATAAACGTCTTTAGACCATCATTAAATATCTGATGAGGATATTTTGAAATCTTAATAAAAACTAAACTAGTTTGCATTCCCAGGAACTCCCTCTGTGTTTCAACAGCTGTGTAAACTCCACAAACACTGACACGTTCAGCTGAAGGTCTCCAGTTTACAGGGTCACTTTTAAAAGCGGAACACCGGGAGGAGAGACGCATTCACGGTGGGCTGAGAGAAGACTACTGTTACAAGCTGCTAAATCAAGAGAATCACAGCTTCTTCTTTTGAAAAGTACACACACATACAAACAAGATAGAACACATAAAAACTAATGAAAGAAAGAGAAATCAAGTGAATCACAGATGTGTGTGATGTTATTGTGGACGGAGGGAGGAATAAAAACACTGCAGTTAATCTACCAATCAGACACGTTCAGCATTGAAAGTCCCGGGACCTTTGAAAAGTACTACCCCCCCTAGCAGGGGCTTATTTATGGGGGAGATTATCTACCCCTGAACTAAAGTTAGACCCTGGGTCCACCAGTCGAAACGCACGTAGTTCTGGGGTAAAGTTCCTCCGGTCGAAAAACGCCTTTAGCATCCATAAAGGTTCCCCTCAGTAACTCCAACAGGCTGAAGCATGAGTATTGAGTGTGATGTTAAAAGGCTGGCAGTCATTTTTAGCTTTTGTTAAAAATGTAAAGTGACATGTCCTACATTCTTCTGAGTGAGATAACACTCAAAGTGTTTCAAAGAAGGAGAAACTGCTTTACAACGTGTCCACAGCCGGGTGTTAAGACCTGCTGAAGCTGCTGAATTAAGTCAGGAAACACACGATGACAGGATCATCTTCATCCACCTGCAGGCAGCCGGACACGCTGAGCCTTTTGTTTCAGACCTCTGAAAGTATCAGAACATCTATTCTAAGATTCATTTGCATTTCTAGAAATACAGGATCATTAAGAATGATGGAGACCTGCAGTAATTATGAAAGCCACTTGTGCACCCACGTGTTAACCCGCTCCTCTCCTGAGCTAGACACGCAGAGGGAGAATATAATAATAACTTTGACTGAGTCTTTAAACCCCGCCTCCTGGGTCACCGGTTAATGGTTAAACTTCTGAAACAGGATGCTCTGTGAGGAAGCAGCAGCTTCAGGAAACAACACCATTATAATGATTTACACACAGACATCCACAATGTGAGAGTCTGCTCACACTTTAACTCCAGTTCCCTTCAGTAAACTGTCCTGTTTTAACTCTGTAAGATGGAGATTTGAGATAGGTCTGGTGTGTTTCGGTAGAGGCCTACATTTCTGTCCCATTTCAGGCACTCAGACTTGTTTTGATAAGTCGTCCTGAAGGTTTCCTGCACTCGGAGCTTACACAGACTTCATGCTTCTTCTGCTGTGTTGTTTCTCTGCAGGCCAAAGTGAAAACGAGCAGCTTCACTCATTAGAGCGCTGAATTCTCTTCTCCTGCTGTTAGCAGGACTTAATCACTCTCAGTCTCCATAATGAGCTTTGTAGAGACTGATGCTGTTGGCAGGGCTGCTGTATTAGACCGGTTCAGATTACACAGAGATGTGGTATTTCCTCCTGTCGATCACTGAGGTCCTCCAACGCTTCCCTTTTAAAGGTTCGTCACAAAGAGAGAGAGAGCTTTCTGTTTTTATGAGCCTGAAGTATGAACTAACTCTCTGAGTGTTTTTAAAAGTAAACTTAAGACTTACCTTCTAGATTAAAAAGGTGTTATAATGATAATAAAATAAATAACATCAATACAGAAAAACAATAAAATAAGGAAGGGTGGAAAAGTAAAATTATAAATAAGATAAATACCTGAAATAAATAGGATAAGTAAATGTTGTAAAAACAATGATTATAATGCAGTCCAGGGCTAAAAAATAAATTACAAAATATTTTTTTCTTCTCTTTTAAATTTTTCATTTATTTATTTATCAATTTATTTCTTGTGTTTATCGCATATTTTTACTTTAACTGATTTTAAATTTTGCTTTCTAACCTTAATTTTTTCATTAATTTTTTTTGTATTTATTTTACTTTTAATTTTTGGTTCTTCTCTTTTAATTTTGTGTTATTATTTTAATATCATATATTTTTAAATGTATCTATTTATTGTATTTATCTCATCCTTTTAACTTGAGCTGATTTTTAATTTTGCTTTTATCCTTATATTTTAATTAATTTTCATTGTATTGATTTTTTTTTATTCTCTTATTTTATTATTATAATTTTTTCATTTATTTATCTTTTAAATTCATGTATTTATTCTTTGCATTTCTCTCATCTTTTTAACTTTAACTGATTTTTTATTGTGCTTTCTGGTTTATTAATTTTACTGTATTCATTTTATTTTATTTCTAATAATTTTTATGATCATGTCTTTTATTATTTGACCCATTTCTGTTGTTTCCTGTCTCTCTGTTGTTGTGGGTTTAGTTTGATTATCTGCAAAGCATTGCTGCGGATGTTAGTGGTGATGCTCACTATTTAAAGATGTGAGATTAAATCAAGACGAACCAAACAAATAGAAATTAAATCATTCATAGAATCTATAAGTTATGGAAAACATAATCTGAAGTTCATTATCAAGTGTGAAAACAAACTGCATCTTCAGCAGTCATATTTCACTCTGAGCAAAACTATAAACCAATTCTGAAGACGTGCTCTGACACGAGAGAATTAAACATCCTGGTCTCTTTTTCATATTTGAAATCTTGGTGACAGATACCATAATGACTTTTATGATATTGACTAGGTGTCACTGTCTGTAAGCTGCCCTCTGCTCCTCAAACAGGATCCTTAGTAACATAAAGTAACACGTCATCAACACTGACACTCTGTGTCTGTGAACGCAGCCTGCCCACTGTAAGTAAACATGACGGGCTCATGTGAGACTCAGAGGTCTGCCTCTCAGTCATCAGACCTTGAATGTTCAATTCTCTGCCAACGAGGACGGAACATTAACTTTAATCTTCAGAGCAGATGTTAAGAACCAGTTTTTCACATTACTGCAGAACAGTAAGTTCAGATAATGAGGTTTAACAACTCAACAACAGAGCAGAAAATACTGCCCACACCTCCATGTCTCATGAAACAGAGCAGAGAGCCGTGGTCTGTGGTGTTCTGTTATATCTGAATAGGTATTTTAGTTTAGCTACAGTTCACACTGTTCACACAACAACCAGAGGAAAGAGCCGAGAGGAGCAGAGGTGTTACAACAGTTATTACCCAGCTGTCTTACTGATCTTTCAGCTCTGTAAGAAGCTTGATTCTGATTGGCCAAAACTCCTTCACAACGGTTATTAACTTCCACTAACATGAGCAACACCAGAGACAAACTGATCACACGTCATGTCAAATAAATCCACGAAAAAGAGTTCAGACACATTTAGCTTCTGCTTGTTGACACCACAGACTGTAAGGTGAGGGGGAAACCGTTAGCCTTTTAGCCCCCTGAACTAAAAGGTTCCTGGTCCCCCATTGTTGTCTGCGTTTTGACTGCGGGCTGAAGTCCCGGGTAGATTGTGTAAATCAGGCCAGTGATGTATGGAGAAAAAAAAGTAAATGCACTACACCACCAGACCAGTAGAGGGCAGTAACACAAAGAGGAATGCAATTCATCACAGGTGACACCATAGAAGCAGACGGACAGGCAGGTATCATTATGAGCAACACAACAGTTAGCCTGTTAGCATGAAGAGTAGCAAAGACGTTTCAACACGGCTTTAAAATCCTTTTGAACTCAAAAAGCTGTGGTAGAGATCGGCCGGTGTTTTGGTTTAAACAGCGACCCTGTTAACTGGAGACTCTCAGACGGATGCATCCCTCATAAACGTCTTTAGACTATCATTAAATATCTGATGAGGATATTTTGAAATCTTAATAAAAACTAAACTAGTTTGCATTCCCAGGAACTCCCTCTGTGTTTCAACAGCTGTGTAAACTCCACAAACACTGACACGTTCAGCTGAAGGTCTCCAGTTTACAGGGGCACTTTTAAAACCGGAACACCGGGAGGAGAGACGCATTCACGGTGGGCTGAGAGAAGACTACTGTTACAAGCTGCTAAATCAAGAGAATCACAGCTTCTTCTTTTGAAAAGTACACACACATACAAAAAAGATAGAACAAATAAAAACTAATGAAAGAAAGAGAAATCAAGAGAATCACAGATGTGTGTGATGTTATTGTGGACGGAGGGAGGAATAAAAACACTGAGGTTAATCTACCAATCAGACACGTTCAGCATTGCAGGCCCCGCCCCCCAAAAGCTCCGGGGCTTTTGAAAAGTACTACCCCCCTAGCAGGGGCTTTTGTAGGGGGGAGATTATCTACCTCTGGACTACTTTTTTGCCCTGGGTCTGTCGGTTGAAACGCATGTAGTTCCGGGGTAAAGTTCCTCTGGCCGGAAAAATGAACATACCTGCAGACGCCTTCCCCCCACCTGCACACTACATCCCCTCTGCATTAAAGATAAGACATAAACACAGACTCGGGTGGCTCCTCGAACATGAGAAGCAGAAGTGATTTCAGGGACTTAACAGGTAAGACAGAACCTCCCCCGCCTAACTTCTCTCCTCCCATCATCCTCAGGGACAAAAGCCCCCGCAGATGGCCGTAACATGAGACTCAGTGCAGGCGCAGCACGGTGCCACATCACCACTGCTGCCTCTCAGACTCTGAGGAGCAGGCAGGAACAGGGCGGGCCTTATGCCTCGGCTGCTGAGTCAATCCTACTCACCTTTGTGGTTTGCTTCTCCCTCATGATTATTCTTGATAGCAGCACGACCCATATCGGCATCGTGGCTTTGACTGCGAAGAGAGAAAGACAGAAGGAGGATCGTGTTAACTTTGGGTCTTTGTTACACAAGAATAACTGACAAAGAAAGCAGGGAGAGTAAACAATATCTTGTGTCATACACAGACGTCAGAGCCAAGACTACCCCTTTATCAAACAATTAACCTGTGTCACTCAATCACTCAAACACCGTGAGGTGTCAGACTTAAAGATTGATGTGATCGTCTGTGTAGTTATGTATACAGCTCTGCCGTAAATCCTAACCAGTGATCTTGAAGGTGGTGAAGAGCAGTGATTCCCAAAGTGGGGGTCAAGAGATGTCTTCTTATTATTCTAAAGTTATCTAAAGTTGCCTATTTTACCCATTAGAGCAAAAATATAAACAAAGAACAGAACATTTGAAATAAAATCTTACAAATAAAACGATTTCACTAGTTTTCTGCCTTTCTTTGTTGCCAGGTGACTCCTGATGTTAGTGTTAATTAACAAAAGCATCAGCAGGAGGCTCATTTTCTGCAGACCAGCAAACTTAAGTATGAAGCAACATTTAATAATCTCAGGGGACAGAGGGGGTCGAGAGTCTTTGGCACTTTTATTTTGGGGGTTTCAGGCTGATAAGTTTGGGAACACTTGGTTTAGAGGAGGTCTGACTTGCACTTTATTCTTAAAGGGTAGATAGTGAGTTTTCACGGGTTTTATGGAAGTCTAAAGTCAGTCCTGCAGAAATGAGTTAATCTTGTAAGTGTGTTAGAGACGTGGTGCTTCAACCCACTGGTCCTTATTTAAGTTGTGCTGTTGAGCTGCAAGGTGCACTTAATACACTTCTTTAAAGATCTGTGGTATGAGACTCAACTACTGAAGATGGCATGGTTTGTTATAAAAACATTTAGCCACTTATTTAATTATACTCATCTTGTACTGTTGCTTTTAAGGTTTATCATAACCTTTTTTCATATAAAGGGGTTTTTATGCCTTGTATAAAATCTTGAAGACAGGGATCCATAAACCTCATATTCATATTTTCCACTTATGAATTATGCTAATGTAATAACTGTATTTATATTACTTGCTAACTTAGTATATTTTTGTGTTATTTAATTATTAATATCAACTAT
Source organism: Notolabrus celidotus (assembly GCF_009762535.1). NCBI lineage: Eukaryota > Metazoa > Chordata > Actinopteri > Labriformes > Labridae > Notolabrus > Notolabrus celidotus. The sequence continues at coordinate 3,327,788 of NC_048273.1, read as the reverse complement.
TGTATTTGTACATGTGTGTCAATTTAATATTTTCTTATTAATTTGTGATATTCAAATAAGCTCTTTGAGTTTTCTCCCTCTTCCTGCTCTGTATATGATTCATGTTTGTTCTTTTTTCTTGTGTATTTTTTTTATTGATTATGTTAAAAGGATTTTATTTAAATGTTCTGTTACTTCTCTTATTTTATTTTATTGATTAGATTGTCATAATTTTGTTAGTAAGTATTTTCTTGTATATATTTTTTTTAATTATGCAAATAAATAAACATAAACATAACCTGTGGCAGAGTTCGCGATGTTTAATTCAACACCAGGTAAGCTAACAATGTTTCGGCTTAAAGCTGGGGTTGGTAGTCTCGGAAAACTAGCATGAATTTGAATGTAGCATTTCCTCAGGACTCCATCTAACCCCTCCCCTCCTCCCTCAGAGCTCCTCCAAAACCGGACTACAGTCCCGAGCAAAGCACCTCATCGGGTCAGAGGGGACAGGCCCGAGGTCGAGCGAGAGGGGCAGTCAGTAGAGTCAGGGGAAGCAGAGACAGGAGACTGGGACTCAGAGTACACGCCGGGGAAATGTACGTGCAGGAGGCGGGCAGAACGGCAGGACAGGATTTGATTGGTTTAAAATTTTGGACCCCAAAAACGGTGATTGCTTGGTGTTTTCCCAGGTTTACTCCGGCTGTAGATAGCAGCTTTTTTTTTTACCTCTTTATTAAGAACACATCATGTATTGATTACCATCAGGACATAAAGATCATTTTAACCAGTATAACAAAAAGTGGATCTAAATCTGACGACCAACCCCAGCTTTAAGGTAAAGCTTAAGACCCACCTTTAGAAGCACTATGCACTTAGCTAGACTGTTCTCCACTGTTGTCCCCAGTGGCAGATCATGTCTTCCAGCTACAGCTGACTCACACTGTCCTGCTCTACTCTGGGAATCTATGTTCAGCTCTTGAGTGACCCAGCACTTGGTACTTTGGTCATTATTGTGGTGATGTTAATTGTTGATGATGATAATGGAAGATCTTAAATTGTTGGGTTGCCTCACTATAGATGTTCCTTATTTTGAAGAAAAAAAAAAAAATCCTTATTTCCTTTTGTGCATTGCCTTAACACTGCTTGGCAGTACCTGCACCCAAATGGACTTGAAGCACTTTGTTATTCATACTGATCTTGTTTCCTCTTGTCTAGATCTTTGCTTGTGTTGTTCTTGTTCTTGTATGTAGGTCGCTTTGGATAAAAGCGTCTGCTAAATGACATTGTAACATTGTAACCCACCTGTTTCCTGCTGTTTATGGCTGATGTTTCTTATGTTGTGCTGTGTCTTTGTTATTTGTTTTTAAGCTTTGTAAAGCACTTTGATTGAAAGCACTCTATAAATAAAATTATTATTATTATTATTGTTAAATAAAACTTCATTAAGAGAGCTGTGATGTGATTTTGTTCAGATGAGGGTTAAAGAAGAACTCTTGAACACAGAGCAGATTTAGAATTGGACCCTCCCCCCTGCCGTAGCATGTCAGCGCTAATGAAGTTTGCTACCTAGCTAACAGTGTCACTTAGTTCTTCCTCGCAGGAGCCTCCAGCTGTCCAGATAGAAGTTAGAGGAAGAAATGCGAGTTAATAAATCTCATTAAAGCCTCTTTTTCCCAGACCCGCAGGAGGCTCCATGAACCCGGGTCCGGGGAGGAAGTTAAACCGTCTGTCGTGGAGGTAGTCCAGCGTTAGCCGCGCAGCTAACCTCAGCTGACAGACACATCATCAGGTTCCTGCTCTCACGCGCTCCAGGTGGCCTCACGTTCTTATTATTAAACACACACACACTAACACACACACTAACACACACTCACCGGTGTGCGCGTATGACACGGGGACCTTCCAGATGCTGAAGTGAGCCGTCACTGAGGCGAAGTACTTCCCGAAGGCGAGAGGCAGGATGTACCAGCGGTAGTACCTGCTCGGCAGCTCGGATTTTGGGACTCCCCATGCCCGCAGCAGCGGCGGGAGGAACACGACGATGGAGATGATGTGGAACAGAGAGACCGTGACCGGGTACGGGAACCCGTTCAGGATGATCTTGTTGACGATGTTGCCCCCCGAGCTGACCGTGTACCAACACACACACAGCAAGAAGATCCGGATCCCTTCCCTGACCGGGGGCCGGTCCGCCGCAGCCATCTTCCAGCGCGGAGTGACGAGGCACCGGGAGAGAGAGTCCGTACCACCGGGGGAGGGACCGCTCCGAGCGTCAAATACCAACGAAGAAGAAGAAGACACATCCGGTTCAGACTTTCAAAATAAAACACATTCACAGGCAGCGTATGGGAAATATGACAGTTTAGCTTCGATCAGAGCAGGGGGTCCAAAAGTGTGGGTCGGGACCCCCTGAGGGGTCGCGAGACACAAGTGGGGGGTCGTGTGGTGTCTTCCAGAATGTTGTTTTTTAAAGTTATCTATAAATATTTATTATTATTATTATTATTATTATTATTATTATTATTATTATTATTATTATTGTAATTATTGTTTTTGTTATTATTATTATTATTATTGTTGTTATTCTTCTTCTTCTTATTATTATTATTATTGTTATTGTTGTTATTGTTCATATTTTTTGTTTATTTACCTTGTTTTCTCATTTTAATCTTCCTTTTTGTTTGAACTGTTAATTATTATTATTTGTTTATTATTATTATTATTATTAATATTATTATTATTATTATTATTATTGTTTATTATTATTTTGTATTTTTTTGTATTTATTTATTTTTCTTCTCTTTGTTGTTTTTTTTCATTACTTATATATAATTTGTTAATTCAATTTCGCAGGTCTGTTCTTCCTGCAGTGGTCAGACTATATAACCAATAATATATATATATATATATATATATATATATATATATATATATATATATATATATAGATATAGAGATATATATATATATGTTGTAAGATATGCTTATTTTTTACCTCTTTAATTGTAATTTTAATTGCTAATAACTTTTTAATAATTGGTCTTTATAGGCTCTTGTTTGCTTTATTTATTTATTTATTTTAATTTTATTTTTTTGTACTGTCTTCTTTGCTACTGTGACACTTGAATTCCCCCGTTGTGGGACGAGTAAAGGACTATCTTATCTTATCTTATTTTATTTTATCTTATCTTAACTTGTGGTGAACAAAGAAAGAGAGAAAATGCAACAAAAAAAGTTGAATGACAAAAGTTATCTAAAAATAGTACATTTTACCCATTATAGTAAAAAATGTCAACAAAAATAGACGCTAAACTTTAAATAAAACCTTGAAAATAGAAAATTTAAAGAGTTTTCTGCCTTTTTTTTGCCAGATGACTCCTAATTTTAGGGTTAGTGAACAGTTAATGATCAAAAGCTTCAGTAGCAGAAAGTATACCAAGGAATTAAATATTTCTATGAAACAATTGTTGGTCTTGTTTGGTTTTAAAGGGCAAATAGAGGCAGTAGTATTGATTTCAGTCAAAAGAGCAGACAAAAAATTCCCTATAGGAGCTTTAAGTGTAAGCAGATTATATTAGAAGAAGTGTGCCAAATCTAAGTTCCTAAATATCAGTCTAAGAGCCAGATGTAAAGAACAAACTTACAGAATATGGTTTATTGTCATAAAGAAGAGAACCAGAAGCCCCTCACTGAGAGGTAGAGTCATGTTAAGAAAAGATGAACATATCAAAGAGAGGAAAATCACAGTTCCTTCATTTTTTTATTAACACAGATCATCATGTCCATTAAAAGGACTTTAAAGTAACAAACATTTTCCCTTCTGCATTCAGCTGAACACAAAAGGCTCAATTCTGTACATTCACTTAGGCTCTGTCTTTAAGGAAAACACAGGTTTCCATAAGGCAAAGAACATCTAAAGGAATGATTAAGTACTTTATCCAGCATGAGAATTTCAATCCCAGCTCCCCCTTACAGTACAAAGACGCAAGTTAGTGGCAAAAACTGCTCTGCCGTTTCAATTCAGATTCACAACCTAAAACACAGAACAGGGAAAAGGCAAGGATTAAAGAAAATACTTCACATTATCAGAATGTGTCATTATTTAGAAATGTCCCGTTTCCAGGACAGTCTGCATCGCTGATTAAAGAAATCCAACAAGAAATGTTGTAGTCCAAACACTTGAGAATGAGTTTAAGTTAAACAAAGATGTTAATGTAGATAAATATGTTACATGACAGCCACATTTCTGTGTCAGTGTATCGTTCCTGCTCAACACGAGCGTCTCTCACATCGGTCAGTTTCATGTCCCTCAATTTAACAGCATTCAAACCTCACAACACAAGAAAAATATCAAACTCTCACAGCTGCATGCAACAGATGTGCACCGCTGAAACAACCGTCACACAGGTAGCTTTAATGGCTCAAACACTTGATTTTGTTAATACAGATAGTGAGAATGAGAACTTCAACCTCATCAGGAGAGGTTTGATTCATTCGCTCCAGTTTCTGTACTCTATTGAAATGTTCTTTAAGTCAAAATGTTAAATTAAAAACGTACTACACTGTCAGGATAATGTGAGTAGATGCAGGAAAGTCATATTCACAAGGCAACATCTCAGATTATTAAATGTAGCTGTGCAGTTTTGTGTAAAATCCTCTCCAGAACAAATAAAAGCATGTTTGGAAACTGGATCTTTACAGTAACTGCTCACCAGAAACTGAATGTTCAGGTAATGCATAGCCTCTCTTGCTTCTTGTGCTGACACAAAAACTGGTAAAGAACACCGTAACACTCCCTGTGCTTGTCAAACACTCATGCATGCAGGCAGCACATCGACTCCAATATTCAGAAGGTGCAAAACACCAAATATTAAATTGCTTTCAGGTTCATCCATCACATGACGGAAAGCAGAGCTCACGTTCAGTCCAGACAGACGTACGGCAGAATGTTCAACATGCTCTCGTCTCCATGCGGGTCCACAGAGACGCACTCCGTCCAGTCAAACCAGTTACCCTTTGTGTCATAGCAGCCGTTCACCCCGGACCAGTGCTGTGTGTGTAGTCTCTGCAGGTCCTCCTCGATGACCTCCCTGCTGACCCCCGGTAACTCTCTGGCTGGGAGCTCTAGTGCAAGTGTGTGCGTCTTCTTGACGATTTTACTCTTGTGTTCCTCCTTTTTTAGGAACTCAGTCATGAAAAAGTGTGCACCAGGTGTGTGCGCGCCCGACGACGTCAGCGCTTTGCCTTGCTGGCTAAGGTACGACTGGATGATTTCACTCCTGGACAGCTCCTTCCAGTCCGTCTGCTGGAAGGGACTGGGAAGAACGGGTGGGTTGAGTTTTGTTTTTGACGGCTCAGACCGCTGAGGTTCAGGCGTGTGGCTCGACTGGATCTCCTCTCCCTGGCAGGACTCTTTAAGAAAGGAGGGTTTGATCTGTCCCGTCACAGGGTCGAACGTCAGCCTCCTGTCCTTTAACCTGACGGGTTTAGTGTCGTCCTCTATAGTGTGTCCGTCTAACTTTACAACAGAGTCCTCAAGCCTGTATTTATGTCTTTTCCTCTCCCATGTTTGGACTCTAGCACCGTCGTCCTCCTCACTGAAGGAAGGAGTGTTGTGAAGAGAAATGTAGGGCGCTCTGCTTGTGGAGTCCAAATCTGCAGACCGTGAACCCTGAACGTAACCATGTGGAGACTGAGAGGAGGGCCCTGACACAGAGGGGTCCACAGAACTGGACTTCTGTGTTTGGGATGCAGTTTGTTTAAGGCCAGCTTCTTGCTTTGGAGGTTGAGGACAGCGCAGGGACCCACGCGGGCTTCTGGGCTGCTCCTGTCTGGCTTGCTGCTGCAGAACTGATGCTTTCAGCAGAGAAGAAGTGCTTGGAGGCTTGTTGAATCCCGGGGCACTTGGATGAGGTTTTACAGTATGGACTGGGATTTTACCCAGCCTGTCGTTGTCCAAAGGCTCAGAAACATCTTTCTCTGAAGGCTGATGTGCACGCATGTCTGTAAACATTTCAGAGCTTCCTCCAATCCCATTGTTCAGCAGCTGTTTGGAGTTTTGTACTTTATCACTAAGAGTTGTTTTGGGTACCTTTGCTGGCAGGAGCGGTCCCTCCTTCTGCTCCTTCTTTCGTTTCTTGGTCAGTTTTTCTATCTTCGGCGCTGAGCAGTTGTTGAAGTCGTTTATGTTCTTCAGCTCTTGGCCCGTTTTACCTGAAGGTGTGGTGACAACTGGAGCAGAGACGCACCCATTGGAAGACCACAATGCAACAGTGGCTCCTTTGGACAACACCTCGCCCTTCCCCGGCTCAATAAGCTTCTGCCAGTTTCGCAACAGCTTCTTTGCCCTCTTTGCAAGTTCCTCATTCTTTGTTTTCTTTCGGACGTCGTTGATGAGTTTGCCAAGACGAGTTTCCTTTGAGGAGATAAGATCAAACAGAAGAAGAGTTAAACAGAAGCTAGAGCATGATTAAATCTTGAATTCAAACTCAATACATGTGACTGTAACCTACCTCAAGTGCCTCTTTGGTGATAGGATATCTTTCCAAAAAGGAGATCACCTCCATGACCACCACCATGTTACAAATCTGCTGAAGAAAAGCAAACAGATTGAGCTCATAGTGCCCTATTACCCCTTTAGAACACTACGCTCCAAACATTGTACCTAAAGTCTCTAAAAGTAGTATGGGAGGTAGAACCTTCAGCTATCAGGCACCTCTCCTTTGGAATCATCTACCAGTCAGAGTCCAGGAGGCAGACACCCTCTCTACTTTTAAGAGTAGGCTTCAAACTTTCCTTTTTGATAAAGCTTATAGTTAGAGCTGGATCAGGCTTGGACCAGATCTTAGTTATGCTGCTATAGGCTTGGACTGGCACACTGGGATCCTGTCTTTCCCTCTCTCTCCTCTGTCTGCCTGTCTCTTACTTTAACTCTTCCTGTCCCATTAAAGTTACTAACCATAGACCTTTCTGGAGTCCCTGAGCTCCCTTGTCTCGTAGGTTCCTCTGGATCTCTGCTGATGTGGACGTGCCAGACTCCAGCTGCTACAACTACTACTATCCATCTCTCCACTTTCATCTCTCTCTCTTCACCTCCCTCTATCCCTCTCTCCAACATGGTCTCAGCAGATGTGTGTCTGACATGAGTCTGGTCCTGCTGGAGGTTTCTGCCTGTTAAAGGAAGTTTGTCCTTGCCACTGTAACTTGCTAAATGCTGCAAAGTGCTCTGCTCATGGTGGATTAAGATGAGATCAGACTGAGTCCTGTCTGTAAGAGGGGACAGGATCTTATCCTGTCTTGATGTTGGGTCTTTGTTAATAATAGAACATAGAGTCCCTCAATGTTTGCAAGAAGTGCATTAAGAGAAAAACAAGGCAGTTAAAGGACAAAGTCATTTGAATAGACTCTCAAATGTGCACCTGGATGTGAAGAGGCAATGTTCCCATACTGGTTTCAGGTTCAGTATGAGAAAACTGAGATTACATGCAAATTTCAAATTCACATCCAAGTAAAACAGGTCAGACCTGCATGAAAGATAACGGGCAAGTGAGAAAGATAGTGATGTGGGTCTTTATAGATAATCAATTGTGCAAACTTTTGAACGCAACAACAAACCAGCTCTGAGTTTAATAACACACACGACTTTTTAATTGTTTCTTGGTTTAAAAGGTGCTGTGACACACTATAGCAAACTTATCTGAGTTAAATTCAACTTTAGAGACATTGGTGCTGATATTTGGGATAAGGTGAACTAACTTGACCCCCCTTCTGCAAAACAGCAACAAAAGAAATCCCATTTTTCTGCATCTGCAACTCTAAATTCCCAATGATTGATCAAGCTCAGCAGGCTTCCCATACTAAAGCACTTTGATTGAAAGAGCTCTATCAAAAATGTAGTATTATTATTATTATTATTACATTTGGAATGAGGTGAACTAACTTGACCCCCCTCCTGCAAAAAATCAAACAAAAGAAATACATTTTCCTGCATCTGCACCAATAGATTCCCAATGATAGACCAAGCTCAGCAGGCTTCCCATACTATAGCACTTCGATTGAAAGTGATCTAGAAATTAAATTATAATAATTATTATATTTTGGATGAGGTGAACTAACTTGACCCCCCCTCCTCTATCAAAAAGGCAAAACAAAAGAAAACATATTTTTGTGCATCTACACCTCTGCATTCCTACAGAGATCAAGCTCCACAGGCTTCCCATACTAAAGCACTTTGATTTAAAGTGCTCTATAAATTAAATATAAAATATTATATTTATTATTATATTGGGATGAGGCTTACTAACTTGACCCCCCTCCTTCAACAAAACAACAAAAGGAAACACATTTTTCTCCATCTACACCCCCACATTCCCACAGAGATCAAGCTCAGCAGGCTTCCCATACTAGAGCACTTTGATTGAAAGCACTCTTTAAATAAAATGTAAAATATTATACTTATTATTATTATATTTGGGATGAGATGAACTAACTTGACCCCCCTCCTGCACAACAACAACAAAAGAAAACACAAATTTTATGCATCTGCGCCAATAGATTCCCACAGAGATCAAGCTCAGCAGGCTTCCCATACTAGAGCACTTTGATTGCACGCACTCTATGAAGACAAATCTTCTTCCTATTATTATTATTGTTATTATTATCATTATTATTATTATATTTAGAATGAGGCGACCTAACTTGACTTCCCTCCTGCAAAAAGACAACAAAGGAAAACACATTTATCTCCATCTACACCTCCACATTCCCACAGAGATCAAGCTCTGCAGGCTTCCCATACTAGAGCACTTTGATAGAAAGTGCTCCATCAATTAAATTACTATTATCACTATTATAATAAGAATAATTACTATTGTTGTTATTATTATTATTATTATTATTATTATTATTATTATTATTATTATTATATCTGGGATGAGGTGAACTAACTTGACCCCCCTCCTTTAAACAACAACAAAAGAAAACACATTTTTATGCCTCTCCACCTCTACATTCCCACAGTGATCCAGCTCAGCAGGCTTCCCATACTAGAGCAGTCTAAGTTTCCTGTTCTAAAACGAGTCTAGCTGGATCATGTCCACCCTGGTCCCCAGCAGTCATTAAGCCAGCCTCAGGAATGCCTGGAAACAGCTCTTTTCACTGCCTGGTTATGTTAGCCGGCTAATTAGCAGACAAATAATAACTCAGTGTACACACACAGGCTGCCTCAACTTAGTCTCCCCTTTGTGGACCTCGCAGTCTGCCTCCCCTCGCAGTCTGCCTCCCCTCGCCCTGGTTCTGGTTCTGGACTCACATTGCTCTGGCCGTCGACAGCCTGTAGCAGCCGGTCTCTCATCACCTGCGGGGTGGCCGCCGCCGCTGTCATCGCCCGGTGGAGTCTCGGGTCAGGTCAGGACCAGGACGGATTCAGTCTGCAGACAGACCCCTGAAGAGGAGCTGGTTCAACAAAAGCCGGACCTCACAGGCCCGACAGGATCCCTGCGGATCGAGACAGCATCAGGATCCTGACGCTTTTATTCCACAGGTACATCTGGATCCGTCTCACGGTGCAGGTGACCTGGGCACATTCCTCCCTGAGAATCGGCTACCCCCCTCGGCTGGCAGCCTTCTCCTGGACCCGGTCCCCTCATCAGGCTTTTTGTGAAGCGCTTACGCAGTGCATCATGGGAGGATTCTACGTCACTGGTCACGTTGGAGATGTTGCTGTGAGAGCTGATGGACAATAGTGCTGCAAACCAAACAGGCTGCAGAGGGGGTTTCTTTTGTTATATAGCTTTTCATTTATATCAATTAAAACCTTTTTTATTTATTATTAAATTATATTAAATTAATCATCCACGTTCTTTTTACTGTTCTGACTGAAATATGATGAAAAACATCAAAATCCTTAAAATATATAGAATATTTAATCAGACTGGTTCATTGTCTTGTTAGACATTTCTCCATCGTATTCTGACGCATTAGATTTAAAAAAACATAATGAATGAAAATAAGAAACATGTTATGTTTGTAGCATTTTCAGTTGTTGTATTTCCTGTTTTGCATTTTTTTTGTTCATGTTTGTAGCTTTTTTTTGTTCTTGTGTTTCATGTTCTGTTTTTGTATTTCATGTATATTTTGTATGTTATCTTTGTCTTATGTAGACCCCAGAAAGAGTAGCTGCTAATGTGGATCTGAAGAAAGGAATAAAGGAACACAAACAAATTAAAAATGTAAACAAATAGAATTTGAGAAATATGAACAATGCGTGTGTTTTTAGGATGTTTAAAGCCAAGATAACCCTGACTCTTATGTTTATTTACGTCTCTTAAGAAAATATGATATAATATAATATATGATTATATTATTATAATATTATTTAGCTTATTTCATGTCTTTAAAAGTATCTATTTACCTTTCTTTGTACAGATAGTATTTTTATTTTTATTTAGAATGTTTGGATTTATGTATAGGATTATATATTATTGCCCTTACTGTCTTGTTGTGTCCTTACTGTCTTGTTGTGTCCTTACTGTCTTGTGTCCTTACTGTCTTGTTGTGTCCTTACTGTCTTGTTGTGTCCTTACTGTCTTGTTGTGTCCTTACTGTCTTGTGTCCTTACTGTCTTGTTGTGTCCTTATTGTCTTGTTGTGTCCTTACTGTCTTGTTGAGTCCTTACTGTCTTGTTGTGTCCTTACTGTCTTGTTGTGTCCTTACTGTCTTGTATCCTTACTGTCTTCATGTGTCCTTACTGTCTTGTTGAGTCCTTACTGTCTTCTTGTGTCCTTACTGTCTTCTTGTGCCCTTACTGTCTTCTTGTGTCCTTACTGTCTTGTTGAGTCCTTACTGTCTTGTTGTATCCTTACTGTCTTGTGCCCTTACTGTCTTCTTGTGTCCTTACTGTCTTGTTGAGTCCTTACTGTCTTCTTGTGTCCTTACTGTCTTCTTGTGTCGTTACTGTCTTCTTGTGTCCTTACTGTCTTGTTGTGTCCTTACTGTCTTGTTGTGTCCTTACTGTCTTCTTGTGCCCTTACTGTCTTGTTGTGTCCTTACTGTCTTGTTGTGTCCTTACTGTCTTGTGGTGTCCTTACTGTCTTGTTGTGCCCTTACTGTCTTCTTGTGTCCTTACTGTCTTGTTGTATCCTTACTGTCTTGTTGAGTCCTTACTGTCTTGTTGTATCCTTACTGTCTTGTTGTATCCTTACTGTCTTGTTGTATCCTTACTGTCTTGTTGAGTCCTTACTGTCTTGTTGTGTCCTTACTGTCTTGTTGTATCCTTACTGTCTTGTTGTATCCTTACTGTCTTGTTGTATCCTTACTGTCTTGTTGTATCCTTACTGTCTTGTTGTGTCCTTACTGTCTTGTTGTATCCTTACTGTCTTGTTGTATCCTTACTGTCTTGTTGTATCCTTAATGTCTTGTTGTGTCCTTACTGTCTTGTTGTATCCTTACTGTCTTGTTGTATCCTTACTGTCTTGTTGTATCCTTACTGTCTTGTTGTATCCTTACTGTCTTGTTGTATCCTTACTGTCTTGTTGTGTCCTTACTGTCTTGTTGTATCCTTACTGTCTTGTTGTATCCTTACTGTCTTGTTGTATCCTTACTGTCTTGTTGTATCCTTACTGTCTTGTTGAGTCCTTACTGTCTTGTTGTGTCCTTACTGTCTTGTTGTATCCTTACTGTCTTGTTGTATCCTTACTGTCTTGTTGTATCCTTACTGTCTTGTTGTATCCTTACTGTCTTGTTGTGTCCTTACTGTCTTGTTGTATCCTTACTGTCTTCTTGTGTCCTTACTGTCTTGTTGTGTCCTTACTGTCTTGTTGTGTCCTTACTGTCTTGTTGTGTCCTTACTGTCTTGTTGAGTCCTTACTGTATTGTTGTGTCCTTACTGTCTTGTTGTGTCCTTCCTGTCTTGTTGAGTCCTTACAGTCTTGTTGTGTCCTTACTGTCTTGTGTCCTTACTGTCTTCTTGTGTCCTTACTGTCTTCTTGTGCCCTTACTGTCTTCTTGTGTCCTTACTGTCTTGTTGAGTCCTTACTGTCTTGTTGTATCCTTACTGTCTTGTGCCCTTACTGTCTTCTTGTGTCCTTACTGTCTTGTTGAGTCCTTACTGTCTTCTTGTGCCCTTACTGTCTTCTTGTGTCCTTACTGTCTTCTTGTGTCCTTACTGTCTTCTTGTGTCGTTACTGTCTTCTTGTGTCCTTACTGTCTTGTTGTGTCCTTACTGTCTTGTTGTGTCCTTACTGTCTTCTTGTGCCCTTACTGTCTTGTTGTGTCCTTACTGTCTTGTTGTGTCCTTACTGTCTTGTGGTGTCCTTACTGTCTTGTTGTGCCCTTACTGTCTTGTTGTGTCCTTACTGTCTTGTTGTATCCTTACCGTCTTGTTGAGTCCTTACTGTCTTGTTGTATCCTTACTGTCTTGTTGTATCCTTACTGTCTTGTTGTATCCTTACTGTCTTGTTGAGTCCTTACTGTCTTGTTGTATCCTTACTGTCTTGTTGTATCCTTACTGTCTTGTTGTATCCTTACTGTCTTGTTGTATCCTTACTGTCTTGTTGTATCCTTACTGTCTTGTTGTGTCCTTACTGTCTTGTTTTATCCTTACTGTCTTCTTGTGTCCTTACTGTCTTGTTGTGTCCTTACTGTCTTGTTGTGTCCTTACTGTCTTGTTGTGTCCTTACTGTCTTGTTGAGTCCTTACTGTATTGTTGTGTCCTTACTGTCTTGTTGTGTCCTTCCTGTCTTGTTGTGTCCTTACAGTCTTGTTGTGTCCTTACTGTCTTGTTGTGTCCTTACTGTCTTGTTGAGTCCTTACTGTATTGTTGTGTCCTTACTGTCTTGTTGTGTCCTTCCTGTCTTGTTGAGTCCTTACAGTCTTGTTGTGTCCTTACTGTCTTGTGTCCTTACTGTCTTCTTGTGTCCTTACTGTCTTCTTGTGCCCTTACTGTCTTGTTGAGTCCTTACTGTCTTCTTGTGCCCTTACTGTCTTCTTGTGTCCTTACTGTCTTCTTGTGTCCTTACTGTCTTCTTGTGTCGTTACTGTCTTCTTGTGTCCTTACTGTCTTCTTGTGTCCTTACTGTCTTGTTGTGTCCTTACTGTCTTCTTGTGCCCTTACTGTCTTGTTGTGTCCTTACTGTCTTGTTGTGTCCTTACTGTCTTGTGGTGTCCTTACTGTCTTGTTGTGCCCTTACTGTCTTCTTGTGTCCTTACTGTCTTGTTGTATCCTTACTGTCTTGTTGAGTCCTTACTGTCTTGTTGTATCCTTACTGTCTTGTTGTATCCTTACTGTCTTGTTGTATCCTTACTGTCTTGTTGAGTCCTTACTGTCTTGTTGTATCCTTACTGTCTTGTTGTATCCTTACTGTCTTGTTGTATCCTTACTGTCTTGTTGTATCCTTACTGTCTTGTTGTATCCTTACTGTCTTGTTGTGTCCTTACTGTCTTGTTGTATCCTTACTGTCTTCTTGTGTCCTTACTGTCTTGTTGTGTCCTTACTGTCTTGTTGTGTCCTTACTGTCTTGTTGTGTCCTTACTGTCTTGTTGAGTCCTTACTGTATTGTTGTGTCCTTACTGTCTTGTTGTGTCCTTACTGTATTGTTGTGTCCTTACAGTCTTGTTGTGTCCTTACTGTCTTGTTGTGTCCTTACTGTCTTGTTGAGTCCTTACTGTCTTGTTGAGTCCTTACTGTCTTGTTGTGTCCTTACTGTCTTGTTGTGTCCTTACTGTCTTGTTGTGTCCTTACTGTCTTGTTGTGTCCTTACTGTATTGTTGTTCCCTTACTGTCTTCTTGTTTCCTTACTGTCTTGTTGTGTCCTTACTGTCTTGTTGAGTCCTTACTGTCTTGTATCCTTACTGTCTTCTTGTGCCCTTACTGTCTTCTTGTGTCCTTACTGTCTTGTTGAGTCCTTACTGTCTTGTATCCTTACTGTCTTCTTGTGCCCTTACTGTCTTCTTGTGTCCTTACTGTCTTGTTGAGTCCTTATTGTCTTGTATCCTTACTGTCTTCTTGTGCCCTTACTGTCTTCTTGTGTCCTTACTGTCTTCTTGTGTCCTTACTGTCTTGTTGAGTCCTTACTGTCTTGTTGTGTCCTTACTGTCTTGTTGTGTCATTACTGTCTTCTTGTGTCCTTACTGTCTTGTTGTTAAGTACCAGTGTTCCATTCACCACGCCAAATTCCTTGTGTGTGTGTGCGAGCTCACTTGGCAATAAAGCTTTCTTGAATCTTGATATTTAATATATAATATATACAACATTATATGATGTGGTATGAATGTATCCTTTTCTATTCATTTGACTGTGGAGTTGAAATAAATAAAGGCTGAGAATTGTATCATATGGAGTCCATAATTAAGGACAAACAGGAGCAAAACAGGAGAGAAATCATCTCCGACCCTTCCAGGACTTGTCCCCAACTGGTCTCATGATCTGAATCCTCCCTCTGACACAATGTTCCCAGTCCTCACATAGTGAACTTGCACCTGTTCAGATAATTCACCTCCATGATTTACAGTCTATCTGTCAGTGAGCTCAAACTCAGGATCGCTTTCTGCCTCTTTAGCTTTATTTCACTTATAAAGGCTACATTTAAAAAGGTGTAACGTTGATGTAATGTGATGAAATAAAAAGAATTGAGGTGGAAATCAACTTTTACTGAACTATTAACAGCAATTTCTACTTACTAATGTGTTTATTTAAGGTTACAAATATGGAAAACATAGTTATAGGCCTCATAAGGATGAATAGATGTATTGAAATATGAATAAACAAAAGTTGTTTTTGCATCCATTGCTGAGCCAAGCTGCATAAAACACTGTTTTGATTAAATGTGTTGACGTCTTGTGTGTTAACTGCATTAAAAAAGTCCTGTTGAATGTATTGTTGCACGGTGGTGTAGTGGGTTGCACTGTTGCCTTACAGTAAGGAAGTTCCTGGTTTGAATCCCTGTTCATTCTTTGTGGAGCTGTGGGGCTAGGCACCCCCCTGCGACCCGTTTAAGGGTGGGGTCTCAAAGAAGGGGTCAAGATAATGGATGTATTGTTCATCTTGTAGGTCGTATTGTTAAGAATAAGTATCGTGCTTCATCTCATCCTGATTAATGAGCGACAGACGACACATATTTACAATAAACATGGAAATAAACTCAAAGTGAAGTCACTGGATAAGAAAGTGTGGATCTTTATTGTTAAGAATAAGGACACATTTACAGATAAAGAATATAGTTCATATATATTAACTCACAGCACATGTTCCTCAGAGTAAAGGGACATGGCATTTATATATGACGGACTGCAATAAAAGGTTCTGTATTGATCAAGCAAAGCATGACCGATGAAGAGGAAATGTGAAGATTTAACTTTTTACAGACAGAGAGGAGCAGAGATCAGACATGGACATTAAATCCAGCTGAACTCCTACAGCTGAGCAGATTACAGAGAAACAAGGATGAAGACGAGGGAGGTTTAGAGCAGAGTGGGACCCCTAACACACATTCACAAGGTGAACCCTGGTGTGTCTCTGACAGGTACACTGACATGTTAGATATCTGTGTTCTATGAGTACAAAACACAACACGTGTACTGCAGAGGTAAAGGGACAGCTTCAACATAAAGATTTAAAATGTAACAACTTATTGAGGATCAAATAAAAACAGAAATCCATAAATGTCTGTACAGTGAGAAGCAGAGTGAAGCGTGAGGGTCTCAATGACATCGGAGCATTTTTACAGTTTCGAGGGCCAAGAGGAACTTCAAATGAACGAGAGGTTTGGAGCATCCATGTTGTCAGCATTCTGGAGGAAGTCCGCAGACCCCGGAGTATTAATCATGATCCAAATAATCTGTGAGGATTGAAGACATTCAGTGGATTAGAAAAGCATAAAGTTTACAGCAATTCTTTAAAGAACTTTTTAAATACGAGGGGGACTCTGGGAAGAAGTCACTAAGTCATCCAGAGTGTCAGGAGAAGATATAGAAGGATGGAGCATGTGCATGCAGAACACTAAAATTATAAATTTTTATGTCAATAGATTAAGATTATAACACTAAATTATAATAAAGATAATCTTTATTTATATGGCACTTTTCCAAACAGGGTGCTTTACAAATAAGAAAGAAACTAAAAGACAATAAAAGAGACATGTGAGGAGGACAAATAAAAGGAATTAAAACAATATTGGATGAAAAAAAATCAACTAAATATAAAAGATTAAAACAATCAATAATATGAAATATAAAATTCTAAAATAAAAATTAAAGAATACAATTCTAAAATAAAAGTATAAAATAAAAATTGCAAAAATAAATATTTAATATTTTTAAAATAAAAAATATTTAATAAAAATAAATTTTAGAAAGTATAACATCAAAATAAAATTATTAAAAAAAAAGTATAAAATAAAAATCGAAGAATAAAATTACGAAATGAAACATTATAAAACAAAAGTATAAAATAAAAAGTATTCAATAAAAATATAAAATAAAATGATAAAATCCTGCCACTGACACTGCCTGAAAAAGAATAAAAACCTCTTGATCAAAACACACTCAGGAGACATCTCCTGTAAAAGCACATAAAAAAGGGTCTGATGTCTTTCTTCTTCCTGTCACAGACACATTAAATTATACTATAATATATACTATAATATATACTATAATATATACTATAATGCCATCAATTCTTATGCACTTTAAAATTGATTGACTGACAGTGGGGATATAATTCTAAAACACTCTACCATAAGTAGTTTGTATGTGTCGCTCAGGCTTTAATGTGCCGTCTGGATTTATTAGCAAAACCTTAAAAGGCGAGCTTATCTCTCACTCTACCATGGATGTTTTGACCGAAGGCATTAAAGAGCAGACACAAAGATTAGTCTCTTCAGGATAAGGCAAACTTCACTGTGTTCTTATGAATCACATAAACAGGACCAAACCCATAAAAGCATTAATCTATCCCCTAATACTCTGATTTCCCTTCCCCGTCTGTGGCACTTAATCCTGAGCTTATCGGTTCTCACTG